>NC_053156.1:122810097-123453431 GCF_016835505.1 Polypterus senegalus
TCTGGACTGCCAGTGAGAAGGACCTCATTCATTTTCATAATGAATATAATTCTTTCCACCCCAACATAAAGCTGAAGCTGAATTATTCAAAAACAGAAGTCAGCTTCCTTGACACCACCATTCAACTGAAAGACAACATCCTTTTACAAACCGACAGACAGACCTGCCTAAGAAGTGACAGCTTCCACCCCAAGCATATAATGCACTCCATTATTTTCAGCCAAGCAATACGATACAATCGTATTTGCTCAGACCCGACAGACCGAGATAAATAACTGCAGGAGCTTAGACAAGATTTCATCAGACAAGGTTATACGCCCAAAACAACAGACACTCAAATAAGAAGAGCTACTGCCATACCCAGAGACAACTTCCTAGAATACAAAACAAAGACAAGAAGAACCACATCCCCCTTGTTGTCAGCTACAACCCACATGAAGCACTTCAAAAAATTATAAAAGAATTTCAGCCAATGCTAAACAATGATGAAATACTGAAAAATGTATTTCCAGAACCTCCCCTCCTGGCATACAGACACCGCCAAACCTGCAGCAACTAATTGTCCGAAGCTCCTAAGTGAACCAACAGAAAATAGCACAACTCCTTGGCTTCAGAAAAGATGTAAAACATGTGCCCACATTTATAATATTGTTAAGAAGGCAGGCTCTATTGTAGGAGTAAAGTTGGACAGTTTAACATCTGTGGCAGAGCGACGGGCATTAAGCAAACTCCTGTCAATTATGGAGAATTCACTGCATCCACCGAACAGGATCATTTCCAGACAGAGGAGCAGCTTCAGCAACACACTGCTGTGACTGTCCTGCTCCACTGACAGACTGAGGAGATCGTTCCTCCCCCACACTATGTGACTCTTCAATTCCACCCGGGGGAGTAAATGCTAACATTACTCAAAGTTATTGTCTGCTTTTTTACTTTTATTTTTTTCATTTTTCATTTTTATTACTATACTTTGTATCAGTATACTGCTGCTGGATTATGTGAATTTCTCCTTGGGATTAATAAAGTATCTATCTATCTATCTAATATAGACCGTGTAATTATACCACACTGCCAACTAGAACATCGTATAAAGGGACCATTCTCCTGCAGATCATCTAATGTGGTCTACCTAATTTTCTATATGAAATGTCCTGACACTGCAATATAGATGGGAGAAACTGGACAAACACACCACCAGAGAATGAAGTTCCACATTAAAATTGGCAATACAGATGTTCCTGTAGCAGCCCACTTCAACAGCCATGGACAGTGTGAGAGGGACTTTAAAGTGACAGTGCTTATGGGCAACTTCAGAACACAGCAAGTTAAACTCATGTTAAAATTTAGCACCTTACAACATGGTTTAAATAGAGACAAGAGTTTTATGGCCAGACATGAGGATTGTTTGCATCTCTCAACTGTCTACAGACCCACATTGTATTGAAAAACTCATCAGAAACTTCAAAAGACTTTGTTGAACAGTTATCTTATCCAAAGATTTTGACCATACATTGTTCTCCTCTCTTGCTTAATGAATCTTTGCCTGAAGAGGTCTATTCATTTTTTACTTTAAGATGTCTCACTTAAAGTTTTTCCAATGTTGTATCTGTCCTAGTTTCTATATAAGGACAATGAACTCCAGTTTCTGTATTACATCTTGCCTGAAGAAGGGGTCTGAGTTGCCTCAAAAGCTTGCATATTGTAATCTTTTTAGTTAGTCAATAAAAGGTGTCATTTTTCCTGACTTCTCACGACATTTGTAATTTTAAGCAAAATAAGGAATTCTTTCCCCTCTGAGTTATAAGAGGTAGGTTTGGATTCTACCAATGAAAAACAATGACTGAGCTACATAGTTTAACATATCACAACAAATGCTTTGTGACAGGATGTTATGCCAACATGTGCTGCTCTGAATGATATAAATCCAAAGCTGACTGACAAATAAGCAAAGATGTTTCCCAATTTGCTCCAAGTTTAGAGCATTCCTGAAACAATTCACCTAGTGAGGAAGGCTGTTGATAACATCATTCACAATATTGATCTTATCCCAGGTATATTTTAGATAATCTCAGTCAAGAATGGCGTCTAGAATGGAGATGTTTTTGTGGAATTGCAAGGTTCTTTGCACATCACTGATGGCTGAATTCCATCCCATATCTGATATTCATATTAAAAGATCCCATTCTCAATGCTGTTTTATATCGTTTAGGGGTGTACTGTATACTTTTTAAGATAATTTGGTAGAGTCTGGAGCTGTTGCCCATGTCTTTATTTCTACAAGAATATATAGTTTCAGCCATTGATATTGAGGAAAGATTATGAAAATTGTGGAGATTTCTCTTAATCAAATTTCTAAGTTCCACATGATAAAAGAAATATCTTGCTGGAAGGTTGTGTTTGAGACCTAATTGTTCAAAGAATACAAATATATCATCAAGGTCATGACTTCCTGTGGTCAGGCCAGGTTTCATCCCTACTTTTAGTTTCTCTCTTTCGTTCTTGTACTTTGTTGTCTTTTGAGCATTATTTTGTAATTTATGTTATTGAATATGTTTTTGTTTTCTTTAAGTTTGCATATTATTTCATGGTAAATGCTGTTTTTCTTTAATATGTATTTTGTATTACTGTATTATGTTCATTATGTATTTATTACTTGTTTGTCTTATGTTCTTTTTAAACTATATGTTGACCCTAAGGGGTGGGGCCCACCAATGCTGTATAATGGCTGTAGAAGCCTAAGTGCTTTGCTGAGCATTAACTAACTTTTGCTTTACTCATTTGCCTCTCTGATTTCTTTTGTCTCATTTTGAATTTTGAATTTCCCTTTGGACTGCACTTTGTTATTTTTGCTTTAAACCTTTTTTGGATAAACCTCATTATTGTGATATAAGTACTGCGGATTCAGAAAGTATTCAGACACTTTCACTTTTTTCATATTTTGTTATGTTGCATTCTTATGCTAAAATCATTTAAGTCCATTTTTTCCACATGAAACAACACTTAACACAGCAGAATGACAAAGCAAAAACAAGATTTTAGAAATTTCTGGAAATTTATTAAAAAATATAAAACTCAAATATCACATTGACACAAATATTCAAGCGCTTTTACTATGACAGCTGAAATATGGCTCAGTTGCTCCTCATTCTATTGATCATCTGTGAGATGTTTCTCCACCTTGTCTGGAGTCCGCGTGTGGACACTTCAATTGATTGGACATAATTAGGAAAGACACACTCCTGTCTATAAAAGGTTCCATAGTTAACAATGTGTGTCAAAGCAAAAACCTAACCATGAGGTCAAAGGAATTGCTTGCCAAGCTTATAGATGTAGTAGTTAATGCAGAATATATGTATATTTTGATTTATTTTATATTTTTGTATTATGCCGATTCTGTTTTAAAGGTTTTATTTTCTTGCAATTTATTCTGGGAAAGTATTTTGTTTTTTATTTCCTGTCTCATTCTTTGTTTTCGCGACACGTTAGGAGGCATCACATGACCGCAGTTGTTTCGCCAGTTATATCACAGTCTGTGATGGCATAAGTATGGGGGTGGTTTCAAAATGTTTCATCCCTCACTTAGATAAAATGCAATAAAAACGATTCTAGTGTTAGTTAGCTTTCAAACAAGTAGGCCCAAGTGTCAAGTTTCATTTCACGTTATTGAACTTCTTTCTGCCTTTGATTTTGCTTCTCGCTTTGTCCTCATGTTTTGTTTGCTTAATTCGACGCTGACCTGTTTATTCTCCTTGAAAGTTTCTAAGCTAATGTAATTATCTCATGATTATTTTTCTGCTTCTCACAATAATCCTTAGATGTGAAGTCTTATTCTGTGTCGAGGCACAGACCTGGGGAAGACTACAAAAAAAAGGATCTGAAACATTGAAGATTCCAAGCACAGATACCTTCATAATTCTTAAATAGAAGTGGTCTGAAACAACCACCAACACTTCTGAGAGCTGAGCAACTATGTGAGAAAGGCCTTGGTAAGAGAAGTGAACAAGAACCAAATGATCAGTCTGGTTGAGCTCCAGTGGACCAGTGTGGAGATGAGAAAAACCTGTAGAAGGACAACCATTACTGTAACATTCCAGCAATCGGTGCTTTATGACAGAGAGGCCAGATAAAACCATCTTCTCAGCAAAGAAACATATAGAAACCTCATTTGAAATTTGCAAATAGCCACCAAAATGAATGTCAGACTATAATAAACAAGATTCTGTGGTCTGATGAAAACACGATTGAGCTATTTGGCCACAATTTTAAGCATCACATCTGAAGGAAAACAGGCATTGCATGTCACCTATGTAATAATGTTCCAACAGTGAAGTATGGTGTTGGCAGCATCATGCTGTGGGTTTTTTTTTAAGCGGCAGTTACTGGGACACTAGAAATTGTTGAAGGAAAGTTGAACAGAGCAAATTGCATAGACATGCTAGATAATGAAAACCTGCTCTGGACCTCGGTCTGGGCTGAAGGTTTAACCTCCAACAGGACAATGACCCTAGCACAAAGCAAAGACAACACAAGAGTGGCTTAGGGGCAACCATGTGAATATCCGTGAGTAGCCTACCCAGAGTCCAGACTTAAACCCTGTCGAACATCTCAGGAGAGACCAGACAATAGGTGTCCACTGATGGCAGAGCTTGAGAGGATCTGCAGAGAAGAATGGCATGTGTGTGAAGCTTGTCACTTCAGACACATACCTTGCCTGATGAAGGGGCCTTAGCTGCCTCAAAAGCTTGTATTTGTAATGTATTTAGTTAAGCAATAAAAGGTGTCATTTCACCCTACTTTCTCCTGTATCAATCTATGGCTAACACGGTACAACACTCTACTACTTTAGACACAAGAAAAAATGGGTTGTATTCACTGATAAAAATGTTTCAACTAAGCACTGACTAAAGGGTCAGAACACTTGTGTCAATAAAACATTTCATTTTTTTTTATTTTGAATACATCTGCAAAAATTTCTAATACCCTGCTTTTGTTTTGTCACTTTGAGGTATTGAATGTTGCTTCATGTATAGAAAAAATTATTTAAATGATTTACAAGGCTGCAACATTTTAAAATGTGAAAAAGTGAAGGGATCTGAATACTTTCTAAATGTACTGTATTTAAAACCCTGTTTTGTTTCTTTGGACCAATGTGTTTTTTTATGGATCCCCTCACTCTTATCAGTAATATAAGTGTTGGTTCCCTTTGGCCTATGCAGGCTACAAAGCCTGTTCCTTAATTTTATTTTTAATAGCCTTCTCAGAGTTTCTGAGTCGTAGATCTGAAGGTAAATTTTCGGAGCCCTTCAAATCACAACACATTTGTGTATTGCCTTTGCCACTGTTATCTAACTTTCCTTCTGGGTTGCTCCTAAATTCCCATATGATACATTTTGTTACATAATATCAGGATTCTATGTTAATGGCAACATCAGAGGAAAATTCCGAGAACTGTGCATAATCTGGTTTGCCACTAGTATTGGAGTCTTTTTTTCTGCTCATTCTTATTGTCATTTGTTAAGAAAAGTAATTCTGTGTATGGGGAACACCGTCATAGGGTAGAGACAACCGTCAAATTATTATTTTTTTAAATTATAAGTATTCATTCTCTTCTTAACGATTTTTCACTCCTTAATTCATTTTAATTTCCTTACAATCTGTTAGGAACAAACTAGGATGATTTTTTGTTTATTTTGCATAATTTTGTATGCAACCTTAATTGTTATTTGTTTAACATTCTGGAGATAACGTATCACTATTCTGTCTACCATTTTGTGTTTTGGTTTACACACATGCAACCATTTTTTTTGTAGCTAGTGGTGTGGTCCATGTAATGTCATCTAAACTGCCCCTACAAGATTGTGGGGTGCATAGCCTAGAATGAAAGGGTTGAAAAAAGGAGTGGTTGTCTGAATAAAGGAAACCATACTCTTTCAACTGTACTGTATATCAGGATTTTGAACTGGCTGTCATTTCAGCTTTTGCCATTGCTCAGACATTCTGGTATTTCTGACAGACATTACTGATCTTTACTCACTTGGATGACTCTGTCATATTTCCGGTGTTAACTTGTTTGCTGCTTTGAATTTTATTTTCAACAGTGTCCTAAGGAGAGTTGTTTATTCACTTCCAGGCTATTACTTCTGCCCATGAAATCTCACATCACAGATATTGGAAGCCCTTGGAAATGAATGGAATTCTTCCTGCTTCTCATTATACTTTAAGTTTTTACAGTTGTGGGATTCAGCGTGTCCAAGAGGACATCATTTGGTCATACTGCATACAGTACACACCAAGAAGTTAATTTTTGCAGATATGGTGGTAACTGGAGTTTTTGTTTCCTTCTTCTCTGATGTCAACTAGTCATACATTAAATGGGATTTTATTTTGCCATGATTTGTTATATTAATCATTAAAATGTAGTTCTGTTTAACATTCTGTTTAACCTAAAATGTGTGTGTAAAGCTTGTAAGTGTGTTAGGTGTAAGTATCTACTCAGAGAAAGGCACCACAAAACAATGAACTGAGTTGAACTGACTGTGAACTGGATAAACTGGTTTAAAGATGAATGGGGGTGTGGAATGCTGCAGCTTATTTTCCATCCATCTATGTATTCAAACTATATAATTTAATTTTAAGGTTCCAGATAAAGGAGCTTATCCTAGTGACACAAGGTAGAAACCCTTGACTTAGATTATGCCAGTCCATCCCTGGGCACAGTCAGGCTCACACAACCAAATTATAAGTTAACCTAACTTGCATGTTTTAGGGAACAAAATCAATGCAAACATGGACAGATAATGCACACTCCACATATTCAGTGACCAGGCTGGGATTTGATCCCAGTGTTATGGAACTCGGAGAGAGTAGTGTTAAGTGACGTCCTGCACTCTCAGGGGCGGACTGGCCTTTAGAGCATTTGGGCAATGCCCGGTGGGCCACAAACTCTGGTTTCGCCATGGGCCGGCCATTTTATGAAGTACATTTTATGTACTGGTTACTGTTTCACATTAGAATTAATTTTCTAAACTACTAAACTATAAAACATTATCTGTCCGGTTACTGCGATTTATATATAATATACCGTATTATGTCATCAAGTTGTTTTAGTTGTCAGTACACTACGTTGCAGCAAAAAATTTGGTCAAAACTGCCTTTTGCCGATTTCTGTTTAGATACCGTTACATTTTGGTTAGCATATACATTATTGCAATTAATTTTATCTCATATCTAGTATTTAAATTCTTCAGTACAAATAATTAATTGAATAATGAGTAATGGGTCAAGTGGGTCGACATCGTCACTTCACTCGTTGAAGGATGCCCGGACCAGTTTTGAGACCTGGTCCACTCTTGTGCACTCTCAGTATAAAATACCCATATAATTTGTTTGCAATTTCAGTATTAGCATGCAGTAGATATCTATTATAGACGTAAATAAACTATATATTCTCATCTATTTCCTGTTCTTACATCATGGCTTGCAATGCAATCAACTGCAACTCCAGTTGGAATTGGGCTGACAGGACAAAGTGGTTGTGGCAGATGACCTGAAGGTGAGGTAATGATATACAGTAGTGTACTGGATGGCAGAACTATCAAATTCAAGCTTGTGGGCACTAGGCTGAAATGTCTTGGGATAGTCAGGCAGCATACAGTAGCATTACAACAAATGTAATGTAAAATACATAGAGATTATAAACTGACAAGCAGATGAGATGCAGACTGCTTATTGTGGAATTACACTAGACAACTAAGAAGAAATAAAGACAAATAATGAAAGATACCCAAAAGTCACTAGCACAAAAGCTTAACACACAGATTATTTGCCATCTGATCTCACACATCTATCATTCTACATTTTGACAGTTATTATATGATGCTGTGAAAAGATAATAACTGGTTATATGTTAATAAGGCAAAACCCTATAAAACAATGGAAGCCAGCATTATCGGTACATTATCAGCCATCCACACCCCCAGAAAAATGAAATAACATTTAGCATAAAAAGGCATTATTAAGCTCAGAAAGTTAAGATGGAAATTAAGTGGGCTTCATGTTCATTCTAAGTGTCTAAGCATTCAAGAAACAATGGAGCAGGGAGCTCATCTGGTTCAGACTCTCATGACAACACGCTTAACCTTGGAAGCGTTTATTCTTTTAAGTGTCTATAATGATAATCATGGGAGTCAGAAGTACAAAGAAAATCAACTGTAATAAATAAAAGTGTATCCAATGAATAGGATTTTCTATTAGATAAAAAAATTCAGCAAATTCAATTAATCTCTATTAGCATTCATTTACCTTAAATTTATGCCCAGTTAGTGCTTAGGCTGCTGTTATCACATTTTTTAAGTGATCTAAAGTGGACAGACCTCTTATTCCCTGGTATCATTTAATGTATGTTTATTTCATTATTAAGTCATTTGCTATAATGAACTAGTGCACTGTATATAAACATATGTGTATGTACTATGTAAGAACTAAGAATATGTGCACAACAAGCAACCAGGTTTACCAAACACAGTGATATAAAAATCACTACTCATTTGACATCTCTGGCTAACAAGTTGCTAACTTTCACAGTACCAGACTCTTGTAATGAGACAAAGTTGTATAAGCCAGCTTTTGATCAGTTAAGGCTTGCACATGGGAATTGTCCTGTCTCCCTCCCTGCTCACCATCTACACAATAGACTTCCAGCTCAATAGCAGCACTTGGAATCTGCAGAAATTTTCAAATGACTCATCCAACATAGGTACCTTAATAATGGAAGTGAATCAGAGTACAGGAAGGCTGTAGAGGACTTTATCATGTAGTGCAGGGATAACAATCTGCAACTCAACATCAGCAAGACAAAAGAGCTGGTGGTGGCCTTCTGGTGTGCCAAGGAACTTCTGAAACCTGTCACTATTCAGGGGAAAGACAGGGAAGTGATGCAGACCTACAAATACCTGGAAGTTCACATAAACAACAAACTGGACTCGTCTGACAACACTTCCTGAGGAGACTCAGTTCTTTTGATGTATGCAGCAAGCTGCTCAAAATGTTCTACCAGTCCACAGCAGTCAGTGTGGCATTCTACACTGCAATCTCGTGGGGAAGCAACTTGAGCTCAAACAAAGCACAATGCCTAAACAAACTTATCAGGAAAGCGCGCTCCATCACAGGGCAAACCCTGGACACACTGCAAGCATTTTTGGAAGAGAGGATGGTGGTGAAATTGGATGTCATCATGAAAAATCCCCTCCTTTCCCTTCAGGAGGATCTCTCTTGGAGCACTTCTAGTCACAGGTTCATTCCACCATGGTGTGCTAAGAAGCACCTCTTGGGGTCTTTTCTGCCCACTGCAATCAGGCAATTCAATTTTTCCTCACAATGTTCTTGTTTAGTGAATTTAGCTGTACAATCTAAATTTAGTTTTTTTATTAAATGATTGATTGATTGATTAACTGTAGTATTTGCCCTGTGAGTCTGTATCCTTGATTTTTATGTTTCTGCTGCTGTTGTATGCATCGGAAGTTCTCCATGAGATTAATAACGTTTATCAAATCTAAACTAATCAAAAGAATTATGAAGAGATCAAGCCATTCAGCCTAACAAGTTCATCCATCTTATTTATTTAGATTGTCCATAAAATCTTGAGTTGGGGTCCCTAATGTCCACATTGCTTGATAATTTATTCTGTGGGTTTATGGTTCTTTATGTGAAATATAACTTCCTAATATTTGCATTAAATCTGCCCTTAACAAATTTCCAGTCATGTCCATGTGCTCTTGCTGAAGAATTTATTCTAAAGTAACAGCCGGGACTCACCGTACTAATTCCCTTCATAATTTTAAATACTTAATCAAGCCTCCACCTAATTTCCATTTACTTAAACTAAAAAGGTTCACCTCCTTCAACCTCTCCTCATAGCTCACACATCTCAGCCTGGTCGCTCTCCTCTGGGCTTTCTCTAGTGGTGCTATGTCTCTTTGTAATATGGAGACTAAAACTGCCACAGTACTTCAGGTGAGGCCTCACCTGTGAATTATATAAATGAGGCCTACCCACACATCATGGTATATAACCTAACATCCTATTAGCCTTCTTGATCACTTCTGTCCACTGTCCAGATGCAGATAGTGACAAGTCTGCTAGAGGCTTCTAGGTCCTCCTTAAAAGGTGTACATTCAAGTTTGAGATGTCCCCTTGCACATTGAAATCTAACATTTTTCTTCTCACATGTTAATACTCTGTATTTACTTAACATTAAATTTCATCTGCCACAGGTCTGCCCAAGTCTGTAGGTTGTCCATGTCCCTGATTCTACATTATGTGCCCTTCCACTTAGTATGGTAGTGCAAAAGAGGAGCACACAAAGCTTGTAAGGTCTTAAGATAATACACAATGACAATGGGCCTGAAGTGCAAGTGGAAGAAACTTAGGTGAGGCATTCAAAAACTGAATGAGTGGCAGCAAACTGGTTTATAAGAAAATGCAAAATGAAAGGAAAAGACTGGTATGGTGGACATTATCATTTGTGATTGAGTGTAAGTTTACTATTTATGGCGGCATGCAGAGGTTGGGAATTTTTACTTAAAACAAATTTTATTCTAAAGGTGTGAAATTACATTTACAACTTGCATATATGCTGCTTTGTTCTGTGGTGTCTACAGCAAGCATAAGCAGAAGATTGAATTATGTGTCATTTTGGGCAAATTGCTTTTCCTCAACATGCAAGATATTCATGTCCTGATTTAATTCCCAATCCAAAACTGCTATATCTGTTTCACAAAATAAAAATGAGTCTTCAGAGTATATGAACACGAGGGTCACAAAGTCCACACAGATGGACACAGGGCTATTATACAAGAATATGTGTTGGGAAACAAATGCTTGGCATCCTGACTAGGAGATGCTCCTAATCAGGGAGGCAAACACGTGTCGAACGGTGAACAACAGCCATCTTTGTCACATTACAGCCAGGGTTCCTGCCCTAGCTCAAGTGTGGGTTCTTTTTGTTTAATCTTTTTGTTTTCTACTTATTATAAGTATTAGAACTTATTATGTTTTAATTTTTATTGTTTTATATTATTTCTTGTTTTGTTTATTGATCATTTGTATTTTGGAGTTATGTTGAGCGTACATTTGTTATTTTATGGTATGAATGTGGGACTTTCTCATTCACTTACAGTATGAACTCATACACTCACTGACTCACTAATATACTTACATGCTCATTCATCGACTTGATTGCTTGCTCGCTCACTCAGTCATACAATTATATGTTTGCTCTTTCATTGGCTTATTCACTTACACACTTGCACACTCCCTCATTCTTTCACTCTTTCAATTATATGTTTTTATATTTGCTCACTCTCTCATTCAGGGACAACTCAGAACTTCTGACTGACTTCACAGCGTGTTTAAAGAGGATGTGACTTAGCACAGGCCTGTTTTAGTTGATTGACATTAACCACCCTTTTACAGGCTGTTGTTCCCAGACATGTACACCATTCAGGGTCATTTCTCAATTTTGAGCCTTATAGTATCAACTACCAGGATAGGTTACAGGTCTGCTCTACTTTTATACAATCTATTTGTTTAGTTTGTTTTCATATTCAACAAAAATGCAATTATACATTTTTTTTCTTCACAAAGAAGATACAACCATTGAGCATTTATTCACAGCTCCTTTTAAAAATAGCCCTTAAAGGCTAAAAGTTAAATATTTCAAGATAAAAGACTAGAAATGAAATGCAGGCCTGGTATTCAAACAAAATTTAATTCAGCACTCTTCATTTTCTGCATCATAGGCTATATAAAGGCATGCTGGAGCTTAGTGATGAATTCAGTGAGCTTCAAGGAGGTGAAATATATCTGTGTGGAGCAGGCATGTCTATCTCTTTGCATCCAAATGACAGAGTTGCCATAACTACTGCAAATTCCTAGGAAGCTGTGCTGTGGCGAGCTGCGGGGAAACATTTTTTTGCTTTGTTTTCATTTTGTTTTATTTGTTCAGGTATTATTGACCCAGTATTTACTGCTCCAGTGCTAGATGATTCTAGAGGTTTGTGGTCAAGTAATCAGGCATCTGAGCAAATATAGTAATCTTTATCAAGCACGAATAGCACAATATTATCAGACTATTTCAGTTTGCTTTTGAATGTACTTCTTTCTTGATTGCCCATAAGTGTGTTTAGTATAAATGGGATCCTCCAATTTCTCTATTAATTAATGACAACAGCAGTATTCTTATTGCTTTTTGGTTCAAATGCAATCATTCGCAATACCAAAGCTATATTCATTTTTGTCAATCCTGCCATTTTTCTGGAAAAAAACTTTCCTCTGTCTTCAAAGAAGGCACTCCCAGAGCCCAAATGAGAATGCAGAGTGTGCCTTTATTTACACAGATCATGCAATGTCTCAGCGCATGGAGTAAGTAATCGATTAAACAATTCATTTGCTTTTATACTTTTCTGTTACCATTACCTCATTTAATATATCACGTCATCTAACTCTTAACACTAGAATCCCTGAAGCATATGAAAAAACTCGTAATCCCGGGCCACCTTAAATTCCTTTGCACCTCTCCATTGCCGTCTTTTATTTTGCAAATGTGTCAATCAGCACAAGCAGCAGGTAGCCTGCTATCCCATCCCCCCCACTGACGCAGCTTTAGTCGTACACAAAGTTCTCCCAGCTCAAGTCAGGTTTATTTGGGTGTGAGGTGCCTGGACTTGTATAGGGTAAATAATACAGTATATCGTTATTTGGAATACATACATTTCATGTGTGTTCCGTGTCTACAACAATCTGTGTAAATGTAGGATGACAGGAAATGCAAGGTATGAAATGCTAAACACATAACTAGAACAGAAACTTTTTTCATGTTCTACTAATAATTGGCAAAATGCTGACGTGAAGTGTATAGCAGTGCTACATGATTAATGTCATCGTAAATGTATTCTGTGCTGAGTCCCGTCTTTATTTGTGTTGTCCTGTTTATGTGGTCTGTGTGTATGTAAATATGCTCCCCTGGATATAAAAGGGGAAGGATAACACTGTGGAACTGTGGTCCCACATGATAATTTGTCCTGTCAATCCCATCGCCTGCCTCAGATCATTGACTATTTAAACGGGAGAACAGAATGAAAAAAAAAATCCTGTTCTTCTAGACCGCCAATTCACTACAGAGACAGCAGAAAGCACTGATTCAAATCATTCACACCTTTGTCTGTCTACCACTTTCAATGCCCGACAACAACATCTTTGCACTGCAATACCCCGGGGTTCTGGATTACACTACGTACTGAAGATAAGCACGGTGAGACTGTTTCTTGTTGTTTGGAGCATGCCATCATTTTCATCCATGTAATTTCTGTAGGACAATTTTTCCAGCTGAACCAGGCTTACAAACATTATCCATTTTTCATTAAATCTTCTGGACTTTTATGTGTGTTTCATACTGTATGGCTTATTGAGTTTGTGTTTAGTGTGGGATCAAGGGAGGGTTTGTACTGTATATTAACTTTTGTGCTGCATCTTTTATATTTTTTATTACTTTCCACCTGACACTTTTGAGGTTGAATGTTATGTTGGGGTTGGTTGGGGTATGATATATATATTTTTTGGAGTTTGTTCATTTCTTTTTTTATCAGTACATACATTATTATTTTTAATATTGTTTGTTTTTTGGATTCATTTTGATCATCGATTGGGGGAGGTTTATTTGAAAGATGTACGGCTTGTTGGGTCTAACATCCTCAACTTGGCAGGCCATGGGTCTTGGTGGTGTAGCTGCTGGTTTTGGAGAGTGAGTCGGCTGTTCTTATGTGTAAATGGATGTCTCTTGCGGGGAGAGCTTCTGTTGTTTCTCTGATGAACCCTCATTTTCATCTGAGTTCACCTCTGTCTTTATTTGAAAACTAACAGTGTTAGATCGGGGGGAACATGAACGTGACTGAGAGAATAAAAGTGAATAATAAAACATGTCACCAATCACACATACAAGTGTCCATCCATGTGTGTATGTAAGAGTGTTACTGGGTAGGCAAGTAAGAAGCAATCAGTGCAAGAGTGTTACTGGGTAGGTATGTAGGTAAGTATCTCCAGTCCTGCTTTATCAATCAGATAAATCAGTGCATATCTTCTACGTGTTACCTTACTACTCCTTAGTGTGCGTTATTTACATTGCATCTTGCATCATGCCTCAATGGATGCATTCATGTAGAGCGGGCTCTGAGTGATTGAATGCATTGTACACATTGAGGTAAACATCAGTAAAGAAAAATGGATTGGCCATTATGTGGTCTTGGATGCCACTGACAATAAACACAGCTCCCAACAGTCAGTCAGTCAGTCTTGAACGTTTATGAAGGTGTGGGAAAAAAAGAACAAGCTTAAAATCCCTGTTATGCCCTCTGTTGTAAAATTACAATATCACCTTTCCTAAAAATACATCTGTAAAGACCACATTTATATAGTCAATGGGTCCTAATTTTTAGCCTTGCAATGCTATTGGATAGTAAATGTGTATATAAGCCTGGCCATCTGGCCAATGAAGTCATTCTACCTGCAAACTTTCCTTGACGCTCATCTCCTTGTTTTATTGGACTGGATATAACAAGACTGAAGTAAGTAAAATGTCTGAAATAGTTTTTGTGTGTTTATTACAATGTCTAGAGCATGTACATACTTAGTTACTGTGGAATATATTCATCAAATTAGATTTTGAGCTTGTTATGTCTGTGTTGTAATTCTACAACTTTGGACTTTTGTGTATGTGACAACTGCCGAGTGTTTCTGGGTACACTTCTTCAGAACAATCACATTGAACCTTTTTGTTCCTTGTTGTTCACTTGACCTTAAGCTGCCTTGAACAAGCTTAGACAATATTTATTAACCCTTTATGTTTCTTCTAAAATAGATGTTAGATTTTTAATATGGAAGGCATACCAAAACAAGTTTCTTTGTTACAAAGTTTAGACGAGAATTAAGTAAAGAAATTAATTATTTCTGGTTGCAGTATTTGAAGCTCTTTCTGTAGCAGTCAACTCTATCTGTATCTTATTTAAAAAAATACTGATCCTGGGATTTTTTTTTTTTTTTTACTTTGTTTGTTTGCCCAAACAACTGCTTGTTGCATTAGACAAAAACAAATTCTGAATGTTCTGTAATATTTAGGGGGAACAGTTATTGCATTGATCAGGGACAAGTTATAATGTTCTTGAATGGGGGGATGTAAGTGGTCTGGTTGCAATAAGAGCCCAGTAACACAGGCATCAAGGAGCTCTTTGACATCAAGAAACCCTGTGAATCCTCAAAAGAGACCATCTTCAGGAGATGGGAGTCCACCAAAAGGGATCTCAGCCAAGAGATCATCTGTGCATCCCCAACCGGTTATGCACAAACACATAATTGTATATTTCCCCGTGAAGACAAAAACAGGACAGTGTAGACACCCTGATATAGAATACACCAACACACTATGCAGCAAGTACACCGTTCATCTCTGCTTCTCAGAAGAAAAGAACTGTTTTTGGGACTATCACTGTAAATGAACATTGTTAAACATTAGTTCTATGACAGTTTTCATTAAGTTGATTTAATTTCTAAATACAATTTTATCATGTTTTTTATCAATATGATTATTAATAAATTGTGATTCATAAAAATGCAACTGTTGTACACTTATTATTTAAAATATATAGTCTGTGGCGAGCGGCTGGGGGTGGTACCATGGGGACAATGGGTATGGAGCTTGGAAGCTCAATCCTGTAGGGGCCCATGGTCACCACCAGGGGATGCCCGAATGCCAGAGGAGCCTTGGCCCTCGGCACTTCCGCCACACCCGGAAGTGCTGGGGGGAAAGAAGACCAGGGACATCCGGAGTGGTTCCGGGTGCACGGCCGGTCCTTCCGCCACACTGGGGGTGCCAGCGGAAGCTTTTCGGGAGGCACCTGGAGCTTGTCCGAGTGTGAATAAAAGGGGCCGCCTCCCTCCATTCGATGGCTGAAGCCGGGTGGAAGTGGACAGAGTCTTGGAGGAGAGGAGTGGAGGCGGTCAGGAGAAGAGAAAGGCATTGTGAGAGGACAGGACTTGAGGGGTGTTTGGTGCTGCGGCACTGGGTTTGTGTGTGTTCATTGTACATATTTGTAAATAAACATGTGTTGGGTGACAAAACGATGTCTGCCTGTCTATGTCCGGCCTGTCCCCCACAAGTCTTATGGGGGGTGCATAAGCAGTCATACCTGCAATTAAACCATTAATTGTTCTTTATATTTTTAAAACAGTGTGAGTACAAATAGGTCCGATGTTGCAATAGTACAACTAAAACATAAAAAAAATGAAAATGTTTTAATTTTTGCATCAGAAGCCTCTTACAACAACATCTGAAAGGTGAAAAAAACATTTGCTCATTTTTTTTTGTATTTGTAACAGGGTTAACAGTTTAGCTCACAGAATCATTGATTTATTTATAATTCTACAAGTAGATTTGATACTCCTGACAGAATCCAATGTAATGCCAAAGTGTCTGCCCTTTTCTCTGAGCCAGACAGTGACCTTCCAGACAGTGCTCATTTTAACAATGTATTTAAAAACGTCAATAGCAGAACTTTGACCAGTATTGCTTAGGCCTCTAAAACACACAACCTGGAAATCACTTCACATTCAGAAACATTGATGGAGCAGAGGAAACCAGACTGTGACATGTACAGGCAAGAATTTTTTGCTCTAATTCCTTTACTTACTGGACAAAAATTGAGCATAGAATACTTTACAAGATATTTATTTATTTGCACAAAAATTATACGATTGTTTAATAGAAAATAGTAATTATGATAAAGAATACCATGAGATATGATAAAAGTTTGGGGCAGCCACCCGTAAAATGTATCCTGGCTCCAAAAGTTGAAATTGTTGAACACGACTGAGTCCAAAACAGAACTGACTTAAGACAAGAAAGATGGTGACTTTAAAGGCCTGCTCAGGAAGTGATGTCATCTTTAGGGCCAGACCCAGAAGTGATGTCATCGCAACGACCGGAAGTGACATCATCTCTGGAGCCAGACACAGAATGTCATCAAGGGTGCCAGAACCTGGCGGGATTTCCCAGGAACGGTTTTTAAGTAACTGAGAAAGACAGTCAGCACACTCCGCCACCCCATAGTCGGTGGTGGTATTACAATTTCTCAGGCCCTTTAGCTGCCTCCTACTCGTATGTGTGTGATATATGCAAAGCAAAAGTAACAAACTATATAGTATATGTAACATTGCAAATGTGCTAAGACAAAAGTTACAACACAACTATGTGTGGCACTATCTTAGGCCATATTGTTTGTTTCCTCTTTTTAAATGCTGGACTATAAAGTTCAGAACATCTCTTCATATTCTCTGCAGAATAACAGAAGAAAGGCTAATGAAACATCATCATATGGTATAATGTTGTTTTCCAGCAATTGGATCTAAATTTGTATTAATTTATAGACAATTTCTAAATAAACAATAGAGGGAGGTTGAGAGCATGCATTGATACAGCGCATTGCTGTACCCACCACACAACAAACCACCTCAGTATCCCAAATTAGGACCCGAGCACAGCCGTACAAAAGGTGACGCCTCAGGACCACGCAAGTTTGAATGAAATGGAACAGTGTGAGATTTTTTACAATGGCTGGAATACCAATCCTGCCACCAACCCTCGAGTATTCCCTGCAATAGATAGTTAAAAAATACCAGGAGGTGAAGGCCTGTTTTTTCGTTGTATGAACACCCCAGTTACCTAAGTGTCACTGCTTTGTGGCTGGCCATGGGTAGTTATCACACCTCAAATGTCTAGATTGTAATGGGTCATGTTGTATCCCACCCGCTCCATGACAAAATATAAAATATAGTTTCATTTGGTAGACTTGCGATATTCAAACAAAATTTTACTACAACCTTAGAATTTCTGAGATCCCCACAGATTTGGATAACTCTCCTCTCCTCAATTACTACACATCTTCATAAAATTCATGGAAATTTCTATCTGATCTTACCAGCTTGTCCAAAATGGCACAGCTCCCCTGGTATGGTATGATCATTGCTTTGCCCACACACATTATTCTCTTATGTTCTCTCCATTGACTTTCTGTTGCTGCCAACTTCCATATCAAATATATTATTCTGCACTATAAATTCCAGCATGGCTTTACTATTCATTACCTCAAGACGGTATTCTGCACTATGCTGCCTTTTAACTGTGCCTTAGGTTAAGCAATGATTCCCATTTTATGCACTCACATTGTGGAATGTACTGGCTCTGATGACCAGAACTCCCAATCTCCTGGTATTCTGGTGCATACAGACAACATATTGCTTCCCTCAGCATCTTAAGGTTTCTACCTGTTGACAAAGGATATTGTGACAGAAAGGCAGAAACAAAAAATGAAGGTTGGGGTCCCGGAGGATGTTTGCAATGCCGACATGCTGAACAAAATGTTTTGTGTAATGCATGAAGCAAAATTAAACTTCAGAGTTTCCATGCTCGGTTCTTCACAGAAGCAGATCCAATAGTGAACGCTGACTTCCAGTGGGGGTTTTGTTTAAAGGGACATGGCTTCGTGGGAGAGGATAGTGACCTCATCGGTCTTTCAGTGTTTTTCTTCTTCTCCATTCTAAGACGGACCAAAGTTAGTGATGATGTGTCACACTCTTCTATGTATTTCTGTATTCATCCAGCACAAACCCGTAAAATGCTCCCCAAATGCGCATGTCTGACAATATCTCTCGACCCCATCAAGCCTGAACTACCTGTGCTATGATGCTACCTTTTCTCCTGGCATATCACATCAATGCATTTCCTGCACTCTAGTACCTGCTTATTTTCTTCATTCTTGCCAAGAACTTCAATATACCACATAAAAATGTTAAATAAGGAAGTCTGATAACTGAAGAATGATATTTCATATATTCTCAGATGCCCTGTGATTGACTGGCATACCAGTCATGGTTAATCTCTGCCTCAGGGATAGACCCAAGCCCCCCATAACCTTGAACTGGATAAATGGGTTAAAACATGGATGGGTGGTGTTATGTGTAAGGGGACACTTGCACTCTGACCTGACCGCTGCTGTGGAAAGAGAACGTGAATTAAGACTGCAGTAGACCCCACCAAAGATTGTTAAGTAAGGATCAGACACCAAAAACTACTGAATAGGGCGATTTACGAATAAAGCAGCCACTTCCAATACTAGAAAATAGTGTGATGATCCTATCTCCTTTTGACTTCTCAAAGAACAGGAAGGACCTTTCTCAATGCATAATTCAGGTTTTCCTGTGTGAATTACAAAAATTTGTCCATGAGTGAGCTTCAAGGAAGAAACGTTGTCATAAGTTCCACTGTTTAAATCAGTTACAGTTCTTTTTCTAAACATTAAAAAGCTATTTAAAGTACTTACTGTATCTTATTGGCTGAAAGGTTTTTCTGAACATTTTATAAACTGTTATTTTCCTAACTGGTGATTGGTTCAATCAAGGCATAGCATTACCTGCTCAGGGGGTGGACACATCGGTGCCAGGGGGCAGAATGTCCTGACAGCTCATCAGTTCCTCTCAGGTCAGAATGCCTGGTTCGGTAGCTCTCTGCTTGATGCAATATCTACATTTTCTCTAAAGAGTAATTACAGAGGATTACAGGATCTTCTTTTCTCTCTCTTTCTCTGTCTGTGTCTCTCATGTACACACAGTGCATTTACTCACCTCTATTCCTTTGCAGCATTTCAATACCTACATTGCAGATTGATATTTTTTAATATTTACCCTTAGGACCATCACTGTACTCTCTGATGCTTTACTTTTTTATACTTAATTAAGCTTAGGAGTCAAATTTCCCCTTGCTGCCCCAAATAGTAACTGCTGCAATAAGTATCTGTGCTGCAGTTTAGAACCTCTGATCTTTATTTTGGACTTTGTGTGCATTTGCACTTTGTTTTGGTTACAATGTTTATTTTGTTGTTTATTTTTCTCGCTGTGCTATTTTGTGTTGTATTTCGGATGGGCCCAGCCATTTTGTAGCTGTTTCTGCATAGCTGTGGTAATATCGTTTCTGAGCACTATGCCTGCCTGGATCTCGATCATCTTGATAATGTTAGCAGAAGTTACGTCAGGACAGTAGATGGGTGGTAGCAAAATATTTGAGGATACTTTTTGTGATAGTGCTGGAAGTGGAGACTGGAGAAGTACATGAAGGATTAGTATGAGCACTGATTATATTGTTTTGGTAGCAAATAATGAAGCAGAAGATAGGAGAAGATAAAGCTATCATGAGACCAAAAGGTTTCAATGTAAATGCAGGTGCAAACAATATGGTGCTTGGAAGTTTAGGGGTAGGAGACATGGATGAGGTAGGTGCATGGCAGTGTGACATGTGTGGTAGAGGTGTTGGGAGAAACTCAATATAAAGCATAGGTTGTTGGTTCATGCGGTGGATGTAGTGGAGGGAAGAGTAGCCAGTAGGTGAAGAGTGCAGCTTTCTATGTACAAAGTGTATGAGAGGAATGCAATAACGTAGTCAGTGTACATTCAGATATCAATAATAGAATTGTTTGGGAGAAGGCTGAGTAGTTCTGGTACTTGGGTGAAATGTTGAGGTGCTGGAACAGCACTGATTGTAAGGTTGAAGTTGTGAAAATGAACTCCCAGAAGCTGTTCTTCTTTCTGACTTGGGAAGGAGCCTCACTGACACTGAATGGTGAAATTTATGAAAGCTGTGCAAGGAGGAGTATACTCTGTGGGAGAGAGATATGTCAAAATCATATACTGTGGCTATGCCAGCCTCTTCCTTGTACTTTTGCTTTGCCTTCTCCTAATAAATTCAAACAAAACTGCAGGATGATTGTGTGCTATATGGCCAGCCATTCATCCCAGCCAATACCCCCAGGTCGCCAGATGCAGCCCTCCCTGCAGCATGGAGATTCCCCAAAGGCCAGCAGAGAATCCTGGACAATGGAGTTTTTATCCACAGCCCTGCTGGATACCATGGGGGCCGCTATAGGACGCTGCAGGGAGGAACAAGGAGTATTTTCCATACAGCCCGGCAGTATATCACAGTCACATGGACAGAGAAAATTACATGCTTCCGGGTTTTTACCTGACCTGGAAGCGCTGGATAATCACGTGGACTGAGGGCTCAGAAGCACTTCCGGGTCATGGACTATAAAGGACTGGGAAATCCCAGACGGGGGAGCTGAGTCAGGTGGCAGGGGACAACGTGTCTGGGAGAGTGGAGGATTATTGTGGATTGTTTATCATTTTTTATTGTATTGATTAGTGTTATTGTTTATGAATATAGTGGAGTGGAGGCTGCTTTGTGTACAGTATTGTTCAAATAAATTTAATATTTGGACTTTTATCTGGTGTCTGGCATCTGGTCCAAGGGTTCAAGTGGACGACAGCGCCCCTTATCCTTCACAATTGTTAAAAAGGTTTCTTGTTTCGGTCAGGTCAGGTCAGTTTGGAGAGCATGCATATTGCCTCACCCACCACATGACAAAACTGCATAGCATCCTGTTTGGCAACAGACACACGGTCCTGTCCATGAAATGACAATCTATCTGCCTCAGCCAGGTGTTTCGTGGACATCCCCCTTGGCCTAGTGCAGCTGCTTGGGTCTATTCCCCACGGGGAATCGAACCACAATGAAGGTAATGTGCCTTATTTGGGACTCTGTGATCAACGACTCATTCAACACAAAGTCAAACCAGCAATACTCAAGGATTCTCTGAAGAAGCACAGTACTGAAAGAGTGTTTCAGTGCAGTGTGCTAAAAATCCTGTGAGACTGCATCTCAAATAAATTGCTACAAAATTGCTTCGGAAGACTGACTTCATAAAGCAAGCAACTGAAAAAAAAGAAATTTATTCTTAAGAGCTATCATAAAGCAGCACAACCCACCTCTGTACTCCAGCTTCTGGTAATTTTAAATATATTTTTTAAAGATTTCCATTTTTCCTGGTAAAACCCCATGGAGATTCCCATTTTGCAGGTCCAGCCCTTGCTTTCACTGCTTTGCTTTTTTGTTCTGTATCCTTAACCCAGTCAGGGCAAACTTTAGCAACTGTTGATTGATGTTGATGTTACTTCATCTGCATTTGTAAAGCATAAAAGCCTGCTCTGGTGCCATGTTGAGTGATGACACAGTGCACTGGGGCCTGCTTCTCTGTCATTTTGGGTACAAAACTGATTTCTGAGAGTGGAAGGCTAAACCAAGAGTGCGGCTTTCTTCTACAGCTCCAGCTCTCCATAATCCTTTAGTGGCAAAAATGGATGGATGTGTGTAGAATAAGTCTGCTAGGAACCATACAACTGGAACTAGTGGAGATCTGACAAGACACAGAAAGGGGCACAGCCCTCCAAAGGCTGTCTTGTGTCTTAGTGTTACTTTAGTGTTGCATTTCCCCCATATACTATTTCATCACCTTATTGTGTATAACTTGTTTGATCCTGCTATTGTTGTTATGAACAGTATTATGATGAAGAAACTTTTCATTATCTGTAGAATAAAACGAATTTCTATACAGACTGCAGCACACTTTAATGCCCTTGACAACTGGAATACTGATAGAGTCATGTGATTATTTCACAGTTTTCATTATTGTTCAGAGCATTGTTCATATTTCAAATATAAAATGGAATACATACAGGAATAGTAACATAGCCATCAGATGAACTGCAAGCAACTGCTTAACGTCTAGGGCAAAAGAGAATGCCCAAAAAAGGTCAAGATTTAGCTGGGACTCCATCTCACACTTTTGGTTTTACCAATGCTTTTTATTTTCTCTTTTGATTTTCATTTTCCGTTCATATTTTCAGCTTTGTTAATTAACTGATATTCATTCAGTTGTTGGTAGGTTGCATTGCTCCTTTTTCCTCTTCATTGTACCTAATTACCCAGGCGTGCGATTATGTGAGGCACTGGCTTTAAGTTGTCAATACGAAGGCTTTCCTTCCTTCAGTCCTATTGCTGAGGTAATGAGTCGTTTCTCTTATTCTTGGTTCTCATTCTGTGGGTCTGGTTTAGTGAAAGTCTAAGAAGGCAACCATTTTGTTTAATTTTGGGTGGTCTTTTCCTTTATCATTACAAGCCTTCTTCTGTTGAAGTTCTTGAATGGTTTTCTGATTCATTAAGATGTTCCCTTCAATGAAAGAAAAGTTTGGCATTTGTCTATCAGGACTGAATCTTGTTCTCTATCTATCTATCTACAATCATATGAAAAATTTTGGGAACCCCTCTGTATTATCGTGGTATTTCCCTCTACTTGCCCTTTTACCTGTTTCCTCAGGGGTAAGTGTTCTTGTCAAGTTCGTTATCGGGTTGGTCAAAATTTGCCATTATCATTTCATAATGATTCCATAAGCATTCTGAATCCTTGGCTAGTTGACTCTAGTAATTCCTGTGTTCTGTTATTTCTGCAGCTCTTGTCTTTATTTCTTCAAATGCCAAAGATGCTGTATGCAAAATGGAAGCTGGATTGCCTAAATCTTAAACACCTATTCCAAGTTCAAGTGGTGTGTCAATTCTAAATTAATGTCTGCCACATTATTGTGTTTCACCTAAACAATGGTAACTAATTACTCCACCCCTGGACCCCTAAAAATGAGTCCATCTATCTAAGCTACAATTCTATACAAACAACAGAAATGTTTTTATAATGTCTTTGCATCTGATAGCTAAATACCTGGTCTTAGGAAGGAACACGTTTCCTCAGATGAGGCCTTCATCTCAACTATCAAATAAACCAAAGTAATTTCCCTGCTCAATTTATTCAATCAGTAGAGATCCGACTGCCACCAATTCTGGCCAGAATAAATTGGGACATCCTGTATGGGGTATCAAGTGTCTTTCCATCCAACAGATCACCACTGGAAGCTGCACCCAACAGGTGGACACCCTCTCCTGTTCCCTCCTTGAGCACTAAAAATATTTTTGGCTTATACCACTACTTGGTGTTCATATGAAATGCCTCCTTCAACTCTTAGTGTCCTTCTCTAATGTGATCACTTTCCCATAACAATTACCTCCTGCATTGTACATTATATTACATTTCCATAGTGTCATATGAATTCTCTATGATAAACTTTACAGTTCTGAACTTTGATATCTTATACAATGTAGGATACCAGTTTGTCAAAAGGCCCAAAAACTTCTCTAAATTTAGTTGCTCTATTTTGTTCTAAATTTTGTTCACGCTTTCTTTACTTTGTTTTTTTTTTTGTAGCACACATTATTGGACCAATTTACTCACTAAATAATTACATTAACAAAACTGCAAATCTAACATTCTAGTTTAGAATTCAAAGCTGAAATGTATCTAATTAATTTAGCTTTAATGTCCAGTTCCTTATGTTATATTCCTGGTTTTATGGTTCCCTCTGAGACATGCACTTCCCCCAGTTCCTAACTATGGTAGCCATAAAAGGCACACCAGGTGTGAGGTGGTTTGTGGCGTGGTGGTTAGCTCAGCTGTAGTTAGAGTGGGACCAGCCTGGTGGAATCACAGAACTCAATGCCATTGCCACCCCTTCAAATATAGCAAATGTTATAGTGCACCCTGAGCACAACTCTTTGGAGGACCACCAGAGGAATGTTAGCTCCCTTTCTTGCTGGAGCATCACTTCCACAGTCACAGATACTGTTGTGCAGCTCCCTGCACTGCAGCTTCTTGCCTCTAAGTGACTAAGATTACAGTAATCCCTCGCTATATCGCGCTTCGACTTTCGCGGTTTCACTCTATCGCGGATTTTAAATGTAAGCACATCTAAATATATATCACAGATTTTTCGCTGGTTCGCGGATTTCTGCAGACAGTGGGTCTTTTAATTTATGCTACACGCTTCCTCAGTTTGTTTGCCCTGTTGATTTCATACAAGGGACGCTATTGGCGGATGGCTTAGAAGCTACCCAATCAGAGCATGTATTACATATTAACTAAAACTCCTCAATGCTATAAGATATGCATCCCGCGCGGAGCTTGATTGTTTGCTTGTCTCTGCCTCTATCTCACCCTCTCTGACATTCTCTGCGCCTGATGGAGGGGCTGTTTGCACAGAGGCTGTTTGCTTAAAAGATACTGACGCTTCTCTAAAAAAATGCTGCTTTATTGCGGTGCTCGGCATATTTAAAAGCACAAAAGCACACGTATTGATTTTTTGATTGTTGCTTTAATCTCGCTCTCTCTCTGACGTTCTCTGCGCCTGACGGAGGAGATGTGAGCAGAGGGGCTGTTTGCACAGAGGCTGTTTGCTTAGAAGATACGAACGCTCCTCTAAAATGCCGCGGCAAACTTAAAAGCACAAGTATTGATTTTTTGATTGTTTGCTTTTCTTTGCGAGCCGCTCTCTCTCTCTCTCTCTCTCTCTCCCTCTGAAATTCTCTGCTCCTGAAGAGAAGAAGATCTATTTGCATTCTTTTAATTGTGAGAAAGAACTGTCATCTCTGTCTTGTCATGGAGGACAGTTTAAACTTTTGACTAAAGGGTGTTATTTCATGTCTAGAGGGCTCTAATAATGTTAACAGTGTGGGAGAGTTTATAAGGGCTTAAAATATATAAAAATAACTACACAAACATATGGTTTCTACTTCGCGGATTTCCGTCTATCGCGGGGGGTTCTGGAACGCAACCCCCGCGATCGAGGAGGGATTACTGTATAGTCTTTAGGGCATCCAGCACTCCATTTATCCCCCTCTTTGTACTCACTTAGCACATTGTAAGCTTCTTTACTGCTTTTCCACCACTGGTCTTACACTCATGCCCCTTTACACCTTTCCATCACCCACAAAGCACAGAATATCTATGACACCCAACTAATGGGCCTCAAAAAGGTGGAGGAAAATAGCCTGTTTCAAAGTGACCATTAAAACACAAGACACTATATTGACATTTAACCCACCCCAGAATGGACATCACTTTAAATCACCGAGTTTAGCCTAGTGGGCTATACACATCAATATACAGGCTACAAAAAAATTAGAACAAATGCAAAATAAGGCATTAACCTATCTGTCTAGGCCTTTTGGACAAAGTGATTCCCTCATAGTTTTTGATTGTCTTGATCATTGTTCTCCCTTTGGGTCCTATGAAATCCCTACAAATGTGTCCTAAACTATCCTGTCTTGCCCTTAGAGACCAGCTTCCCTCTGCATGCAGTACATCCCATGTTATGTGCTTATGGAAGAGAACACTTAGCTTTTATCTCTCAGTGTCCAGGTGTCTTTTCCTCAGTCCAGTGCTCGACAATGGTGGTGATGATGATGCAGTCCTTTGGCCTCTTTCAGCAGAATTCTGATGCTTGCTTCAGGTCCTAGTATAAAAACTTTGTTGCACACAAATTCAGTCCAAACATAAACAGTTCATTCTGGTTCTAAAAAAGTCTGTAGAAATGGATGCAAAACAGTTTTTTTCTGGCTTTCAGTCAAATCAAGTCTTTTGTCCTTTTTTCTAGCAGCCATTGTTTCTCATTTTCTGGATGATGTTCTTCCTAGACTATTAATCCAGACCTTGTTATCAGGTGTAATTATTAATAGTGCTGCAACTTGCCATACTTTGTCCACAACCAGAGTGAATGAAATAATATTAATTTCTAATTGAGAGAAAGAGAGAGTGCTCACATATTTTATTAAAATGTCTGCCTTCTGTCCCTGCTCCACAATAACTCCTAGAGCTCTTTACCTACCAGACAGACTTAACAAATATGTGACACCTGTCTTTCTTCCTGCTTTGGTGATCATGTAACAAAGACCCTAAAAACTACCCAGCTGTTAGTGTGAATCACAACAGGCCTTTCTGTATGTCCTTCTTACTATCAAAGCAACAGCTTTCAGTTCAGCTCACTAGCTACATTTTTCACCCCTTTGTTCTACATGCCAGAAACTGGATGGTAAGCCACTGCCTTCCATTTTCTTATTCCCCAATATGAACGTGCTGCTTGTAACACCAATCAATATACAGTAAATTTTGTTTTCTAAGCAGCACTAATCAACATGGGCTTTGAATGGTGTGTTACTAATAACCAGCTTCATTTCTACTGCTGTTGCTGGATGTTTCACTGCCCTATAGCCTGTAACAGCTGTTCACCTTTAAAGTTATAAGGATCGATGCTACTTCAGTGTTAAATGTAAATCAAAGTTAAAAACGTGCTTTTTCCTTAAAACAAGGGTCAGTTTGTGCAGATCTACACTCTCACTCCACTTATCTCATTTGCAGGGGACCACCTTTAAAACACTGGCCTCAGGGGGTTTTCTTTCCACCCCTCGCTGAGACCTGACAACTGCTCCTCCCCCGCTGATCTCTGTTGCTGCAAGCCGCTCACCTCGCTATCATAAAACACCTCTGGCTGTTTAGCCTGCACAACAACCAGCATACTTGAATGACTGCCTCCTGTCCCATCAGCAATCTGCTCTGCTATTAACTGCTCTCCGGTGTGCAGCGTAACAGCTGAGTATTCTTGCCTTTCAACAAAAGTGGCTCTCTTATCAGCAAGCAAATATGAGAGTGCAGCGATCTGTGACAAACTAAGTTATCCTGCATTTATCTCCTGTTTCTCAGGGTCAAAAGACCCCAAAATCAAAGCACACACTTTAACACTGAGCAATCGTTGCTTAATCTGTGTGGCATTCTCTTTATACATTTCTACGTGTACTGCCAGCTGCTTGTGGCTTTTTGGCCATCTATTTCTCATCTGTCTTGCCTCCACAACTAACTGCTTTATAATAATTAACAATACATAACCTGTCTGACCAGCAGACAAGTGTGTTTTCTATTTTAGCCGCCTTTGCCTCCACTTTATGCAGGGACGGCTTCTCTGCGTCTTTGACTAGCGCAACGGCCTGCGATTCTTCACTCTCTACACCCGTTGCCGTTAAAGTTGTGGCTGCTGCCTCCGTTTTAGCGGAGAAAACACAGCTTTAACAGCTGATTCTACCGTATATCTAAAAACTTTACAAATGCTGTTGATGCACGCTGACATGTGCCGGCTGTATGCCAGCATGCGATTACAGCATATTTGCCACCTGTGGATGATCCATCCCTGTCTTTGAAAAATTATACCAAACACACAAAAATGCAACAAATGATTACTCCGTTAACCCAGCTCGCAGCGCCAAAATGTATTATCATGGTATTTCCCTCTACTTGCCCTTTTACCTGTTTCCTCAAGGGTAAGTGTTCTTGTCAAGTTCGTTATCGGGTTGGTCTACTGTTGCACTTTAAGATGAACACACACACACATAGATAAACACACACAGAGATCCTAACCACAACTGTGCTCCATGAATGACACACACACGTTGATTAACCCTTAGCACTTTAAACCACACAAGTGCTATAGGAATAACACAGCCTGTCATTCACCACTTCAGGAGACTTACTTATTTTTGGCACGAACAACAATACGATGTTTTAGTGATATCTCAGACCTAAATATTACTTTTGGTCTACAAGAATACATTTAAACATACAAAGACTCAGCACTCTTGACTATAGGCCATTCATCAGCCAAGAATACCTTCTTTATCGTATCTGTCCCTTCTGTTGAGTATAGCGCTCTTCACTCTCAGCCATATAAACCTCGCAGCACAGAAATAATGGCAAAATCCGGCTGTCACCAGGTGCTCAAAGAAATCGAACTTATTACTTTAATCACTCTAGACATTAAGACAAAGCATTGAAAGTTAAAAGCAGCATGGTATTTATTACAAGAATAATAATAATACCACAAGAACAAAGAATACTAGAAAATAGGTACTGATAGGAAAGTCTGAATATATATAGTCTTTAGAAAAAGCTTACGAAAATGTTACAGATGACAAGGATGAATGTCCCAGGGAGGCGTTTGATTTAGCAGTCGATGTTCATGATGCCTTTCTGACGACCAGGGCCGTCTTCGTCCGTTCCTCTTCTTCTCTCTTCTTCTCCCTTTGCTTCTCTTTCTTCTCCCTTTGCTTCTCTCTTCTTCTTTCCAAACCAGGGCATATTTATTATGAAATGTCAAGCCTTGCTTTCAAAACACATGCACTTGATTGGCTGGCTGTCCAAATGATTGATGAATTAATTCAATGTCCATTTTCCCACACAACAAAACCTTTGATGTACTCTGAGGTATCAGTAGTTCTTCCTGTCCCAGGCTATAAAGCAAATTGTTGTTCCACATGTCCATCTATAAAGAAATCAATAGCCTGAGGTATCAGCACAGCATCCTTTCCCAGGCTATAAAACCAAATTAGCACGAAGCTATGAACAAGTGTTATAAAAGTAAGGTGTAAGGGAAGAAAACCTGCTTTAATTTGTTAATTTCATCTGTTGTCTTGTCTTGAACAAAATATAATGGAAAGCAAAATGTACAGATTTTATACACCATAACACCCTCTTAATTCTTTGGAATTTCTGTTTATCATTGGCTGAGCTTGCTGGGAGTTGTGTAGTATTTCATCAGTGACATTAAGTTCATTGGATTAACAGAAAATATGCAATATGCATCATAACAAAATTAGACAGGTTCTTAAATTTGGGCACCCCAGCAGAGATGTTACATCAATACTTAGCTGAGCCTCCTTTTGCAAATATAACAGCCTCTAGATCAATTCATCCGACCCTAGACTTTAACAAGGGCCCCAGACCCTGAACTAGCCACACAGCCCCTCACAGCATGGAACCTCCACCAAATTTGACAGTAGGGAGCAGGTGTTTTTGGTTATGATCAAATAACTCAATTCCTGTTTCATCAGTCCAAAGCACTTTGTTCCAAAATGGGTCTGGCTTGTCTGAATGAGCATTTGCATACAACAAGCGACTCTGTTTGTGGTGTGAGTGCAGAAAGGGCGTGTTTCTCATCACCCTGCCATACAGATGTTCTTTGTGCAAATTGCACTGAATTGTAGAACGATGTACAGATACACCATCTGCAGTAAGATGTTCTTGCAGGTTTTTGGAGGTGATCTGTGGGTTGTCTGTAACCATTCTCACAATCCTGCACATATGCCGTTTCAGTATTTTTTTGGCCTGCCAGACCTGAGTTGGTTTAACAGCAACTGTGCCTGTGGCCTTCCATTTCCTGACTACATTCCTTACAGTTGAAACTGACAGTTTAAACCTCTGAGATAGCTTTTTGTAGCCTTCCCCTGAACCATGATACTGAACAATCTTTGTTTTCAGATCTTTTGAGAGTTGCTTTGAGGATCCCATGCTGTCACTGTTCAGAGGAGAATCAAAGGGAAGCATAACTTGCAATTGACCACCTTGAATACCTTTTCTCATGATTGGACACACCTGTCTATGAAGTTCAAGGCTTAACGAGCTAATCCCACCAATTTGGTGTTGCAAGTAATCAGTATTGAGCAGTTACATGCATTCAAATCAGTAAAATTACAAGGGTACCCAAATTTTAGCACAGCCAGTTTTTCACATTTGATTTAATTTCACATAACTAAATACTGCTTCACTAAAAATTTTTGTTGGAAAACACCTCAGTACTCAGATGTTCCTAGGAAATGAAAGACATACCACTGTTATCTTTTTTGTTGAAAGTAGCCAAACTTTTTCATATGACTGTATCTATCTAATATTTGTTTAGTTTCTTTTATTTAATCTAGGTTATAATATGTAGTGAGAAGTCAAGCAAAATTCCACCTTTTATTGGCTAACTAAAAAGATTACAATATGCAGGCATTCAAGGCAACTCAGGCTACTTCTTCAAGCAAGATGTAACCAGTGTTTTAATTTTAATTTAGTATTTGGCTTATATATTCCAGAGCTTTCTGGTTGGATAATTGCTGATCTCATTTTTGGAGGTCTTTGTTATTGTCATTTGTTATTAAAGCTCATTATATTACTTGCTTTAAATGTGTGAGTATGTTCTTTCACAGTTCCTGTTTGGGCCAGCCATCTCGTTCATTTTAGAAAGCAACAGGCAGCAACTTTTCATACCATGGACCATGACCCCTCGAGGCACCACATGGCCCTGTGCTGCTTTTGTTTTGTTGCATTTTGTGTTTTTTGTATTTTACACAACAGCTTCATGGTGCTAGTAAGTGGCGTGTGTTGCACTTTGTCAAGTATGCAAATAAGAATTTCATGGTACTTGACAGTAGATCTGAACTGAGCTGATTACACTGCCTGTTTTACATTTTTGGGTAAATCAAAACCTTGGATTTTGAAAGAGCCCCCTGCAAATGGTCTCAACACCAGTTATCAGTCAGCATTACACATGTTCGCTGGGATGGCATTTGTATGGACAAGAAAAAAAATGCTAAGGAAATGAAAACACACAGGTAAATGTGGTAAAGCTAAGTGACAAAGAAAACAATAAGAAGTACCACAAAGCAATTGCCAAGAGTGCTGAGGCACTCTTTTTCATAATGGCGTAAAGAAAATGAATGAATAAGAGAGGCATGTTTGAATGCGTGCAAGTAACTAATAACTTTTAATGTCTCTTCCTAGCAGACAATTACTCATGTCCATAACATCACTAGCCCATAGGTTTCTAAACTTGGGATCACAGCCCAATTCCGATCGTGTGTTGTCTGAACTTGGGTTACGCAGACTCATGAATCACAATACAGTACTACTCAATGGGAAAGGGTCACATATGGTTTGTGGAGTGTTAAGCAAACACCATTGCTCCTCTATGACCCATGCCTGCAATTGTGCAAGCAGTAACCTCTTCCCACCAATGATGACGATCAGCAGCCATTCCCCAAGAGGTGGGATAGGGATGACGATTTGTGGTGATTCTAGGTTTCGAAGACACAAAAAAATGTAAGAAACACAATACAAGACATTGCTGCATTTGATACCTGTACTGGGAAGGTAAAATTGTCATTTTGGGACTGCAAACATTTTGCTTGGAAGGCCACAGTGGACTGTGTTTTCTTTTGGAACTCTGGAACAGAGAGTGGCACCATGAGAGTTTGTTTTAATGTTTTTATACTCCTCTGTATTTATCTAAATCTATAAACATTTTCTTTTAGCTTATCTTAGTGTATAACTCAAATTATAAACTTAGGTTACAATAACCGCTGTCATGCATAAATGAGTCAGGATCATCAGTACGGCAATACAGATATAAGGACACAGGTAACTGGGTAGGGAGAAATGTGATCACCAATAACCCCAGTCCTTTAATGTGGAGCCAAGATGACCAAGCCCACTAATGTCACTTCCGGATTGGCCCACAGAACCTACCTCACTCAGCAGGCTCTTTTCTGCACTCACTTCGCTCCCTTGTCACATGTCGATGCCATCTTGCCATTGTTTACATTTCACAACTCACGCACACGCTAGGATTAGTTGCCGAGTCAACGAGTCTAGCATTCCTCCAAGCACAGAGGGAATGCCTGTGACGTGACAGTGAGATTTGTCGCCATTAACAGCTGATTATCGTCCTCTATCCCTGGATGTTGACTTTAGTCGACATTCGCCCTCAACCCCTCCTGTCGACAAAAGTCGACATTCGCCCTAAAAGAGTTAAAGATGCGCGTTGCTGGAAGTTGCCATTCATTTACAAATAAGAGAATGAAGGCATACCTAGAAGCCTGACCAGAGAGGTGCTACATAACGCACAACATCTGAGATAACTGGATTGACGCTTTCATTTTCTTTTATCCAGTCTTTTGTTTCAGTTAAATGGGTCATGGCAGATCCCCAACACTTTATTTGCTCCTTCTTGTCATTTCTTATTGCACTGCTCAGTCAAACTCAAACACCAGATAGGAGTATCCATTCCAAAGGGAACAATGCCTGAATAGAAAAGCACCTTTGACAACATAAAGTGTTTTATGCATTTTTTATGATTAAAGATTTTGGGACAAGCTGTATCATCAGAGTAGTTAGCCAATCATCTGTCGGTAACAATACGGGAACCCCACATGGGGCATTTGGCATAGAGGCCATCAGAGCCATAGAGGCCATCAGAGAAACAACATGAAAACATCTCAGTCTCACAGGTGTTTCATTTGGTGCCATTCCTTCAGCTTCCATATCCTTACAGAAAGTATTATATAAGCATTTTGACTTTGGAACCAGGATCTCTTTAGGCCTGTGTATCCAGACTTACCTATTATTCATTCATTTTATTTACATTTTGTATCTTTTATTATTCTATTTTAATAAACATGACTTTATTCTAAATTTCTTGAATAGTGAGCAGTATGGAAGGGAGTAAAACACCATTGGTAAGGGCCATTAACCAAAAGTGCAGTAGCCTTCAGTATCTGGGGTACATTTTGGAACAATGGCGAGCTGGCCTTTAATGTGTAGATTACATCCAGGGCTACCCCTATATATAATTCTGGCTAGTAAGTCTTGATGTGGAGCACTGAGGAGTGATAGGTTCTACGGGCATCACTCAGGGTGTAAGTGGAGTGGGTGTGTGTACGTCCTCCCTGGCCATTTGACCATAGCATCATAATTATTGTTATAAACCTGAGTAAATTAAAAAGGAATCCTCTCTACATGATCTTTTATTTTTATATCTGAACTAGGGGGGCAAGCCCCCCTGGCTCCTTTGGTGCCCAACACCCAGTTGCGGCCAGTCTGCCGCACACGTTGTGAAGAGGGGGGCAAAACGCACCCCAAAAAGACATGATGTCTCCTCCGAAACCCCCTCTTAATTGGTGATACAATAGGACACAAACACAGTTTTATTTTTTACCTCCTCTATGCTCGATCAGCTGCTGCCATGCGGCATGATCTGCATTTCGCACGCCGCTTCAATCATTTAAAATGCTGTACAGCAGCTGTCCTATTCTTTGTCTTTTATTTCCGGCCTTGGGCTTGGTTAAATCTCTAAGTCTTATCTCGCAGGACGTGAGTTCTTGATATTTTTTAGCTTATAATTTAACAATGGAATAAGAATTTGAAAATCTAACAATATTACATATGATAACAAACATATATATGTAGGTTTTAAAACAAGCCCAATTTAAAGTATGACAAAGAACAAGACATAAAAACGTCACATAAAATCGTTGCACTTTTAGGCTTAGGATTTTATACAGTATATAGAGAGTAGATTTATCAAGTGCATATTGATGTATTCTTATTTACTATTGTTGGTAGTTAATTTATTGATTCATATACTTATGTATTTTTTTTCGTATTTGTCCTTCTTTAACTTGCAGTTTTTTTCTTTGACATCTTGTATAGCAATTTGAGCTGCTGAAATGTGCTGTATAAATGTGTTGTTGTTGTTGTTCTGTGTTTCTCTCGGAATGTTTTAAGATTAGGGTGAGAGAGTAGGCCAATACACTTTTAAATGAAAATTTAAATTAAGAACAGAAATAACCAAGTTGAACCGTGTTTACACATCTCACATATATAAAAGTTAGTCTGCAATACATTTTACTGAGTCACACTCTGGTTGGATGGTAGTTGCGATGAACTTCGTTCCTTCCTGTCATGGTTTGTTTAACAGTAATCAGTCACTGAACCTCTTAACTTTACCAAAGTACTCAAAGAACAGCACAAAGTCTTTAAACTTGAAAATGCAGCCTGCCATATGAAAGTAGTAAATTGGACTACACCAGGGGATGACGTTGGTGTACAGTACAGGCCAAACGTTTGGACACACCTTCTCATTCAATGTGTTTTCTTTATTTTCATGACCATTTACATTGGTAGATTCTCACTGAAGGCATCAAAACTATGAATGAACACATGTGGAGTTATGTACTTACAAAAAAAGGTGAAATAACTGAAAACATGATTTATATTCTAGTTTCTTCAAAATAGCCACCCTTTGCTCTGATTACTGCTTTGCACACTCTTGGCATTCTCTCGATGAGCTTCAACAGGTAGTCACCTGAAATAAAACAAAGCTCACCCAATGTAAATGGTCATGAAAATAAAGAAAACACATTGAATGAGGAGGTGTGTCCAAACTTTTGGCCTGTACTGTATTTCTCAGGAGCAGTGCTGTAAAGCAGACAGTATCAATCTAACGTGATGTATGTACTATTAACCATCCTGTAATCTGCCATAATAGTGGTGCTCTATGAGTGCATAATATCTGACACTTCATGGCCTACATCACAGTTTGCAACTGACATCCATGACTGAAGTGTGTCCTCATCAACGTTTGTTCTTCTCCCCGGGGTTAATTTCTCCAAATGAATGTTATGTGCTGACTATCAAAACAAGGGTGGTGAGGGCTTGGTGTTGTATCTGCATTGTTGCTAGGAATGCTTCCTTTTGCGATCTCTAGTAGATGGTGGAGATTTGTAGTGTCCTCCCATTTTTAGGAGAGAGCACATTTAAAAGAAAAAGACCAGAATAAAACATATAATCAAAAACATTATGCAAAGTTTGGAATCGTAAGATCAAAACACACTATTGTCAAAACCAAACAAAAAAAATTCTAAATGGAAGCCAAATGTAATAGTTAAAGTTCTTTAGCAGGAAACACTAAACAAAAGAAATTTGTGCACAGAGTCTCAATGAAATTATCCACAATCTTGGGTACCAGGATGTACATTGTACTGACCTTTAAACCATCGCACTGGTGTCATCACGGGTTGTGGCCTCCTGGCCTAACAATGCAACAGCAACCATTCTACAAAATGACAGCACCTATTTTAAATTAAACGGTGTCACACAAATGATGCCAAAATAATTTTAAAACATTTTAAAATCATAACATATCAGAACTGAATTTTATATTCTTCAAAACCAGAAAACGGTATGAAAAAGATCAGAAATACATAACAGCGAAGTCAGAAAAAAATTAAAATTAAGCCTACTTCACAACAGGTAGGATATCAGAATGGAATGACTAGAGGGAAGTACTTATACTGTTATGAAAGGACCAAGAGAAAATCATAGTTAGGAAAACAAAGCAAAGTCGATACCATAAAATCAAAGAAAGGCAATTGTCAAAACTAAACACTAATCGCAAGAATCATCAAAGAGTACAAGCTGCCTAAAAGTAGTATATGTAATCACTATATTGTTATCCAAATCTTGGATAGAGAAGAAACTGTCATGGCAAAGGTTTTACCATTGCACATGATGATGTAATCCAGTGGTTCCCAAACTCGATCCTGGTGACCCGCTGTGGCTGCAGGTTTTTGTTCCAACCAACCTCTGTTTTTCATTGGACTCTTAGCCTAATTAAGTGAGTCATTATTTCCCAGTTTCTGTGTTTTGGGGTCTATGTAGAAATTATGAACTAAGTTTGGTACATTTTTATGAAAATGGAATAAGCAGTTATATGGGGAATATGCAGTTTTTTTTAAAGTCGTTAACAGTATTTTCAACTTAATTTTCATTCTGCTATTCCAGTTGTTCTGATTATTTAATTTACTAATTAGTGAGTCTGACACTGAAGTCGTTGCTACTTTCATCATTGCGAGTGTCTGCTGTGCTGGTTGCTAATCTATATATATAATTCACTAAGGCAAGACACCCATGGAAAGCACCCCGGAAGGGGCGTGGATTCACTAAGCCGACAAGTAAGACACCTATGGCGCGCAGGAAGGAGCCACGCCCACCAACTCCTGGCACCTCCAAGCCACGTTGACTGTTCATAGAGGCATGTTTCTTGCGGACGTGAATCGCCACATGCAGCGTGTAAAAAGGTTTCCGAGGGGTATCCTATGGGATCCTTAAAACAATCCTTTACAACTGAGGTTAAAACACAATGAAGTAAGCAGTCTTTAAAAACCGAGTTTTCGGTTACGACACACGACCGCGTGCACCATAGCAAACTGTTTTACACGCTACATACAGCGATTCGCATCCGTGACAAACATGCGTCTTCTTAGATGCTCCTGCAGGAACACGGAAAGTCGACGTGAGTCACAGGTGTGCAAAGACAACAACGACTCAAGTGACAAGTTGGAGGTGGGCATGTGAGCGATGGCGGTCCGGCAGTTTTCAGTCACGGACGATTGTGTGTTGGTTCGTTCCGTGCATTGTTACAATGTTGCTTTTCTTGCTGATTTATTACATTACCGATTTTTCAAATATTAATTTTCTCCCAGTGCTTAAAAATCATTAAAAAACCGGCCTGATTATGCGGCATATGGTTGGCTAGTTGTCACTATTAGGGTTAAATGAAGGGAGAAAACTACACAGGAAAAGTGGAAAATAATACGAAAACAACAAAAGAGAGTTAAGCATTTATAGCTTTAGAAAAAAATATAACTATTTCTAAATGTCTTATAAATGTAAAAACCATACAGTTGTGTTTTTCTGAATGCAGAATAAGAGAAGAGTAAAAAAGAACAGCTAATTAAATGAGATCACTTGTTATCGATTATTATCACCGATTGTGAATCTGGTTGGAAAAAAAGCCTGCAGGTACGGGTCCCCAGGATTGAGTTTGGAAACCACTGATTAGATCAATGGTTTATTCTGAAAGGATTATGGGAAACTGCCATAGCAACAGAGAATGCTAAACTGTCAAAATGGCGATGTCCAATAACAAGCCAAAAAAGGCATTGAAAAAGACAGTACAAATAATTAACTTTTAAATCACAGAACATATAGCAGAATTCCTTGGGGTTGAGAAACCACCAAAATGGAGACGACGGAAGCTATTGATTTTCAATGTATTTTTTTAGTTCCTGAAGACTTCAAAAAATAAACAACTATAGACTAAGTCATAGTAGATGAAGTAACACTTTAGACTTGTTTGTACTCAAGTGTATGCCAGTCCTTTGCTGCTTTATAAGAAGACCCAAACATCTGCTGTTGGTCCTATAAGGCCGGAGTAATACATGCTGCAGCGGACGCTCTTGCTACGCAAGCGTTGTAGTGTTCATACTTGCGCGCGTACTTTACGTAAACCTGGAGGAATCCACCAGGTGGCAGTGCGAGATATTATCACGGTGAGAACATGTTCGACTTCTCTGTGTTGTGAATTGCCTAGAACGCCTATTAAATTCTGATGACACCTTACTGCAATATCTCTGAAAAGGATGTTTATTGATTAAATCCATCAATCCAGGGATGTGTCCATTCCAGCAAGCATTGGGCAGAGTGAGAAACAATCCCTGGACGAGGCCTCAGCTCATCGCAAGGTGAATACAAGCACTCGCATAAACTAGCGTCATTTTAGCGGCACCAAATCCTCAAATCTGCATATCTTTGGAAGGAAACCGGAGCACAGTGCGGAATACAAGCAGGAAATACCAGCAACATAACTCCCTGCGAGACAGCAGTGCTATCGCTCCACCACCGTGACACCCCCATGTGTGTAATTAACAGTATTCATTATTTAAACGAAATTATATGTAAAATGTAACATACATACTTTAATGCCTTTCATCATGAAAGTGATATCAAGTATACATCTAAAGATTCTAAATGTGCAGAGAGTTGGAATATCATACATTTAATTTGTTCTGTGTGGCGATCTATTGCTGCTTGCCGCTGCTGTCAGATCCAAGAAGCTCGTAGCGATTAAAAACTGGGATGATGTTTACGACGGTCTGCTTTAATGATAAAGTAAACTACGAGGTTAAAGTGGACATTTCGAGATTAAAGCCGAAATTTCCACTTTAATCACAAAATACTTGTTTTCACCGTGTCCTTTATTTTTTTCTCAGTGGTTCAAATATAATGCTATACATTATGTTGCTGTTGTTAAGTTGCAAAAATAAAAAAATAAAAAACACGACACAAAAGATGGTATATGAGACTTTTAAAATGTATCGCGTCATTATGTTCGGGTACTATCTACTTGTGACAGAAAGCCTCTCTACAGATCCTACAGGATGAATGCTTCGATGTGGTGAAGCAAAACGCCGACATACAGATGCATTTGTGGTGCTTTTATATTCAAGCGTCGCATATTCCCGATCGTAATACATTTTAAAAGTCTCACATACCATCTTTTGTGCCGTCTTTTTTATTTTTGCAACTTAACAACAGCAACATAATGTATAGCTTATATTTGAGCCACTGAGAAAAAAATAAAGGACACGGTGAAAACAAGTATTTTGTGATTAAAGTGGAAATTTCGGCTTTAATCTCGAAATGTCCACCTTAACCTCGTAGTTTACTTTATTATTAAAGCAGACCATCGTAAACGTCATCCCAGTTTTTAATCGCTACGAGCTTCTTGGACCTGACAGCAGGTAAAGTAAAAAAATAAAAAATAGACGGCACAAAAGATGGTATGTGAGACTTTTAAAATGTATCGTGTCATTACGATCGGAAATATGCGACGCTTGAATATAAAAGCACCACGAATGAATCTGTATGTCGGCATTTTGCTTCACCAGTTTGAACCATTCATCAAACAGCAAAGCGCGCACATCGATCCCCGAAGGATCTCCATAGAGGCTTGCTGTCACATGTAGATAGTAAACAGAGACTCTGACGTCACGTTCCGACTTTTAGCACACTGCGCCCCCCAACTTTTTGCTGGTACTGCAACTCGCGCACGCGTCGCATTAATTTCTGAGGACCTGCTCAGAGGACGCGTGAAATGAACGCTGGCAGCCATGATGCGGGCACGTACGCGTTCTGAGCGTGAAGTATAAATCGGCCCTAAACCAGCCCTTAGACATACAAAGCAGCAGCATGTTAGGTTACGGGCTATCGATTGACCATCTACTACTGCATTTTAATAAGTTTAAGTAAATCTATGGAATGTGTTCATTTGTGAAATACAGCACAGTAAAGGATGGGAGTCAAGAAAACTCTCCGTTAATCTAGTGATTTGGAATGAGCTGCCAGATTCAGTTAATGGGACCACAGGAACACTTTTGTGACTGCCTGTTTTTATGGCTGACTGTAACAGAGTGCCTGTCATTTAAACCTTCACCTAACTCTGTGGTTTTCTTGTTCATTGATTCTCTGGTAATTCTGACACTGTGGTAACATGTTGTAAGTTACTCAGACATGCAAGTGAAAATTTTACCATACTCTTAAGTATGTGACAAGAAATTTAAACTTGAACTGTTTGCCTTGTGTGCAGGGTTCTCTGGTTTGTATAAGTGTCTTGTTTGTTGAAGGGTCTTCCACATCTTGAGGTTATCCCCCAATACCCCCCTCCCCACAGACCCACAAATCATTCATTGATTGGCTCCTCTAAGTTGGTTCAGCATGAGTCTGTGTTTCTGTGTGGGTGAGTGTGCTCTGCATTGATTCCTGATGTATCTGCCATTGTTAGTTTCTGTCTTTTACCCTTGGAAAATTTCAGCTCAGATTGAAATACTGTTGACATTTCAGAACATAAAAAATACATCTACCTTTCATGTGGTGTTTACAAGTTCTTCTGATTTTAACCAAAACCATCTGTGATCATTCATACTGTAAGTGTGCTGAATTAATTTGCTTAAGAGCCTCCCATAATGACATCTGGCATCCCTTGAGCTATTTAAGACTATTACAGTATTGGAGTTCTAAAAACAGACCATTTATCTATTTCTTAATAGCTGGTAGTAGTATCATTATTAGTAGTGTTATTATTATTAATATTTACAACCTAGTACTGCACACACCAGGGGATGACAATAGACAGACTGGTTATGCTCCTTGTGAATTTCTAAGCAATTGAAGACTTCCCTAAAAGTGTCTTTTGCATTACAGTCACACCACAAATCCGGTGACGCTGCATCATTACCCAGGGGTTCAACTCATGTCTGAGACAATCCTAGAATACCTGTTATGCGACTTAGCCTTTCAATGGGAGCAATGATGCAGGACAAGGATTTAAAGCTCACAGACAATTTCCTTGCAGAAAAAAAGCTGTTTAAATTCCGATGTGACTACAGGGATGCAGGGCTTCCCAATTTGAGCTGAAAGGGAACACAATATTTTGAATATTTATATGGCCAAATTGAGATCCTAACCATGCGTCACATTCACCGCAATCCCCATTCCAGGCGTACTGTTAACAGTATTCAGTAAAGGTGAGAAATCTGAATTTAGTGCCAGTGGGTGCCATTACTCAGGGGAATCCAGGATTCAGCGGGTGAAGAACAAATCAACCTAGCAGCTCAGCTGCAGCTCTGTGGGCGACCGTCCCAATGTGGACCCCCGCGGGTTTTTAAATAGCTTTTGACGCAAACACAGTTCGAAATTGTGCATTCACCTGAAATCCATCACGGAATAGTTGCCATTACTGTGAGGTATAATGCTGTACAGTATGCATGGAGGTTTAGCCCGTACCTCGGCGGAGTGTAAACATCAACAACTGAAACACCAACACACGTCCATTAGGTTTGCAATACGCGTTGTTCTATTTATCATGACGTCAATGTGAGTGTTGGGCTAATTGGCGGATCTTATTGCGTGGGTGTTGTAGTGCGTCTGAGTGGGCACCGTATTGGACATTCGCCCCGATCCTGCCTTTGAAAACAGATTTGAAAGTGAATGGGTCCTTTTTAACTGTTTGCATGGCTAAATTTTGTTTGCAGAAGTCAAAACATGGCCTAACTTATTATCCTTTACTCCTTAATAATCGAATCACAACGACAGAGATTCCTATTTTAGTGTTACTGTTAAGGACACGTTCAATCTCGGTTTCTTGAAAATGTTCCTTCCTAACGAAAGAGCATCCCTAGAATTGTCATTTAGTCACGAAGCGTGTTTTTTTCTTGATCTTCGTGTCATCTTTGCTCTTCATCTGTCAGCCCTCGCACCTCCCCTTCTGAGGCTCCAGGTACGAACTAATAAAAAGGAGAGCTGCGCGCTACTCTACCAGTGAGGCGCGGAGGCAGCAGGAGGCAGGAGACTACCGGCCTGAATGAGGAGAGCCGTCACTGTCCTGCTCTGCTCTGCCCGCACTGCCCGCGGATGATGCGCGGTAGGAGACCTGAGAGAGGGGAATCTGCGAGGTTAACGCAAGGGTGAGTCGTGTCCAAAGTTTGATTTTCAGTGTGCAGACAGAAGGATGTAACAGGGTGACAATAAAAAAAAACAACTACAAAATATCAATAGTAAGCAACAAATAGTTTGATTCTGAAATAGATACGGGATGATCAATGGTAGATAGATAGATAGATAGATAGATAGATAGATAGATAGATAGATAGATAGATAGATAGATAGATAGATAGTGAGTGAGTGAGTGATCCCTGATGTGTTATACTCCGTTTTCACCCTTTTTCCGTCTACCACTGAAGTAATTGAAAACGATGAATAGACTTTTCGAACTTCTATATTTATAAACTTCTTTCCTGATTTTAGCACTATAGGCATCTCTGTCTCTCTGTTTACAAACACGGGACATATGAAAGACCTTTAGCTTTCAGTACGCAAGATAGGTAGTTTGTTTCTGTGTTTTGAATGCGCTATCCCAAGCAATGCAAATAAAATCTAATTGATTTCCAGAAGAGGCTCAGATCACTGCACTCTCGAGTTCTCCGGATGATCGCTGGGTTTTTATTGCTGCTCACCGCGGCTCTGTTTTTCATTTTCAGCTGTCCTGGCTGACTGGAGATGTCAGAGTACGGTCCGATTTCCAATACAACTTCTAGTCTGGCAGCTGAGCACTCGGATTACGTCTGGGAGTACGAATATTACGATGAACCGGTGTCTTTCGAAGGACTCAAAGCCCACAGATGTAAGTTCCTCTGTCAATGCGAATGTATCGGGAGACGCCTGTATCTGTGCAGTTCTGGCACTGAAAGACGAGCACATATTCTCTCTGATGAAATTGTATCATATCTGCCTTTAAATTATTTTTCCACGTAAATCTAAACAAATGGAGACTTGCGCTCCGAATTGTATCATTATAACGGATCCAGCTTTTTTCGTTAGTTCAGATTAACTGCTGTTGTGCATGACGTCTATAATATTTACTTGTTCTATCCCGTTTTTTAAATGCTGGGTGCGGTTGGATCTGAAAATCTTAAGAGAAATTAATGGCCTGATTAACGGGCCAGGCTTCTAAAACCCCGAATTAAATACGTAGGCGGTGAATTTTAATTATTTATTTTGTATTGTGAGGCGCTGCCTCTTCAAATTTATAGATTTTGTTTCTTCTAAAAGCCCCGTGTTATTAAGTATTATTAAATCCTTTCACATACAAACATCTTTCGGCTTTAATTAATCTTGAATCACTTAATATTTATGCTTATTCCTGTGTAGAGTTGTTGTGTGGGGAGTCTTGCAGATCTGGCAGTATTACTGATCTGTGCGCACACACACACGCACACACACACGGAGACACACATCCTCACGCACGCACGAGTGAAGACACTCCGGCACGCAGAGATATCCAAGCGTACATACAGGGACGCACACACATATGAGTTCACCCACGAAGACACGCACGCACGCACACACTTAGAGGTCTCTCATGACTTCTTTGAAATCCCACCTAATTTGCGCCCAGCCAGCAGATGAAAGAGCGCGGGTCACGAGGGGCTTTATCTCCGCTTGGTGACGACTGAAGGGAATGCTATTGGTGCCTCGGCTTTTGAGATGAAAGTTGAAGTTTGCTAAATGAGATAAGAACAGTTATATAACAGAGGCTAGAATGGAAATGCTATTTAAAAAACAAAGAATTGACTAATCAAAGAAATTATGTATGCTGACAAAATTAATGTAATGGCATTCACTCCAGGGTTTAAAGTGCTGAGCACCTTCATCTTCTGTTTTTCACTTAATACATCCACATGAAGCAATGCAAAGTTGAAGTGTGTATCGAACACAAAAGTTACCCGTTAAAAGCAGTTTATTGAACTTTACCCCCTCCTCTTTTCCAGTTATTGTAAATGTTTTTTCTTTTTCTTTTTTTCTGTGTGTATGTGTGCCTAAGATATTAAAACACGCGTGTCCTTGGCAGCACAGCCTACTTTTACGTTTACTTTCTCGTTTTGTCTGTATTAACCAATCAATTACAAACCCCACTTGCCTAACCACTTATTTCAATTTATCTCCTTTGCTCTCTTAGTGCCCAAGGCCGAACTATACGGCGACTGTTATGTGACTTGCATGCATCTGTGAGTTTTCCAGATGTTCTGTTTTGCAGGATTGCAGCAGTTAATGGAGGGTCTTTTTCAGCATACAAACATTTTCAGCCTCAGGGTTGCTAGGGATCAGTTCCTAATCTGGCAGCATGGTGTTCAAGGCAATAGACAACATGTGTACTCTTAAAAATAACACTCCTTTAATGCAACTTTATTGTGTGGTGTGGTTTCTCATAAGAACCATGACAAAGAACTGTGAAGGGTTCCTTGTATATGTAACTCAGTCTTGGGGTTTGAAAAGGTTCCTAATATTTGGAAAAATGACAAATCTGTAATGCGTAGTAAGCTACAAACAGGATATCGCAGGCTAAGAAAACCTGAACTTAGCCTGGGTTATTATATGCAGTCTTTTCAAAATCAGGAATGTGCTGGTGTTTAACAAATTTGTTATCATTTTGTCATGGCTGTTTATGGAGCCTGTTACTGATCTAAATAAATAATGGATCTTTCCAGAACCTTAATGTGGGTGAGTCTTTAGGGAAGCAAAAATGGTTCCCCTAAGGCATTTCTCTGAAAAAAAACATTTTGGCACCTTTATTTTTACAAGTGTGGGTAGAGCACCAGTCTATCTCGGGACACACACACACTAACTGTGGAGCAAAGTAAGAGATACCAAGCTAACATTTCTCTTTAGGGTGTGGTTGTAGAGGAGGAGGTTAGGTGCATGCAGTTGAAGAACTCATTTAGAAATATGAAGAACATACAAAGGTAATGGACATAATGATATGCTCACCAGGATACTACACTCTTAAAAATGAAAGGTGCCAGACTGGTTCTTCAGTGTGATGCCATAGGGGAACCATTTTCAGTTCCCAAAAGACCCATCCACCTGAAGGTTTCAGATAGAATCCTTATTTATTTAGATCCATAACAGGAATCCGTAAAGTAAATCACCATGATTAGATGGTAACAGACTTGTGAAAGACCAATGGGTCATCACAGACCCAGTTCTAGGATTTTTGCTGCCCAAGGCAAAGTTGTGCATGGCACCATGCCACCTTCTTTGCTTTGAGAGGAATCATCACTGCCAGATCTGTACATTGAGACTGCGAAGCAGGACTGGGTACAGTGAAGTATTTAGGACCTCAAATTTACAATTTGAGAATGTCGAGTTATAGCAACATCTGTCTCAGAAAAATACACTCTTGAGGAATGCCGTTTCAGAAAATAAGTAGGAATTGGGCTGTTTAGTATTTGTTATTTATTGCTTTTATCGTTTGTCTAAATAAATTTAAGAAACACTATTCTTATAATCTTTTTTTTTTAACTAAGTCATTACCATAACATACACATGTCATTTAAATTGATAAAATAAATTGAAAACTTAGCACAATGACAACATCCAGTGGAACTGAGAATATAATAATTATCGTTAAATAGGAATCTTTGCCCACAATTCCTATATTCCATATGCTCATGTATGCAAATAATGCAATCTAGCTATCCAAAGAAAATGGACTACTTTAGCGTGCCTAGAGTGAATCTCACAAATGACGGTGAGCAACAGAGGACAATACTTGCTAAGTTTTAACACAACTTTTAATGTATGTCCATTTGGGAGACCAGCACCTGAAGTGCTGCAGTCCTGTTGCCGTTTTGATCGTTTAATTTTATTTCACAATGTCTGTCTCTTCTATGCTACAGTTTGAGGATTATTATTACTGGCATCATCATCATCGCTGTTGTTTTTCGTGTTATTGTTGGACGTCACGCATTAAGACCAAACATTTCTAGTATGCTATAATAATATAAAACAATATAATTAAACATTCGCTTTGAGTCCGAATGTTCGTAGGTCTTGTTTGAAAAATTGTATGTCGCCCAGGGTCATTTCTGGGCAACAGATCGTGGTGTGCAGGGTGTGTGTGAGGTGCACAACATAAACATTTCATCAATTTTTTCTAAACAAAATAAAGATAGGAATCTCTACATGGGGCTGCTGTAATGTGCCCTGACAACTAGAGGGCGCCCTAGGTGCTTGCCTAGACCAGCTATGTTCAGAAACAGCCCTGGGTAATCATTTTACAATAGCACAGGCTAAGTTCAGGTTTTCTTAATCGCTTAGTGTCATGCTAGGTTGCCTACCATACATTCAGTTTTCTTTTCTACATATTAGGGGTTTTTGAAACACAAAGAAACAACTTCATATGCAAAGAACCCTTCCCAGAAATAAATGGTGCCTTATCAAGCCATAGCTCTATGAAGAATAATATAACACAGTAAAGAACCATAAAATGCCATTAAAGAACCATTATTTGTAAGAGTGTAGACATGTAAAGCAGCAATGCTAACCCCTGTGCCGCTTCTTATCAAATGTTCACAGGAAAGGTGACTCCATCATAATGCTGAGAGAAAGACAAAATATTTTATGGAGGTGTCATGCAGGCTGAGGACAGCTGAAGCCAGTTGGTAGGATCTTAAAATGAGAGATCCATTCAGGGATTTTTCTGCAATGAACAATCTGGTAAAGCAGCACTGTTGTAAATTTTTGAATGATCAGCTAAACCTGAGAAAATGCTCGGCAAGTCATGCTTCCACACACAGTAACTCTGCAAATAACCTTGAAACAGCCAAACTCTATTAATGCTAGAAACATTTAAGTATTATTACTCTAAAGTAGTAGTTAGTAGTTTTCCACACCCCCATATTTTATTACAGGAGGTGACCAAAGCCCATTTAAGCATCACCAAGAAAAAACAGCTTGTATTGGGGTGCTGCTTATCGCAGGGCAAGTTTAGAAATTTGAACCCACATGTCTAAGTCTGTAATTCAAGAGTACGAAGCACTGTGGCACTCTACTACCAACCAATCGCAAAAAACAGTAAGATAACATTCTTTAGCGTCTTTCTTAGGTACACTAATCTAATATCAGGTAGGACCCCTTTTTGGCTCCAGAACAATGTGAATTCTTCAAGGTATGGATTCACAAGGTGCCCAAGGTGCTAGAAACATTCCTTAAGTATTTTAGCTAATACTGACTCAACGGTATCATGCACTTCCTGCAGATCTTTCGGGCACATATGCCTGCTGAAAACTCCTCAACCAAAGGTGCTCCATTGCATAACAATCTGGGGACCGTGCAGAGACCAAGAGTAAGCTGATGTCCTTGTCATGATCAAAGATCTAGTCTGAGATGATATGTGTTTTGTGATCGGCATATTATATCCAACTGTAAGTATTCGTATATACGTAAGTTGTAATATTAGAAAAACGTTTGATGAGAACAATCCATTCCACCCAAAAATACTTGCCAATGCTATCCACCAAATTTCTTAAAAAATAAAATCAAGTTGAGTTTTGAATGTCCCGAAAGTCCTACTCTCTACCACAGAGCTTGGTCACTTACTCCATTTGCCCGTAGTTCTATATATTTGAAAAGAATAGGCTGCGGCCATAAAGAGATGCAAATGGTTCGCTACTATGCTGAAGTATAATGTGATTTTCACATGACACTCAGCTGATATTATGAGGCCAAATGTGTATCATTAAACATTCCCCACACCATTACAATGTCACCACCAGCCTGTACTGTCAACACCAGGCAGAATGGATCTTCCAGTCACTTGTCCATTGCCAAATTCTACCCCTGCCATTTGCATGTCTCAGTGGAAATTGAGATTTGTTCAACAAGGTGACATTGTTGCAGTGTTCAGTCGTCCAGTTTTGGTGATTATGTTTCCACTGTATCCTCATCTCCCTATTCTTAGTGGAGAGGAGCAGGCCCCACCATGGTCATGTGCATCTCCACTGCCTCAGATTCTGACATGTTCTGTGTTCACAGATGTCCTTCTGCACAGCATTGTTGTAAAGAGCTGTTATCAAAGTACTTCTGTCATCTCCCTTTGCCAAGATGAGCCAGGTTATTCTATTCTCACTTATGTCCTTGTTCTTTAAGCCAGCAGAATTTTCACTCTCTGGATATTGTTTTGTTTATCAAGTCATTTTCTGTAAACTCAAAAACTGCAATGCATGAAAATCCCAGGGGAAGCTGTTTCTGGGATTCTGCAAGCATCCTGTCTGACGCCCACAAGCACATCTACGTCAAAGTAGCTCATTGTAATAAGAGGCCGAGGAACAATTAAATCTGATGGTTATGTCTGCATGCTGTATATTGAGAGGCAGCCACATGAACAGCTGTTTCATTTTATCACTTTTGTTAGTCACATTTCATTGAATGAGAAAAAGAACAAGAAGGAATTTAGTGAACACTACTACAGGCACATTTATAGTCCCCTTCAAATCAGTAACAGCACACTTGAGTCACACAGCTCTGTGAAAGAAGACATAAAATACAGCAGTAGCCAGCTTTGAGGAGGCCCAGTTTGGTTATTTTCCTGCAGCATAGGTGAACTTCTGCAAAATTCTGAAAAATATTTGGACCATTCCTCACTGACAAAATATTTGGTAGAATAAGATTAGCCACACAGATCATGGAGTTACTGACTGAACGGTTATTTATTATTTTATTTACATGGGAAGGGCAGGTGGACTTAATAAAGTGGACACTCTGGTTTGTATCATTAAAGATTTATTAGATATGAGAAAACTTTGGAGAAAATTCCAGGTGTTGGGTTCTCTAATTATTATTTATTATGGTCCTGTCAGTGTTTGTTGGCAAAAATCATTGAAATGGGTGCCAAGTGTTGTTGTATTATGGCTGTTGTTAATCTAATGGCATTGTAGTTCTATCGATCAAGAGCTGTCGTTACATGCAGCAAACCATGGAAGGCAGAGAGAAAAGGTGTTACAATTCCAAGAGAGAGATCTGATGTGCTTACTCTTTCCACTGTGGCTTTGCAGTATTTTTGTCCAAATCGCCATTTTAAATTGCTACATTTTAAAAGCACAGACATTTAAAAGAGTAGCTCACCTTTTTCAAACCACAGTGGAACCAGTTATCTGCAGATTTTTTCACTCAGTTTACCATTCTGTATCTTCATTAAGTATTTTTATTCGATTTTTTTTTTAAGAAATCACATTTTTTTCATTTGGCAACTCTGAATTGGCTGATGGTTGAATGTGTGTGACTTCAACTGACTGGCATCCTATCCAACTTGCTACTTGCCTTGAAACCATTGCTACTGAGATAGCTGCCTATGACCATGAACTGGAAAAGAGGGTTAAAAAGTAAATGGATGAATGGATGGGAAGTTCAAAACATCAGTAATAGTGTGATAACATTGACAATGGTGATTAAGGACAACACTTATGGGATGCATTGTGGACCCCTCTGGAAGTAGTAGCAAAGGAGAGAATTAAAGCAAAACTGAGTTCCATTATGAACAATGCTCCACATCCTCTCTGACGCATTGAGGACCTTTAGCAAATGAATTATTCAGCAAAAGTGTGTCAAGAAACACTAATGGAGCTCTTTTGTACCAAGAGCAATTCACCTGCATAATGCCTCACTGGGACTGTGACAGCCAAGTAAGATGTTTTCTTTCTTTATAGTCATTTTGGCATGTTTTCAGACCATATTATATTTGTATATATATATATATATATATATATATATATATATATATATATATATATATATATATATATATATATAAAGCAGAGTCGATGTATGTATGTGTGTATGTATGTATGTATGTTTGTTTGTCCGCCATACAAATCTGCACCGGGCTCCTAATCAGCACCAGACTCGGGATGGGGCTCCTTTGTGACCAGGAGAAGGTCATGGGGTATGTTTTGTTGGGAAAAATGTCCGTGGTGACCCACAGGGCACCTTTTCACCAACACAACGTTCGGCACATGTCCCCGTACTTATCATCGACAAGATGGCCACACGTTGCAACAGACGTTGACCACGGCGCCATCTACCAGCAGCTTTGGTCTCTGTACATCGCTTTTTACCCATGTTTCTTTGCCAAGAGATAGCGGAAGTGTCCAAGTATAAGAAGGCCGACTGCTTTGATCGGGTGAAGGGGAACTGCCATATGGATGTAAAACGTGAACGACCCAGAAAGCCAACTGACACACCCATGTTTCCACACGTCACACTCCCACAAGCACTGATAGTGCTGTATTTCTTTCACCAACGTCCGTTATATGTAAGCACATTTGAACAGAGACTCGCCTTAAAAAGATAGCATCCTTCCCCCACCATTTTCCCCAAAAGCAGCACTGGTTGTATATCACTTCTCTCTGTAGTTACCATCACCAACGTCTGTTAGATGGCATCACGGTTCGACACAGACACTCCCTAGAAACAGAGCACCCCTCTCCGCCATTTTTCCCAGTACAGTTTCAGTGCTACTCTTTCTCACTGGCTTTCCGTATTTGTGGTGCTATTTGCTTGCTTTCCAACTCACAGTATGATTTCAGTGTTGCTCTTTCTGACTGACTGGTGCTGTTTGTTTGCTTTCCGACGTATTGTAAATAACATAAATTCATCTCACTGTGGTGCTTATTCCATACGTAATACCATGTAACACATTATAATTGTCCTGATTTTCGCTAATATACCCATGTCACCGAAAAAAAGACATAGAAATGGAAGGTCCACTTCAGATGCCACACGAAAATCAATTTCAAGGGCGTCTGAAACGCCACAGCAGACAGAATCCAGAGTGAGGAAACTTACAATAAACTATGAATCACAAAACTGTTTGTTCTATTTCTATGCTCTGTTTCTTTCATTTTTGAAATTCACCGGTTATACAGTAGATTCCCGATACTCCTGCTAGTATTTATACTGTATATATATATATATATATATATATATATATATATATATATATATATATATATATATATATATATATATATATATATAGTCACAAAAGCCACAATGAGACATAGCAAGATTTGGGGCAGCCACCCGTATAATTTGGTTTCCTGGCTGCAAATCGTCTTTTTAAATGATAGCACTGCTGTGCACAAGACCGAGTCCAATACAGAACTGAGGGACTAGGGAAAAGGTGTAGGTTTTTAGGGGAAGACAGGAAGTGAGATCATATGGATCAGGCTCATGGTCTTCAGCCTTTGTTTCTAGTCTGGACATGACATCACAGGGGCCGGCAAGATCTTCTTCCATAGGCTCGGTCCCAGAAGTGACGTCAAAAGAGCCAGGCGGGATCTCCCGAGAATGGTGTACAAGAAAGGGAGAAATAGAGTCAGTGCACTCTGCCACATCCCGGCATGCTTTGGAACTGCCCTTACTCAAGCCCTTTAGCTGCCTCCCATGCGCACGTGTGTGACAATATTTATATATATATATATATATATATATATATATATATATATATATATATATATATATATATATATATATATATATATATATTTATATATATATATATATATAAACATCTACACATGGAAGTGTGTGTGTGTCTGTGCCCAGAAATAAGAGGTAGATTCGGGGTAAGGGCTCCATCTCCGAGGACACACAAGCAAGGCGAGTACGTCAACAAAGCGAAACCTCCAAAGAAAGACAGTTGCTTAGCCGCTAATGCACAAACGATGTGAGCAGTTTGGCAACACAAAACCTCATAGGAGAGAGATTCCCAAAGTGGATCCTTCCAATTACCTGGCATCTTTGCATTTAAATTTTTTTTCTGACGATTTCAATACTTTTTAGGACCCCATGCTTTTTACAGCACAGGCTTACACAGCTAGTATATATTTAGAATATATTTGAAACATATTATTGCCCCTGAATGGGTATAATAACTTGGACAATTTAAAATAAAACACATTTAAATACCTTAATGCCTCTACCTGTCAAAGGATGAAGCAGACAGTGGGCAGTAACCAAGTGTGAGGCACCTGAAACCTCAGGCTTTACTAAAGATGGGTTTCATAGTGGCACGCTGTCTGTCTGCAGTCATATTCTCTGTGGAATGTAAATCTTTTCTGTGATTTTCTGCAAGTTTTCAAACGTAATCCACTCTCTATGGTTACCTGGATTGCCAGCTCCAAAATCTGCCCCATTCAGGTTTGTGCCAGAGGCATCGCACCCAGGATTTTTTTTAGTCTTTGGTCCAACTTTGCTGGTATTGGCCACTGTGACCATATTTTGTAATAAACAAGGTCAGGAAATGAATGAATGGCACAATACATTAAAAATATTTCTTTTGGTTCCAGATTTTTTCTAAATCTATAGTGCTAACTTATGAGAGGTGAGAACCTTTATTTTCTAGTTACATGTCTGTGTTAACACCATTTAGATAACATTTTCATGAAAATTACCTCATATTCCTCCATGTTCTGCCTGTTTCACACAGGATGCTAAATTTCTTTTACAAGGATTACAATGGGCTTTTATTATGTTAAAATTTGTACCTACCTCTTCAGCATTACATGGAAAAATGAAGAAAGAAAACCTCTCAAAAAACAGCCTAAGATGAATTAAGAGTTGACGCGCTGCTGTGGTGTGACTCACTGTGCACTGCAGGATCAATGTCATCATAATTTCCGTGTGCATTAGAGGAAAGCCTACTGAAGCAAAGCTTCATCACAGAAACTCTACAAACACCATCCTCTGACACTAGCTCCACTGGTCAGATAATAAGGGAGGACTTTAGTCTTTTTACTAATTTGTCTCTGATAGTGTTCACTATAAAAGTCCACTTTTTTGCCAATCAGTTTTTGGGCTATTGCAGCAGCATCAAACACAAGGCAGGAACCAACCCTGAACAGGGCCTACACACTCTGATTTAGAGTCGACAGTCAACCTAACCTGCACCTTGTAAGGAGGAAACAAGAACACCCAGAATCATGCAAGCTGAGTTTTGAACCTAGAGATGTGGAGCTGTAATGCAACAGCCCTAACCAACAAGCCAACCCACCCTACTATAGCAACAGAGGAAACCATTTTAGTTTTACCGTTTTGTGCTCAGCAGCCTGTCATCATGACTTACTGCATCCGGTGGTTATGGTAGCAGCAGGCAGTGTGGTGTATTAGCTTTGGATCTTCAGCTTGAAGGTCTCCACTTCTGACTCACCGTGTGACCGTGAATGAGTCACTGATCATGTGGGTACCTCAACTATAAAAAATGTGTGTAAACAATTCAAGTAAATATTGATCTTCTTAGTCAGAAATGAATCAGCCAACCAACATAATATTAGCTAAGTTTTAATTCACTAATTAATTTTGACAATTTAAATAACATTTTTCTATTGTTCTTTATATACTTTGTAGTGCCCCAACATAAAAAAATGTTGTGTTGCCACTTTTTGTCTAGTCTAATTGTGCGGGCATGAGGATAGCCCATACATCCTGTATTAGAATTAGACTGGTGATTGACAGCAGCACCCATGAAGGCTGTACATCTGGTTATAGAAGAAATTGTATAAATTGCACTTTTTTTTGATACAAGAAACAACACAGCAATTGGAGGAAAAAGACGAGAAAACTAGCTAAACAGATCAGCATCTGCTTTGGCCATTTAAAAAGGTTCTATAGCTTTAAAAACCTGTCTAGATAGGCAGAGGTCAGTGATCATCTCCAGGAACATGAATCTTGCACTTAGTTACAGCTAACAGACTAGGATGAGCTGGTTCAAGTCCTTCTTTTTGCCCCCACCATAACGTATCGTCTATAGGGGAGGAGCGAAATTTTGATCTCCAGTTTTTGACGGATCTCAACGTTTCAGGGTCCTCGGATACTGAAAACATCAATATCTTGATGATGGATGTGTGTCTGTCTTTGTGTGTCTGTGTGTCACAGTTTCTTGAGGATGGTCTGGAGCTAAAACAGCTGGAAGGACTCAAAACTTAACCCTGTTATGAGATGACAATGTGCTGATTAGTTTCTAAGCCAAATCGTGCATATCGGGTCCGATTCATTAGATGTGTAAATAGAAACAAAAAATGAGATGATGCATCTGTCTGCAAAGCATGGAATTGCCTTACTGAAAAATCATTCTTACTAATGATTTTTTCCAATTATCTGAAGTATTTCAGACAACATAAAATGCACAGAGAGTTTAAGAACAGGTTGTATTGAATAAAAAAAGTGATCTAATCTCAGAGACTTAAAACTTTAGCATTCTCAAAGCTGCTTAGTCCAATTGCTGATGAGGTTGAAGGGCATCAGCCTACCCCAACAGAATCAAATACAAGACAAGAAACAGCAATGGACAGAACACCAGTGTGTCTCTGTGCTTACTGACACCACCAGTCACCCAAATGAATATGCCTGTGGCCATATCGGATGAAGACCAGGCTTGACAATGTATCCATTTAATTTATGCATTTGTTAACCTTAACATATATATTTTTAGGGATGAGTGAAAAGACCAGACTATCGGAAGCAGAAGCTGATAGTGAAATGCAAACTCAACAAAGCCAGCGACCATGCTTAGAACTTGAATCCAGGACCCTGGAGCTGTGAGGTGACATGAGTATTCAATGCATCACTGTGCCTTTCCCAGCAACATTACAAAGTGGACTCTGCATGTCAGCATATTTTGTCCAATGGTCATGAAAAGATGAAAGAGAAGAAATTTATTAAAAGCACTTAATGGGGAGCAGCAGCCATTAAAAGCAGCAAGGGATTATCTCAATATAAACAAGGGTGTGTCTTTGTTAATAGTCTATGGTCACTCAGTCTGCCCTCAAACCTCCATGGTCAGACTATCACTCACCTTCAGCCAATCAGCAATAAAGAATGATCGATTTACTTAAAGAAGAGAGGATGAGAAGAAGAAAAAAAAGAGAATGTGATACATTTCAAAAAGAGGGGTCATTTTATATTTTAGTTGCATGCACATCCCTGCAGATAGATGGGAGAGAAGCAGTTGGCCCGATTGAGGGGGCAAGGTAAGGGCTGAAGCTAGAGACTAGAAAGCAGTGGGCATCTGAGAAGACAAGAGGGAGTTGCAGAGAACGCTGGTGACAGGGGGAAGGAGAAAAAGCCAAAGCAGTGGCAGCTTTAGGCTGCCATGTTGTGAGTGGAAAAGAATAAAGTTGAAGAGGAGGAGGGAAATGGAAATTAAGTATAATGTGAATGGGAAACTTTTTTTTTTCATTGGTTTCGATCCATAGGTAGCTTTCTGGCAGTTTATCCATTTCTGGACTGAAGCAATCAGTGAAACATCACTGCCACTGTGGTATATGCATGGATAGGGAGACACCCAAAGGCCACTGAGCCAAGAGTTGCTTTGTTTGCTTATGCCATGTAGCAGCCCTGCCCACTGGCATTAGCTTGAAGAAATGTTTCTTGCCTTTTAATGCGGAATGGCTCGTTCTTACATTAACAAGACCATAAGGTATTTCCAAGAACAAATAAACTGCTACACATTTCACTTACTTACTGGACATCTAATGGGTTGTCAGCATAAAATAAACAAATGCTAAATTCCATTTACAGTGAAACAAAAATGAAAGCCGTCTAGTTGAGCCGTCTCACTAGAGAATACATGAAGCATCATTTTCTGGCTTATTTATCCTTCTACAGTGACTTTTTGAAGACCTTATAGCAGTCAGCATTTTAACTGAACATCACCAACTGACAGCTAATAACACTGCTCATCACATGGAAGATTTTCTTCTCAATGAAGACTGTACTGACAGCTGCCATTCTCTGCAGCTTGCTCATAATGTCTTTCCTGCCAGCCGAGACTAATATGAAGTCCAGTGAGTGGTTTGTGAGCCCATATATCATTAGAAGTGTGTTGTTCATGCTACATACTGGGCAAATCTATTGCTAAAAGCACTTCTCCCCCTGCTCGTGTCTTCTCATAGACGATACACTTATGGTCTGTTCCACTTCATCTTCTTAGGGTGATTTATGATTGCAGATGTTTACCATCTTCTCAAGGTACAGAGCTATAGGTCAGTTGTTTCCATTGATTTTCTCTGTAGTTGGAACAGGTGACTTGCTTAGGCTCACACAGTATTCAATGAACCACTTTATTAAGTCTTTCCATGGACAAGACTAATGGTGGAACATCTTAACATCCATCTCTGAACCTATCATTATCCAGGCCTAGACAGCATGTCAGTCCACCACAATGCAGATTCACTCACGCTGAGCTAATTAATGATTGATAATTAACCTAATATGTGTGTTAAAAAGAAAATGCAAGGAAACATTGGAAGAACATTCAATTACCAACACAAAAAGTAGGGATTTGAACCAAATGCTGTGAAGCTGTGAGGTAGCCACACTAAGTATGGTACCGCCATGCCATTCCAGAAACCGGGTATCTTTTGGTATTGTGTCACTTTATCTGAAATTATAGTAGTATGTATCACATAAAAGGCTTATATGTGCTTTACACCCAGCAAATACCTCTAACCTTGAACCGTTCAAGTTATTTGAACTTGAAAGAAAGGAAGTTAATAATAAAATATGTATTTTACACTGAAACTCCTTTGGTGTTTGACAGAATTTCTAATTTGTGAATCAATAGACGTGATTATGGCTTAAGTAAAATTAAACTCTTGCTGTGTCCAAGGTTTCCGTTTTTTATGCAAGGCCACCTGGTGTTTAAGTAATCTGTTATGCAGCCTTTTGATGCAACTGTTTGTGCTGCTTTGTTGAAATTATGAACACTAACTGTGTGGGGAAAAATCTAATTCTAATAAGTAAAACATTAATGTTCTTGACAGTGCGTCGCTTGGTCTCTGCTGGGCCATAAAATGTCAGAAAAGAACATTGCTAATTATCTTTGCATTATAAATTTATATTGCAGCCTGAATAAATCAGGGACTAAGAGTAAAGTGTCAAATTACACTGAAGGACATGTCAGCTGCAAGCTGAATGACATATTTTTTTTAAATAGGTAGATAGATAGATATCCACATTTGGATGTATACAGCATATATTTGATTTTGTTATAGTTTGGGGTAAGACTTACCTTGCTGATAGTAGGCTGGTGTTAAGCTTTGAGGCCTACATCTTTGAGAGCTCACAAATATTGTAAGAACAGCCAGGGTGATGTCCCCTGTTTTGTCATGGAATCACACCATAAACCTTTCCAGGTTGTACATTTTGCACTGTGGTTAACTATCAATGGTCAGGCATGAACCCAGATCCCTTTTATCCCAACTCTGCCATGACCACTAAGATAACTCTCTTCCTTGGGCATACAGGGACTGCCTGTAAGAAATGCAAATCAACCAGATTCTGGTGTCCATTTGCTCCCCCTCTCTCACTCAGCATCCCCACACCTTCTGCCCAACACCACCACTACATTCCCACATAAACTTCCTAACTCGTTCAATGGTTTGTTAGAACATCTTTGAGACCATTCAGAAGTCTTTCTGCATGGCCTCACCTAACTCAACCCAGACAAACATCTGCGCTTCGGCCACTGGCACAACTACCACCTTGATATGCCTGTGGATATAGATGTTCACCCTCCTGTTAACACTGCTCAGAAGACCTCTTTCTTCACTTAAGAGTTTCCTATACTACTGGTGTCCAACCACAGTTCCTAGGGTTGCCGCCATAACGGAAAACAACAGCCATCTTGCAGGTGCCTTTCCTGCTGAGGTCTTAAACAGGGTTCACTTGAAGTCTACATCCTTGAACTCTCCCAAGATAGAGGAAAAGCTCTTCTTGATGTGGAAATTGAACGCATTCTAAAAACAGGCATCCATTACTTACCCCCAACCCACCCTCACCATCTGTTTGGTGTGCACTCCATCATTGTGTGCTAGCACACCCTTAATTGGTTAGAATTTCACAGCTCAGCACCTCTCTTCAAATTAGAGTTCAAGAGATACATCCTCATTTTAGATGACACATTTATAAATAAGATATAATAAAATATAATATAAAATAAGATAATAGTATTGTGGTTCCAGGTACACTAATGAGCAATTTTGAATTCAAACATGGTGTTCATTATGGACATACCATTACTAGAACAGAAATCCAACAAACCTTCACAGCAAGGATTCAGATTTGGCAAACTGTTTCTCCAAATCCCATCATTCTCGGTATCTCTATCATTCAACACATGAGCATTGAGGTCTCCCAGTAGCACTACAGAGTAGATAGATGGAACCATTTTGAACACCAAATTCAGTGTCTCTAAAAATGCTTAATACTCTGAAATATTGTTCAGTGCATATATATTCCCACAATGGTCAAAACTTTGTTCTCAGCAGCAGTTTCATTCACCAGAATAACTGTACAGCACCCAGCCAGAGGCTGGTGACTCTTCATACACCAGCTTGGGGATTTTGCATGGTCCACCCTTGATCGATAAGCTTATTTCCAGAAAAGCTGTTGTGTAGATAGGTGAGTATCAGTATACAGTGCAGGTAGGATTTTTTAAATAGGCCAACATCAAATCATATTACTGTATGGACTTTGCCCCCACCAAGGTAAGTAAAAAGATTACAGAAGAAAACTGAAGAAATGTCTCATAAATAAATACCTCTACATCAAGATTAATAATTCAAAGAGTTTATAAACAAATATGTATGCACAAACTGTATATAAACATAAAACTTCCATGTATACATATAGAGAAGCTATTTTTTCATACCAAGACATCCACAGCTTGAAACACATATACATATAAAATAAATTAAATTCTAACTCAAATAAGACAAATATGTGAAATGAGACAGTGTAGATTTTGACAGTTCAATAAATGTCATCCCTAAATATTTTTTGCTATAAGGAAGACAATGGTTTCAAGGTAAGGTACTTCCACTATGTCACAGAAGACAAGGGTTGGCTGGCAAAGATGGATCCTTATCTGGCTGAGAGAGTGGAAGAGACCACCATCTGGGGACATGTGCTGCTCCAGTCCAACAGGTGGCAGCAGTTTTCCGGTGGGTCTCCCTGAAACCTGCAGGGTTTTATGGGATTGGAGCTCCGATGGGCAGCCTTGCTGGGTCTCATGGGAGCAACCAGAGGAAGTGGAGGAGGTTTCCTCATTTTAGGGAGGTTCCACCTGACCCGGAAGTGCTTGCTGTATGCAATGTACTCCAGGGTGCGGTATAAAGGAAGCCATTCCTCCTCCATCGGGGAGTCAGAGAGTACCTCACTGCAATACAGTGCAGAGAGAAGGAAAGAACAGAGAAAAAGAGAAGGGTTTATTGAATTTACCAATAGTATCTGGAGTTTGGGGTGCTGGTATGCCCCGTGTTGGTCACAACTCATTAATGATGATGATGTGTTACAAGTTGATCAGCAGATTTAAATAAGAATATTGCTGTGCCCTGTACATTTTATAAAATTGACCCTATGAACTTATAATAATCAGATAAATAAACCTTGTAACTGCAGTGAATGAGAAAGAGTGGGAAAAAAAAGGTTCTCGCTTTCTCAGCATAAGAATTGCGGCAGCCCAAATAATTGTGGGAGTGTTGTTTGAGTTGTAGTTTCAGGTGGCCACCCTCAATGATTTCAGATGTAAGTGGTGAAGTTGAGACTGTCAGTAACTGAATCTTCGGATCCACTGGCTGTTGTCCTGTTTGCTGCTGACATAACGGTAAATGAAAAGTGGAATCTTACCCATTTGTGTGTTGCTATATATGTGAGTAACCCCAAACTTGGGTGGCACAGTGGTAGCTCTGCTGCCCCACAATAAGGAGACCAGGGTTTGCGTCCCGGGTTCTTCCTGTGTGGGGTTTGCACGTTCCCCCTACGTCTGTTTGGGTTTCCTACGGGTGCTCCGGTTTCTTTTTTTCCATTCAAAGACATAAGTTTAGGTAATTGGTTGTTGGCCCACATGTTTGTTTGGTGTGTGGGTATGTGTTTGCCTTGCAATGGACTGGTACCCTGTCCTGGTTTGTTCCTGCCTGTGCTAGAATGGTCTGGATTAAGAGGGTTAGAAAATGACATGGCATGACCCCATACTTTGTCATATCCATCCATCCATTATCCAACCTGCTATATCCTAACTACAGGGTCACGGGGATCTGCTGGAACCAATCCCAGGGCACAAGGCAGGAAACAAACCCTGGGCAGGGTGCCAGCCCACCACAGGGCACACACACACACACTAGAGACAATATAGGATCACCAATGCACCTAACCTGCAGGTCTTTGGGAGAAAACTGGAGCACCCAGACATGGACAGAGACACAAGGAGAACCCGGGGAGCGAACCCGGTTCTCCTAACTGTGAGGCAGCAGCACTACCCACTGTGCCGTCTTGACGCCCTGACTGAGAAACAATAAAGGGTAAAAGGAAGTTCAAATGCGGTCTGTAAGTGCCTCTGCACATAACGTGTATATACAGTATATTTGTATATGCACAAAATGTATATTAGTGATTAGTGGGGGGATGAACTCACATGTTGGCTTCACACATATTTTTTGGCTTGCATGGATCTTCTGGCCCCCATGTGCTCCATGGCTGACACTATGCCTAGGAGTGGCTCCAGAAGTGAAGTGATGATTTCTTAAATTTAATTATAACTATTTAGAAGGTCACAAGATAGCCTCTCTCCTCAGACCAGTTTTTCCTTAGGGAACCCAATCACATCTTCATAGATCTAAGGATAACTGAGGCACATAAGCCCCCAGCCTCCACCATGCCAAGGTTGCAATCCTAAGAGGGGAGTTTAGATCATTTAGTCTAATTTAATAATGTACACAAGGAAACTGAACAAACAGGCTCGCACCGCTCCAGATACAGCAGCTGTACTTTCTGACATACTCCACGTAATGTGATTAGTCTGCTCCTTTGCTGTTGATTCATTCTTCTTTGCTGGACAGAATGCAATTAAAACCAGAGCAGCCCAAGTGAGCACAAATACAAAATAAACATCAGATATCACTGAAGCACAATTAAAACCACTCTGCTGTCATACACCTCAACCCCTTAATGGAAAATAAATGTTTAAGAACAAGAGAATTGGCTTTATTGTTATTAAACTCAACCGTGATCATTAAAAAACAATAAAAAAAATAGTGTAATTTGATTAAAAAAAAAGAAAATCAATCCACATTCAGGCCATCTAATATAACTAAACACAGACAGTGGGAGAAATTCAGCAGTTTCTACACAAGAACTTAAAACATAAATTATGCAGGGATGTTATCCCAGATATGTGGCTGAAGTATATTTGGAATTTGGACAAAAACCTGTGTCATTAAGGAGGGCAATTAGACATCTGCTTATAAAAACAGTCTTTGAGCAGAGAGTGACGTAAAAGGTGGTGATAGCAGGGAGTCTACAAAACAGCTCTCTTCAGTAATAAATCTGTGGAACATTAAGTGCAGACTACATGCACATGAAAAGTAAAGAGATGATCAAATACACTCAGCACCAAGGCCAGCAGCACACAAGTGCTCTCTCTTTCCGGGTCTCAGTTTTATTGATCGGAAGGACATTGCACAGTGTATTTGGTGAATTCAAGTGCAAACAGTTAATAACATGTGAACTGCAGCTTAGGGGGCGCTCCTCCCTGAAGAATAGATAAGCATGCATTCCCAGTAAAGAAAATGTGAAACCAACTGAGCACACAGGAGCAAATGGACAACACAAGATGGTGGAGAGGAGATGTGATTTAATCGAAAAAAAATCCATGAAAAAAAAATGCATCCATCTATTTCCAGAGCCCGCTTTTATCATTACAGTGTTAAAGAGAGGCAGAAGGAACAACAGCTATATACGGCATAAAAGGGTTAATAATAATCATCATCATCATCATATTTCTTTCCTTCAATATATGTATGTTGTCATGCTTTTAATAACATAAATAATAATAATAATAAAAGTAATAATCATCACTACCATCTTGTTGTTATGGATCAGTTTGAATTGATATGCATTTTATGTTTTATTGTTGTATTTGGTAATTCCAAGTTATTATTGTTTTCATGTTATTTTCTGTTACTTTTACTTATCATTTGTTATTTGTGTTCTGTCTCCTTAAATGTGTGTGTCTTGTGGGTGGAGTTCCAAGAGGCGGGGCTAACCTGTTGGGTCCTCCTACTGGCTAGTTCCATTCTGAAGCGAGAGCCTGCCATTGTGTATTAAAGTTATTTGGAGTCATTTGCAAGTATTGTTTTCTTGTGGATTTACTGGTTTTTGACATATACTTCTACTCTGTTCTTTGATTGTGTTTTGGAACTTGTTTGCTTATGACTGCTTTTTTAGGCAACTCGTTTCTGCGCTTTAGTGCATTTTTATTATGTTTTGATAAATACATCTTCCGTTTTTGACGATTCTTTGATTGCTCATTTGTCAGTGCTGGTCGAAGCCCATTTGTTGTCCTAGGCAAGGTTTACCGCTGGCGACCCCAAAAAAACCAAAAAAATCAAATTAAAGCCAAATTAAATGTACAAACAATTTACAAACACAAATGCCTCCATATAATGCAGGGAGATTCACTCGAAAGAGGCCCCGAATATTCTGTAATAACTCTCACTAGGACAAAGCAATCTGAACGAAACTTTGTGCAATGTGCTCCTCAGTATATGGAGCTTTGAACAAACCAGGATGCCCCAGCATCGGAGCGATGAGGTAGGCACCGGACAGCCATTGTGATGTTTAACCTTTGTTTGCATCTTGTGGGTGCATACCGCCCATACTCCTTCACTCAGTCGCTCGACTTCTTATCAGGATGGTGCTGTACAGTATTGAGTGGCACATCTTCATGTTTCGAACTTATTAGGTAACCGATTCGTTTAAGCGATGTCAGAATCAACTGGATGATGTGAGTTAACAAAAGGTTACTTCCAGCAAGGTGGAGGAACTTGTTACACATCAGCAAGGAGCATGGCAGAAAATGAGTCAATCGATGGCAACAGGGTAATTTCAAAGGGGCTTTGGTCACCATGGTCACTGGTTCTGACACCACCAGACGTCTTCATTCAGCCTCGCACTGTGGAAGATTTGAAAGAAAATATCCAATGTTCAGGAACATGGAGTGCCGCGTTGAAATGTGTCTGGCAGAAAACGGAAACCACTTCCAGCATTGCATGTAATGCAATCAATTACACATATGTCAAGGTATATATTATATCTTTTTGGTTCGGATTGCTTCATCATAATAGAACCGAATATTTGGGGTCTCTTTTGAGTGAATCTCCCTGTATAACAAATCAAAGTAAAGGCAAACTGAACATGTGCAAAGTGCACACAGGGTCATTATAAATAACTAGCCACAGTTCGCTATCTTTTGCCTTACATGCACCTTCAGCACCTTTCCTCTGTAAGTTTTAGGTGTGCATTTAACTGGCACTCCATTTCTCAAGCACCATCCCATAAAGCCTGCTTCTCAGACTCTGTCATTATTTGTGAGGCACCTTTGTCACCTCATGTCCATTGTGCTGTCTTTGAAGGCAGCTCTCTCAGCATGAAGCTTTACTCCAGTTCGTGCATCTCACATTTGCACTTCCTCTTTCATCTTGTCACCAAAGCCAAACTGACCAATCAGATTTCTCAGGAGGACTGGACAAACAGTGTTTTATTATATAGAAGATAATAATAATAATGATGATGATAATAATAATAAATATCTTAAACAGGTACTTAAACATAAGGTCACTTAAACATAACACAAAAATTGCAAAGCTTTCACAACTGACATTTAACAAAACTGTGGGACTGACATGACATTGAGAACATTTCTATTTACAGGTTTACCTTCCTGGTCATCCTTGCTGCAAAGTCCTGTATGACATTGTGATATGAAATATGACGAGCAACCTCATGGTTGATACTCATTACTGCCTGCTTAGGTAGCAGGATTAATTATTATGGCATTTACAGTAACTTCAGGCTGATTGTGTGATCTGTTCCTTCAAACCTTTCTGGCTACTGCAGAACCTGGTGATGTCTATGATGTCTACGTAGTACTGTTGTGCACAGAGGGCCTTGAATTTGAATTAGGAGTCTGGGGTGTCCCTGGACTTGAACCATGTCATACCTTAAGAGTCCCGTAAACCTGAAAACACAGTACACAAGTACAACAAGTAGTGAAAGAGTATGGAAGAGGTTTACGGATAGCAGCAAAAACTACAAGACAGCATCTGAGATTACGAGTGTTACAGACATAAGTACAGAGCATGCAATGGCAAAACTTAGAATTATACTTGATAGCCATCAGACTATGATTAGTGCACAGTCTGCCAAATCAATTATTAAAAACAAAGACAGTCTGATCCATCAACTGTATATACCGACCAGCCACAACATTAAAACACTTGACAGATAAAGTAAATAACATTGATTATCTTGTTACAATGTCATCTGTCAAGGGTCGGATATACAGTACAGTAGTGGACAGCAAGTGACCAATCAGTTCTTGAAGGTGATATGTTGGAAGCTGGAAAAATGGGCAGTTGTAAGGATCTGAGTCCTTTTAAGAAGAGCCAGACTGTGATGGCTAGACAACTGGGTCAGAGCATATCCAAAGCATATGGGGTGTTCCTGGTATGTAATGGTTAGTACCTACCAAAAGTGTTCCAAGTAAAGAGAACAGATGAACTGGCAATAGGTTCGTGGGCACCCAAGGCTCATTGATGTGTGTAGGGAGTAAAGCCTAACCTGCCTGGTCTAATCACACAGAAGATCTACTGTACCATAAATTGCATAAAAACTTAATGCTGGCCATGAAAGAAAGGTATCAGAACACACAGTGCATTGCAGCTTGCTGGTATGGTGCTGCATAGCTGCAGACTGGTCAGATTGACCATGCTGACCCCTATCCACTGCCAAGAGCATTGACAATGGAAACATAATCATCAGAACTGGACTATGGAACAATGAAAGAAGGTGGCCTGGTCTGATGAATCACATTTTCTTTTAGATCATGCGGTGGCCAGATGCGTGTGCATCATTTACCTGGGGAAGAGGCAGCAGCAAGATATACTATGGGAAGAAGGCAAGTTGGTAGTGGCAGTGTGATGCTCTGGGAAATGCTTTGCTGGGAAACCTTGGGCCCTGGTATCCACATGGATGTTACTTTGACACCTACCACCTACCTAAGGATTGTTGCAGACCACGTACAACCTTTCATGGCAATGTTATTCTCCTCTTTCAGTAGGAAAATGTGCCCTGCCACACTGCAAAAGTTGTTTAGGAATGGTCTGAGGAGCATGACAAAGAGCTCAAGGTGTTGACTTGGTCTCTAAATTCCCCAGATCTCAGTCTGTTTGAGCATCTATGTGGTATCCTGGAGAAACAAGTTCAGTCCATGGAGGCCCCACGCTCACTACTTACAGAACTTAAAGGATCTGCTGCTAAAGTCTTAGTGCCAGATACCACAGGACACCTTCAGAGGTCTTGTGAAACCATACCCCTGACACTCAATACCTGAAGCTGATAAGACATCAAACATGAAACTACTTAAAAAATATACAATAAATCCTTACTATCCATGGATTCTGTTCCTGCAGATTCACTTATCTGCTATTATAAAAATGTAAGCCATTTTGTGACACCCGCAATTTACTTGAGCTTATCAATAGATAAGGTCTTTCTTGTGCACCATGTAAAAAAATTCCAAGAGGGCTTTCACGCATGAGTATCACATGTCTGGGCCTCCCCATGCACTACATTGAATAGATCAGGGGTCCTCAATCACGGCCCTGGAGGGCCACAGTGGCTGCAGGTTTTTGCTCCAACCCAATTGCTTAATAAGAAGCACTTATTGCTCAAGTAACACTTCTGCTTCACTTTAGTTGTCTCGCTCGTTAAGATTTTGAACCCTTATTGCTTATTTTAGTCTTAAACAGCTGTATTCTGGGTTTTTAATTGCTCCTAATTAGCAATAACATGCAAATGACAAAAGACACCAGCATTTCTCCATTTAGCTTGTTACCATTTACACCTGTGTGTATTTATCATGCACTATTGGGTTTAATTAAATACTTGGAAGGAAAGTGAAGAGAAAAAAGTGAAGGACTGAGAATTACTCCTCCATTTTAACCTTCTAATAATTTGAATGATATCCTTACAAAGAGGAAGAAAATCTAGTATATGAGAATTACTTGACATAGCAGAGTTAAAGCACTAACAAGCCATGAAATTAAATTATTGGCAAGAATTGCTTTCTGATTAAGCAACTGGGTTAGAACAAAACCCTGCAGCCACTGCAGCCCTCCAGGACTGTGTTTGATGAACCCCGGTAATAGATTGATGTGAGAGGTGTGAGTAAGCCATTCAACCTCATTCATGATGGGGACCAGTGCTTTCAATTGTTCCCCATGAATGATGAATTCCCTTTATACTCACTGCCACCCTTTGCTACCGATCAAATGGTTTAGTGAGGTCCACAGATCAGCCCTTCTGCAGTCAATCACAGCCTCTAGTAGAGTGCTTACAAGACAACAGAACTTCACTATAGAAGAAGTAAAAGTCATAACAGTAGGTGAAATGGTGGATGGATCATTACGAAGCGTTTAGGGTCAAGAACAGGCCAGCGCATCTGCCCAACACTATCTCGCCCTGCCAATCCTCCCCTTGAGCGATTTTCCCGCTTGAACCTAACCCCATTTCTCCCATAGGATCGAAGGTTTAGTATTTGTGGTTTTCCTTATTTTCAGGAATGTAACAACCACAAATAATTAATTGTATTACAATAATAAAAGTTAACACACTAACAGCATAATACTCATTGAAAAATAATACATATTAAGGAATAAAAAAACACTGTTCAAAATAAAATTTACAAGACAACAAATAGATTAAAACAAAGGAAAGAACCTTCAGAGTCAGAGATGATACCCTTGCTATAGTCTAACAGTTCTAAGTAATGGTGAGGAAACTGCCCTCAACAGGGCATATTGTTGAGAACTGGCAAAAGCATTTGGTTGAACTCCAAATCCCTGCAGAAAGTTTTTTCCTGGAGATGGCATTGCCAGAAGTGTTGGTTAAGGATAAGTTAATCTATATAAGTGGTTGCTGAACTATTTGCCATCTTTAAAGCCTTGCCATTAGCAAACACTGCACTCCTATACACATCTATCTATTTTTCTGATAAAATTAATCCACTTCAGGGATGCACTGCACCAGAGCCTATCCTAACAGTATTGAGTATTAGGCAGAAACTGACCTTAAATGGGGTGCTAGTCTTTTGTAGGTCACACTTGCATATACAGCCATACTCATTGACACAAGGCCAGTTTAGAGTTGCCAGTTAGCTTAATTTGAGGAATATGAGAAGAAAACCCATGTAGACATGAAGAAAATATCCAGATTTTATACAGATAGTAACTGAGCACGGAATTCAAGCCCAGTTTCCTGAACTGGATCTATTATTCAAATAGTGCATCATGCATTTTCTTGAAATATATTTGTAAATAAATGCATATTGTGATGCGTGAGTCCCTGTCTTGCACCCCAGAAAACAAGGCTGAGTGTCAGTACTTTAGCAAAACCAGCTTTATTCTGCTTGAAACAGGAACAGCAAGGTCATTTATTGCAGCAGGATCTACCATTCTCCCACACACATGCACAGCAAATGGGCAGGGTCGGGGCCACTTCAGTGGGCAAATTATACTGTTCCCTGCATTTGTAATGTGCCTTGCATCACCCATTGGCGACAGGGGCTTATAGTGCGACTGCAGTCGGATCGGATTTGTTTCCGCGGCACTATGCTGGTGTACTGTAAACCCACGGTTGCCTCTACGATGGACAAGCAGCCCTCAGCAGAGGCGGCAATCGCGCTTCATTGTGTCGTCCCATTAGGGGGATCCCAAAAGAGTTCAGAAACCTAATAATATACAAAATCCTGGGTTTAGTGACTCATGTGGGTTGGATGTGTCTTTCTAAATTCAGAGTGTGTTCAAATGCTCCTTAGGTGCTAGGATCTTAGGGCATTCACTCGTTTTTGAGAGGTGTTGGAGTTTTGCTGTATGCCTTCCAAAAAACCAATGTCCTTTTCTAGGTGATCTTGAATTGTGGCATTGACTTTAAATCTGCCAGATGGACTGGATCAGACAATAAGATCATTAATAAAGCTCTGTGTCCTGTTTACTCTTCTCTGCCATGGCACACACCTGTCAATATAAAGCAAGTCCTTAAAGATGACAATCTTCTGCACATTCTGCATTATTTTACCTCTGCATATCCTGGAGATCTTTCTCTGTCAGTACATTTATTACTGTGACCTTTCTGCTGGTGTTCATTTTTATGATCCATCCAGTCTGTCACTTTCCTACCTTCCACTTACTGCAACACAATGCGCGTTCCTCTTGCTGACTCGAGCTCTTTTAAATATTTCAAATAAGGAATGCAGTTGATTCTGCATTTCACAGGCCATAAATGTAAATGGGGTGGCACGCTGGTATGACGCTGCCATATGGATTCTATATGTTGCATTTTAACTCTATTCCTGGGTATTGACTGTGTGGACTTTGCATATTTTTGCCATATCAGTGTGGCTGTTTTTTTGTTCTACATCCACAAAGATCTAAATTTGCCCAATGTAAGTGTGTGTAATTAGGCCCTTTGATAAACTGGCACTTTTTTTTACCACAGCTGTTTCTTGCTTTACCGGTATAAACTGTGGCTGCCAACTATCTTGAATGGAATTAAGTGGGTTTGAGGAAGTGTGGAAATGTAATGGAAATAATTAGAAGAAAAAGTCAAAGATGTAAGAAATTCACAAAATAGCATAATAATTTAAACATGTTGTATTATTACAGACCTCATTATGCTAGGAACTCATTTGAACTTTGAAATACAAGTCACCTACTTGTCAGTGCAAAGCTAAACTCTTGAGAGAGACAAAAGAGGTGTTCATTAGGTATAAGTCTAAGACATGAAGGTCAGCAGTAAATGAACGTTTAGTGAAGGCATTTAACTGTCCATCTATGTGTCATTCCAGATTTATAAGAAATTAAACCCAAGCAGATCAGCACTAATAATTTAATAAACATCAGCTGCAGCTGAGTAATCTCCAGCAGAAGAAGCTCATAAACCATCTTCAGTAGGCCATCCTTACAGGTTACTGTATTGTTGGGGGTGTAAAAGGCTGAAAGAAAATAGAAGCCCAGTTTGTCAGACTTGGAGAGGTTCAGATATTAAAATGAAAGAAGGAACATAGCCATCCATTTTCAATACCTGCTGGTCCAGCCTGGGATCAGAGAGCTTGAACCTACTTGAAACTTGTGCTACCATGCAGAATGCAGACATTTATAATCGTTTTACCAGTATGTTATTTAATTACCTGTTATTAGAAATAAGGAGACGATGATAACAAATGACATCTGAATAGTAGCAATGTGTTTGAGTGACAACGTGCTGCTGCTCATCTTGAAGTGTCAACAGTAGTAATGAAGACTCTGCAGGCTGAGCCCAAGACTCATTTACTGTACGTGCACAAAGTGGAATCAATGTCACCATAATAAGGAGGCACAAGGTGTGTGTGGTAAACAACATGAGAAAATGTTCTTTAAAGAAGATACAAATCAATATAGTAGATAGCAAAGAAGGATTTAAAATAAGCATATTTTACTTCACATTACAAGTAAAGTCTTAAAGTGATTGTTCTTTTATTGTTGTGTGTTGTAGTATAATGATCTGAGTTAACAAAGATTAAATACTGCGGCATCCAGTGGAATAACTAATAACAATGACTGACGTCACAAGCAACTCAGGGCCGCTTGAGGCTAGAAGTGGGTGGGGTTCCGAAAATGTGGACCGACAAATCAGCAGATTTACAGTTCGGTAGAGTATGCAAATGACCTGATGATAAAAAGAGGATTGTGGCAGGGGCGAGGGATGTTGTTTTACTAGCAGGCAAGCTAAGCATCTCCTGGAGCCAAAACACCAGCACAATGAAAACATCCTTTGTATAATTTGTCCAGTGCTGACTTGGTAGTATTACATGATTCCTGTAGATTTTTGGGCAACATATTTGCGCTCCCAAAGGTCTGAATGGAGACTGAAATGTATTGATGTCATCCTTGCAATTGGAAGAGAAGGAAGTGCTGAGTGTTTGTGTTACTGTGGTGTGAGAATGAATTAAAATACAAATTTCGCTCCTCAAAACTTTTTTTTGGTTGCCGCTAAGTAGTCCTGCAGGAATTTTTAAAGCTCTTTTTCCTTTTAGAAGGGTCTTGCTTTTTTTTGTCTGCACGGGAGCAAGTTACTTGTACTCAGAACTAGTGCGATACGAGGCAGAAAGTGATAGCTGAGCAATAGCTGAAAGCGTAAGTAAATAATTGGTGTCATAGCAGTGAACAGTTAAATGTAACAGCTATTTCTTAGTAGGGAGAAATTAGGGCATATAAAGAATAATTGCATAATTGGATAGTGCAACATATAGCACTTGTATGGTTAAAAATTTTGAGTGATTTGTGACATTTGTATAAGTTGCAATAAGGTGATTCACATCGTCAGCAACAATGCTTAGATGCATAGTGGCAATTAAATGACTACTATCCCCAACTGTAGGTACAATGCTGGACAGATCCATGGATTCATACTGTTAATGCCAAATTCTTATCACCTTCATTTCTCTCTGTTATAAAAAAAATCTTAGAAGGAGATGAGACGTGATTGTCTCAGAGACACTTTCACATCCCACAAGACAAGTCTTCATGCCAAGAGATGTAACCACACCCAGGGCCGGAAGCCCCACGAGACAAGAGCTTATGTAAAGAGATTTGGAAAAGTCCTGTATGGTTATGTTAGATACATTTCTTGTAGTGAGAAAAAAATGATATTCACTCATGGGCAGTTATACGTTGCATTGTCACGATGTAATTCCAAACACGAAATCAAAATTCAACGCGATATTGATGAAAAGGTAAAAGTGAAAAGAGATCGAATATATGGACATAGGTGATATGACAGAAGTGTGACAACAACATGCAGATCACGCGGCACGGCAGCAGCAGCAAGCTAGCAGCTGATTGAGCAAAGAGGAGGTAAAAAAAAAAACTGTGTTTCCCATTGTATCACTGTTTAAGAGGGGGTGTCGGAGGAGTCTCCTTGGGGTGCATTCAGCCCCCCTCTTCACAACGTGAGTGGCAGAGACGTGAAGTGGCCGGTGCGTAGCGCAGGCAGGGGAAGGGGGCGAAGCCTTCTAGTTACAACAAAATTTGAGATTTGCCAGATGGGATGATTCTTTTTCCAATATTTAACCTAATAGTTCATTTTCTGGTTTTTAGCTGACAGGAGTGGATCCTACCATAGGTTTGTTCAGTTTTATCCCAGCTGCTTCAATATCCATGTGATGTGCATTACGATGTGTTCCTCTGTACACAAGTGTTGTAAAGAGCTGTTATTTGTGGTCTTTCTGATAGTTTGAACAAGATGGACCAATCTCTCTTTCCTGATCACGGACCCACACAACTGCTGCTTACTGGCTGTTATGCCATCTCCCTGTAAACTCTGGAGACTACATGGTATGAAACTCCCAGGAGGGCAGCTATATCTGAGATACTGTAATTATTAAGTCTTTCATCAACAATCACATCACAGTCAAACTCACATGCCTTATCCACTCCAATGTTTGGGTAACTAAACCTCTTCATCATGTCCACATGATTGAGCTGCAGCAACACAATTGGCTGTTTGGAGGAGCAGATTATTCGTTACAATAAGCCAGTGAACCTAATTAAGTGGTCAGTGCATATATAAAAATCGATGAAGGAACACATACTGACATTTGTGGCTGAATGGCTTAAAAGTTGAGGGATGGATTTTGGATTCTGCTCTGCCCATTTCCAATAGCTCTCATCTTACCCCTCTCCTCTACTGCACAGAATCAACTGTAGTCCTGCACAGTGCTAAAATAGCATCGTCTGCTTGGGATGCACGCCTCTGCCTAAATGTATGAGATGGGTTTCTGGTGGGTGTCTGAAGTGCCTGAACATCCTCTGCCAAGTGGCAAAGTCAGAGGAAAACTGTAAGTACATTATTCTGTACATTCTTGATTGTGTTAATAAGGACAGACTGTGACATAAGAAGGAAATGTTGACTGGCGTGGACCTTTTCTCAGCATTCTGACACCAATACGGTTTTATGTGGGTACATGTTCAGATTCTTCATGCAATCAATACTCACTATCATTTCAGTGTATTATAATGATAATAATCATAATAATAATAAAGCAGAAAATTTATAGTATATATGGATTTTTCAAATATCACAGGAATCATTCAAATTCAAATCAAAATCATTCAAAATCTTGAAAATGTAACATGTTTGGTTTGCATGTCCTATTTTGCAGATTCCATTGTCATTGGATTTTGGGTTGGCCTGGCTGTCTTTGTGATTTTTATGTTTTTCGTCCTAACTCTCCTAACAAAGACAGGAGCACCACATCAAGAGTAAGTCCCTGAATTTGCTTTCTATTGTTTCAGAATCCAGAAACACAAAAATGAAATGTTTAATGTACTGGGTGACAGGATTCATCCTCATGGTAGCACACTACAAGTAGAGTAAAGGCACAGAATATGCAAAACATAGTGTATGTATTAAAAATAAAACAAACGAGGAAAGACAAAAATAACAACTCTCCAGCCATTCTGGGCCTGCATATACAGGTGCTGACTAATGGGACTACAGGTAGAATGGCTTACCCACTTTCCCATCTTCAAGGAAGCGGCAGCTAATGCCCTTTTTCATGCCCCAAATCACCTCCAAACCACAGACTCAAAGATGACTTTGCTATGATGCAGCCTTAAATCCCATCTTATGATCCCTTCTGACAATGCACAGAAAATTTTTAAGAGGCTATACTACTGCTGCTACAGAGACCACATGTCTGCTATGGGTACAACTCCTTCTTTAATCGCTGCTGTCTCTGTGCCCTCTTAAAGAGCTGGACAGTCCCAACACCTCACACTCTGTTAAAAGGACAGTTTGCTCTCATAAAATACCTCCTCTCTGGAATCTCCAGACATTTTTTACATCTTTTTTGCAATATGAAGACCTCCAGTTGAGGTCTCACAAGTGTTATTTAATTTAAGCATAACGTCCCTGAATTGGACTTGACCCAATGTGATCTGTAACTTAATATCTTCTTCACCTTTTTAAGTGCTTCTGTCCACTGTCTGGTTTTGGATACAGTTAATCTACCACAACTCCTAAGTCCAGTTGCATACTTAGATCTACCATTTTTACTTTGTAGGTGTTAAACCTTACATTAATTTACATTGAATTATCATTTCTCGTGTATCTTCAGAGAAAAGGAACAAGCTTTGTGCTTTGTTGGGCAGGAGAAACAGAGACCTTTATTAAAAGAATGCAAAATAATAAATCGTTAAAGACTCTTCAAATATGTTATAGTAATTTTTTGTTGTTTTAAACCAGGATAAAACTCTTCTAATATGTTTACAAACATGCACACAATTAATAGTTGGTGATAATGTATTCCTCAACTAAAACATTACCAAAGTTTCTCAAGTTGAAAGTAACACTGATAAAGTCACAGTTTACACTTCCTGGAATTCTTGGCCCTAATAGATAAATCAGTTACACTGAATAAAATGTAAAGCAAAGCATTAATAAGGAGAAATGTCTGCAGTGCAGCTCATTTTACCTTCCAAGGACGTCTTATGTTACTCCCTTTCAGTGTTTGGCATAACATCCAGAAAGTTCGAATGATTTGAGTGCAACTGTGTGCAACATTGCTCTGCATAACTATTGTCAGGATTAGGCGTTTATTTTTGATTTTTTTTTTTTCCTTTGGAATTTAAAAGGTATTTAAAGGAATTTAAATTTGAAAGGAATTTTGTGGTTACGTTGTTTTTTAGCAATTGTGAAAATAAGTAACATTCTCCAATGACATCATTATGACTTTTATGGGTGCCGTCATTTTCAGAGTAATTTATTGACAGTCAGTATGCATTTGCCAGGCAGGGTCAACTGGAAGTGTGTGGCCAATGACATCAATGAGTCAAAGGTATAAAGGACAAGCCATCCATCCATCCATTTTCTAACCCGCTGAATCCGAATACAGGGTCACGGGGGTCTGCTGGAGCCAATCCCAGCCAACACAGGGTACAAGGCAGGAACCAATCCTGGGCAGGGTGCCAACCCACCGCAGGACACACACTAGGGCCAATTTAGAATCACCAATCCACCTAACCTGCATGTCTTTGGATTGTGGGAGGAAACCGAGCGCCGGAGGAAACCCACCCAGACACGGGGAGAACATGCAAACTCCACGCAGGGAGGACCTGGGAAGCGAACCCGGGTCTCCTAACTGCGAGGCAGCAGCGCTACCACTGCGCCACTGTGCCGCCCAAGGACAAGCCATGCACTTCCTAATTATCCAAGATCTGAATCCTCCTAAAGAACTTTGCATTTATTCTTTGTCTTTATTGAATTTCTGGTTATGAATCATTAGCCCTGGTTTTTGGCTACTATTTCTGATTTCTGATTTCACTGTGGTTACATGTTTCTTTTTATTTTTGGTCATCTACATACCCACACTCTTTCCTGATTATGATTCTCCATACACATCCTGAGCAGTTTTTGCTTAACCTTTTATCTTCTGGTTAACTCACTTTACTTGCCATATAACATTTCTTGCAGTAGGAATTTGTCATTTTTCTCATACCCCAATTTACTCTCCAGATTAGCTTGGGTGACAGTGCAGTATCAGATATTTGTACAGCAACTGCAGGTTAAGGGCCTTGCTCAAGGACTCAACTTCTGGTAATGCAGGAATTCAAACCGGCAGCCTTCTAGTTATTGGCACAGATCCATTTGCCAGGGAGCCATCACTCTGCCTAAAGACCCATTGCTTCAAATGTTTGTCTTACCCACATGTCTTGATTCAAATTCTACTCAAAAGCTTCTGCCACCTAATACAGTCAGTACAGGTGGCCCATGGAAAAGCAGCCTGGTCTTACTTCTAATGTCAATTAGATTTAGTCATAAAAAAAATGATGCTACACTTGAAACATTTTTGTTGTTGATTATTAGAATGTTATTAAAGATTATTGCTTAATGCTTTAATGCCTGGGCTGAAAATGGTATCCACTTGTAGTAATACAAAGATTAGTGTACCATAATATGTTCATGCTAACGTGACTTCTATGAAAGAAAACCTCTGAAGTACAAATGCAGGGGTTTCTTTGTTTCAGTGCATTCATTGCTCACACTTTTCCATCCATTCCTGCATTTCTCAGGAGCAACCATATACAGTCCTATGATTCCCTCACAAGTATAAAGATAGAGCACCACCATCGAAGTAGTCTCTTCCAATGATTAGAACTTGTCTTCTCTCTAGCACCCACATGGATAATAAAACTAACAAAATGAAAAACCAATCCACTTACTTTAGTGTCACTTACAGATTTAACCAATATGTTATTATCATTCTTAAAGCTGTCACATTATGCGCATTTTCACTTAGTGATTTGGAGGCAGATGGTATTGTACTCCCATGAAGTAAGGCGTATAATGTGATATACGTAACAACTCACTCAAACTAGGCTGCAAGTCACTCTGATAATATCAAACAGGTTTGATTTGGTCTTTAGTTGTAGTGGAAGTCTCTGTGTGTATAGAACAGACCACCAATGAATGCTCATCCAGAAGGACAATCATATATTACAGCAATAAGGAATAAGAAATGCAGGTGTTTTGGACTTCACAAACAGAAGAAAAGATAGTCCATATGATGCCTTGTGTTTTACGAATGACAATAGAATGGAAAAAAGAACAAGAAAGAGCCAAGGCTGCAGCTGAACTTACCGTACATGTTAACCCATCACAGAGAACCGGCTCCATCAGGCAGGAAGCACGCTACTGGCTGTCACAAAAAAGGGACAAGCACAACTGTGCTGGAAGCTTGGAATTCTGTCAGTAAATTTTACATGTGTAAACTGAAATGGCCCGTCAGCAACATCAGCAGCTACAGTTGGCAAATCTGACATACTCTCAGGGCTAGCATTTGCCTAGTGCGCAAATCATAAACGGGGAAAAACCCAGCCGCACAAGTTCACTACCGAACAGTTGGTTGACCACTAATAAGAAAAGGCCTAAGGCGCAGAATAACCTAGCACCAGCACTGTATACACCACAACTATGACTCAGGCACCGCCGGGAGTGGCAACCTTTCCAGCTTCTCCATGTACGACTTTATCTTTCTACATTTTTCTCTGTTTTTCTCTATTTCACTGATCACTCCTATCACTTTCTTTTATGTAGACTCGTTCCCTGGACACCTTTTACTACTTAGTGTGAATTTCCTCTTGGGATTATCTATCTATCTATCTATCTATCTATCTATCTATCTATCTATCTATCTATCTATCTATCTATCTATCTATCTATCTATCTAACTAAAAGTACCATAAAGTGACATTGGCTTTACCTAAATCATTAATATAAACTAAAAGGAGTAACAGCTCCAGTACTGATTGCTGAGGGGGTGCCATTTTTAACGTTACCAAATTTTTAAAAGGTTCCTCCCAACATAACCCTTTGCTCCTGGTGTTTGCACATATCAACAGTGCATCCTGCCCCTTGAATTGCCACTTCTTTTAGTCTGATCAGTAAGCTCTCATGAGGCAACTTAAAAAAGGCTTTTGATGATAACTACATTTTACCAAAAGGCTTTTGATGTTATGCACTTCTCTCATCTTTTGTTTCCTCATTCACTTCTAGCAGAGTTTTGAGACACTGTCTCCCTCATCTTAACCCATGTGGATGGTTCACTAATGCACCTGTACTTGACACGTGTTGTTCAACCTTTTTCTATATTAACAGACTTGTGGTACATAAGGAGCTAATTGGAATATAGCTACATGGATCATCCCAATCATTTTTTTACAAGCGACGATGATGTTCCTCCGTTTCAATTCTGTATTTCCCCAGTGTTCAATGTTTTTTGTAAAATGTGGGTTTGTACAAGTATAAACAAAGGCTTCCAGGGGGACTCATGGGTAAATAAAAAAACAGTGCTAGTGATTTGTCTCATTTCATCTTCTTTTAATTCCTGTCCCACTTCTCTCTCTGTACTCTGGCCATCATTTAATGTCTTATTACCCCTCCCTATAGTTGCTGGAAACTGCAAAACAAGAGCATTTTCTGTTTCATGTTTTATAAATTATAGGTCCCTCATACTTTTCTTGTTACAGTTTGCCTCATACTTAACTGCATGTTTTCTCCTTAAATGTATGAAAGATTTGACCTTTGCATTTTCAGTAATATTTTTCTCCTGGTGCATTTTGGCATTTGTTATTTCTTCTTTTCAATATAGGTCTCATAAATCCTGTGTTTAGTGCTGGAGATATTTGTCAGATAAACCAGTTCAAGGTTGAGGGGACCACAGCCTGTCCCCAGACACAAGGCAGGAGCCAACCACAAATAAAGTGGCAGGCCATCACAGGGCCTGCTTATGAACACATCCACTCAATGACAATCACTAATAACCCAATACATACTTTTATGTATGTAAGATAGGAAAGTTGAACACTCAATATAATTAATAGTTTATCTATGGTAATTCCAGTCAAAATCCATTAGTGTAAGGAGAGGAATAATGAAATGAAATATAACAGGGGATTTCAGATGCCCCCCATGCACTCCTCAACAGATGTCCATATGTGGTGGGCATCTGAAAATCATTTTTAAAATGATGTTATGTGCTATGAATCACCCAATGCTCATTACCAGGTCTGCAAGAAAACATTATGAAATATGAATTCAGAAGGTCACTGTAAGGAGTTTCTTTTTATTTTAATTTGCTTTGCCCTTGAGATGCAGTGCTTCTGCCATTCATGTTGTTAAGTAACCAGAGCTACAGAGCTGGTTTATGTTAGGGTGACATTAAGTTTAGAGAAAAAGAAAATAATCCAAGTTTTCAGCTTGTAAATGTTTGACTTACATTAAAAAAATATCAGATTAATGGCAATGTACCAAGCAGTGATATTTCACAAAAGTCTTACTGCTGTTGAAGTGAGCATCAGCACGTCTACGGCGGGTGAACTGACGGCTTCTGCTCTCCTGCACAGAAGTGAGTATGTGGTGTGAAAAGTGGCAGTTCTGTGGGATGCTGGTCAGAGTTACAAGTTCTGGGGGCTTCGGTTTGCAGATTGTATATCTGTGTATGATGCGATTTGTCTTTTTAAGAAATTCATATCCTAACTGATAGCATTTCTCCATAGCTAATTGTACATTTCACAGTATTAGAATTAGACTCCACCGTTCAATGCAATGGAGCACTAATGGGACCACCCGATTACCATGGGGTATTTCACGAACTGCTCAGCAGTTTGAAACTGAGGCCTTGACTTTCATGCTAAGGTTTAGTGTGGTGTTTACACAGTTCAATAAGATTCTTACTTGCTTCTTTCTGACAAAACTGTGACAAAAGTATAGACCATAAGCGTCCACAGCAGATTGAGAGGAGGTTTTTACCCTCAGGTCATAAGTCTTCTCAACAGCTTCTCATATTAATTGTTGTGTGTTACTTGTATTGGGTAAGATAATTTCTCCTTACAATTACAATAGAGCTTTAAGGACTTTCAGCTGTAGATCTGATGTTATTTTGCACCATCTAGGTCAGGAGTCCTCAATCACGGCCCTGGAGGGCCACAGTGGCTACAGGTTTTTGCTCCAACCCAATTGCTTAATAAGAAGCAGTTATTGCTCAAGTAACACTTCTGCTTCTCTTTAATTGTCTCGCTCGTTAAGATTTTGAATGCTTATTGCTTATTTTAGTCTTAAACAGCTGTATTCTTGGTTTTTAATTGCTCCTAACTAGCAATAACATGCAAACGACAACAGAGACCAGCATTTCTCCATTTAACGTGTTACCATTTACACCTGTGTGTATTTATCATGCACTATTGGGTTTAATGAAATACTTGGAAGGAAAGTGAAGAGAAAAAAGTGAAGGACTGAGAATTACTCCTCCATTTTAGACTTTAGATCATTTGGATGATATCCTTAGAAAGTGGAAGAAAATCTAGGATACTGTATGAGAATTACCTGACATAGCAGAGTTAAAGCACTAACATGCCATGAAATTAAATTATTGGCAAGGATTGTTTTCTAATTAAATGACTGGGTTAGAACAAAACTCTGCAGCCACTGTGGTCCTCCAGGACTGTGTTTGATGACCCCCGGTAATAGATTGATGTGAGAGGTGTGAGTAAGCCATTCAACCCCATTCACGATGGGGACCAGTGCTTTCAATTGTTCCCCATGAATGATGAATTCCCTTTATACTCACTGCCACCCTTTGCTACCGATCAAATGGTTTAGTGAGGTCCACAGATCAGCCCTTCTGCAGTCAATCACAGCCTCTAGTAGAGTGCTTACAAGACAACAGAACTTCACTATAGAAGAAGTAAAAGTCATAACAGTAGGTGAAATGGTGGATGGATCATTACGAAGCGCTTAGGATCAAGAACAGGAGGCCAGCGCATCTGCCCAACACTATCTGCCCCTGCCAATCCTCCTGGAGAAGTTGATTAGGCTGAAGGGCCTGTTCTTGTCACAACTGTTCTATTGTTCCAATAAAAAGAATGGGGTTCAGCTGTTGCACCTTTAGTAAGTACTTGCTGTGGAGCAGACAATGAAGATAAGGTACACTTGTGAAAGAGGTGATGGGGAAATGAAGATTAAAAAACGATAATTGGTCAGAGGGACTGCAAAATGTCTTCATCTGAGAAAACAAAGGGTGTGAATACAAAATTAGTCATTTGGTGGCAGAGGGATGCGAGAACTAAGTTTAGGAATTAGTTTGTTGTGATTTCCCAAAACAGAAAGACCAAAACCATTAAATCACCTCAAACACAACCACACACATATTTACATTTACAGTGGATTCAGAAAATATTCAGACCCCTTCACTTTCTGCATACTTTATTGTGTTGAAGATTTAAGTTTAACAGGATAATTCTCACATTTTTGCACATGAGCCTACACTCAATAATGATAAAGTGAAAAAAAAAAAAAGTTTTACAAATTTATTAAGAAGAAAAAATTGAAACCTGTCATTCATATAAGTATTCTAAGTACATTCATTTATTAAACAATGATCAAATAATCAAAACAAGGGCAGGAAATTAACAGGACTAAAAAGAAGTGCATAATTAATAAATTTATATAGAAGAATCAAATAACAAAAGCAATGTAGTAAAACAGAACTTCTTTAACTGGAAAACAAATTAAGTTCTAAATCCAAACTATGCATGTTACATTTTGGGAGTAGAAATCCAGAAACTCAAAAAGAAAAGCCTACAAAAATGTTTAAAGGATTACAATAAATTATTCAGTAAAATAAGCTGGCACAACAGTAAGCCAACTAATTTAAAGCAAGAAGGAATCTTAAATGAGCCTCTTGTGAAACTGCAGCCATAATGACCACAGTACCTGAGAGTATCATAACTAGACCCCACAACTACAGACAAAGAATATAATTAGAGGCAAAGAACTGAGGAAAACGTAAAATAAAGCATTAACAAAGCAATGCAAAGACTTTGGAGAAAAATAAAAATAAAAATGGCAGTGCTGCAACTGTAATAGGTTTGTCTCCTGCCGTTTTTCCTTTTATTGGTGTCCTAAAATCCTTGCAACACAAAAAGACTGATCAGTGCGGCAGTGATCACTAAGTGCCATTTGTACTCTGAAGACTATAAATCCAAAATCAACGGCATGTTTGATATGATTTAATCTTTTTTTTTTCGATCCAAGACCTGTTGTGCATTCTTGCAGCCTTGTCCTGAATTCCAGACCAGAACTTTGATTTTCTTTAGTCAGAACAAATAATCATGTAAATTAAATAATATTCTAATATTCTATCTTATAAAAAATCAGATTTTAGCATTCTTATTTTTTTCTTTATAAAAGTCTGTATTTTTATTTCGAGGTCCAAAGGTCTGTATTGCTGGCAGCTGTTGACTGGGGCTCATTCTCCGCCATCCCCTATCAATTTTTTTTAGTTCTGCTGCCTACTTGGTAGTCCAGCAGTGTTTACTGCCTGCTTTTCTTAGACGTTTTTATTAACAAGGAGATATTACACTTTGAAAGGTCAGTTTAATTTGCTGACATCTATAGATAATTCTACTTGAATGTTTAACAAACAGCTAACATGTCAGCCTGAGTGGCTCTCCATAGGCTTTGTTCAGGATGTGTGAGCAAAATAAGAACAAAACCTGCACTGAGTTCAGATTAATGTAATAGCAGTGCTTATTCAAAAAAAGGTGAGCTTTCTTTAGAAAGCTATTTCTGCAGCCTTTTATTAAGATCCTAAGGTTATTAATCCATAAAGCAAATTGCAAAAATCATCTAATTATTTCTGGAATGTGCCATTCTTTTTGTTATTTTCTTGTCCATTTCAGGCCTTCACTCCAAGTCATCAATGAAGTCTCAGTTCTATGTTTCAGTCAGCTGAGAACAGAAAATCCAATTCACTTTAAAATTCATTTCTTATCATTTTCACACTAGGCGTATGCTATTATATTCTGTACAAAAGATGTGCAAGATCTCAAGACTTTGTCTTTAGGACAGAAACAACGAGCATAAAAGTGCCGATTTTTTATGAAGTCAGTTAACTATTTTAACTCTACTGAGAGTGCAAGGATGTGTATGTGTATGACAGATTGGCCTTCCATCAGAGGATGGTTCCTGCCTTGCACTGAGATAGACTTCAATCCCTAGGATCCTATTTTTGGGCAATGTGGATAAGAAAATGGATAGATATTATGACTAATAAGGAAGATTTCTGAAAATTTTGAGCTCCTAATGCAGCTGTTCTAGTTATGCATATATGCATCATGTAAAGAAGAGATAAAACAACATGAAAGTGTTGGGGCACCACCTTGGTGATCATATCTCCCTATCCATCCATCCATCCATCCATCCATCCATCCATCCTGGGCTGGTTCTACACAGGCATATATGAGGGGGCAGACAGAAATGTGAAGGGGCCACATGGTGGCGATGGAGGCTGGAAAGGGGTGGTGGTACTCTGGATAACTGTTTTGTCATGTCATTGGATTGCACTTCATCAGGCCTCTACCCTAAGACCTGTCCAACTTGGGTGTCCCACCTGAAGGCTAAACTTCTGCTGGTGTAGCTCTTAGGGTCACTGAGGCACGCAAACCCCCTGACCACAATAAGGTGGCAATCCCTCAGGAGAAAAACTGAAAAATAAAACAACAAAAAATAAAATAAAATATTCCTCATCAGATTATAACAACTAAAAACATGACATTTACCTTAATTGGATGGCCTATATCAAATATATTCAAACCCAACAATAACACTTCTCACTATTGCCAATATTAACAAAACTAAAAAGGGTAGGCCAAGTTATAAAAAAAAATCAATTCACCAAGTCTTGAAAAATAAAACTGAAGAATAGAATAAAAAAAAATAAAGAATAAAAAAAAATATCCATCCAGATCTTTACAACCAACAACATAAAATTTATCTTAATTTGATGGCCTAATTCTCAAATAAATTTGCAAAATAAAGTAAGAATAAAATAAGACCTCTCAATATAGCCAATAATTACAAAACTAAAAAGGGTTGGCATAGTAATTATAACAAAAAAAATTCACCGTGTCTTTTCCTACAATTCTCAAAGTAATTTGTAGAACACAACAGATTTAGAACAGAACATTTGAACTTTGTTCTTCTTTCTTTGTCTTGTTTTCAGGTTGTTTGTTTTGTAAGCAACTGAACTCTCTGTTTGCAACTAAACAGCTCCGCTCTCCTTTCTCCTCAATCCACTCTACAACAACAGTCTCCTGTTTCCCTTTGCAAAACTCGTATTACAAATTCATCCATATCCAAGTTATTTGTTATGGACTTCTCATGGGCCAAGATCACCAAATTCCTCTTTCTTTTATGTAACATGGTGTGACGATAGGGGGTTAGGACCCGTGACAAAGTGGAGAAGGAAGTCTCACACGATGCTGAAGACACACCAATTACCAGGGCTGTTACATACAATTTATGCAACTCAGGAAAGGCTTCCTTGTACTCCTGCAGGAGTTTACACACAGTGGACAGGTCTGTTTCCTTTGAACATTTTTTGAGCAGCATCTGTTTTGCCACAAGAACTTCATTTTTCAGACTTACAACATCTGCTACAGTGCCATCCATCACAGCCAGAGGGTGCAACAGGGTGGGATCTAGAAATGCGCTAGATTTGGGTGCAAGACTAGATATGGCTCTCATCAGGTCAATATTCTTGTGTGAAAATCTAGTTTCCATTTCTGAAATGGCCCTGTCAAGGATGTTAAGCAGGGATCTTTTCAGAGACTGATGGGGGGAAATGGTAGGGTCACCAGAGTCTGTATGGCCCAAAGTTGAGAGCACAACACTTTGACCCAGGTGTTTGCTCATTGTTCTCCTTCTCTTTGTTGGATGTGACTCATCCTCAGCAGGAGATGACACTCCCCAACAGTCATCCTCATGGATGTTTTTTAAGGAGTCCAGTGCTGCACTAACAACCTCAGAAGCACTGCACAGATCAACTGACTGAGACTGTAGAATAGCATTTGCTGATTTTAAGACACCAAGCACCGGCACTGGGAACTTTCCAATCTCAAAGAAGTGATGCCTCTTAATTTGGCATAGCAGGCCTGATGCCTCAGTGCACAGGTCAACTGCAGCATCATCATCCTCTGTCATCTCAGATAGGATACTAAGGATTTGTTCTTGATTGTCCACAGTGCACCTTGTCACCTCATAGTGGCTTGTCCATCTGATCTCAAGCAGCCTTTTTAGACAAGGTGCATCATGTTTATTGAGCACATAGTGGTGGTGAAAAAAGTTGTAGATTGAACTAGATAGGCTAAAAATCTTTTGCACACGGCTCACTCTGCATGGCATGCACAACCACTAAGTGCAGTTGGTGGTTGTAGCAGTGGATGTATGGGACATATCTGTCAAGCCTCTTTTGAGCAGAGCTTGTACACCACCTCTAACCCCACTCATCACAGAAGCCCCATCATAACACTGGTTAAGTATACTGTCAGCACTGTAGCCAGCATCAGAAAGGTGTAACAGTATCTCAGAGGTGATGTACTCTGCATCAAGTTGTTGCAAGTCGAGCAACCCAATAAGATGCTCCTCTGGCATGGAATTTCTGACAAACCATATTATCACAGACACATTTTCCACATTGCCCCTATCCCTGGTCCAATCACAAAACCCTGCAGAATCAGCACTTTCATATTTTTACCTGAACTCTCTTACCACCATGTCAGCCAGTGTTTGGATAATTTCATTTTGGATATCCTTAGATGTGTATTTTGCATTTTTGGGATACCCTTAGCAATGCTTGCTAGCTTCTCATCCTTCTCTAAGGTATATTCCATCAGTTTTAGAAAAATACCTGAAGCAATGTCATCATCATTACCCGCTGCATCATGTCTCAAGGTTTCTGCAGTCCCACTGAGCCCCAACTCATTTACACAGAGAAACCTTATAGCACTACCGATACTCTTGACATAGTAATGGTTTTTTTCAAGTTGTGTTTTACCAACCAACATTGAATCCACTGTCCCCCTGTGGCCTCTCTGCTTTTATGCTCAGTCCAGATGGTTGAAGCATGCACATGGTTGTGGCTGGACACATGCCTCTGTAGCCCTTTGTCTCGATCAATTGCTGCTTTCCAGTTGTTAAAACCAGTTAAGGTAAAAACTAGATCCTTCTCGTTAACATTTCCAACAGGGGAAACAGAAGCATGCGTCCAGCACAACAGAGTACTCCAGCCATGGTTGTGTGTGGTACCAGGCAGGATTGAATGATCTTAATGTTGTACCACCAAATACACATTTGGAGTAACTACCCAGTATTGGCTGGGATGGTGTATTGCCATTTAAGTCACTGGGTAGCTGAGTGGGTTGCTTTGGGGCAGCAATTGTTGGCAGAGGTACAGGAGAAGCAGTGCCTGTTGATGCCACAGGAGTAGACATGCTAGTTGCTGTCTCTGATCATTGCTACTGCTATTGGTACAGGCAGGAGCAGCACCACACTTTTTAAAAGCTTGGAAAAAAAGGATGCATCTCACAGAATTAACTTTCCCTTTGTGAGCTGCTGGAAGCTGGGGTGGGAAGTAAATAAGCTTTACTAAAATCGCTGTGATTACATCAGTATATGAAACGATAAAACGGTTGAGTGCAGAGTTGGAAGCTGGGTCGGGGCTTTGTGTCGGGGTCTGACAGACACAGGTCCTCCAGTCGGCTCTGTGCAGCAGACAGGCTCACAGTGGTGCTTGTGGGATCAAGAAAGAAACACTTCTCTACCAGACTGAAACTGTGAGAAGAACAATGGACTAGTCCCCCATTAACTGTACAAATATAGATGTATTTTTTAGTTGTTGTTAATTATTTCACGAGTCCCTATGATTTTGACGACAGAGATTTGCTGTTTCCTCAAAACCTCCCGCTGTTGACAAGCTCATTTTGCTCTGCCCTGCCTACTGAGAAACCTGACACCGGGTCATTTGCATACTAACAGCGATTGGATGTTTAGCTGGGGGGCGGGTGAGTGGAGAACTCTGCCGAGTGCTGTGTGAGCCTGCGTTCAAACAGAGCACAGAGGGAGACAGTGAATAATGGTGAAAACCTATCATCTCATTTGTGTCTTTTCCATTGGATTTTTCAGCTACTGGAGTAAATCTTGTCCATATTCAGTTTGTGGGTAATCTATAATTTTCTTTCTCAACTTCTAAAAGTTTGATTTAAGGGGGCAGAACGTTTTTTTAAGGGGGCATTGCCCCCTCTTGCCCCAATGTAGAGCCGGCCCTGCATCCATCGATTATTCAACCCACTATATCCTAACACAAATCCTGAGACGAGACAAGACTTTTGCCAAGAGATTTTGTCAAGTCACACCCTCCTCTCTACCATTTACAACCACGGCCACGGTCCACTCACCTCTCATTCATATGAATGCTTTTGACAGACACAGTTCCCATGCTGTCAGCTCTTATAAATTTTTATGTTTTCCTTACTTTAAGTTCCCAATAAAAGAAGACTTATTAGTTTGAAATCTTATTGATGAATTTCATCCCGAAGGATTATCAACAAAAGAAATGAGTACACAGGCAATCTTAGCACCGAGAAACGATGAAGTCAAACAAATGAAAGCAAAAATTGTCAATCGGTTACACAGCAATGGCATGTAAAATCTGAACAGGCGACAAGAAAGGTAATGTTGTATATCTTCCATGGATAACATTAGACACCAAAGGAGATCTTGATATGCCATTTGTATTAAAAATGTTTACAGTTTCCTGTTACAATAGCTTTTGATATGACAATTAACAAACCACAGGGACAAACATTAAAAAAAGTCAGTTTATTTATTAGAAAGAAACGATATTCACTCACAGGCAGTTATACGTTATATTGTCACAATGTAAGTCCAAACACGGTATCAAAATTCAATACAATATTGACGAAAAGTTAATTAAAAAAAAATTGTTTTTACAGAAGTTTAACAGTAAAAGTGTACATTTAAAAAGTATTTGCATGTTAATTTCAAAGCAAAAAAGAACGAAACTCAACGAATACCTCTAACGCAACATGAAACATAATTTTCTTTCAATTTATTATGCTTAACTATTTTTTACTATGGTTAATTACACTGCACAACAAAGTTTTTGCTTCTTGAACACTGTTGGGTGTTTCTTATAAATTTTGTGGGTGCTGATCACGAATATCACATCAACATTTACCCATCCATCACGTACCGTTTCAGTTTTGTCATGATTTTTTCTTATATTTGTATCCAAACATTTTCGCTCCCGTAAGTGACTTATCAACAACGGTTTGTGCAGCCTGGGCATGTCCAGGAATGGAATCAGACCAGGTTGGAAGCTGTTCTGTGGAAGTTGACATCCTGGGCAGGTCTGAACGAGCTTGACGCTGTCCCAGTATGCTATAAAGGTGGCTTGCACCGATCCTGCTCATTTGGTTAATATAGATAGTCAGTGTGTATGTATAGTATCAGTATAATAAAGTATAGTATCTGTAGCAATATAACAGTAAGTAAGCCTGATGCTATAGACGTTTTGGTGTCGGGCGATATGTCACGTCAATGTCATAACAGCCACGATACATTCTGCTATATCTGTGGCGAATATACACTTGCGCCTAACAGAGATGTTGGATGATTGCTCTAGTGAAGAAAACTTATCATCTGTATTTCGACTGCAAAACTAGTGATCAAGACAAGGAATGGGCACCTCACATTTGCTGTGTGACATGTACTGTCAGTACGAGAGCCTGGCTCAGAGGCACTCGAAAGATGATGCCGTTTGCTGTCCGATGATATGGAGTGAACAGAAAGACCATGTGACGGACTGTTACTTCTGTTTGACTAATGCGTCTGCTTTCTCTGCCAAAAACAAGAAGTCAATTGAATATCCTAATCTGCCTTCAGCAATGAGACCCGTGCCACATGACGACAATCTTCCAATTCCGAAACCACCAGAGTATTGGACCTTAGTTGAACCAGATGAAGAAACTGCAATGCAGGGTACTGACAGTGACATTGACCCAGATTTTGAACTGTGCTCATTTTGCCATCCACATCTGATAACACAGTCCGAATTGAACGATTTGGTCAGAGATTTGGGTCTGTCAAAAGCAAAAGCCTATCTGCTGGGCTTGAGACTGCAGAAATGGTGTTTGCTGTCACCAGGTACGAAAATATCTGTGTTTCGAGGCCAACATCATGATATAACCAAATTGTTTGCACAAGTGAACAGTCTCTGTTTCTGTTGTGACATTGAAGGATTGTTCTCGGCCTTGGGTTGTGATCACAACCCAGAAGAGTGGCGTCTCTTTATTGATTCGTCAATGTTAAGCCTGAAAGCTCTTCTGCTACACAATGGCAACGTTTATCTGTTATCTGTTGGCTATGCAGCACACATGAAAGAAATGTATGAGACTTTGGAACTGTTGCTGAAGCATGTCCAGTATAGCAGGTACAACTGGAATATCTGTGGAGATCTTAAAGTCATTGCTCTGTTACTAGGACTGCAGCTCAGCTATACAAAGTACTGTTGTTTCATCTGTGAATGGGATAGCCGTACCAAAGAGTCACACTATTCTTGACAGAACTGGACACTCCGTAAAAACTTAGTTCCAGGACAAAAAAATGTGGCACATGAATCGCTTGTTGACCTGGCAAAGATATTTTTGCCTCCTCTTCACATAAAACTGGGACTCATGAAGAATTTTGTGAAAGCACTGAACAAGGAAGGCGAAAGGTTTTTGTTATTTAAGGCTGATGTTCCCAATAATAACTGACGCCAAGATCAAAGAGGGCATTTTTGTTGGCCCCCAGATCAGACATGTTATGAGTGACAAGCGGTTTGAAGATCTGTTAGTTGGGCCGGAAAAAATTGCCTGGAAAGCCTTCAAAGATGTTGTTGACAATTTTCTGGGCAATCACACAGCCCCAAACTACATTCAGCTGGTAGACAAACTTCTCAAAGCATACAAGACAATGAAGTGCAACATGTCACTCAAGATTCATTTCCTCCACTCACACTTGGACTTCTTCCCTGCAAATCTCAGTGCTGTCAGTGACAAACACAGTGAAAGGTTGGACAGGACATTGATATGATGGAGAAATGATACCAGGGCAACTGGAATCCGTCAATGCTTGGACACTGCAATGTGATGCACCAGACATTGAATACAAAAGAAAATCAGGAGCATAACCCTTTTAATTCTGTTGAATTTAATAGCTTATGCGAAACATAAATGTGACTAAATACATTATTGTCAGTAAACATCCATCCATTATACAACCCGCTACATCCTAACTACAGGGTCACAGGAGCCAATCCCAGCCAACACATGGCAGGAAACAAACCCCGGGCAGGATGCCAGCCCACCACAGGGCACACACACACACATACACCAAGCACACTCTAGGAGCGCCAATGCACTTAACCTGCATGTCTTTGGACTGTGGGAGGAAACCCACACAGACATGGGGAGAACATGCAAACTCCACGCCGGGAGGACCCGGGAAGCGAACCCGGGTCTCCTAACTCCGAAGCAGCAGCAATACCCACTGCGCCACCATGTCACCCATGTCAGTAAACATATAAATGCCTATTTCTCAGACTATATTTGTGCATACCCATTAGGTACCTGTCATAATCAGCAAAAACTTTTCAGGAAGCAAGACTTTTCAAAAAAATTGTTGTGCAGTGTTACTCGCTGTAATGTAAAATAGTTAGTTCTATTATGCATGTGTAACAGTTCCCATGAAAATCTGTTTAAATTGTACATCCGTTTCCCCATATGCAAGCGGCAGATCCACAAAGTTAAACTGCCTTTTAAACAAATTTTAATGTCAGTTTTGTGACAGCATACGGAAATCAAAATTGCCTGTTTCACTCATTACTGTATATTTTTCCACAGACAGAAAAAAAATGCACACATTTAGATCAGGGGAAATCCCAGTGTGGAAGCTTCACTCACATCCTGAGAAATTTGGGGTTTTAAAGGTTCCAGGTGAAAAAGAAGCCATCTTATCAGGACAACTAAAATGCCATATTCTTACTTACAGAGTTCCATGTTCTCATTGTAGATTCAGGAGTAGAGAATTAAAAAAGTGTACACAATTCTATTTTGCACTAGCCTTATTAAAATGTACTTCATACTGTAGAGAAAAAGGAAATCATTTTGTTCTTAAACCCTCAAATCATAAATCAGTGCCTCTTGCAGTAAGATAAGATGGGGTGAAATGTGTTGGTCTAGTGAATATTGGGGCTTTTGGGTAAAAAGGAGACATGTCAGAAATGCTTGTCTTGAGCTTCAGAGACATGAGTTAATTTATCAAGACATTCTTAATAAAAAGAATCTTATTGCCTTGGAAACTAATCAATTATAAGTTCTTAATAGCAAAATTAATTAATTTGAAGTGTAAGCTTTAATGGGTCTTAAAGGTACTTGTCTACAAGTTAATTGACTTTGTGACTAGACCCTTAAATTACATGGAGGTGTTTTACAAAGAAAAACATTTTAACTGAATTTCTTATTCATCAAATACTTTTCTCTAATTCTTTGTTAAAGAAAAAAGATTCATAATTTAACTGTATTTATTTCACTACATGGAGAGAATGTTACAATAAATCTTGTTTAAATAATTCTTTTCAATTTCCCCCTGTGTTACTTCATGCTGACCTCCTAAAATTAAAAAAGTGGGTTTATCTAGTTCAGACACACTGCTACAAGGTGACTCCTGCTGAAGAAACAATGGTTTCTTGAATAGAAGTTCCACAGGATCATCAATCACTGCCACCTCAGTGTTAGGATGCACAATTTATTAATGGGCCATTGACCTGAAGAATGCCCTTTGGTTTATGCTTCTACTTTATCTAGAGTGGATTTCAAAAGAAACCTACAGTTTGTCTGCCACTTGAATATGTATTTTTGGTGAGGGGTTGGGCGGGGACATTGTAAGGTTTCTGTTATAAAGATCTTCATGTTGCTTAGCAACAGTTCTGTCTCCCCTCACGTCTAGATTCTTGAATGTCAACATTTTAAAGAAGGATCTTGTAGGACAATAAGCGCTTAGACATTGAGCCAGTTTCCACAAAACTGAAGATGTTAGACAGCCAGAAAAATTAAAAATACATAGGCAGTTGTAGGGCATTTAGTTTTTTTGACATTTCTGATAGTAGTTCAAATTTATTGCTAATTTTAGGTTTTTGCATGATTGTAGTAGAACTTTGGGGTTTCTTGCTTTCTCCTTGCTTTTTATGTTGCTTGGTAGCCTTTTCGTTGGTCCTTTTTTGGCACCCAAAACCATTTCTGAAGTTGCATTAAGCATTCATGAATCACAAGACTGCCAATTGACTGATACTGCTGGATAACTCAGAATCAAAAGACGGGACAAAGTTAGGTTCCACACAGAGGGATAAGAAATTGTATTGAAAGAGCAAGACATTTATTTACACAAATCACCATAAAGATTTCCAATTAGTTCATGTGAGTGTCTAGAATAGCATAGTGTTTTAATGTGGAATCTCTCCACAATCCATCCCAGGTTGCACATTTCCACAGTGGTCCCTACTGGTGGTCGGCCACAAATCCATGATGTCTGGCCCACGGAAGTAACTACTTATAGTGTGAGCTAAAGGAAAAATTCTACTCTCGGCCATGCAAAGACTGCTTCTGAATACTATAAGCAGAATCCTTCTTAGTAATGTCAGGTGAACTGTCTACACAACCCTCATGTTTCTACTGCATATTCCACCCCTTCACATTGCAAATCCTGCCCACTACGCCAAGTGTTTTGTGGAATCACACCACAATCCATCGTAGGTTGAAATTTGCACTGTGGTAACTGCTGTTTGTCAGCTTGGAACCCACAACATCTGGCCTTCAGAAATAGCTCCTTATACCGTGAGCTAAAAGAATGCTACAAGCAGAACATGTTCTGGTGACATGAGCTGAACTTTATTCCCAGCTCCCACCTTTCCATGCAGCTGTACTGAACATATAGTGTTTTACATTTTGATGAATTGTACTCCTATTTCATATATGCTTTCTACATGTGCTACTGAACCTACCCATTTTTACAAAGTAAGTTAGCTTTATGCTTAATGTGTGAACCTTCATTTCTGCCATTGACTGATTTGTCAGCAATTCAAAAACTGAAACTCATCCCTAGTTCATTCCAATCACTTCCCTAAGTCTCTATAACAAATATAAAGGACTAAAGAAACCCAGAACTATTAGTAGCAACTAACCTAAACTTGTGAAGAAAAACTGACAGTCATCTACAGGTCAAACACACACCGTTTTAAAGTGTGGTCTGCAGCTGATTGGCGTCTTTTAAATAAATAATCAGTTCGCTTGCATCTTTGGTGGGGGGCGGAGTTGTAGCCTGATGAGAGCAGTTCCCGAGCACAATGCTTAGCGCACAGGTGCAGGATCGCCCGTGACCATAACTAACTCCAGCAGTTGCTGATTGCCACAGCTGTGCCTCGTCCCCATTTTAAAAGGGAAGTGTGAGTACGAGGGAGGAAAGAAAAGGAGCAAAAAGAGACAAATATAGTGGAGGTTATAGGACTGGAGAAGAAGCAAGAAGGCAGGAGAGAGAAAGGACGCAAGCTAGTGTAAAGTATGGAAGCAGGTGGACAGGAGTAGAGCCTCAAGGAGGAGCATGTGGCCATTTCTCAGGAGGGGTCTGTGGGTCACTCATGTTGAGCGACTTGAGAGCAAGTAGAGACTATTACGCTTTGGAGGTGATCTCACCGGGTGGAGCCAATAGCAGCGGTGTGAGTATAGAGCATCCGCACTGGCTGGAACCAGGATTGGCAGCGGTTTGGGTGGAGCAGGGCTCGGTGGTGGCTGCATATTCTCTGGGATTGGTAACGGGGACACAGGCCCGATGAGATAGGTGTCTGAACCTGTTGGTCAACATCTCTCTAGGCTGGCAGATTCAAATAAAATTATTTTTTAATATAATGAATTAATTAAAAGCAAGTAACATTCCATACAAACAAGTCAAACTTGACACAACAAAATTCAATTCAACCCCACCCATGAGAAACAGAGGGAGGCCAACAGCCAGAGTAAAACAATAAGAGTAGAAAAGAGGGGAGAGAATCCTATTCCCCAATATAAATGCTTATTCTAAAATGTTATTGATTAGATCCTGCCAGGTTTTTAAAAAGTTTTGAACAGATCCTCTAAGTGAGAATTTGATTTTTTTTCAATTTCAAATAGCATATAACATCAGCTTATGATGACTTAAAGAGGTACTGCAGGATGGGATTCTTCCATCTGAGGAAGTTAAGTCTCCGTGCTAATAGTGACGTTAAGGCAATTACAGTTTGTTTGTCCTTCTCCATAGCAAGGCTGTATGAAAGGCATTTAAAGATTTTGGTCCAGAATGATGTTAATTTGGTGCAGGCCCAAAACATATGGCCCAATGAAGCTGGAGCTCGATTACAATGTTCGCAGGTTGGATCTTGGCCTAGAAACATTTTGGACAATTTTAAACAAGATAGATGTGCTCGATAAAAGATTTTAAATTGAATAATTGTATGCTATGCGCATATAGAGTTAGAGTGAATTCTGTTCATGGCTACCTTCCACTCCTTTTCTGAAATGTTGAGTAAGAGATCCTTTGAAAGGAAGGGACTTTAATATGTTTTCTATATTACTGAAATGCTGTGTGAGTCCTCAAGACTCATCAATTTTTCTTCCGGAGTAGAAGTAGGAGGGAGGTGAGGAAAATTGGGCAGATTTTGTTTACCAAAGTTTCTAATTTGGAAATAGCGGAAAAATTGAGTTGATGGGAAGCTAAATTTGGAGTGAAGTTGTTCGTAGGATGCAAAGATGTTATCTATGTACATTTTTCTGTGATTTAATCCCGTATATATTTTCCAAGCATTAAAAACTATGTGGTCTGAGAGGATGGAAAAAGGTGGTTATCGTGCAGAGGTACCATAGATAAAGGCTTCTCTATCCTGAAAAACTTCCGACATTGGTTCCATATTCTGAGTGAATGAAGAATAATAAAGGTTGTTAATATATTCACGATAGCTTGTATTTACTGGGACGCAAAGCAACAAATAAAGAAGTACTGAAGAACAGTATTTCTATTGTGGACCAAGTCTGTATGTGTTCATCTATTTGTGTCAATGTCCAGGATGTTATAGGTTGTATATTTGCTATATATTGTATATAGCGTCATACTTGCAAGATTTCATGTTGGGCAAAAATTGTTACTTATAAAGAAATAACCAGTTCTTGAGTAACAGTGATGTACTGGTAAGAAGAAGGAATATGCTCTTCAGTTTGGATTTAGAAATGTTTATGGGTCTGATAAGTTGTGATCAATTACAAACTGGGTAATTGTTTTTGTAGTGTTAGATGTTATCGCACTTGTGGCAGAAAACCTAGCCAGGTCTGGATTTGAAACACAATTAAAGCGAGTGTTCATATTGGAAATAGATGCAAATACATTTTGGAGGAAGTCTTGCACATCCACATTACAATTACATAAATTACCCATGACAATCACATAGCACCCTTCAGAATCAGATACTACATCTGAAACTGCAAATTAAATTGTTCTATGTATAAAAATCCCCACACCTCTATGTTTCTTTGTATAGCTGGCGTGGAAAATTTGGCCAGTCCAGTCTCTTTGCAACCAAAACTAATCCTTGCTTAATAAGTGTGTCTCCTGTAAAATACTATGATGGCATTTAGACCTGTTAGTTGAGAGAATGCTTTCTTTCTCTTTATTTCATAATTGAGACCTTTGACATTCCAGTTCAAAAAGTTTTCACTGTTTGGTTATAGAGACACTGCTTCTGAGCTTTTGTTGACATTTTGTACTTTGTTTTTAGTTTTACCAGGACTTATTTCTGTGAAGCCTATTGTTGTCTTGTAAAGTTTAAAGGATAGATTAGAATTAGCTTGCTTTCTTTTTCTCTGCCTTAGAGTAGTATTGAACATTTTTGTACCTTTTCTGTATCTATTATTTGTTTTAGGGGTAGTTGCAATATGTTCTCATTTTTTGATTATCTCATTGTTTGTTTTATTTACAATTGCATTTGTATGGCTGTAGCTATGCTGCTTGTGGTTACTATACTCAGTTGCCAGGCACATGGCAGCCATTTTCGTGACATGCGATGCCAACATGCATTTCCTATTTAAAGATGATTATGTGCTTTCACAAACACCCATTTATTCAAATTAAAAACTGTTTCAAATAAATCCTGTTGATGTGTGTTAGAGATAAGAATTCCATGTCATTTAGAATGGTTTTTGTTTCCTTTGTCTCAAATACAACTGTAGCTTTGAACTTCAGGCCTTACATCATAGATGAAATCCTTACTCAGTTTCTGATGATTGCCTGTGACCCAACATTGATTTTGCTCATCCCATTTATTTATTTATTTATTTATTTATTTTTATCTTACAATCATTTCCTTCCCTGATTTTGCTGCGATCATAACAGTCCATATATCCAAATTTCAAAAAATAATCACAAAAACAGATCCAGGAAAATCCCAATTCCTAAATGGTCAAGAGACTCAAACCTTACAACAAAATAAGAAGCACAAAAGGGAGTCAATGAACACAGCTGCAGATGCAAACTAATGTCAAGGCAAAGTGGTCGTGGCTGCAGGTAGCTTTCAGGTAACTGCAGATTAAATTATACTTCACCCAAAGTGACATTTTTCAATACATTACTTACCCCATGCATACCCCGTACTGATGGCCCTTCAAATAGAGCCCCAGATTGAAGACTGGACCCTTGACCAATGAATGAGGGTAAGAGGCAAGTGCTCATATTACAGTAAAAGCGTGATTCTGTGGGAAGGGGCTGCCCATTTGTGGACTACTTTCATTTTTCCGGAATTCTTTATTAAACAATAGTTTAGCAAAAATACATGCATTTTGCATGTTGTGAGCATACAGTTGGATGATGTATTGTGTGAATTATGTGACACAAGTAACATGAAATTTTTTTCTTGGACATTTTTGATACTCTTTGCTGTTGTCCAGCGTTGGATACCATTTGGTCCCATCCTATCAGAATCTTTGTTACCTCTGCTATTTGCAAAAACATGACTACATGGGGTTAGTAATATATATAAAAAAACATTTTCGTTTGGAGTATTCCTTTAATGCAGTACAGAATAAACCATGAAAAAAGGGAGTGTTATGATGTGTTACAATTTAATTTTTATTCTGCTCTGCTGTTAAGTTTTAGTCAACTTTTTCAAGCTTATATAAGGTTTTAGAATATGTAGATTTAGGCCATTTTAACAGTTTTCTCATGTGAAGTTTATTTAAAGTATTTGAAGTATTACTGCATATTTTTTGATGCCAGCTTTGCTATTTTAGGTTTTGCCACTTGCAGGAGCAGTTGCTTCTGCGTTCATAAACACAGTTGTGGTCATAAGTACATACCCTGGCAGAATTTGTAAGATGTGTACCACACTTTAAAGAAAAGATGACTGATCAGGCAAAAGTGTTATTTCATTTAATTTTAACGGAATCCAGGGGCAGCATGGTAGTGCAGTGATAGCACTGCTGCCTCGCAGTAAGGAGACCTGGGTTCGCTTCCTGGGTCCTCCTGCGTGGAGTTTGCATGTTCTCCCAGTGTCTGCATGGGTTTCCTCCTCCCACAGTCCAAAGACATGCAGATTAGGTGCATTGGCGATTCTAAATTGTCCCTAGTGTGTGCTTGGTGTGTGTGTGTGTGTGTGCCCTGCAGTGGGCTGGCGCCCTGCCTAGGATTTGTTCCTGCCTTTCGCCCTGTGCTGGCTGGGATTGGCTCCAGCGGACCCCTGTGACTCTGTGTTAGGATATAACGGGTTGGGCAATGGCTGGAATCCAAATTAAACTATAAGGCATCACAGAACAGCACAACCATTAAACAAAACATAGTAATAAGGAAAATAATGAGACACTCCCTGTTTACAAGTTTGCATACCCTTAGTTCTTACTACTGTTTATTGCCCTTTTTAGCATCAATGATGGCATGCAGTCTTTTGTGATAGTTGCAGATGAGGTCCTTGATTTTTTCAATCAATGGCCATTTTTCTTGGCAAAAAGCCTCCAAGTCCCATAAATTCTTAGATGAAGTGCATGTTTGAGCTCTCCCCAAAGTGGTTCAATGCAATTGAGGTCAGGAGACTGTGATGGCCACTCCAGTACCTTCACTTTTTTCTGCTATAGCCACAGAAGGGTCAACTTAGCCTCATGTTGTAGATCACTGATATGCTGAAAGATCCAAGTGTATCCCATGTGCAGCTTCCAGATTGATAAATGCAAGTTATCCTACAATGTTTTCTGGTAACATCCCTGCCATCACTTTTCACTAAGTTACATGTGCCGCTGTAGCTCACACACCCCTAGAACATTAGAGATCCCCTCCATGCTTCAGTGTAGGGGTGGCGTACTTTTTGTCACGGGCCTTGTTGTATCCTCTCCAAACATAGCATTTATGGCTGTGTCCGTAAAGTTCAATTTTGGTCTCCTCACTCCAAAGAACTTTTCTAGAAGCTTTGTAGCTTGTCTAGATGCTGTTTGGCATATTGTAACTTAGCCGTTTTGTGGTGTTGGCACAGTAAAGGCTTTTTTTCTCTTTTTTTGGTGACAGTTCCATGCTTGACTTCCTTGTTATGAGTCTTTGCTGTGTTTTTGGCTCACATCTCGTCTTGTGGTTCTTCATAAAAAAATCACTGACAGCTCTACTGTAGAAACACAGCGAGCAGAGAAAAATTACAAAAAATTAGAAAAGGCAAAGCAAAATTGAAATTTTAATAGTAGAACATTTCAGCTAAAATGTATGTGAAAATTTTCTGCAAAGCTTTATCACAGAAGGGAGTTACATTAAAAACAAATAGTGTTAAAAATCAACGGCAAATATGCCAATTCATTGTAGCCTCTGCCAGTTTACAAGCAGAGAAATGCTTTCTAAAAAGCTTTCTCTATTTAAAAAATCTAATTTATATGCATCTGCAGCACTAAACCAACTTTACATATAGTTGCTAAAAACGATGCATGAATTATATTTCCCTCAGATGTAAATTAGAAAGATGGGATTAGGATAAAGAATGAGCTGACCCAGATGTGAATGTGTGCTTTTAAAAGTCACCTTTCTGCCAGGCACATTTCTAGGTGCCAGAAAAATAATAATATGGTACAGGCCGACGTTACTTAAGCTACTGGAATACCAGTAGATAAAAATGTTGATGTTTTTAGTACATTTATTTTTTCATTTCATGGGGCAACACACAAATGCTGCTACCGCAGAGCTTCAGCAGAATGGGTTCAAATCCCAAGCTTGGTTACTATTTCAGTGTAGTTTGCATCCTTTCACGATGTCAGCATAAGTTAACTAGTGAGTTGAAAATGACCTGATGGTAGTGTGGGTGTATGTGTGAATAAGAACGTAACAGTCTTCTCTGTTTGAGACTAAGCAGGCTTCATTCTCAGAGTCTGTCGGAGTAGGACATGGCATTAAGTTCTGGCATACACTTGGTTGCTCTCCACTGCACATCTACTGTTTTGTCTTGTAGCCTGGCAGGCACACAATAGTGCAGGTTCGGTCGAACGAGTACATCATATTGTCTGAGCATAACAATTCTCAATTTATATTTCACAGTTTTAAACAATATAACATTTCATTTGCCTTTTTAATAGATTCTGTGCAATATTCTGTGCAAAACCACCAAATCTTTATTATAGTTTCCTTCTTAAATGACAGTATCTCCCATCTTGTATTTATAACCGATGTTCCTGTCATCCACATGTACCACTTTGCACCTTTCAACAATGAAATGCATTTTCCAAGGGTTTGCCCAGTTCTAAAGCTTGTCCAGGTCTTTATGATTTGTTTTTGCTGCCACCTTAGCATCTGCCATTCGTCCAGTTGTAGTATGATCTGCAGATTTTACATGTTTACTAACTGTATCTAAATCTTCTCATAATATAAGTCAGAAAAGGTAATACTCCAAGGACAGACCCTGAGATACTCCACCGATGACCTTACTCCATGAGGAGTTTTATTCTCTTATCTGTACTCTTTGTCTCCTGCTAACTTGAGATCCAGTTTTGTAGGTGACCTCTGACAGCAACAGCTTTTATTTTCAGAATTAATCTGCGGTGTAAGACGGTAACAAAGGCTTTTTTGAAGTCCATGTAAATTAGGACGTATGCTTTGCTGTTGACAACTACTGCATTGGCCTGCTCAAAAAAAACGATGGGTTTGTCAAGATCTTCCCTCATAAACAAAATATGTGCTGCTACTTAGTGTATCATTTAAATATACAGTAAATAGTTTTCATAATACACCAAGTAACACCCAGTATTTGTTTATGAGAGGAAGATCTTGACCCATCGTTTTTTTGAGCAGGCCAATGGGTCTGTGGATTTATTTTTTGTCGCACTTACAAAACAAATTTCTTCAATTTTATGCTTTTGTAAATATGATAATTCATTATTTTTTTACTTATGGTAAAATTATAAGCATTGTTGATTACAAGATATATCAATAAATCATCTGTGGTTTAAGGCTTGTATTTTTTTTTCTCTTTACCCATGTATAAAGAGAGGTAAATCAGTCTAAAATTATTTTGTGCAATGATTTTATGTGAAGTTTTTATATCATGTTTTTTGTCACGCTTTAAATCTGGCTTATTTTAAAACCTACATATATATGTTTGGTATCGTACTTTTCAGAATTTATCAAATTTTAATGTGATGTTAGATTTTAAGATTCTTATTCCGTTTTTAAATTATAAACTAAAATATCAAGAACTCACATCCCATGAGACGAGATTTTATGCCAACAGATTTAACCATGCCCGGGGCCGGAAATAAAAGGCAAAGAGCAGGACAGCTGCTGTACAGCATTTTAAATGTTCGAAGCGCCATGCGAGATGCAGATCACACAGCAGCAGCAAGCCAGCAGCTGATCGAGCAATGAGGAGGTAAAAAAAACTATTTGTTTCCCATTGTATCACCGTTTAAGAGGGGGTTTTCGAAGGAGCAACCGCGTTTCCTTGGGGTGAGTTCAGCCCCCCTCTTCACAACACGAGCGGCAGAGACGTGAAGTAGCTGACGTGTAGCACAGGCAAGGGGGTTTGGCGAGTGAAGCGAGCAGGGGGTAAGCCTCTTAGTTTAACTATAAGTCAAAAACCTAGCTAATTAATCACACTTCCACATATGAGCCTAGCACATATTACAATAGTTACAAATTTGTGACGAAATAAGACGTGCAGCATAAACACAAAGCTTAATAATGGGACATCAACAGAAAACACCTCGTGCAATGTCAAAAAATTATTAAAAATATACAGGATCTATCACAGAAGCTGGCAGACAAAGCAAATAGAAAGTCCTTGTATTCAGAAAGCATAAGCAGTTCTACAATTCATTGAAGCTGACTGTAAGATAGCAATGAAATCACCTCAGCAGCTGATATAACGTATATGCTGTGTTAAATTAATGAGCCTTGATTTAAATTGGAGATTCTCTGGTATTGGTAGGTGAATCATTCCAATGTTCAGATGTCTTCTAAATAAAGGCTGTGTCTATTGATCCTTGGTCTTTTAAACAGGCCTGCAGCATCTTAAAATCACAATGTACACCCAGGAGTAAAGGGATTAGCAAACTAGGCAGGATAAGGGCAGCTAAGCAATTTGTATCTTAATGCATGAGAACAAGGATTTTAAACTTGTCTCTAAACTTAATTGGAAGCCAGTGAAATTATTTAACAAGTGGACTTATCAGGTCATACTTAGTAGTTCTAGTTTTGATCTTTGCTACCATGTTTTAAACTATCTTTAAAGTAGCAAGCGAGTGATTTGAACATTCTAACCACAAGGCATTACAGTAGTCAATTTTTCTTGAGACAAATGAGCTTCCTTAAATAAACTACAATACAGTGGCGTTGCTAGTGGCGGGCGGAGGTGGCATTATTGGTCAAAAAGCTCAGTACAATTCGTGTGTAAGCAGCAGGGTTCGGAAAAATATCACTCATGAATGAAAAAAGTTAAATTCTCTGATTTTTATCCATAAATGCTTCAAAATTAATTTTCAGACTGTCCTTCTGTGATGGCATCAGACAAAGCAGTTGAAATTTAGGAGGCAATAACAAAAATAAAGATACACATTACATTGATAACTTAATAAGATAAACAACTAATTTACAATTTAGAATTTAGTTTCGTTATCAATCCAAATGCGTTCTTGCTCTGTACAGGAAACATTCCCACCTATCACTTGTACACTACACAACGTATTTATATTAAACTAATAATTAGAGCACGGCTTATCAGTGCATCTATACTATATTCTTGTCTAGTTGATGCTTATAAATAATATGTAAAACATTATTGCTGTTTCTCTATATATGAATAAATCTATGCAAAATTATTCTTATTTTTTTCTCTATACATCATTTTAATTTTCTATTCAAATAGGTTAACATATTAAGATATGTTGGAGGGTGGCAAATTGAAGCACCAACCCGCCACTAATGGCACAAACTCTAGCTACGCCACTGCTACAATATATATTTATACTGTACTTTCTTCCATATAGAGAATTTGGCAAGCCACAAGGACAAATTAAAGATTTGTATATTTTGACCGAGAGATTGTTCAGAAGATATACAGTATACAGAGTTCACTAGCAACACCTCAGAAGACCTGCGTTAAAAAAGAAACATCAAAGTTCAAAACATGTCCACATCTACTTCCACTCTGCATGGGAGACTCTTGTTACTCCTCCTTTATCTTACACAGTTTGTGATTAGAATTGTGGTGCGCAGCAGAAAGATGGGGGCTGAGAAAGAAAGAAAGCTTAGCTGATGTCACCAGAAAGTGCTTTGTTTGCAGTACTTACAGGCAGTCTTTGCACAGATGAAAATTAATATTCTTCTTTTGCTGTCACTATAGAGAAACTGCTCCTAAGGGTGTTTTTAATCCAAATATAGTGTGTTCTTGTCTGGTTGTCGGCAATTATTACAGTACAAAATGGATTGTGGTGTGATTCCACGATAAAAAACACTTAGTGCAGCTGGCAGGATTTCTGCTGTAGGCAGGTGGATTGTGGTGGATTCCACGATAAAAATGATTATTGTTATTGTCATGAACTTGAAGTTCAAAGCACTAAAGAGTTTAAAAAACACTTCTAAAAATGCCCACTGAGAGGGATTTATGATCAAACGCCAGACAAAGGATTTCATTAAAACAACAGATTTATTTCACAAAAGAACATAATCAAACTGTGAAGCTTGGAAGACCAAAAGGGCATACAATGAGTGCAAACAGCAATCCCAAAAGCTACCAAGTCCCAACACAGAAATCTAAAGGTGAAGTAAAAAAACAACAAAATGGTCAACGATCCAGAAAATCACACAAGCACAAGGCACAGAAAAATCTCAAACACTCTACACTCCCAAGCGCATTAAGGATGAACCACCAGAAACAGTGGGAAACCCTTGGCTTTATAGGCTTAAGGACTGTGGCCCCACTTCTTGGAGAACCACCCAGTTATACTTTTGCTAGTAGCTCATTACATCTGCTGTATGCTTTCAAGTAAGTCACAAAGCACGTAACACAAGCATAGAAAACAAAGCAGATACTTAACAAAAGTAACGTTAGCATAAATAAACTACATAAAAATGAACAAAAAGGACAACAAACAAAGAATTGAACCCCAGCCCAGGGAGGAGCTCTAGCTGAAATATAACAGTTCGTATTTTCATAGACTACTGCAGCAGTTATACTTTTGCTAGTAGCTCATTACATCTGCTGTATGCTTTCAAGTAAGTGCCGTAGAACAAACAGCTCTTTCTTCATATTCCGCTGCAGCCTCTTCTTCATCTTTCTCCTCTTTCTAACTCTCTACTGGAGATCTGAAGGAGCAAAAAATATCAAAGTAGAGCATCTGATGCAAAGCCATAAAATGCAAAGTATTATTAGAATGCTTTATTAAGGAAAATAAATACTGCGGCACTGGGTTTTCTTTGTCTGTAATTTGTTTCTCATGTAATGTTACTGTTTTTTTTAGGGCCAGTACACTGCTACTTGACCTCAAAATTTAAACTGTAGTAATTCATTTGTAGTTATATATGTTTACTTATATTAATAAAGTGTGTTTAAATTATGTTTTAATATTCTTTTGAAGGCTTTGGTGATGCTATTGAGGATTATATCATGATAGACCCCATTCCGTGTTCTTTTCTTCCCTAGGCACCTCCATATTATTGTTAACAATGGCACTGTTTCTAGTCATGCGATTATTGCATGTTGTGTATGTCATTGTCCTAAAACAATTCACGAAGATCATTAGAAATACCGTACATACCCATATATGAGTCGAGTGTTGAAACCAGAAAAATCGATCATAAAATCAGACTCCAAGTTGTACACTAAAAATACAACACTTAAAATTCTTTCTTCTTTCAATCTCGCACCAGTTTCTCAGACAGATCGAATTTTGTTGCAGCAGCACAGTTACCAATTTCTTTCGCCATTTCAACGAATTTTAATTTAAAACCAGCTTCATATTTTCTTCTGATCGAATATACCATTGTAGATAAGCGATGCTTTTAAGATAAAGGTGTATGAGAGTTTGAGATACAAAAAACACAAAACAGCACAAACGTTGCTTCGGAATAGTTTGTGTATTACCGTGTGGTCACATAGGCACTATACATAAAAAAAAAAGGCAGTGTACTCCATGGTTACTGTCTCAGGTAGGCGTTAGCATATCATAATCTCTTGGACTACTAGCGTGAGTTTTCCGCATTCGACTTATATGACCGACATTATAAAATACCGGAAATTATACTGTCAAATCAAGCCCTGACTTATCCGCAGGAGAACTTAAATGTGAGTATATACGGTAATTATAGATCTGACCTCCTCTGGTTTGAGCTTTGTACTTTGATTTGAGTCGAACAATTCTGGTTGTTAGCGTTTTCGTCTTTTGGCTCTGACCCTTGCTTGCTTGAGCAACTACTCTTCTGGTTTCTCCACTGGCTGTTGTCCTTTTCGAATGACCATTTTGTCTATCATATTTGGCCATAATCTAAGAACACTGGCAAGTAGGTTGGGGAAGGTCACCTCTCATGTGAAAATTGGTACAGTTTTATAACTCAGTTTTTACTCTGGATACATGTCATTGCCTAAGTAATTGCTTATTGCTATGTAAGCAGTTGCCACTTTCCTTTGCTGCGATTTTGTTTGACTGGTGAGTTTGTATGAAGGTCATGCCAAAAGTAAGGAACATATGTAAATAACCACACTGCAATGCATTACATTGCAGTAAGTACTTCTTTGTATCATGTCATTACCTAAATGAAAAATAAAACTGCTAACCTCAATTAACGATAATATTGTTTCAGAGAACATACTACATGGCATTAATAAAAAAATTCAGGCTTCATTTAGAGATGAGCGAGTCGTGGACTAGTTAGAGTGAGTCGCTAGGCATGTAGCACTACGCAACTAGCTTCACGTTAGCACACAGCCAACTGCCTTCAACTCACTAAGATTACATAAATGAAAGCTATGACTGAAAATCATTCGAAAACTCCCATACTGTGACATGGGCTATAGTTTTCTTGTTGGTCTTGTGACTGCATAGTGTTTTTTTTTTTTTAGAAATTCCTTTTTCCACAAAGAATTTAAGACATGAGGTCAATTTCCATCTCACAGTTACCCTGGTGTCACAAAGAGAGGTGTTTTTGTGTTATCATGTCTGTGTATGAGTGTTCTTTGTTGACTAGCAACACATTCCATCTCTACATCTGCCACCGACAGTCTACCCCCACCTTGCTACAATCATGAAAATGGTAGATTCAAAACGCTAGCATTGGTTTACTAGGCCCCCATACCTCAAGACCAAGCCATATTAACCAACTAGGTTTTGGTTTTAATGGCACCATAATTATGGGACAGCAAATGTAATGTTCACTGTGGCACCATAATAATAGAAGCCTTCTCGTTACAATATACACCACCAGCTAATGTTCATTTTTTTATATTTCTTTGCATTAACTGTCAGTGGTAATTAAAATGCAATTTATAAAAGTAGCCAGCTGTGAAAATGGTTGAATGAGTTTCATTTTCAACTTCTCTTTTAAAATTGTTTTGCTTGCTGAATGGCACCATTGAAAGCACAGCAGTATTTCAATAATGTTCAGTCAAGGAGAGTATTGGCATTATACTAAAGCCAAAGACAATCCCTGGTGCTTGGTATAAGCAGAATAGGACATTTCTGATCTTATTCATAACGTGAAAAATATGTAAAAGTATAAAATTAATATGTATATTTTTAACACTCACTTTATTAAATATATGGCATGATGACAACAGTTTTTTCTGTTTTTTGCTGAGGTGAAAAACGAATCGTTTATTTATAACAAAATGAATGCAGCGTTCTGTTTAGTTATGCACAGCTGCCTTATTATCACTAATGAGGTGGCAAAATGAATCACCATTTCTCAGGTGGTATGCAAATATCCTAATTAATACTACAAGAAGAGTTGCTCTGGGCAGCAGAGATGTATCTAATAGCTGCTGCTCAGTGCAATTAAACCAAAATATTAGCCCTTACTGTAGCAAAATAGCAACTGTTGAAAAGAAGATTACATTTTAATTGTAAATTCAGTCCTAAAAACACCATTCAAATGAAAGCTATTGTGCACATTTTATTTATTAAAAATTAATACCTTCTACACAGCCACATGTTAATTCATGATACAGATTTATACGCAAATGATCTTACTGACTATGCTGTTGTTTTGCTGTAGAAGAATCCAATGATTGCCTGGTCCTCACCCTAAGGGCTCATTTATACTTCACGCTCAGAACGCGTACGCGTCCGCATCATGGCTGCCACACGTTCCCAGCGTTCATTTCACGCGTCCTCTGAGCACGTCCTCAGAAATTAACGCGACGTGTGCGTGAGTTGCAGTACCAGCAAAAAGTTGGGGGCGCAGTGTGCTAAAAGTCGGAACGTGACGTCAGAGTCTCTGTTTACTATCTACATGTGACAGCAAGCCTCTATGGAGATCCTTTGGGGATCTATGTGCGCGCTTTGCTGTTTGATGAATGGTTCAAAGTGTTGAAGCAAAATGCCGACATACAGATGCATTCGTGGTGCTTTTATATTCAAGCGTCACATATTCCCGATCGTAATGACACGATACATTTTAAAAGTCTCACATACCATCTTTTGTGCCGTCTATTTTTTATTTTTTTACTTTACCTGCTGTCAGGTACAAGAAGCTCGTAGCGATGAAAAACTGGGATGACATTTATGATGGTCTGCTTTAATAATAAAGTAAACTACGAGGTTAAAGTGGACATTTCGAGATTAAAGCCGAAATTTCCACTTTAATCACAAAATACATGTTTTCACCGTGTCTTTTATTTTTTTCTCAGTGGCTCAAATACAGCGCTATACATTATGTTGCCGATGTGAAGTTGCAAAAAAAAAATAGACGGCACTGAGACTTTTAAAATGTATTGTGTCATTACGATCGGGAATATGCGACGCTTGAATATAAAAGCACCACAAATGCATTTGTATGTCGGCATTTTGCTTCACCACATCGAAGCATCCATCCCGTAGGATCGGCATAGAGGCTTTCTGTCACATGTAAATAGTTCCTGAATGTAATGACACGATACATTTTAAAAGTCTCACATACCATCTTTTGTGTCGTCTTTTTTATTTTTTTTATTTTTACAACTTAACAACAGCAACATAATGTATAGCATTATATTTGAACCACTGAGAAAAAAATAAAGGACACGGTGAAAACGTGTAATTTGTGATTAAAGTGGAAATTTCGGCTTTAATCTCGAATTGTCCACTTTAACCTCGTAGTTTACTTTATCATTAAAGCAGACCGTCGTAAACATCATCCCAGTTTTTAATCGCTACGAGCTTCTTGGACCTGACAGCAGCGGAAAGCAGCAATAGATCGCCACACAGAACAAATTAAATGTATGATATTCCAACTCTATGCACATTTAGAATCTTTAGATTCATACTTGATATCACTTTCATGATGAACTGCATTAAAGTGTGTATATTACATTTTACATATAATATCATTTAAATAATGAATACTGTTAATAATTACACACATGGGGGTGACACGGTGGCGGAGCAATAGCACTGCTGTCTCGCAGGGAGTTACGTTGCTGGTATTTCCTGCTTGTATTCCACACTGTGCTCCGGTTTCCTTCCAAAGATAAGCAGATTTGGGGATTTGGTGCCACTAAAATGACGCTAGTGTATGTGTGCTTGTATTCACCTTGCGATGAGCGGAGACCTCGTCCAGGGATTGTTTCTCAGTCGTGCCCAATGCTAATTGGAATGGACACATCCCTGGATTGATGGATTTAATCAATAAACATCCTTTTCAGAGATATTGCGGTAAGGTGTTATCGGAATTTAATAGGTGTTTTAGGCAGTTCACAACACAGAGAAGCCAAACATGTTCTCACCGTGATAATATCTCACACTGCCACCTGGTGGACTCCTCCAGATTTACGTAAATGCAGCGCAAGTATAAACACTTCAACGCTTGCGTAGCAGTAGCGTCCGCTGCAGCATGCGTCGCGTGAAGTATAAATGAGCCCTAAGACTTCACCCGTAGACCCACGTATTACTAACCTTTGACTCCTGCTCTATTAAGTCAACATCTACCAGCCTGTCACGGAGATTTAGCTGCAGTCTGCAGTACCACTTGTGGTGACCGTCAGGATAATCTTGTCTACATCTATGGTTAAAATAACCCTCTTTAACACTCTCTTATCTCTAGACCCTAGACAGTTTATTAGGAAGAGCTCAGCAATTTAAATTTTTTATTCTTTTACCCACTAAATATAGAGTAACATTTTCTAAACTAAGATTCTTAATGTGCCAGAAGTGGAGCAAATGGATATGACGGTAACAGTAAAACCTGGATGAGTGGCACCTCTTCTTTCTAGAAGTCCAGGAAGTTCATGTGTCTTGATATCAGGTGGCTCATTTATTCTTTTCTTGTGCTTCTGAGATGACAGGTCTTTGATACAAAGTGGCCTCTAGAGAGATACAAATGGAAGGAGACAGACAAGGAAATGCAAGCATGCCCTAAATTTTTTGCAAAACCCTATTTTTCCTTACCGTATCACTTGAACCAGTGGAGTGTCATAGTCTAGAGGCCAACCCTTCCTGTGCTCTGGTCATATACCTCTGGACCAGTCCTGGTTATCTATGGTAATCTATGTTCTTGAGCCTTCTGGAAATCAGCATTCCGTCCCTGGCCGTGGTCTAGGGTAAAACATTTCTTTTTGTCTTTCGGCCCCCAACTTGTTGTTAATGTATCAAGTCAGATGGTTGCAAATTCCTGTGTTAACCGTTTCTGCCCAATTATGTAGTGAGCAGAGTAAGCAGGCAAGGTCTTATTATATGTACAATATAATGACTGAAAAGTCACGGTGCAATGTTTTTTACTTTAAAACCTTAGTTTTTGTTTATTTCCGATACATACTGTATTGCTATAAAAGTACAAGTACAATAGCCTGTTACAATATGTGAAAGCTGATACACCAAACAATTGTTCAAAAGTTCTCCTCAAATCCCAACCGTCCATCCTCATTTCAGATGCCATGATAAATACAAGTGGATTTCATACCTGGTAACAAACCATGATCATATACATACAGCCACTGTGTGTTTTCTGAAACTATGTGGTCCTTCATAAGTAGGCCTACAGAGAAGAACCAAATTAGGAACAATCCAAATAGAACACTCATGCTGTTTCCAAATAGATGTAGGGTGCAAAGTATGTTTTCTAATGAACATCAGTGGGACATATCCAGACATACTAGGCCTTAAGAATGTAAACTGGACTTTGGAACATAAAATATAACCTCACAAGCATTGAAGGAACTGGTGCACCTGTAAGATGTTAAAAAAATAATGTTTGGATGTAGTCAGACTCATCTCCATGAACAGCATTGGCTCTGAGGCCAGGCCTAAATTAGAATTGTGCCACAGGAGAGGAGGTTTGGTAATGCTTGCATTTTCCCCACTGGATGCTGTATAGTTGGACTTTTCCACCAGTGGATAAGAACATTGTCTCAATGACGTTTCAAGTTGGGGAAAGAAAAGGTTTAGCCTAATAGCTACTCCAAGTATTCAATACTTTTAGAGACAGAGGATTTGGTGTTTAAATTGTTGGGATGCTTGGTGGTACACACTTCAACTCAAACTATAATAAATTATACAAACAAAATTTCAAAGGCTTAGACTTTCCTACTTAATCTAGCCACCAGCCTAATCTCCAAAATTTACCTTTCCCCAAACCAGGAGACAAAAAGGGGAAAGCCCTGACTCATAACAATCCTTAATAATCCTAAAAAATGCATAAAAGGAAGAGAGGAAATGGTAAAATCCTCTGGTTCAAAAATAATTAAAGTTCTATGCAATAGTTAAAAGTATACTGTATTACAGAGAACTATACTTTCAAAAAAACAAAAGAAATGCAAAACATTACCAAAAAGCATTTGTCTAAAAAGCAACCATGGGCAAAAAAGCCATTCTATAATCCAAATCCTTTGTACACCAAAGTGAGCAAAATAATAAAAAAGCCAGAAAAATCCAATGCTACCAAGTGATGAATACAAAGCAAAATTCAATGCCAGTCTGGAGACCTTGACCCTCTACCTAAAATATAAAGGTAAAGGGTTAGGGTTAGGACACACAACAAAAACTCTAATTCTAAAATAAGCCTAACACATATATAATAAATAACTAGGAAACATAGTAATATTCAAAACGTAATATACAAAAGAACTAAAAACAAAATCAATGGCATAATATACAGGTCAGGTCAGGTTAGGGAGCATGCACTGGTATAGCGCATTGCTGCACCCTCCACATGGCAAAACAGATCCTGGTTGGCAACCTCCCAGGCACACACGTGGTCCAGTTGCACCCTCTGAAAATGACCTTCTATCCGCTGCAGCCAGGTGTTACATGGGTGTCTTCTTGGCCTGGTCCAGCCACTCAGGCCCTTAAAAATGAGGATCCTGCAAGCCGGATCACACTTGGGGAATTGTGCCATAACTGATGCTCTCTCACAACGAAGGTAATCTGCCTCAATTGGGACTTCATGAGCAACTGCTCAATCGACAAACCAGTAGTACCCAAGGATTCTCCGAAGAGACACAGTATTGAAGGATTCCAGTCTTCGTCTCAGATCAAATATAATGTCCAGTATGATAATATTTAGTGAAAAACAAAAATATCACAAAATATGAAGCTACACTTATGCCAGAGTTGAGACCCTGGTTAAAACATGACACTTCGAAAAAAAGTAGTGTCAATGAATCAAAAATGTGGATGTGAGAGGGCTCAAACAGGCAAATGATCCTCTGGATAGACCTAAAAGGCATTTTCTGAATGTCAGGAAAAGACAGATGCACAGACTTGGAAATGATCCCATTCTTTAAAGTAGAGGTAACTGAAAGGAACAAATGTAAAAAACTTGTGTCAGTTGAGGTGGCAAGCCTAGGGCACTTTGGTGGCTATTAGTGTGACCAGGTAGCTGTGATGATGCATGTTAGCTCCATGCTTCCACTTTTGTTTGGGAGCCACATGAACCTGCCACCATCGATAGTCATGACCAATTTGAGCTGGGCAAATGAGGGCACACACATGCAGCAAGGGGTGGGTACAAAAAGTGTTCCAGTGCTTTTATTAAAATCAAACAAAAAAAAACACAGTTTCCAAATAAAGAGTGCAGTGCATCAAAAAATCATTATGTCTGTCTCCTGCTTCCTACGCGTCAGAGCCTCTAGGCTGATTCTGGAACTAGGAGATATGAGCTATGAGGACAGCTGAACCATTTCAGTTTAAGCAAATAGAGATTAACAGGTGATTTTATCAAAGTGTTACTAAATTATGAAGGAAATTCAGTGGGTACCGGCTGTTACTTTAGAATTACTTCTGCAACAACAACACAGGGACATGACTGGAAATTTGTTAAGCTCAGATTTCACACAAATGTTAAAGATTTTCTTTATGCAAACAATTATAGACACATGAAATAAATTAAGTAGTAGTGTGGAGGAGAGAAGGACTTCAGGGTTCTTTAGATCTTGACTTGATGTTATTTTGGATAGTGGTGGTTAATAGGTTGGATGAACTTGTAGGGATGAGTGTTCTGTTCCTGTCACAGTTGTTCTATTCTAATATTCAATCTCTCTAATCCTATTTCTTCTTCTTTTAAACCAGAAACCCAGAGCCCGCTACGAAACGACATTGTCTCCACAGCTTTGCTGTCAATTTTAGCCACCACCGGGAATCTGAGAAGGAATCATCTCAACATTTAGAGGAGGCTCGCTCCCTTTTCCACTGTTACATTAATGAAGTCGATCAGATAGACCGGACAAAGAGGGCCATTAAGCCTCTGAACATGGATCATGCCAGTCTTCACATCCAGGAAAGCCTGGTAATATCGAAACTCAATGAGGGAATGGATTGTCTTACAAAATTCAACATCCCAAACTTTGTGAATTCAGAGCCAAGCTCAATGCTGGGAGATGACGACTTGCTCATTTGTGAACAGCCAATTATTATGGACAGTGATGCTAAACTGAAAAGTCCACATGAAATCCTCAGCTGAAAAAACATAAACCAGAGTTTATAGCCAATGATTTTAAAATGCTTGCGAAAAATCTTAAAAATGTGTTAATATTACCATTTATATTTCTTGTCAGTGTCACCATTTGATTAAGTGGCTTTAAGAAGATATGGATGTCATCAATGTACCAAATTCACAGTGACATGAACAAAGCAAGCATGAACTGCTGGAGATCTTTCACCTTAAAGCACTACTGTGCTCCATACAATACTTCAATTCACAAAACTGTAGTACTTATGGACAGAGAACATGCCAGATATCTGTATTAAAAGCATACTATAAAATTTGAAAGCTTTTAAGATGCATTTTATGATTTCCGTTTTATACAGCGTGTCAATGAATATTTAGGCTCATCTTGTAGTGCTGTTCTAATAAACAAAACACCATTTGCAAAAAAAAAAAAAAAAACAAAACAGAACTTTTAGCTTACAATTATACACAAATTATTAACATAAGGTTCCTATTAAACAAGGATCGTCAGGAGCAACACAATCCATTAACATTATTGACACATTCAGTACTAAAAAATTATTTTGTAAAAACATACATATTTAAAAGCAAGGAAAAAGATAACTGCTGCAGCACCGGAGGTCTTGGAATTTAAAGGTTAAAAACTGTGTTTTGGATTGTGGTTCTTTTTGCCTTCTCACTTTTGGACAGCAGAACAATATACAACATTACAATCATTTGCCTTTTCTGATATCTGTTAATCAAACCATCATCTTAAGGGATAAAAAAGCCAAAGGTCTCAATTTAAACAGAAGAGGTGTTAACTATTCTTGGAGATGAAAATAAAGAACTATGTGCAATTGAAGCTGTTCACATTTTGCAAACCATCAAGGATGACCAACATTTAATAAATCTTATATTTTATTTCCAAACCTTAATAAAAGCATTCCAAAGTCCTAAAAGGGTCTTGTATGACTTTTATAGTTAATTAAAAAAGGGGCCTCAAGGTAGCATTGGAACAAGGGCAGGGATGATCGGGTGAAACTCACTAAGCGTATGTTATCCATTAAATGAGGGTCTACTGACCAACAACAAGCAGGTTCTGAGATGCCGATAAAACAACAGGGGAGCAACAGAGGCTGATGTCTCTTGGAGTTTGCATAAATGTTCAGTTTTTTACAGTCAAAAGTTTGCAGAAATGAATATGCTGTATTAGTCCAAGTAAACGTGGATTAGGGAAAGAGTATATTATTTCCAAGGTGGTTTTCAACTTATTGACTATGAATTTTAATGTAAGGTCTTCATTCTAGCTCTGCTTTGAAGCCCTGATCCAATTTTCAAATGACGTCTTCATCTATGGGGTTATGTAGTATTGTTTCCTGAATTTAATAAAAAAAAAAAAGTATATAATGGGACATTGACACATATCACAAATTATGTAACTCTGATTTGTAAATATTATTTTTCCTAGAAAGGTGTTGGAACGATTCTATTTGCCCTTCCTGGCTTCATTACTGCATTTTTTTTTTTAATGGAATGTTTTTTCAAACAAAATATAACATTAGTGAAACCCAAGTGAACAATAATACACTTGGGTCCAGTGGTACAACTGCATTATAGGCTGGGGTGTAGCACTGCCCCCTCCATCTATACAACTATTATGCAGAAATTAAACAAATAACAAATTCACCTGAGTAATTTAACACATTGTAAAAACATTTAAACAAAACTCAACTTAGTTGTCACAAGGACATTCTTCCTAAATTTCCATATTATAATTGTAATGGTTTAGCTGGGGTCTATTATCTGTTATCTATAGTGTTCTTTTACTTTGGTTTTAAATAATATTTTCTAAATTATGTTTGTTATGAGATGCACATGTTTTCTTTATTTTTCTCTTAGTATACTTAGTTATATGCCCTGTACCCTATATGTGGCGTTTCGGGGACAGGGTCACTATGATGTTTCAGTTGGAAGACCACACTGTGCCCAAATATTCCAGAGGGAGGGTCATATTTTTGAGATTGGCACTAACTTATGTTTGGTGAATATTGTTATTTGTATGTACTGTTTGTGTTTCCTGGTTTTCTGACATTTTTTTCTCTTTCTGCGTGGATTTTGCACTGGCTTTTCTTTTAGGCTGTTTTTTAGGCCCACTGTTTTTGTTCTTTTTTTGTAAATATATATACAGTAATCCCTCGCTATATCGTGCTTCGACTTTCGCGGTTTCACTCTATCGCGGATTTTAAATGTAAGCACATCTAAATATATATCACAGATTTTTCGCTGGTTCGCGGATTTCTGCAGACAGTGGGTCTTTTAATTTATGCTACACGCTTCCTCAGTTTGTTTGCCCTGTTGATTTCATACAAGGGACGCTATTGGCGGATGGCTTAGAAGCTACCCAATCAGAGCATGTATTACATATTAACTAAAACTCCTCAATGCTATAAGATATGCATCCCGCGTGGAGCTTGATTGTTTGCTTGTCTCTGCCTCTCTCTCACCCTCTCTGACATTCTCTGCCTGACGGAGGGCTGTTTGCACAGAGGCTGTTTGCTTAAAAGATACTGACGCTCCTCTAAAAAATGCCGCTTTATTGCGGTGCTCGGCATATTTAAAAGCACAAAAGCACACGTATTGATTTTTTGATTGTTGCTTTAATCTCGCTCTCTCTCTCTCTCTGACGTTCTCTGCCTGACGGAGGAGATGTGAGCAGAGGGGCTTTTTGCTTAGAATATACTGACGCTCCTCTAAAATGCGCGCAAACTTAAAAGCACAAGTATTGATTTTTTGATTGTTTGCTTTTCTTTGCGAGCTCTCTCTCTCTCTCTTCCTCTGAAATTCTCTGCTCCTGAAGAGATCTATTTGCATTCTTTTAATTGTGAGAAAGAACTGTCATCTCTGTCTTGTCATGGAGCACAGTTTAAACTTTTGACTAAAGGGTGTTATTTCATGTCTAGAGGGCTCTAATAATGTTAACAGTGTGGGAGAGTTTATAAGGGCTTAAAATATATAAAAATAACTACACAAACATATGGTTTCTACTTCGCGGATTTTCGTCTATCGCGGGGGGTTCTGGAACGCAACCCCCGTGATCGAGGAGGGATTGCTGTATTCTTTGTAATTAACATCCTTCAGTTTTAAAGAAAATTCTAAATAATTTTGGGCTTTCCTTTTTTGTGCCTGTGTTGGCCCACAGACCTACATATAGTCTGGGGAGCAATGAGGCCTGGGTTAGATTTGGGAGGCAAAACAGTGGTCAAGCCATATGTTAGCTCTGTATGTGCGTGGGCAGGCTGAACTTTTCAATTCTGCCAATGCCTCTGAATTTGAGATAGATAGATAGTGTAACAAAAAGGCGCTATATAGGCGTCTGACCCGACACAGATGGACACGGAGGCACGTGTAAAAATAAACAAACTTTTATTTTTCTTCACTTGTGGGCACACGTCTTCCCCGTGACCCACAGGCTATACACAGTCCAAAAGCACAACTCTACCACACAGCAACAACCTTTCCTTTCTTTATCACCACTCCTCCTCAAGCTTCGCCTCCTTCCTCCCATCTCTGGCTCCTCGAGTGGTGGTGGCTGGGGCCTTTTATAGCCCACCTGGTCCTGATTGCACTTCCGGGTGGGGCTGAAGACTTGTCCAGCCGGGCTGTTGGAAGCAGACAGCCCCCCCAGCGGCCACCACGGGCCCCAACTAAGCTGTGGAGGACTCCATCTTCCATGGAGCCCTGTGGGTGGTTGGGGAATCACCTTAGGCCAGGGAGGCTGCCACCAAGTGTCCCGGGGGAGGTATAGGACTGCCCATGGCGGCTCCCCAGGAACATAAGCAGCAGGGGCGTCTCTGCCGGGCATGGGACCCGGCTGTCCTTCACAATAGATAGATAGATACTTTGTTACATATACTGCGAGAGCATAGTGAAATTCTTGTGCCACAATTTCAGTGATGTTTGAATACAGTAAATAAATACATACATACAGTAAATATGAGTGGGGAAAAAAGTAACATCGAGTACATCTTCACATGAATCATCAGGTGGGTACAGTACACAGTGCAGGGCAGGTAGGATAAGGTTGCTGGGTGTTGAGTGATCTTACGGCCTGGAGAAGAAGCTGTTCCTGAAGCAGGCAGAGTGAGTGGTGTGGCACTTTCCAGAAGGGAGAAATAAAAACAGGATGAACTGGGAGGCTGTAATCAGAGACAATGACTTCAGCACTCAAAAAACATCTGGCAAAGTAGATGGTGTGAAGCTTTGGAATTTGTGTCAATAATTTGAGATGCTGTACAGACTGCACTTTGAAGGAGTTAGTGATCCTGGTAAGTGAGATTACCAAACTATACCATGATGCCTCCGGTCAGGATACTTAATGCAGTGGTAAAAGTTCACTAGTGGCTTGTTTCCCTGCCTGAAGCTCTTTAGCACCTTCTAGAAAAAGAGCTATTATTGAGCCTTTTAAAGTATACAGGTGATGTGGACACCTAGGAACCTGGAGCTGTTAACTGTCTGAACAGGGGCACCATTGATGTGGAGTACAGTGTGACTGCCTTTGCTCTTTCTGAAGTAAATAATGATCTCCTTTGTTTTGTCGACATTCAGGGAGAGGTTGTTGTTGTGGACCATACAGTCAGGTGGTTTAAACCCTGCAGGCAGATTCATTATATTCTCGTCACTGATGAGCCCAAACACAGTGGTGTTGTTTGCGTACTTGATGATGCTGTTGCCCTCATGCTTTGCTCCATAGTCATTAGTGAACTGATTGTATAGCAATGAGAAGAGGCAGCAACCTTGCAGAAAGCAGATGATAGTGCACATCATGCAGGAGTCATTTTTGCCAGTCCTAACTGACTGGGGCCAAACAACCAACAACAGATGGAGCTCCTTAGACCAAGATCTGTGAGCTTTAGTACCAAACTGATGCTGATTGCAGAACTTATTGGCAATGAAGAGCATCCTGACATAGGTATTTTTTCTTTCCAGATGTCTGAGAGTAATGTGTAGGGTAAGGGAGATGACACCATTCACAGATCTGTTCTGCTGGTATTTAAATTGCAGGGGATTCAGGGCAGCAGAAATTTTGTGGCTATTGTGGATTAGGAGAAGATACTGTAAATATTATAATAAACCACAATACCCCAAACATATAACAGGACTTGTGGCTTGATTAATAAGAGAACAGTTGTCATTATCATCATGTTAGTTAGATTAGTTATATGCAGTACAATTTAGCACGTTGCACACTGAACACAAATTGGAAAAGTTATATTCATTTAACTTTCTGCTTTCAGTGTGGAGTATTTCATGTTTATGTTCTTTGGTGGTTGTACTGCATTACAAAAGGTCATGGAGCTTCATTTTGTGTATTTCTTTTCTGTGCCATTATTTGGCCGACACTTCATCGTATTTGGTGCTGGTAGATTAATATATTGTGAAACAGAATGTGCCATTCCTTTGCTTCCTCACACAAGATTCTTTGGTTGCACAGAACTTTCCTTGTGGCTCCAAAGTTCTTTTCTCTTCTGCATCCCCAGAAGGCACATTCAAACTGTCAGCTCCACCTCAAACCACTCATTCGGGGTCACAGGCACACTATCTGCACTCAATTTATGGACTCCTCGAGACAATCCAAGATGGGAGACTTCCCAGGTGACCACATACCCAGGCCAATGGATTTAAGCAGAGGAGTGGGTCTTGTAGGTGCTCTCTTCCTGCCTAATACACACAAAACACAGATCCTCTGCATGTCCTCTCAGGATGGCTCTGTCCCCTCATTCTCCTAGGTCCATGTGGCTTCACCAGAATTTTCATTCCAAAAATGCCAATGCTTATGTCATTTTTTTTGAATGAAGAAAATTATCGAACACCAACTGATGCTGTGAGCCTTCTTACACCTTTAGCCGCGACCAGTAATATTGCTTCTGTTTAGCCATTTGGATGTGGACTGGCTTTTGTGCTTTGGATACCTATCTTACTTCATAACCCAACTTCAGCTCATTACTGGACATTCCACTTAAGAATCTTCTCTTACAGAGCAGAATTCATGGTTCCCTCAGTTTCAGCTATGGCAAGCTGGCCAAGTCCTGAAGAAGCATAGCATCCTTGATTTATGCTAAACATAACGGGTTGGGTGCTGCGTCCACTTTGGCCTTGTGTCTAGAACATTCTTCCAAAATGCTTAGGCCACAGAAGCCTGGAGTTTTCTTGGATATTATTTAAGATTCTTTGAGACTTAAAGAGTGATTCTAGAATATACCATTGTAATACTATCAAACCAAATACTCCTGCAAATATTAACTGGTTTCCAAATGTGTTCCTTTCGGAAAATGTGATTTAATGGAAACCCAGAGTCTTAGAAATTGCTTTCCATTCAGCAAAAATAACTCTTTCTCAGCATTATTTGTAATGCTGTAATAGCAGTTTAAGAATCTGAAAACAAACTGTATTGTATAGAAGATACAGAGTTGCAAAAAAAAAAGATAATAAAATATAAAAAATTTTTATTTACTTTTATATATCACCAACATTTGTTTAAATAAATAATCATACATTAGCTTATCATACCTTATCACTTCACTTTAGACAAAGCAGGTCATTTGCACTTCATGATTTGTTAATCAGTTTTAGAATTTATATGTTGTGAGAGCTCTTATTTAACATTAATTTTAATCATCATGTGCTTCCACACATTAGCCATGTTTAAATATGTCCAGTAACTTTAGATGAAAAGGTGCCAACAACACTGGGTTCTGGAATGACAACTCCTTGCTTCTGCAACTCACGCAGAACGTCCAATATTGAATCCAGTTCTATCCTGAACATTTCTAACTCATTGCTCTTGTTCTGAGCAAGCCTTTTCCACTTTTCATTTTCCTGAATTAACCTGCTGTCCACTGTACAATGGGTCTGTTGAATAACCTGTTAAATGAAAATAAATAGAGTGCAATTCAAAGATCAGTGAAGTTGGGTCGGCATAATTTTGTTCAGACAATAAATGTTAGATTGAGAATGTTAACATAAAATAAACTGTTGAAGTTTATATTGTATATTTTTTTCTTAAATAAACACAAGAAATGTAGCTGCTGTCTTTTCAAACCTAACCAACTTCAACATGTTATAACAACATTTATTTATATAGCACATTTTCATACAAATAATGTAGCTCAAAGTGCTTTACATGATGAAGAAAGAGAAAAAAAGACAAAGTAAGAATTAAAATAAGAGAACACTAATTAACATAGAATAAAAGTAAGGTCCGATGGCCAGGGAGGACAGAAAAACCAAAAAAAAAAAAAAAAACCTCTAGATGGCTGGAGAAAAAATAAAATCTGCAGGGGTTCTAGGCCATGAGACCACTCAATCCCCTCTAGGCATTCTACCTAACGTAAATGATCAGTCCTCATTGTATTCAGGGTTCTCATGGAAGGACTTGATGATGACAGTCATGTGGACTTCTGGCCTTTAATCCATCAATTTAGGGACATCACAGTGCATGGTTACTACAAAATCTTTCATTTAATTTTTGAAGTTGCTTAGCCCACAAGATGGAAAGCCTATGTAATTAGCATTTTCATAAAGCTGTGTTTGGGATAGAGAATCCAGAGAAAAATCCCAATCGGGCATGGAGAAACTGGTAAATGCCCTATAGCAATGACTGGACTGGGATTTAAAACCAGTCTCCTGATTGTAAGGAAGGGACGCTAAACATAGCACCATTGTGTCACAAACTTGTAGCCTAAAATGATTCAAAACATTATGGAGACACATATAAGGTAAAAAACACATAGTGTCACTGAAAGAAGTCTTTATTTCAAACATATCTATAGCTAAATTGCAGTCTGCAGTATTATGGATAATTATGGTATAAACAATAAAATTAAGATATTATTGGAATAAGAAAACATTGTCATTTTTTGGAATAGACCAAAAAAGAATTACTGTAGTCCCCCACAGTAGGAGGACTAGCTAAGACAATACAATTAGTACTTAAAGCATGACATGTCGTAAAGTGCAAAATCTCTGCACCTCTACAGGCATGCCTTCATTAGCCTTATTTACTGTCATATTAGTTAAACGAAGCCCTGCCTGCTATGGCACTCTACATAGAAAAGATGCTGTATGTTTCAGGCTTTCACAGTATTGCAGGCACTGCAGTGGACTAATGTGTACTAAGCATCATGTAGATCTCAGAGACTCTCTGGATAAAGGTCAGCACTGATTTCATACTGCATTATGTTATTTAAGATAACTTATACTTTTAAACTTTTGACTTTTTCCACACCCAGCAATATTCCTTTACACTAAAGCATGAATATTCAGCCATGCTAAGAAAAATTCCTGCACATTAATGAAAAGGCTTCTGTATATTAATACACAACACAGTATGTGGCACAGATTGTAATCACAATCACCACAAGTTTCACAATGATCATAAAAATGTGGCAATTTGAGTTTGCCATTATTGGGCTTACACTATTACATGTACAAAAACTGCACCCTTGCCAGCTAGTAATACCCTTCACTAAGTTTCCTGACACTAGGCCTTGAACAGGTAGTATCTATTGTCTCACATGCATGTCAGAAGATCACCTTCTGGGCTCACCTAAGCTATATGGTAATACCCCAGGACAAGAGGGGGATGCTGTTGCTAACAACCTTATCTCCTTTTTCCCTCACAATTTTGAGAAACTTCCCCTTTGAAAGGGGACTGAGCCAAAGAAATCCTGCCTCTTGGATTTCTGGTGGGACCATCCTAAGAGTGTCACATGGACACTTTTGCACAATGGCAACTTGCCAATCATTTTTTCGCTATTGTAATGCTCTTTCTGTTAAAGCCCTTTTTAACATCTTGTGGCAACGTAATAAATGTGGTTTTGTCAAGCTGACACCCCAATTATTCTTGGTCTTGCCTAGAGTCATCCCTCACTCTACTACACTACAATTTAACACTTTTTCAGTGTGTGTGTCCATTTCTTTGTATGCAATTTTTCAAATTTTTACATGCTTCAGTCACTCAATTAACTGATAACTGTTAAAATGTTAACTGTTAAAATATATGTCCATCTTTTCCTCTAAAGGTAGAGCCATAAATGATTTTTGAAATTTGCTATTTCAAAATCATTGTCTATGTTTGGATCAAAATGGCTGTGTAAATCAATACTCTCTATTATTGCATAATGAGGTCAAATATAGAGCTTAAAATGCTGATGGCTAGTGTGAAGGCAGACCAGAGTGGTGAATTTTGTTCAGATATTCAGCTAATATTTCTGCAACATGTCAGATTCTCTTGGTTTTTTTCTGCTTGAAAAACTTGTTTCATTATTTGCATTTATGGCAGCTGTGAGTTGTCAGAATATACTGTACAGTACATGCTTTGAACACACCTGCTCATTTTTATTGTTTTACATTTCCAATTGAACGGCATCATTTTTCAGTTTCTCTAATTCTGTTTACATTATGTAACAAACTGAATCAATTATTCTGTGTGGGCTTTTCTTGGTGTTTCGTAATCTTAACTCCATCTGGGCTGTATACTAATTGACTATAAATGTTACATTAAATAATAATACTGAGCTTTCAGAGATGCTAAATGTAGGAATAAACTATCTGGGTCATTATCATTGAAACACTGCAATTACTAGGCTATTTTTGTTGATTATAAATACAACCTAATATGGAATTATAAGACTGTTGTCAAAATAACAACAGGAAAACAATTATGTCTGCACAAAAACTAGCATGTAACAAAGTAAAACACTTTAAATACACAGATATCATATTTCATAACTCTAATTAACCACAATCTAAAAAATGTTCTTTTCCCTATCATACCTTAAAAGTTAATGTTTTGCAATCAACATGACATCTTTGACTACTTACTGTTGATTTCTGCTGATATAATGATGAAAAACAAATTCTCCATTTATTAAACTGACCTTGAAAGCTTCAGTGAAACAATCATTAATTACTTCAATTAAAATTATAAATAAATTAAAAGAAAAACTTTTAAACAGGAGACATAATAGTTTATGCTACAGCAAACATAATATTGTGTTACCTTTTGGAGTTCTTGCTCTCTTTGTGCATGTCGCAATTCCATATTTTTGATTTTTCTTTCTAAAGCTAAAAAGTGCTTTAGTTCAGGGCTGTGCTTTTGTTTTGCTTCTTCAAGTTCTTCTTCTAATACTGCAACCTAAAAATCATGATGAGTACATCAAGGCACATAAGAATATTACACACTGCTATAAACAACAGCTCCTTTTAAAGGATTTTCCAGAAATGGCATATTTATCGATTATTTTAACAAAAATACATGTTTGGAATGTTGTGAGCATATGGTTGTATATCTAAAAATGGATTATACAACTCAAGAAAACTGAGATTTTCTTCATTAATATTTTGATATTTTTTTTTTGCTGTTTGTACCATACTACTCCCTATTTAAACATCCGTTCTCTGCAAAAACATGAAATTACAACAAACACAGGGTAAGTAACAGATAAAAAAATGTACAATTTTTATTGATTGGATTATTACTTTAATAATGTGCTTGGTTATTGTTGAGTCTCATGAGTGATGGGTTAACTTGCTAAAATAAGACTTAAAAATAAGCAACTACCATCACCCGGCTGATTGTACACTTCTTTGCCTAATGATTTCTTACTCTGCATCACTCTTTTTTACAATAGTTTAAATTAGGCAAATTGCAAATGGCTAAGCAAAATGTAGTAATAAAGTAAATTATCTTGTAAAAACCTGCTTCTGTAGCTTTTCTCCTTGAACCTTTGAAGCAGCAAGATCTTCTTTGCTTCTTTGGAGATCAGCAACTTGATTCTGGAGAAAATGTATCATTATCTGTTTTGTTATAGAAAAAAAAACAAATTGATTTTAACATATTTGATATATATTATTCTTTCTAGAAGAGAACCTTATATTGGCAGAGAAAAATACACCCGAAAAGGTCACTAGAAATGCATGTCTTGAAAACAATATAAAAGAGAAGATTTTGTGGATTTTGTGGTTTGTGAAACATGAGAATGGCAATTCAGTACTGGTTACAATGAACGAGAGAGAGATGCCTCACTCCACACATGTAGAATATATAAATATAAATAAAAGGAAAAAAATGACTAATTCCTGATTGGCTATTTCTCAGGCACATGCAGTACTTTGATATTTTAAAGCCTTTCTTTTGACACTGATTTTATTTTTATTTTCTCAAAATGCGCTCATGTGTTGATAGTAGTACACTCCCTAAAACTCACATTTTATTGCACTAGTATATAAAAGACTAAGCACATAAAATATTCCAAATAAATATCCCAAAACCAAAATCATCTACAAATATCAATCTGCAATTTGAAATAGTAAGAGTATGTCAAATTCATTTTTATATTAATTTACATTATTTTCATGGTTTATCAGAGTAGTGTCCCTTTACACATGTAATAAGAGAAAATTGTTTTTACCTCTGATTAAAATAATCAAAGTTTATTGCCAAATAACATTTTGCACAGATATTAATTATATAACTTGAAACCAGTCAAAAGGAGAATACTGAATTATAGCTTCTGGAAGAGAGAGAAGAAAAACAAAAATGCAGCTAGACTTAAAAGCCACTTCATAAAAAAAACAATCCACTTAAGTGGCAAAGAACCATTTGAAGATAAGTTAGAAAGAACAACACTTGGTTATAAGGATTTAACTTTTAATTAAACATATGAATCAAGGATGTATTATGTAATTAATGCAAAGGCTGGTGTGTTGTACTGGAGCAAAAGGCAGGGCTTTTGAAACACACTGACTAATATTCTTTCACCCTACACCCAGTGGGGAGAAGGACTGTGGATGTGTGTGTGTGTGTGCTTATGTAGTGGACCTTGGGAGGTCACTCTATACAAATTTACCACTTGCAGAACCTTCATTTCACCTGTTAAAGTATGCATTTACATCAATCACTCGATTATAGGTGAAAGCCCACATGCAGCGATGTCACATATATGAGTGGGTGAAAGCTGCTGAGCTGCATGGAGCACAGTACTCTATGCCAAACAGAGAAATAGAACAGGGTGAAATACATGGTTAAAAATAAATAATGGATAAAAGCAAACACAATACAAATAACAGGTGAGGATCCACTTAGAAGTCAAAGATTACCTCCTGTGTGGATACTTTATTTGTTAATTCGGCCACTTTGGAAGAAGAATGCTCCAAAGCATGTTGGGTAATTATACGTTCAAGTTCTTTTTGATGAGCCGCTTTTAAACATGACATACGTTCATCTGCATCTATTTGTGACCTGAAAGAATAAATAAGTAACAAATTAGTAGTTCAGAAACCTCCAAAGACTTTGTAGATTTCCTAGGCAAGTTAAAAATGTAAAGTGACTTCAAAAACATAGGCATTGCAATATAACATATATATATTAAAGTCTGCATGCAAATTTTAAAGCATGCTGGGACAACTGGTTGCTTATAAATACTAAAAGGTGAAATGCTAGTTAGAAATGTTAGTTTAAGACCAATTAACTGAATATACTATGTTGGCCAGATGCTCCTCCAAATTGTTGTATTTGAGTAGACATTAAGAGTGGAATCCCTTTCTAAATCATTGTTAAATTCATTCTTTGATGAACCTACAATACAGTATTCAATGTTTCCTTTAAAATGGGGAAAAAACACAAATATCATGTAATCCAATTTTCATAAATAAAAGCTTGTTAGTATAACTTTCTTATGCTTCTACTTTAAATGTTTAAACTTAAGTATCTCATTATCTCCCAGAACATATACCAGTATCTTACAGGACACGTTTCAGTATATCTCAGTAATGGATTCATACCAGTGCTGTAAGGCAACAGCACTAACTACTACACCACCTTGTGATTTGAACATGAAATGGAATTACACATAAACTGCATTCTTTATGAACTTCTTTAATGAAAAAATAGACAGTATAAGATCCCAGAACTCAGCATCACTGTACAAACTTTATACTAGATTAGCAAACCCTATCTTGCCTTACACACACCACTTTTATAATTTTAATTTAGTAACAGAATAGGAAGTTATATCTTTAATTTCTAAAATGAAACTTACTTCTTGTTCCTTATGCCCAGTCCGAACAATACTAGTAAAAAGTTCAATGAATGTTCTTGTAGCACCCACTGTTAGTGTTATGAATAGCTTATTACTAAAATTGCCCAGTTCCTGACGCACTAAAACTATTAATTATCATATAGACCAAACAGTATCTTTCAGATGCTGTCCTTAATTAGTTGCGTCAGTGAGATAAAGAAGTGGATGGATGCAAGCTACAGGTATTTGTCTCTGAATATGCGGGAAAACAGAGATGCTACTTATTGGGGGGAATGATGCTGACTGCAACAACATTCTGTCACTTTTCACCTCACAATTAGTTTTACTGAATCAGCACACATCACTGATAGTAGTACATTGTTTAAAACACACAATACAGAACTATCCAATATGTTTTTTTCCATCTTGAGAATGCTAGAAAACTAAGATGTTTTTCAAAAATGCTGGATACTGAGAAATTAATTAATGCATTTGTTTCTAGCGGAACTGACTACTGTAATGCACTATTCACTGGCCATTAAAATATTTTTTGCAGCTTTCAGTTAATTCAAAATGCTTCTGTAAAAATTATAACAAGAGTCAGAAAGTATGAATACACATCTCCAGTTCACTGTTGTGTTGTACTGAAATTGTGCCTAATGTTCTGTCATTAAAAGCAGAAATCTGTACCATAACAAATAATTCAATAATATTAAATACACAGCACACTGTACCTATAAAAGTATAGAATTTTTATAAACCTTACAAATTGCAATTAAAGTAAATTATCTTTTTTTTTTTTGTAAAGTATCTTTTATGAGTCTAATAAACATTGTGACAAATAAGACAGAACTACTTTTCTTAATAGAGTACATTTGTGCAGAAAGGAAGGGAACTAACTGGAGTAATTTACACAATATGTATAAAACGAACAGGTCAACCTGTACAGATGACAGGAACTCTGATTAGCAGAAACAGCAGTCTACATATTGATTTTGATCAAGTGCTGAATCTTTCACAATTGCAAGTTTAGCATATAGCTTGTGGGTAAAATATTTAGGGATAATAAACTCCAGCTTTTGCCAGGAGAGTGGAACTAGGACACATGCTAGACTACTTCCTGCAGGTAAGGTGGTGGATTTCTCAGACTACTATTACCACTGGATGATATCTTGCCAAAACACTTAAGACCTAATACTTACTTAACACTAATGTTTACTGATGATATGACTACTGGCAGAAGTAGCAGGATCATTTCTGAAGTGTACAGCGCTATACTGTCTGCTCAGATTCAGTCAAACGCTGCAAAACTGATAGATCAACAATACATAGTAGAGATGGAAAATGAGGCAAAACATACTGCAAACATAAATCAAGTGCTTTTCAACGTAAAGTAGTGGAATATTCTTCAATGGCCAAGTAAATGAACTGACCTCAACCCCATTGGACATGCATTTCACTTGCTGAAGACAAAACTGATGGCAGAAAGTCTAGCGAACAGGCAGCTGCTGTAAAGGTTTGGCAAAGTATCACTCTTGTGGAAATCCAACAGTTGGAGATGACCATTGGCTGCGGACTATGAAAATCATCATTATATTTATGATTTTTTTTGTTTGTGCGAATACTTTTGAGCCCCTGAAAATATGGGGACCATGTATCAAAATGTCTGTCTTTTCTAAACAGCTCATAAAATATTTATGTTAAACCCCTTGGATTAAAGTTAAACGTCTATACTTTAATCACATCTTAATTGCTTTGTTTCAAATGCACTGTGGTGGTCCACAGAGCCAAAGCCTTGTGGTCCTGACCTTATACAGTGTCAGATGTAATCTACATTACACTACACTACATTTAGCAGTTGTATTGCATGCTAGTGTTCATCCTATTAACATTTACAGTACTGAAGAATGAGAAAGAAATATATTGTTTTAAAAAAAGAAAATTCTGTGTTGAAATAAAAACATTTTAAAAACCTATTTCATAAAAAGGTAAATTTGTACAAATTCCAGGTACCATATTAGTGAGTTATTTGCCATCTGCTTATACAGCTAACTGCAGAGATACCGCATATCTTTACTGTTTTGAATGTTTGTAGTCACAGTTGTGCCCAGTCATTGTTTCAGAATTAAAATAAAATGTTATTTAAGCAATTACTTTACGTCTCTTTACTGTGTTACTATTGTACATCACCTTTCATAACTAGCAAAATCACTATTATAACAATTATAAAAATTAATAATAAATAGATTCTATTCAAGAGCAGATACATTAATACATTAGAAATGATACATACATACTAACCATCGTGCAATGTGAAAAATAATATAACACAATTTATAATAACACTCATTACAGAAGTAAATGTACAGAAGGCATTGTCAGAAATTTTTCTTTACCTTTTTGTTTCACATTCTGCCTCAGTAACTGCAGCTTGTAAAGTTACTTTTTGTTTCTCAATTTCAAGATTCAGCTGTTCTATTTCTAACTTTAGTTTCTCATTTTCCTGGAGAACATCAGAAATATGTAAACCAGCAAAGACATTTGGCTGATAACATTTCTCATCCAAAGTTGCAGGAAATGGTTCAGGACTTTCTAAATATTGGGTAGAACTGGGCTCAGTGTTAATTGTGTCTGCTTTGGATGGCTTTTTTTTCTTCTCCCATATTCTTTCTACTTTAGTCTGATTACTCAGTAATGTCCTCCTTTCTTTCTGAAGAGCCTCAACAGTTTTTGCAAGGTCTTGAATCTTGCTATTTTTTACTGCCAACTCCTGCTGCAGTTTCTCAATATCAATACTGTTAAAATCATTAACTGCATGACCTTCAGCTTTCTGTAGATTTTTCACAGCCCTGTGACATGTCATCATTTGGTGATTTGTAAGATGTTGATGATGAACATCATTTTCTGCTTGAAGGATGTCTTCTTTGCCGTCTGGCAAGTCTGTTAATTGTATATCTTCTTGTAATAAACTATGATTGCTAGAATATTGCTTAGGTGTATCTTGTCCACTTTTAAGCCGCTGTTCCAACTCTGAAATAGTTTGCTCATATTGAATCTGAAAAATGAAAACATAGCACAAAAATTATGTTTCTCGTGCATATAAATTACTTATTTGAAAACCAAAAGAAATACCTATATTATTACGGTACCTTTTTTATTTGTAAATACATAATAAAGTACCATAAACATTTATAAGTACATGAAACTATGTGTAATGTAATCAATAACAAGTACAGGGATTAAAAAATTGATAAAAACGATGGCAAGATGCAAGCATATTCTGAATCAGATTATTCCAATACAATGTAGTGAAGGGCTGAAACCTATCCTGGAAGAATCAGGGCCAAAGTAGGAATTGACAATCCTAGCTAATGCCAGGGTTTCCTTTGTATTTATTTCAAATTTCTATAAAAAAAGATCAAGTCTATGTCACATGAGGAAAAAAAATGTCATTGAGTGGAAATAAAAATGAACCTAGCACAGAGTAGGTCTATATTTGTAATCACCAGCTCACCCTGAAGTTTACATTGATGGTGACAGTACAACATTACCACTATGCAATCCCATAAACTGTATACCCATATAGAATATATATTTTTATATATATTTAGACCATTGACCTAACCTTACTAGTTGAATGTAATCACAAACTTCACTGAACTCGGTAATCACAAACTTCATTGAACTCAAAGTATAATGTTTACATCTAACCATTTAACCATGATTCAGGTTTACCATATTCTGGCTAAATGAGAAGACGTCAACGTTACCATCCAATCAATGTACAGTGTCAGTTTTACACTTCAGACTCCCGCTATATAGAACTTATTTTTATTGTTCCAGGAGTTATTTTGAAGAGTATAATCTTCAAGTCATTGATGACATTGAATAACAGAGGATGGTATTTGCAGTGTTTTAATATAAGCCCATATGGAGCTGGTTATATTTTGAATTAATTTACCCTTTAGAAAAATATTTAAAGTATACTTTGGTAAATAAAAGGAAATGGGCTGTGGAAAAAAAGTATTTATTTTTTATTTTCTTGATCTTTCGTTCAAAATGTTAACAAAAATCTAACCTTTAACTGAAGTAAAACAAGTGAAAGGTTAAAGAGAAATTCTCATTATTAAAACAAATATTATTCTCAATTGTACTGTGTGCCACAATACAATATTAATGGAGGGCAGTGTGGATTTCAGATAATGACAAAAAAAGCAGCCTTCACTAGAAAAGCTGATACCTTCATTTTTTGAAACTGTTGTTCCATTGCTCGAAGACTTTTCTTGGCATCCTCATCTTTACCTTCAAGGTCAGCTTCTAATTTCTTAATTCTTCTTTCTAGAAATGCTACTGAATTGGGTTTGTCAGCACCTTCAACTCCCCTTGATGTGGCTGAGGCAGCTGCATATATTAAAGCTGGGAGAGAGTTTGGATGTCGTCTACGAATAATTTCTTCCATTTCTTTTACCTGCGAAAATCGTAAAAATATAATAATGTTACTATCTTCCTGTGTTTACCTGGGTCACTACTTAGTGGTGCTGGTTCATCCTACCTCAACCCACAAAAAGTTTGGAGCCTGCAGACTAACAACTTTGAACAACCCAAAGGTGTCTGCCAAATACAGGAGATCATGTCAAAAATGTTATCTTGTCTGTACTTAGTATTTGTGATTTATATTCCCAATACCAGAGCCCAAACAAGTATAAAAAGGTGACAGGTCACTACTCCACCACTGGGCGCATTCACACACACACACTCACACATACACAAATACACCAACAGACTAAAAGCATGAGTCACAATGTCAGGAAACATGATTTGGAAATTAGCCAGATCGGTATCCTTCAATAAGGGCGTGTAAATAAAGGCGAGCTTCAAAAGGCCAACCACAATTGGGCGCAGCGAATAAAGGCAAACGCAAAAAAATTATTACAGAAAATTTATTAGATAAAGGCAATGATTGAACGTATAAAAAGGCGAAAGCAAGAATATTAAAACATCCCGTTGATAGTTTTCTCCTTTCTGAACGTGTAGCCTTCGACTACGAGTAGATCTGCACCTTTGTTGCTCTTCACATATTCCAGAGCCATTTGAACTAAATTATCTACGAACGCCTTTATTCGCGCTCAATTGAGGTCGCCCTTTTGAAGCTCGCCTTTATTTACACAGGCCTTTATTCGCCGCGCCCAACTGAGGTCGCCCTTTTGAAGCTCGCCCTTACTGAATAGAGTGCCTGAGTGCCCAACTTGTTTTAAATGTATTTCTTAGAGGGCAGGGTCCTGTTTTTAGCTCTTGGACAGGAAGGTGTTAACTGAGGGTTATCTCATGGTCTTAAGGATATACAGTATTTGCTCAAAATGAGGTATTGTATTATGTAGCTGAGACAGAATCTCAGCAAACATCTGATAAAAACTAAATAATCAGTTCTCTAATTGGCAAAATTGCTACAGTCCAAAATTCAGAAGTGGAGTTGCCAGTCACAAATCAGTGACATTTAGGTTTAAAAGATTACATTAGCCGAGCTTCCAGTCTGCCCCCATCCCATGCAAAACACCACTAAATTATAAATTTTGGTAATGAGAGATTCCTAGACCAAATGCTCTATAAATGTTGACCTTACACAATGTTACAGTGAAGAAAAAGCTTAATATGAAATATGTATTGCTTGCTAAATTAAAATCTCTTTTCACAATATAACCTTGTGTGATCAAACATCTGCTGACAAGAATACTTGAAGGCTGATTTACGATTCAAAACTGAAACAATCGCTGAGAAAACAGATAAACATTGAACTTCAACTAAAACTGCTTATTATATTCAACTTTAATGTTCTCAAGGTCTTGTAGATGCTTTGTTTGCTCCTGTCCTGAATGGTTAATGTTCAGTTACAAGCAAAACATGAGTGTTTTCTGCATGGTTAGTGAAAACAGAAATTTTACGAGTATTGGAGAACTCTCGACACATTTTGCTTCAATATGAAAGTTTAATAATTTACTAAAATAAAAATGGAGATTGTCCACATGTCCACCATGGCATAACCTAACCCTCTCACAACAGGTTAATTCAGTTCAGGGTTGTGCGGGGCTAGGGCCTATCCAGGCAGCACTGGTCTCAAGGCAGAGAACAGTCCTTGCTTAAAGTCAATCTGGAATCCACATTTAAACTAATACAGACATCTTTATGAATGTACAAGAAAAACAGAATTAACTTAAGTACAAGCCACACAGACTAATAATGGGTGTGAGATGTAACATTCCAATTTTTTGAAAAGTGATGACAGACTGACTACAACAGAAGAATTAATCTTTTAAGGAATAACTCTGTCCTAAGGGCAGACCATGTGTGTATTAGTGCATGTTTTAACAGAGGCACTTTGTGATTCGCAGGAAAGGCATATTCCAAAAGGAGTGCTGTTTGTGTTTGTTAAAAGAGAAAGAGAGAAACAGATCTCATGCTGTAATAATATTAACCAGTGTGCTGTGCAGTTGATGCAAATAGAAAGGAACTTAGAGTTAGTTACTTGGCAGCAGTGGCAAAACTATGTGACGATGGTCCATTGTGTTGGGATAATTTTAAATAAATAATCTGGTGTGGGTGTGTGCAGGCACGCTTCGTACTGTGGCTGATTGAGGTACTTGGCCAATACTGCCGCATATACTTGTGGAGGCGGGCAGATTGTTCGGGCACTTTAGTTATGCATCAGGGCAAGGCAGTTTGTTGCACCTGCAACCCAATTATGTAGGAGAGTTAAAAGGAGCCTGCAAGGGACAAAGGGGGAAAAAAATTACTCTGGGATGAAAGAGTGAAAGAGAACAATCAGGAACACAAAAGAAAGAAAGACAGAGGTTGAAAGAAGGGATGACGGATGCTGGAGGCATGTAAGCAGTGTGGAGCTAGGAGAAGAGCCCCAAGGGAGCACAGATGCTCGAGGTGGCTGAAGAGGGTCTACTTCTGCTGAACATGACTGTCACTGGAGTTTCCCGATCCTCTCAATAGGTTCCCATGCAAGTCTGGGAACAGGCAGCGGGAGACGAGGATAGAGAGGCGAGGTTCAAAGTGGAAGCCCTGCTGGGTGCCTGGGACCAGCAGGGACACAAATCTGGATAGAGGGGAGGCTATGCCGGCCAGCAGGATGTCTTTTCATGCTGAGAGATCCATGGCAAGTTAGCCGGGTTGAGGTTTGTTCATAGAAGGAGGTACTAGGACTTACACATCTTTGTCTGTGCAATTTAAAAAAAAAATATCTGCAGTGGATTTTAACTTGGCTTTACCTGGACATGTTTGTGGATATTTTCACCTCCTGGAAATTACTCCAGTTTCAATGGATTCTTATTTATTTGTGAACATTTTACCTGCACTATTTACTTGGACACTAATTTGTTTTGGACAGCTTTAACAAAAGCACTGTTCCACTTTTTTGCATCTAACCTTTCCTATATGAGGGTCCTCATTTGCCTGCCTCATTCTTGGTTACATTATTGATAGTGGCAGGTTCAAATGACTCCTAAAGGCACACAGGAGTGTGGCACCAAACTGCACCATCAAATTATACTTTAACTGTTCCATGATTGGGAAGCACTTATCAGAACACAGAGGAAAACCACAAATTGCAGCAAGAAATAAAAAAAGCATTTGAAACATCAAGAAAAACCAAAATAAAAATTGCTAGTGAAGCTAAAATGAACAGCAAGCAATTTTTTGAGTACTATTCTAGTAAAAAGATGATAAAAAAGAATTTAAGAAACCTTAGGGACACAAATGGAAAAATCTTTGAAAATGAGAAGGAAATAGCAAATGAACTGAACAAATATTTCACTCAAGTACTTATAAAGGAAGAAACAAGTGGAAAGCCACATACAGAAGTAAAAGCACAATCTGAGTTCATAGAATTTAAAATAGAAGAGTCAGAGATGCTTCAGGCCCTCAAACTCCTGGACCGAATGGGATCTTACCAGTTGTACCGAAAGAAATTAAAGACATCATCTGTAAACCCTTATTAAGCATATTTTAGCAGACACTATGGAAAGGAGAAGTCCTAAGCACTGGAAAGTTGCAAATGTGACTCAAGAATTAATCTTCAAAAAGGGAGACAAAAAGGATCCTAGTAATTACAGACCAGTCTTACTTCTGTGCCATGCAAAATTATGGGAACTATAATAAGACATAAAGTACAAAATTTCCTAAATGAAAATAATATTCTAAATATCAGGCAGAATGTGTTTATGAGTCAAACCATTATTTATACTTTTTTGAAGAAGCAACAGGAATAGTTGGAAAAAAAAGCAAACTATACAAATAATTTACCTAGACTTTCTAAATGCATTAGAGAGAGAGAGAGAGAGAGAGAGAGAATAAAACCAACAACCACCCCCTAAAAACACACATAACAACTTCTGGCTTGGATACTGGAGAACTGCCTCAATCACTGACAAGGCTATAGGTGGCAGTATCATGGTCACACCTTTCCAGATGTTCATTTGAAGCTATTAACATTGCAATAAAATAAGTCCAGCTTGCTGTATCCAAAAAATAAACATAACTTATTACTCATTGTTCTGTTGCAGAGTTTAAAAATAAACATTAACAGGATGATGCAACTGCTCCTAAGCAGTAATCTGGACAAATTCAATTAGTTTTTTCAAAGTCTGGATCACACTTATTGGCTTTATTTGTAATGTGCTTGCGTCTCCTTCCTAAGTCTCCTGACCCTCTCCTGCTTTCACCACTCTGTCCGATCATATCAGATGAAAACTGTCTGCATCAAATAGTATCAGAAATATGTTTTGGCTGGTTCTCGACAATAAACAAATGCCACAGTACCAGGAACAGTTTGTGACTTGCCATAACACATAAAAGATTTTCCAACTTATTTAAAAGTGATAGAACTTTCCACATTTATGGAGACATGCCAGTTCTCAGTCCTTTCCACCTTCTTTTATCTTTGGTCAGTATTTTTTCCATCCTTGGTAGAGCTGCTTCTGCAATACTGCACAAGAGTCAGTGGTGATTATGGACCTACCAGCTGAGTAAGGGATCATTTAATATTTCTATTTCTGCTCACCACGGTACAAGAAAGACACAGCAGCACCTGAAGCTGTGCAAAGCAGAGCGACCAAATGCATCCCAGGACTTAAGGACATGTCCTACTCTGACAGACTCTGAGAAGCAATATGCTTTATAGAAAAATTGCAATATTCATTTAAATTATTTAGAAATTTAAAACCTTAAAAAATACTACTAATCTATATTAAACATACCTATTTAATAATACAAAAACATTACCTGTCTTTCAAGCTCCTGAATTCTTTTCAGATCAATAGACCGCTCTTTAATTCTTTTTTGTTGTTGCACATTTTGACACCCAGCTTCTGCTTTAAGTCTCTCTACCTGTTTGAAAGATAAAATAATTGTACATCAACTCACATGCAGAACCATAGGTGAAGGGCTTAAGCATTTCACTCTTACAGTGCTCCTGTGTAGTATAATTATCTCCTGTACCATCATCAGTCCACACCTTGAACCTGTCCCAGTCATTCAATACATAAGACACAATGTTCCTCCGGATATCAAGAGTGAGCCTGATATGGCTGTGCAATATGTAACAAAGAGAATGGAAAAGGCCATAAATAAGAAAGTTCAACAAGGCGGACGTTGTCGACCATTACGCGTAGAATTTCGAAATGAAACCTGCTTTAACTGTTGTAAGTAAGCTGTAAGGAATGAGCCTGCCAAATTTCAGCCTTCTACCTACACGGGAAGTTGGAGAATTAGTGACATTAGAAAGTTCAATATGGCGGCCAACAGTGGCGTCATACCACCGAAATATGTACGTACATTGGTTTCGGTTAGCGCAGGGAAGCCGTCTACCAAATTTCGTGAAGATGGGGCCATAAATAAGAAAGTTCAACATAGCGGACTTTGTCGACCGTTATGACCGTTAAGTGTAGAATTTCTAAATGAAACCTGCTTAACTTTTGTAAGTAAGCTGTAAGGAATAAGCCTGCCAAATTTCAGCCTTCTACCTACACAGAAAGTTGGAGAATTAGTGATGAGTCAGTCAGTCAGTCAGTTAGGGCTTTGCCTTTTATTAGTATAGATGATATGTAGAGTACAAGTTGAACCTTTTTATTTTTTAGCAAATGTAGGTTAAGAGATGACATGACTGAAGTGCTTAAAATTATAAAAGGAATTAGAACAGTGGATTAAGACAGTTCGTTTAAAATGAGTTCAACAAGAACACAGGGGCATAGTTCTTATTTGAAAAATGTTAAGGTGTTTTTCTTCACATAGTAATTTATTCCATGCATCTATAGTTGTCTAAGTAATGTGATGGACAGTAGGATGCTACAGACATTCAAAACTCAACTTGATGTTGTTTTAGATGAATTTGGAGGTACATAGAACTGGTTCTTTGTTGGGGTAAATGGTCTGTTCTCATCAATCAAGATTTCTAATGTTTCTAATTACATAATGATCATTATTTGATAACAAGAGGCAGTAATTTGGCCAATAAAGAGAACCCCAGTTTATCCTTTTTTTCCAGGCTAAAAAATATGAATTACTTGTTGTAGTCACTCATTTTACATCTGCCATCTCTCATTTACACTTTTACTTACAAACCATACCGATGTGATCTCTAGAAATTATATTGGACATTTTTATGATTACTCCTTTTTGTGCACATACAGTATAACTGCAGGTTAAATAAAAACATCCATCCATCCATTTTCCAACCCGCTGAATCCGAACACAGGGTCACGGGGGGTCTGCTGGAGCCAATCCCAGAGCACAAGGCAGGAACCAATCCCGGGCAGGGTGCCAACCCACCGCAGGACACACACACAAACACACCCACACACCAAACACACACTAGGGCCAATTTAGAATCGCCAATCCACCTAACCTGCATGTCTTTGGACTGTGGGAGGAAACCCACGCAGACACGGGGAGAACATGCAAACTCCACGCAGGGAGGACCTGGGAAGCGAACCCGGGTCTCCTAACTGCGAGGCAGCAGCGGTACCACTGCGCCACGGTGCCGCCCTAAAACAATGAAATAATAAATAATAAAATTCTCATGTATGATTTTCAGGTATATGGTAGAAGTTAGAAGTGCTAGAAACACTCATTTAACAAGCATATTTGGAACATAATACATAAATTGTTTAGTAGTAATGGTCTAATACCTGATGATTAGTAAATTACACAGCGATTGGATTCCGTTCAACTTTTTGCAGGTAATTATGTTTACTATACTTTTGGTGCCTTCATCGCCATGTAAGATTAATATTAAATAATGAAGAGAATAACATACAAAATAAAAATAAACACTTAAAAGACTATGAACATCTATAAACAGATTATTCTGTAAACAAGTTTTCAAATATGTTTAATATACCTGCTTATTCAGCTTTTCTATTTCAGTTGCTGTTGCTTTGAGACGTTGGGAATCCTTATCTAATAGTTCTTGGTTTTCGGCATACCACTGCAACCTTTTCTTCAAACCATCGATTTCCTGTTTGTATTGCTCTTCCATGATTTTCATCTGAAATTCTTTGTCTCCTATGAAGTTTAATGTGAAATCAATTTGAAATTTAAATCAAACTGAACTTAAAAGGCTATTATATTAAAACTTACAGAAATATTATGTACCTTTTACAGGCATGATGTGTATTTTGGTAAAGAAAACTGAAGTAATGAAATTATTTACTGTATGTAGCACCATTCATATATAATTATGCATATATATCTCAGATGTCTTGCAGAAATAATATAGTAATCATGTATACATAGTAATAAAGAATTAAAAATGGATGAACCATAGAAATAAAAAACACAATATTTTAACAAAGCATAATCTATAACAAGATACCTCTGGAAAGGAAAAAAAACTGCTTGCCACACAACATGGTTTAAAAGACTGCTAATAAAAATAAATGGCTCATCTTATTAAAAGTCATATGTAAATGTAACTCAAGATCATTCATATCCTTCAGCAAATTGGTCTACCTGGAGTGAGACTTGACTTTCTGGAATAGTATCACTCAGTTTATCAATTGCTTCATGTTCGCTGCAAAGTATAATACATGTATTTTACACACTTAAATGATATGTATTATATAGTGTATTGTTATATGTTCTAGTCTCCTGGGGAAACAACTTGAGCTCAAAAGATGCAAAATGCCTGAACAAAAATATCAGGAAAAACTGCTCCATTACAGGAATAACCGTGGACATACTAGAAGCTGTTGTGGAAAAGTGGATTTTGGCAAAATTGCATGCCATCATGAAAAATCCCCACCATTCCCACCAGGAAGTGGCACCCCTTTTATCCTCAGGCTCATTCCATTATGGTGTCCTAAAAAAGTACCTGTGGGAAATCTATCAGACAGTTCAATGCTTCTTCCCGACACCCCAAACTAAAGGCTGATACTCCAAGTTCAATTTGCGAATTCTGTACAATACACATCATTTATTTATTAAGACTAGAATCCCTGAAGCCTACGAACAAAGTTGTAATGCTGGGCCACCTTAAATTCCCTTGCACATCTTCATCAGTGTCTTTGTTTTGCAAATGTGTCAATCAGCACAAGCAGCATTATGACTTTTTTCATAGGCTTGAGGTATTCTAGTGTTAACTGATTGATTGATTGATTGATTGTATTATTTGTCCTATGAGTCTGCATCCTTGTTTCTATGTTTATTCTGCTGTATGCATCTAAATCTCCCCTTGAGATTAATACAGTTTATCTAAACTAATCGTAATCTATCAAACCCCCAACATTAACACTTTACAGTGGTGTGAAAAACTATTTGGCCCCTTCCTGATTTCTTATTCTTTTGCATGTTTGTCACACAAAATGTTTCTGATCATCAAACACATTTAACCATTAGTCAAATATAACACAAGTAAACACAAAATGCAGTTTTTAAATGATGGTTTTTATTATTTAGGGAGAAAAAAAAATCCAAACCTACATGGCCCTATGTGAAAAAGTAATTGCCCCCTGAACCTAATAACTGGTTGGGCCACCCTTAGCAGCAATAACTGCAATCAAGCGTTTCGATAACTTGCAATGAGTCTTTACAGCTCTGGAGGAATTTTGGCCCACTCATCTTTGCAGAATTGTTGTAATTCAGCTTTATTTGAGGGTTTTCTAGCATGAACCGCCTTTTTAAGGTCATGCCATAGCATCTCAATTGGATTCAGGTCAGGACTTTGACTAGGCCACTCCAAAGTCTTCATTTTGTTTTTCTTCAGCCATTCAGAGGTGGATTTGCTGGTGTGTTTTGGGTCATTGTCCTGTTGCAGCACCCAAGATCGCTTCAGCTTGAGTTGACGAACAGATGGGCGGATATTCTCCTTCAGGATTTTTTTGGTAGACAGTAGAATTCATGGTTCCATCTATCACAGCAAGCCTTCCAGGTCCTGAAGCAGCAAAACAACCCCAGACCATCACACTACCACCACCATATTTTACTGTTGGTATGATGTTCTTTTTCTGAAATGCTGTGTTCCTTTTACGCCAGATGTAACGGGACATTTGCCTTCCAAAAGTTCAACTTTTGTCTCATCAGTCCACAAGGTATTTTCCCAAAAGTCTTGGCAATCATGGAGATGTTTCTTAGCAAAATTGAGACAAGCCCTAATGTTCTTTTTGCTTAACAGTGGTTTGCGTCTTGGAAATCTGCCATGCAGGCCATTTTTGCCCAGTCTCTTTCTTATAGTGGAGTCGTGAACACTGACCTTAATTGAAGCAAGTGAGGCCTGCAGTTCTTTAGACGTTGTCCTGGGGTCTTTTGTGTCGTCTCTGCGCTCTTGGGGTAATTTTGGTCGGCCGGCCATTCCTGGGAAGGTTCACCACTGTTCCATGTTTTTGCCATTTGTGGATAATGGCTCTCACTGTGGTTCGCTGGAGTCCCAAAGCTTTAGAAATGGCTTTATAACCTTTACCAGACTGATAGATCTCAATTACTTCTGTTCTCATTTGTTCCTGAATTTCTTTGGATCTTGGCATGATGTCTAGCTTTTGAGGTGCTTTTGGTCTACTTCTCTGTGTCAGGCAGCTCCAAGTGATTTCTTGATTGAAACAGGTGTGGCAGTAATCAGGCCTGGGGGTGGCTACGGAAATTGAACTCAGGTGTGATACACCACAGTTAGGTTATTTTTTAACAAGGGGGCAATTACTTTTTCACACAGGGCCATGTAGGTTTGGATTTTTTTTCTCCCTAAATAATAAAAACCATCATTTAAAAACTGCATTTTGTGTTCATTTGTGTTATATTTGACTAATGGTTAAATGTGTTTAATGATCAGAAACATTTTGTGTGACAAACATGCAAAAGAATAAGAAATCAGGAAGGGGGCAAATAGTTTTTCACACCACTGTATATTCAGCCTCAAGCCTTAATTTATTCACAAACAATTTGCTTAAATATTAAAAACTAATTTCAAAGAAGAAAATTAAGTATTATTTTCTAATACAGTGCCTATAAAAGCATCAATTGTCTTGGAAATTTACACATTTTATTATTGAACAACATTGAAACACACTGGACCAGTGAGGAGTCAAGTGTGTCATTTTAAGGTGAGTGAAATTGTTCTCAATTATTTTGTGTTTTATAATTTAGACTACTTTTCACTTAGACATTAAAGAATCTTTTTCTTTTGATCAATGTCAAAAAAGCCAAATTAAATCCAATATGATTCAATGCAATGCTTAATCCCAGTGCTACCATTTACAATGTTAACTTCTGTGTTTATCAAGTAATCCACGCCTACTACATCCTACCTTTCCTTTGCCATTTGCTTTGTGAACCTCAACACATTTCCAAATTCATTCTTCATTTTACAGCTCACTTGCACACTCCCATCTCTTGGCTTCTTGTAATTATGAAAATGTATTTTTAGCATTGTGCTTCACTTTCTTATAGATTCCTTTGTTGCAATTCACCTGCCACTTCTTACAGCATCTATTTTTCTTTCTTTGGTTTCTATGGCCCCTCAGTCCAAGCATAGACTCCTGTTGTTTTCAACCAGGCATTCTTAATCACTTTCCACTAGCCATTCACACTTAATGCTCTTGAGAACTACAATAATATGGTCTTACTACCAACTTGTCAGTAAATTTAATTCTCAAACTCTCCTCCCTCAGTTTCCAGACCTAAAACTAAAAGGTCTCTTACAGCCCAGCAATGTTAAGATACACTCACTTCTACAGAATCAGCTTCGTAATTTTCACTTTAATCACCATTTTGTTTTGTCTTAAACATAGTATTGCACAGAAACTATTGTGCTGGTTATTTAGATCACTGACCAGTACAATTACTTCTCTCATGATACCTCAAATATCATTCCCATCAACCTGGCCCAAAACTCATCTTTCTCTTTCTCACTTCTGCCAACATGTGAGTATATGCTGACATTATACTGATTAGTCATTTACCAACAATCTTCTTAATAAATAAAATGCTTACATCAAATCCATCACTCCTGTGCCTGTGTTTTGGTTGGGTTCTTCAATTTCCAGTTTGACATAGGTGGGATTGCCTGCAGGTATTATGGGCTGCACCATCTACATGCTACATGAATGTTCCTCTTGTCAAACAGAGTATAGTACTGGAGCAGAAATTTTTAAGAACAGATGCCCTTCCTGACATCAACCTCTGTTAATGATCTCATTCAACATATATGAGGAATGGTGGTTTTATTATGACCCTAAATCACATGAATACTAGTTGTCTGTGAATTTCCCCTTGGGATGAATAAAGTATCTATCTATCTAACCATTCAGGAAAAAGCAATCACCAATTTTTTTCTGAAGTTTCAGATGTATTAAATTATTAACAAATGCTGTTCAGAATTCAGAATGCTGTTTAATGATATTTATATGTTGTGACATAATCCAAATATAATTAACTACAGCATTGTTTAATGCTCCAAACACAACAAAATGAAATCTTTCATGTTTAAGAGATACTGAATGAGGGTAAAAAAGTATTACATTAGGAAATTCTATACTAAACCCACAAAACCCTTTTCTGATCTACGTTGTAGCTACACCTTGTCTGAATAATTCAATAAACTGCAACCTCTAGTTATGGTCCAGTTCCTCTTAAACTTAATCAGCCGACAAATCAAATTAATCTTAACCTCAATAAAAGAAAATGTAAATTCATAAAATGTATAAAAATATTTAAAATTAAAAAAAATAACAAGCATGACATTATAGACAAAGAACTATGACGCTTTATTACATTTAATTAAAAAGGTGAAGCAAGTTCTATTTCATAATATGTTTGAATCACTTCTTTACCTGAAGTGCTAAGAACTTCGGCTTTGGCTAGATTCCTTTCTTTCTTCATAAGTTCTAGGTCTACTTCTAGAGACTGCTTTTCTTGCTTAAGTCTTCTTATTTCTTCAGCCATGTTTGATTCTGTTTTCTGAAAAGAGAGGCATGTAAATAATACAACTAAGTTGAACTAAAATGTTTTTTCTTAGTTATTCAAAATTTTTCCCCCATGTTTATATTAAAAAAAATGTTGCAAAGAATGAAAAAAAATCTAAACTGCAAATTTTTGTTTTAAAAAGAACAATTTCTCCTTTTCTTAAAATGTTTGCTTAAACCAAAATACCTTAACCAGACTGGGGTTTTTGACCAAAAAACAAGATTGTGGCTTCAGGAGTGTTCAGGTAAGGACAATTGAGAGAGTACCGTAGATACTCGCCTATTAGTCGACCTCGCAGATAAGTCGAGTGTATTGTTTAAGCTGAAAATTATTAAATTTGTTATGACCCGCATATAAGTCGAAGGTAAAGCTTGAGAGCCTATCAAATTCTTTGAATTTCAATATTATACCCAATGTACATGGGCCCAGACTTTCAAAATTGTAATCTTTGAAGAATTTTAGTAAGCCAAAATTAAAACTTCAAAAACATTTTTATTCATTTACTTACAGTTAGAATATTTCAATTAAATTCGTATTCAAATCCCTTGCATATAATAAAGTGGCCCTAACTGTCTTCTTCAAATCCTTCAAAGTCTGACTCTTGTTGGGATCAGAGTTTAAAATAGCAGCCTGACATCCCAATTATATTGAATGTGGGATGTGGGTGGAGTTGTCAGGGTTTTGGGGGGTGGAGTTTTGGGATTGAGTGTTTGTTGACGGCATGGTGGGGCTCTTGTGTTTTTGGTCTCTGTTAAGCTAAAACAGGCACCTTAAAAAGAAGGAGATAATAAAGTCAACCATTGAGCAGTCAAGCCTTGTCTGTCACTCCCTGCTGTAAATTAGGAGAAGGGAACTCAGGGACAGGGTTTTACCCCAGAGCACGTTGCTCTGGCCTTGGAGCTTCAAACCACTGGACACGAAGAAGGAGAAGCTCCCCTGTGTCACCCCGACCACGGTCCGGAGACAGGCAGGAAAGGTAACACTGGGGGCTCGTCCGGGATTATTCCTGCCAGCACTAGTGAGTGACACGAAGCTTGTAAAACTGAAAGAAAATTGGTGCATTCTCTCGGTGGAGTGTGTAACTAGGAAACTGTGAATGGCGACAAAACTAGGGGTTTTTCCAAAGGCACCGCAATTAGCACCAACCCCTTTAGGACATCGCCCACGCAAGAGGAAACTATGTCCCACCGTTTTCCACTAGTAAACTGGGAGAAAAGTGTCGAGGATGGGATTGTCAGACGCGAAAGTGAGCACCATTGTAACCCTTTCGTACAGATGGCGTGGACCGAACTCCGAGAACTTGTGGACTCGGTCGCTATAAAGAATAGAGATCCGGGCATGCTTGATGCTGAAATCACCCACCTGTTTACCTTAGACACTGAGGATGAAGAATTTCATAGATTTGTGGAAGAGGATTGAACTGAAAAAGTGAGTGTATTGTTTTGTATTTTATGTTACAACTGAGCAATGTTGAGAGTTATTGTGAATGAGTTGAATAAAGTTTGACTTATCTGTTTTGTTTCGCCGAATGCGCTTTATAATCCAATGTGCCTTATGTATGAAAGTAGACCCATTCATTGATATTGCGCTTTAAAATCCGGTGCACCTTATGGTCCAAAATACTGTATGTTTCTGGTTGCCGCCATCTACTAGCAGCTAATGGTATGTTTGTTATCCAAAACCTGCAAAAGCTAATGCTCAAATTCAAGTGCGGTATTTCACAGTTTAAAGAATTATTTAATGAAATTAGTGTTGCCCTGTGGATAAGTCGACTTTGTGTTTTTGAATGAAATTTAAGGCATAAATTTTTTGACTTATACATGAGTATCTACGGTAATAGCTGTCACATAGACATAGAATGTCTAGAATTTCCAAGTCCAAGAATATGAACATTTGTACATGCAGCAAATTTTGTCAACAAAATGTATTAAGGTATTGGTATCACTGAAAATGAAATGTAATAACCTTTTGTGAAGGATATGTTTTTAGCTGTTATCGGTTTCTCTCCCCAAATCCAGTAGGACCTTACACACATGCACAAACTACATTGGGTATTTGGGGGAACCAGTGCACACTAACTGTGAACAAATAAATGCCACTTTCATGATGCAGGCACTAGACACTTTACAACTAGCTAAAAAACTTAACCATCTTGATCACATGGATTGAAAGATCAGAATGCTTAAGTTTTATGCTCTTTTCTATAGGAAAGAAAAACTTCAACTAAGCTATCACAATGTTTATGTTTTGTGTTGTATATTTATTAATATATACGCTTGCATATATCCATCTTCTATTATTTTTATGTTATACATGAATTGTATTATTTGATTTATTGCAGCAAACATGTCTAGGTTATCTGTTGAAAAACAGTCTCTCACCATGTCCAAAACACAATAGAGAAAGAGAAAGTTTTTTAACGGAGACTTTCGCAAATTTACATATACTGAATAGATCTCATCATATTTCTGGCATTCTGGCAGGTAAGTGAAACTGAGATCCATGGGTGGGAAAAAGTTGGATCTAAGATCCTCAATAGACTAATTTAATTTGGCACCAATGAATAAAATTTCAAACAATAACACTAATAAAACACATTTCAAATAAAGGCTAAGTCAGAGACAATAAGCACAGAAAAGGGGCTATATAAGTAAAACGGAACTGCATTCATATTGATTAACAACACCTTAAGTCTATAATCCAATTCGCTGCTTGTAACATAAACATAGGAATTTTCAAAATAGGATGTGTTTTCTAAAAGTCACAAAACAATGGTTTAGAGTAATGAAAAGACCATCATCATAAGATTTTGAGAGGTTTGGCAAATTAAGCTGTTCAGAGATGTTGAAATTTACAGCTTTCTAAGTCAAAAGTACACACAGTAAGACAGGATATTTAAGCCATCTGAGGGATGATATGCCCATTTTCTTTGTTCATAATTAGTAGTATTGTAGCAGCCCTTTGAAAAACTCAGCCACAGGGGATGCTTAAACCAGTGTGTTTCTTCATGTCAGTCCCAAGCTGAGATAAATGGGGAGGGTTACGTTAAGAAGGGCATCCGGTGTAAGACAACAATACAGATTTCCATACCGGATCGGTCGAGTCCTAGGTAAACAACAACCGCCACCAGTACTGTTAGCCAACAGGGTGCTGGTGGAAATTGGGCTACTGTTGGCCGAAGAAGGAGAGGAAGAGAGAGGAGAGGTGTCTGGAGGAAAGAGGAGAAGAGGAAGGTAAAGAGAGTGGAACTGAGGGTAGGAACTTTGAATGTTGGCAATATCACTGGTAATGGGTTGAGTGTTAACCAATATGGAGAGAAGGAAGGTTGATATATTGTGTGTGCAAAAGACTAAATGAAAAGGGAGTAAGGCCAGGTGGATTGGAGGTGGATTCAAATTGTTCTATCATGGTGTGGATGGGAGGAGAAATGAGGTAGGGGTTATTCTAAAGGAACAGTATGTATAGAGTGTTTTAGAGGTGAAAAGAGTTTCAGACATAGTAATGATTATAAAGCTGGGAATTGGAGGTGTGATGATAAATGTTGTTAGTGCACGTGCCCCGTAAGTTGGGTGTGTGATAGATGAGAAAGAAGATTTCTGGAGTGAGTTAGATGAAGTCATGGATAATGCATGCAAAGAGACAGAAAGTTGTGATCGGAGTGGATTTCAATGGACATGTTGGTGAAGGGAGCAGAGGAGATGAGGAGGTGATGGGTAGGTATTATGTCAAGGAGAGGAATGAAGAAGGTCAGACGATAGTGGATTTTACAAAAAGAATGGGCATGGCTACGGTGAATGCATATTTTAAGAAGAGGGAGGAACACAGGGTGATGTATAAGATTGGAGGAAGATGCATACAGGTAGATTATATCCTATGCAGAAGAATCAATCTGAAGGAGATTAAAGACAGCAAAGTGGTGGCAGGGGAAAGTGTAGCTAGACATGATAGGATGGTAACCTGTAGGATGATGTTGGAGATCAAAAAGAGTAGGAGAGTGAGGGCAGAGCCAAGGATCAAATGGTGGAAGTTGAAAAAGGAAGACTGCAAGGTTGAGTTTAGGGAGGAGGTAAGACAGGCACTGGGTGTCAATGAAGAGTTACCTGACAGCTGGGCAACTACAGCAGAAGTAGTAAGGGAGAAAGCAAGAAGGGTGCACAGAGAAAGGAGGAAAAGAAAACCTGGTTGTGGAATGGGGAAGTACAGGAGACACAGACAAAGGTAGAGGATGGTGAAGAAGAAGTGGCATAGCAAGAGAGATGCAGAAAGTAGACAAGGGTATAAGGAGATAAGGTGCAAGATGAAGAGAGAGGTTGCGAAAGCTAAAGAAAAGGCGTATGATGAGTTGTATAAGAGGCTGGACACTAAGGAGGGAGAAAAGGACTTGTACCGGTTGGTTAGACAGAGGAACCAAGCTGGGAAACATGTGCAGCAGGTTAGGGTCATATAGGATAAAGATGGAAACATACTCACAAGCAAGGAGGGTGTGTTGAGAAGATGGAAAGAGTACTTCGAGAGGCTGATGAATAAAAGGAATGAGAGAGAGAAGGTTGGATGATGTGGAGACAAGAGAGAGAGAAGGTTGGATGATGTGGAGATAGTGAATCAGGAAGTGCAATGGATTATCAAGGGGGAAGTAAGGGCAGTTATGAAGAAGATGAAGAATGGAAAGGCCGTTGGTCCAGATGACAGGCCTGAGGAAGCATGGAAGTGGTGTTGAGGAGAGAAGGCAGTAAAGGTTTTAACCAGATTGTTTAATGGAATCTTGGAAAGTGAGAGGATGCCTGAGGAGTGGAGAAGTGTACTGGTAAAGATTTTTAAGAATAAGGGGGATGTGCAGAGCTGTAGTAACTACAGGGGGATAAAATTGAGGAGCCCCAGCATGAAGTTATGGGAAAGAGTAGCTGAAACTAGGTTAAGAAGGGAAGTGGTAATTAGTGAGCAGCACTATGGTTTCATGCCAAGAAAGAGCATGACAGATTCAATGTTTGCTCTGAGGGTGTTGATGGAGAAGTACAAGGCCAGAAGGAGTTGCACTGTGTTTTTGTGGACCTGGAGAAATCATATGACAGGGTGCTTCGAGAAGAGTTGTGGTATTTTATAAGGAATTCAGGAATGGCAGAGAAATATGTAAGAGTTGTATAGGATATGTACGAGGGAAGTGTGACAGTGGTGAGGTATGTGGTAGGAGTGACAGATGAATTCAGCTTGGAAATAGGATTACATCAGGGATTGGTCCGGAGCCCTTTCTTATTTGCAATGGTGATGGACAGGTTGACAGATCAGATCAGACTGGATTCTTCTTGGACTATGATGTTTGCTGATGACATTGTGATCTGTAGCGAGAGTAGGAAGCAGGTTGAGGAGACCCTGAAGAGATGAAGATATGCTCTAGAGAGAAAAGGAATGAAGGTCTTTAGGAACAAGACGAAATGCATGTGTGTGAATAAGAGGAAGGTCAGCGGAATGGTGAGGAGCCAGGGAGTAGAGCTGATGAAGGTGGATGAGTTTAAATACTTGGGATCGAGTTTAAATACTTGGGATCAACAGTACAGAGTAATGGGGATTGTGGAAGAGAGGTGAAAAAGAGTGTGTAGGCGGGGTGGAATTGGTGGAGAAGAGTGTCAGGAATAATTTGTGACAGATGGTTATCAGTAAGAGGGAAAGGGAAGATCTACAAGACGGTAGTGAGACCAGCTATGTTATATGGGTTGGAGACAGTGGCACTGACCAGAAAGCAGGAGACAGAGTTGGAGGTGGAAGAGTTAAAGATGCTAAGATTTGCATTAGGAGTGACGAGGAGGGCCAGAATTAGAAATTAATACATTAGAGGGTCGGCTCAGGTTGGACAGTTGGGAGTCAAAATCAAAGAGGCGAGATTGCATTGGTTTGGACATAGGCAAAGGAGAGATGCTGGGCATATTGGGAAAAGGATGTTAAAGATTGAGCTGCCAGGCAAGAGGAAAAGAGGAAGGCCTAAGAGAAGATTTATGGATGTGGTTAGAGAGGACATGCAGATGATGGGTGTGACAGAGCAAGATGCAGAAGACAGGAAGATATAGAAAAAGATGATCCATTGTGGCAACCCCTAATGGGAGCAGCAAAAAAAAAATACATAACACAATCAATTATTGTGAGATAAACTGGTGCTGCAGGGCCACTGAGAACAGAATAACAAAAATAAGAAAGGGAGATAATAAAGGTGTGACAGACTACATAAATACAAAAGCCATTCTTACCTGAGCAGTTTTAAGCTGCAACAATAATTCTGTAAAACTGTGGTCAGTGGTTTTCTCAGTATCATGGGCTATAGGCTTTTTGTTAGTCTGAGCCATCTGTTCTCTTTATATAAAAAAAAATATATTATGTAAAATCTGCAAACATCAAAGATATAACTATTTATAAGGTAAAAAGTGCTCAGAATAATTATAAAAGCTACCAGTACATCTGCATTTAATCATCTGCTTTTGTTTCAGAAAAAGGGTGGATGGATACTAAATAAACCTTATGTTAAACTCACTAAAGTTTTGAAATTTTTAAAGGATCTGAAGCTCAAACTTACTTTATATTAGCAAGCTCAGTTAGTAACCTTTGATTTTCTTTAAACATTTTTTCCTCATTTTGCTTATTTGCAGCTTGCAGTTCTTTTACTTGTTTGTACAGTTTAACATTTTCCTGAAAATAAAGCATGCCACGTTAGTAACAAGGTAATTATTTTGCACCAGCAGTCTAGGTGACATGGATTAAATGGAACAGTAACTACATAACAAAAAAAATATTTGGCCATTGGCAAACAATCAAAAAAATATAAATTAAGTTTGATACACATGACATTCCCCAGTCTATATTTTTGTATTTACAGCTCTTACCCTTTCCATGTAAATAATAGCAGACAGCTATCTATGTCCACAAGAAAATAATGATTTAGTTTAAAGAATTTACAGATGACATATTCTAATATTATCTTTCACACATTCTGAAATTATTCTGAAAAAAATCATATAGAATGTAGAATGTATGTTTTCTTTAGGGGTGGCATATTGTGCACATTCTGAAGCAGCAAAATTCCAGCTATCAGATAGTACAATGAAATTCTAGATAGCCATGACTCCACGTACAAATAAGAATAGTAAAGTACCAACAACAGATAATGAAAGTAATCATAGTTGAATACAATCTGATACATTAAGAATAACATCAGACTGAATGGAAGAAACATTCATGAATTTAGTAAGAGCCACTGTTGTGTAGCCTTATGGCTTGTGAATAAAAGCTGCCCTAAAACTTGAGGTGAAAGTTCTAGTTTTAGGAGGGCCAATGTTTTTAGTAATACTATTTGCCTTTCTAAGGCATATATTATATAAATCCTGAACTAAAGGGAGCTGTGTCTGAGAAACATTCACCACCCTTTCCAATGTTTTGGAGTAAATTAACCATTGTGCATTTATTTTTATATATAAAAAAAAAGATAAAACATAAAATGCATCATATTTATCGTTTTTAGTTTGACTATTAAGTCATTTGTTGTATAAGTTTGACTTGACTGTATGAAATGTTATTTTCTTCAATAATAAAATTTGAAAGAAAAAATATAAATAAAAATCTGAACAGCATTACTGCTTGTAAATGCCTGTGTGTCATAAACTTTGCTATGATGTAAAAGATATATAAACATGAATTAATAATATATATACACTACTGAATAGTGGCACACAACCTTTGACTATTGATATGTACATACCTGTAATACAAATTTTACTCAAAACAAATTACTAGAACTGGATAACAACAATACAACTTCCTATCAACATTCTCCATAGGATGAAAAGGCTTGTGGAAACTAATAGTAGAACTTTTGAATACTCAGGTGTTATAAGTGAAGTGTACCTGATGATATCCCTGAATGAGAATCTCTTGGTTTTTTGCCTCATCTGCAATAGACTGAAGTTTCTGCTTTGTTAAGGGATCAGATGCATCAGAAAAATCCCAATTTTTTTTGTTTTCTTCAAGGCTGTGCAGCTTTAAAAAGAGAAAATTATGAAGTACAAAATAATAATTAAAACCAGTATTACTTGTATTATTTTATTTTCCAAAACCAGAACACAATTTATTAACCAATGTCAATGCTTACTGTAGATATCAGTATCTTTTCTTAAATTAAATTTTATAGTTAAAGTTTTATTTAAAGTATATTCTTAAAAAAGTTTATTGTCCACTTCGTAATATTTTCATTTATTTTATTTATTTCTTATCCAGTGTTGTTTCTTAAAATTTTTCCTATCATTTACTTAAAAAACTACAGTACAATAACTGGAGAAAATGGCTTTCGGCTGGCAAGAAAATGGAAAGGTTCACAGCACTCAGTATTCCCAAGTGGACTCCTGTTCAAGTATTTACCAAACCCAGAACCACTCAGGATCTATGATTGTAAGGATTCAGAGTGGTAGGGTCATAAGCATGAGGTTCCACTTTTTGTTGCCTTCTATTCCAAATGAAAAGATAAATATATGAATAACTGTTCAATATTTTTCTATAATTTGTCTTCATAAATTTAATCTAGACTGAAGACCCATCATTCTTCTCTGTTGCTAATGAATTCATCCATAAGCATTCCATCCAAACTAACAATATCCAATCTATGTGTGTCCAGTAGTAGCTTAGACCAACACCATAATACTTAGGTCTCAAACAAACTGAGAACAAATATAAAACAGACTCATGAATGGAAAAAGATGGTCTACATCACATTTCTCAGCTTTTGGAAAATACACATTATGAAAATATATAGCTATTGGGGAAAAGCTGAAGAATTACTTCAAAATTTTCTTGAATTTCATAAGAAAAAACATTTTTTATTATTATTATAAGTCACTTTAACGTGGTGGCAACACCTAATCACTATTTTGTAGTATTTTCCAGTTGATCCCATGCCTGTGTGAATTTTCACCTCTTACTCTTTCTCCCACATTCCAAATGTTTGAATGTTGGGCTAGTTGGTGAATCTGGAATGGCCTGGAATGTATAGTGTGGACTACTATTGTGTTGTGTATTAACATAGGTTGTTTCCTTGCATCTGATGCAACTGAGCTACACTGTGTTAGGAATCATTGAAGATAAAATGCTAATGGGTGATTCCATGTCCACTTCTGCAAGCTTAGTAGAGTACCTTGGCTTGAAGAATATAATTCTCTTGTTTTAGGAAGGAGACTTCTTTTTCATGTTCTAGTCTGAGATCATTTTCAATCTGATTTAGTCTTTCTTCCTTTAGTGCAAGTTCAGCTTTCAGCTTCTCAACGAGGCTGTGCTCTGCTTCCCATTTCTCCTGGGCCTCTTCTGCTCTTTGCAGTAGACTAAGTTCTCTTTGAATGTTATTTATTGGAGTGACTGTACTTAATTGATCTGGGACATATTCTCCAATCTCTTGAGCAGATTTAGTCTAGGAAATAAAAAGTTAAATGAATAGTAATTAATATATCAGAAGAATATTGCAAGCAGAATAACTCATAACATCAGCCTTCGACTCAGTTTAAAATGTTAGTACTTAGCTGATTCCAGTGCTATGGACTGATAGAAAGGGAGACAAAGAAAGCAAAAACACCAGCAGACAAGATGCTGAAAAAAACAAACCTCCAAAGGTACCAAGGCCAAAAAAAAATGCCAAGCCCATGTTGTGAACACTACAAAACATAAATGCTGTAAAGTAATTAATTATTGTTGCGAAGATGCACAATCAGTGTTAATAAGAAGCAGTGGGTCACTTCAAAAGTTGGGAGTGTCCACATTCCTTATTAACAAAGAATACAGTCCTAAAGGTCACATCACATATGTCACTTTTTGCAGTAATAACTTTATTAGCAAATGCTTTAAGGCAGGAAATTAGTATTTAAAGACCAAAGTATAACAATAATCTAATTGTAAATGTGAGTAAATGGTACTTTTCTGTACAACAATATCATCTGAAAATATCCCATACAAAGTCCAACTTCACAATTAAATATGTATGAATCATACAACTGTTCTTAATATATTAAAAAAACAACAACAAAAAAAAACACATCTACAGTAACTATCTTTCATAAGAAATATTTAGGCTCTGGACACAACTTTTAATTATTAGCAATACAGTGCATTCCCCTTAACATTTATTTAATTTATAATAATGAGTCTATTTTCAGTATGCTGATTATGTAAAAAATACTGTACAAAAAAAAATGTATGTTCAGCAGATGACAAATTATAATAATGTTCAATTATTCATATTCAGCTTGTCCCAATTGTCGCAAAAAATACCTGCCAGGGGCCATTTTGAATATATTTAAATATTCAGGAAAAACTTTTAAATTAAATTTTACATGAAGAATGTTCTCTTTATCTATAATAATAAAAGGCAAAGCTCTCACTGACTGACTGACTCACTGACTCATCACTAATTCTCCAACTTCCCATGTAGGTAGAAAGCTGAAATTTGGCAGGCTTATTCCTTACAGCTTACTTACAAAAGTTAAGCAGGTTTCATTTCAAAATTCTACGCGTAACGGTCATAACGGTCAACAACGTCCGCCATGTGGAACTTTCTTATTCATGTCCCATCTTCACGAAATTTGGTAGGCAGCTTCCCTGCGCTAACCAAACCCAATGTACGTAATTATTTCAGTGGTATGACGCCACTGTCAGCCGCCATATTGAACTTTCCAACTTCACTAATTCTCCAACTTCCCGTGTAGGTAGAAGGCTGAAATTTTGTACTTATTTCGGTGGTATGATGCCACTGTCGGCCATTACATTGAATTTTTCAACGGTCTTTGTTATGGGCCCATGTTCAAGAAATTTGGTACGCGGGTTCCCAACGCCAACTGAATTCTACGTACATATATATATTTCCATAGCTTGCAGCTCGGTCACCGTGTGAGGCGGCGTTGGGTCCCCAAACCCAACGCCTCCCACGTTGTTGGCTGCCTGCCTATATAAGGTCGTCTGTCGCTTCAGTCTCTACATTCCCTTCCTTGCTTCGCCACGGGATTCACATCTCCCTGCTGATAACTACAGCCTTTTAATTTAATCCACGGCTTCTCCGCTGTTTTATTGTTCATTTATTACGATTATAGTTATTGTTTAGGTATTTTAGACTTACTTTACATTGTTCAGGTACCCATTTCCTTTATTAACCTTATTGAACCTTACTCTTATTCGATGTGAATGTTGATTTATTTTGTTTTATAATTGTGTCTTTCATTTTTCTATTCTTTAATATGTAAAGCACTTTGAGCTACTATTTGTATGAAAATGTGCTATATAAATAAATGTTGTTGTTGTTGTTATTATTCCAACCGTACCCCCATTAACATGTCTATCGAGGTGATCACCATCGATCAAAGAACTGTCACTTACCAAGTGGTTTCCATGCCCAGAGATGGCACCTGCCTTTTCCATTCTCTTTGTTACATATTGCATGGCCATATCAGGCTCACTCTTGATATCCGGAGGAAGATTATGTCTTATGTATTGAATGACTGGGACAGGTTCAAGGTGTGGACTGATGACGGTACAGGAGATAATTATACTACACAGGAGCACTATAAGAGTGAAATGCTTAAGCCCTTCGCTTATGCATCTGCATGTGAGTTGATGGCTGCCGCTGAATTGTTCGGTTGTCGCTTTCAAGTGTACGAAATGGCCAAATATTTTACACCTTTCAACAACCGCCAATGCCTCTTAAACATCTTAGATTCACAGGTGACGATTTCAGTAGTGGACACTTTGATGTTTGTGAATGTTTAAACTCTCAAAAGCTGGATGTTATCGATGAAACCAGTTGTATACTTACAACGCTTGAGAGATGCTGAATGTCTCTTCAACACAAGTCCTACAAATACTGTTGTAATTGAAACAAACCATGAAACTCCAACTGATTATGACAGCAGCAATCCAAGCTGTGAGATCTGAAACAAGATTACTGTTCACATGGCCAACTGTACGTTGCATGCTCAAGAGTAAGCTCAGTGCACAGCTTGGTCATATTACAACCGGAGGGCCGAACTCACAATGTGGTATACAAAGAGATCCTTAACAAATAATTATTGGTATATTTTCCCTCAGTTTAAAAAGGTTAAATTTTCTTCTTAATAAAAATTTTAAGGCAGTACTTCGCCACTGCGAAGCGCGGGTATTTTGCTAGTTCATACATATATATATATATACATACATACATATACATATATATATATATACACATACATATATATATATATACATACATATATATATATACATACATATATATACATACATATATATATATATACATATATATACATATATATATACATACATACATATATACATACATACATATATATACATACATATATATATATATATATATACATATATATATACATATATATATATACATACATATATATATACATATATATATATTGTCACGCACGCTGAGTAGGAGGCAGCATGGATTGATTCGATAGCACCTGGGAAACCACTCACGCCAGGGAATGGTGGGGTATTAACTTTCTCCCTCTGCTTCCTCATAGAAAAAGACCTTCCTGCACCATAGGCCTGGATTGACCGCAGTGCGATACTTCCGCCCTTCCTCCGCCATCTTGCCCTGACGCCATCCTTCCCATCCTCCCTTGCGGTCCTTCCCGCATTCCTCCACTTCCGCTCCTCCCCAATAAAATGGCCGCGACGCCAGGAGTCGGCGCGCGCATTATGAACTGTTTGTTTATGATTTTGACCTTTGTTTTTGTATTTTACAATATACGGGCCGGAAAACCCCAACCTTGCTACTGTCTCCTCGGTCCTTTACAAGTGGCGTAGTCGGCAGGATAGAGATCCCGGAATGACGGAGGGACAGGACCTGAACACCGTGCTGCAGGGAATGAACGCCCAGCTCCAGGCCCTGCAGCAAGCGCAAGCCGCTACCACCGGGAGCTGGAGGCCACGAAGGCCAGGTTAGTGGAAGCCCAACGGGCGAGACCAGACCCGCCCAGGCAGCCGCCTCCTATGGTCCGATGGGCCCTTCGAGGACGCCGATGCCTACCTGGGCATGTTTGAGAGGACGGCCACCCGGAACGAGTGGCAGCGGTCCGAGTGGGCGTCCATCTTGGCGCCATACCTGAAGGGAAGGCAGCGCTGGGCCTATTATGACCTCCCTGAGGAGGAGGCCGCTAATTACGACCTCCTCAAGCCCGAAATACTGGCCCGCTACGGCATTAGCCCGGCCAGCAGGCGGCAATGGCGGAACTGGGTCTTTGACCCGAAAAGCCCGCCGCGCCCAGGCGCTCGAAGTTCTGGGGCAAGATGGGCGCTGGCTACGGCCAGAGAGCCCGACGGGCGGAAAGTGGTCGGCGGGTGGCCTGTGAAGGCCTGGTCAACGCGATGCCCAGTTCCCTCGCCCAGCAGGTCCGGGACACGCCTATCAGAACATGTCGGGCCTCCTCGACGCCCTGGAGCGCCAGTTGGCGGTCCTCCGACTTGGGGGTCAGAAAAGCCTGCTCGCGGGAACCGACAGGGGCGGCGAGCCCCTCGACGCTGCAGAAGCGCCAGCCAGAGCCAGAGAGAGGCCGGGTCCGCCGCGCTGTTTCAAGTGTGGCGAGACCGCCACCTGCTGCCAAACTGCCCCATCACATCGCCCGGAGCCTATGGACTGCAGCTGGACATCATCGAGAGGTATTGTACCCGCCGCATCCCTTGGCGAGTCGAATCGGGAGTGGTGTTGCTAAATGGGCACGCCGTGGTGGCTTTGTTTGATTCCGCAGCAACATTACCATTGTTGCTCGCCGTTTGTCTTACCGCAACAGTGGTTAAAACAGCATTTGTTGGTTACCTGTGTGCATGGGGGACTAGGTCATATCGCTCCGCTCACTGCTATGTTACCTGGAAGGGGGAACCAATCCAAATGACGGTCGCTGTGTTACCTGACCCCCCCTTCCCAGTGATTCTGGGACAAGACTGGTCTAAAAGAATCAGCGGTAAGCCATTCGCGCCTCCCGGGCCTCGTTGGATCTTGTCATGAGGGGAAAAGGCACCCTCCGCGGCCTCCACGCCGTGCACAAGGGCAGGCCCTATGGGCGCTGGTGTCTCGGGGACCTTTCGTGGCTACGGACCTTGACCCGAAGATTCCGCGGAGAAGGGACTAGCCAGGAACTCTTCCCGGCCCAGGCCCCAAGACCCTCTCGGCGCCTGGACCATCAATTTCGGTCCACGCCGCCTCCTTTAAGAGGGAGCAGTGGAATGATGACTCCCTGCGCTTTGCCGAATGCGATTGTTCTGCCTAACAGCTCACAGCGGACGGATCCACACCGGGAACCCTTCTTTGTCCTTGAGAATGATCTGTTGTACCGGTGGCTACCCATGAGGGCGAGGTGCGGAAGTTGTTGCTAATTCCGCGTACCTTCCGGGCGGAGATATGCGAGTTGGCACATGCTCACCTCCTAGGCCCACCTGGGGCAAAAAACACTGGAGAGGATTAAGCTCCGCTTTTACTGGCCTGGGATCAATGAGGAGGTCCGGCGGTTCTGTCAATCCTGTCCGGAGTGCCAGACCCGCCAGATTCCTAGGAGGGACCGTGCTCCTCTAGTCCCTATTCCCCTCGTGGACATCCCCTTTGAAAGGATAGGGGTCGATTTGGTGGGACCCTGGAGCCCTCAACCCGTGGCCACAAGTATATCCTAGTCATGGTGGACTATGCCACCCGGTACCCAGAGGCGGTTCCCCTGCGCCCGCTAATACTAAAAGCATCGCGACGGAACTGGTTAACTTGTTTTCGCGCGTGGGCATACCCAAGGAGGTCCTCACGGACCAGGGTACGCCCTTCACTTCGGATACGTTCAAGGAGGTGGCCAAATTACTGCAGATAAAGCACCTGAAAGCGTCAGTCTATCACCCGCAAACTGACGGGTTGGTCGAACGATTTAATCAGACGCTTAAGCAGATGCTCCGCAAGGTAGTCAGCGCTGACGGCAGGAACTGGGACCAGCTCCTCCCGCCGTGCTTTTGCCTACCGGGAGGTACCCCAGGCCTCTACGGCTTCTCCCCTTTGAATTACTATACGGGCGACAACCCCGGGGAATCCTCGACATCCTAAAAGAAGGCTGGGAGGCCGAGGCTCTTCCCTCCTCTAATATTTTGGAGTACGTAGCGCAACTGCGCGACCGACTCACAAAGATCAGGCCCCTCCTAAAAGAGCACGCGACTCGTGCGCAAGCAGCGCAGGCCCGGTGTTACAACCGCAACTCCGTCCTCAGGGAGTTCCGCCGGGGACCGAGTTATGGTGCTCGCCCCGACCTCCCACTCGAAGCTGCTCGCCACTGGCAAGGGCCTTACGAGGTTAAGGAGAGAAGGACTCGTCGACTATTTGGTAAAACAGCCCAATCGTCGACCGAAAGTGAGAGGATCTATCATGTCAACCTGTTAAAGCCCTGAGAGATAGAGAGGAGCTCCCAGCTCCCGTAGGTCACTCTCCCTTTTCAAGCACAACTGCCCTTAACCTCGGCGAAGAGCTGCCCCCAAGCAGCGGCAGGAGTTAGCCCAAACACTCCGAGCCATCCCCGAGGTAGTGAGCGAGTCACCCGGCCGGACCGCGCTGATTGAGCACGATATAGTCACGGAGCCCGGGGTAATCGTCCGGGAGGCCCTACCGACTCCGGAGGCAAAACGCGCAGAGGTCGAACTGGAGGTGAAACGTATGTTGGACATGGACATAATTGAAGAGAGCCATAGTCCCTGGTCCAGCCCTATTGTCCTCGTCTCCAAGCCAGACGGCTCCTGGAGGTTCTGTAATGACTTTAGACGCCTGAATCAGATCTCCAAGTTCGATGCCTACCCCATGCCCCGCATTGACGACCTCCTTGAGCGGCTGGGTGCGGCTCGATATCTGACTACCCTTGACATGACAAAAGGGTATTGGCAAATTCCTTTAACGGCATCCGCAAAGGAGAAAACGGCCTTTAGCACCCCTAGCGGGCACTGGCAGTACAAGGTCCTCCCATTTGGGCTGCACGGGCCCGGCGACCTTCCAACGCCTGGTAGATAGAGTGCTGAAGCCCACCAGTCCTATAGCGCCGCCTACCTGGATGACGTTGTCATCTATTCCGCACCTGGGAGGAGCATCTACTGCAGGTCGCAGCTGTCCTCCTAACACTGGCTAAAGCCGCCTCCGCATAAACCCCGGAAGTGTTTTTGGATTAAAGGAGGCCAAATATTTAGGCTACCTCGTGGGACAAGGACAGGTGCGCCACAGAGCTCCAAAGTTAAAGACATCTTAGAATGGCCCGTCCGAGTACCAAGAAACAGGTGCAGGCTTTCTTGGGGCTTGCGGGTTACTACCGCCGGGTTTGTTCCCCGTTTCTTCGAAAGAGCAGCACCCTTGACTGACCTGACAAAAGGGCGCCCCTATACGTGGTGTGGACCGACAAAGCAGAACACGCGTTCAGTGACCTAAAGAAGGCCCTAACGCCGGCACCTGTGTTACGGACGCCCGATTTTGGGCTCCCGTTTATTCTCCAGACCGACGCTTCGGACACAGGCCTGGGTGCCGTGCTGAGCCAAAGCGTCGATGGTGTCGAGCACCCTGTGATGTACCTTAGCCGGAAACTGATGGACCGGGAGACCCGCACGCTGCAGTGGAGAGGGAGGCCTTGGCCATTAAGTGGGCAGTGACCCACCTCCGTACTACCTGCTGGGTGCGATTCGCTCTGGTGACTGATCACGCTGCACTTCAGTGGATGTCCCTACACAAAGAGTCGAATCCGCGGGTCACCAGGTGGTTCCTGGACTTACAGCCGTATAAGTTCACTGTCACTTATCGGCGGGCACCCTTCAGGCCAATGCCGATGCCCTCTCTCGTATTCACGACCTCTCGGTTAGGTCCGCCCGACCTGACGGTCCTGGGCTAAGGGGGGATCGTGTCACGCACGCCAGTAGGAGGCCGCGGATTGATTCGACAGCACCTGGGAAACCACTCGCCGCCAGGGAATGGTGGGGTATTAACTTTCTCCCTCTGCTTCCTCATAGAAAAAAGACCTTCCTGCACCATAGGCCTGGATTGACCGCAGTCGCGATACTTCCGCCCTTCCTCCGCCATCTTGCCCTGACGCCATCCTTCCCATCCTCCCTTGCGGTCCTTCCCGACATTCCTCCACTTCCGGCTCCTCCCCAATAAAATGGCCGCGACGCCAGGAGTCGGCGTCGCGATATGAACTGTTTGTTTATAATTTTGACCTGTTTTTTGTGTGTACAATATACGGGGCCGGAAAAACCCCAACCCTTGCTACTGTCTCTCTCGGTCCTTTACAATATATATATACACACATCTATACACATATATATACACAGTTATATATATATACATATATACACATACTGTATATATACATACTGTATATACACATATACATATCTACATATATACTGTATATACACATTTATATATACAAATCTACATATATATATCCACATATATATATATTAGGGGTGGGACTCGATTAAAAATTAATCAAATTAATTAGAGGCTGTGTAAGAATTAATCTTGATTAATCGTATGTAATCGACACGTAAATTTGCCCCAAATCGCAAATGTTTTTTTTTTTTTAAAACGGTTTTAGTGGGCTTACAGAATTAAATAATAGACATGGACATGAATATTGTAAACTGAAGCTGTTTTAATTTCTGAAAAAAAAGCCTTTAAACTGCATTTGAATTCAAAACAGAAACAAAAATATCATCCCTGGTTAAAATTGGGCAGACTTAAAAATAAAGTGGTAGTTTAAGTACTTTAAGTAGATTTTCAGAATAGTATTGTCTTTAAATAATAATAACCAAAATTTCAACATAAAGTGCAGTTTTCTTCTGAAAAATAAGTCAGAAACATAAAAGGTAATTTGACCAACTTAATCTTTAAACTCTGAGTAACCTTAGCCAAAATTATTTTGTACATTAGGCTAAAACAGTGTGATCATTGAACATTTTGTAATTAGATGTAATTAGAATTACTAACGGTCACGGAAGTCCAATGATCCCCAGTAAGAGCCACAAAGTCCGCTTTCTGTAATGCATCTAATTTTGCTTGCTTTTCATTGTGCACAAAACCATGCTTTTATCAAGGCTTCTGGAAGTCGAAATGATCAGTCGAGGAGCGCTTTATTCCGACTCTAACATTTTTGTAGCTGTGATGTGTGCATCAGTGTAATGGATGTACCAGGAAATGATGCATTGACAAAAGTTCCCGTTTGCTTGAATTGAAAGTGTGATTAAATGCGTTATTTTTAACGCGCTATGGAGTACATGCATCGAAGCTTCTCAGCTGTGCTTGTGCTAATAAAGGAAACATTTTAAAAATAACGTAACATGATTCTGCTAACCTAATATTTTTTCATACGTCCCAAACCAAGGAGATGCTAAGGTAAAATGAATCAGTAGCGCACATACTCAGTGCATCCCTCTCGAATCAACCTCGAATGTCGGCATTAGAGGCTTAAGACTCTACAATTGAGCCACAGCATGTGGCTTGTCTACGAGAGTATGTACTGTAGATAGGGGTATATATATACATTTAAATATATACCCGCGTATCGCAGTGGAGAAGTAGAAGTTATGAAAAAGAAAAGGGAACATTTTAAAAATAACGAACATGACTGTCAATATACAGTATTTGTTTTGTGAGTGTTATTGAATGTTGCTGTCATCAAGGATTTGATTATCATTATTTCTTTCAATCAGGGTCGTATTTGTACGATGTGTTGTGTTCAAGTTACATTCCGTGTTTGTCAATCGCTGTAAAGATGACAGGTTTCATTCATCGATTCGCTTTCTTACTGCATCAATAAACAGCTCGTCTTCTTCTTTATCTGAGACCTGACACACTGCATGCACGGGTTTTTTACACTGTCTTCCTTTAGCGGGACATTGACTTTTTCCACCGTGTGCTTTGTTTCCACAGTAGCTGCATTTATGAATATGCTTATCAGACGCTTCATATTTTTTGCTGCCTTTTCAACTGTGTAATTCGGTTTTGTTCAGCTCTTTGGAACTGTTGCTTTTATCTGTGTACTGCGCCAGTTCACGGAGCCACTCGGTGTACTTGCATCGAAGGTTCCCAGCTGTGCTGGTGCCATCTCGCTATGTCCATAGCTTTATTTAATGTTACCTTAGTCCTGGCACTTAAAACTTTCTCTCGCAGTTTCGCTGAGTTTGTGTCAAACACCACCCTGACCATCTCATCTTCCTCTCCATAAGCACAGTCCTTCACCCGTGAATATTTACCCGTGGCAGTTTGCTATTGGATTGCCGCTGACGGACGGCCTTCTATGGCAGGCACTAAATTACAAACGCCAGCGCAGCCTGTCTATGAACTTAATTTAAAGTGTAGGTTTAAATCGTGCTTTGTTTCCTAAGTAGCAGAACTCGCTTCTTATTGTTTCGCTGCCTTCTCAATTATATAATGCATGTTTTCTTGAGCGCATTTTGATGTCTTCCTGGTTTCTATGTACTGCGTGATTACGTGGGAGGCGGACGATGTCACACGAAACTCCCCCCCACGGCGTTGAAGCTCATCTCCATTACAGTAAATGGAGAAAACTGCTTCCAGTTATGCCCATTACGCGTAGAATTTCGAACTAAAACCTGCCCAACTTTTGTAAGGAAGCTGTAAGGAATCAACCTGCCAAATTTCAGCCTTCCACCCACACGGGAAGTTGGAGAATTAGTGATGAGTCAGTGAGTGAGTGAGTGAGTGAGTGAGGGGGCTTTGCCTTTTATTAGTATATATATATATATATATATATATATATATATATATACATATATATATATACATATATACACACATACACATACAGTACAGGCCAAAAGTTTGGACACACCTCCTCATTCAATGTGTCGTCCCCACCCAACACCGCCCCCCCACCCCAAACTAGACAGCACGCCAAAGAGCGTCCTGAAGTCCGATCTCCGCATCTATGGAAGACTGCTTATCGTTTGCCGGGGCAACAGCAGGCTCATAGCTATGCTGCGTCTTTCCACCAAAGCAAACAGAAAAGATATCGATGGGTGATGCAAGGAACATTGTAACTGCAGGTAACAGGATTACTTGAACACTAATCTGGACACGACCCTGCCTGACTGCTGTGTCTATGTATACCAGAGTGGCAGATCACGCTACAATAAATAAGTGTGCCGTTCCTGTTTCAAGCTGAATAAAGCTGGTTTTGCTAAAGTACTGAGACTACGCCTTGTGTTTTGGGGTGCAAGACAGGGACTTATAGCACGACCCCGATCTTTTATGATTTGCTTCTGTGTTGCTTCACTGCAGCGCTATGAAGCCTGTTGTTTCCCTCCCTCAGCAATCCACAGACGCTGGAATTGTGCTTTGGGACACACTTGCATGCAGTTCCCGTTGGGTGGGGAGTGGGGTCTCAAAAGAGTTCAGAAACCTCACAACATAAAGAAGAAGAAAAGGATAAATTAGCTCCTGATTGATAACTGTGCTGCCCAGAACATACTTCCATATTTAGATAATGTTCGTGTTGCACAGCAGTGCTTCAGCCACTGGATTTGGGCATCATTCGCACCCTGAAAGTGTATTATCGCAAGGAAATGCTGAGAAAAATTCTCATCAGCATAACTTGTAGGCAGGAGAAGATTAAAATTAACGCGAAAGAAGCTACTGAAATGATTGCAAACTCCTGGGCGCAAGTTAAAGAAAGCACTATAGTAACAAATACAGAATCTCATTACAACAAAATTTTAGTTACAACAAAATATTTTTTAGGTCCCTGCACAGCCGTGCACATAACAGGCATTAGGGGGGTCTAGTTAATGCTGAAACTCCAATAAGCAGGTCTAATCATGTCCACTAATGCCTCTTCTCCCTCCCTACAGGAACAAATAAGATGTAATCTACTTCCTCTTCCAGCAGCAGACCACACCCTCCGATGACTTCACTTCCACCTTTTCCCTCCAGACAACCCACCTCTTCCTCTCCCACAACTACAAAACCCACCACCTCTGCTCAGCTGTCAGTCCTGTCTTGTGACTCAGTTATATGTGACTACTTGGTAGAGTATTACACAGCATTTTTCCTTTCAGCAATTCCACAATATATGGGGTGGATCCCCAAACCTTTACCATTGTTTCCGCTTTCTTTACTGTTGGCGTAGTGGGCAGGATCCAGCTTAAATATGTCAGAGGAGCAGGACATGAGTACAGTACTGTCCTGCTCACCAAACCCGATAAGGCATGCCTGCCCCCGCAGAAGCCAGTTGCCAAAACTGGCCAAAGGAGCACAACCTCCTCCACTGTTTCAAGTGATGAGAACCGAGTCACACGGTGCCTGCCTGCCTGCCCGCTCCTGAGTAAGCCCATGGACTGTGAATAGACCCACGGAGAAAGGTATAGTGCACGGTGAACCCCCTGTCCTTTTCCCAAATGGGAGTGATGTTGGTGTATGGGTATAAGGTCACAGCATTAATGGATTCCAAGAGCAACATTTCCATTGTCGCTCACTGGTCTGTGATGCCACAACAATGGATTGACAAAAAGATCAGTATAACTTGTAGTCACGGGGACACGCGGAACTACAGCATGGCAGTATGTGTTGTTACTCACAAAGGACGGATGCGGACACTTCCTATGGCCTTGCTGCTGGACCCACTGTACCCCATGATACTTGATAGAGATTGGTACCCCATGATACTTGGTAGAGATTGGTCTAACAGCAAACACAGTAACCTACTACCCACTCTTCTGTCTAAACTAGACCTGCTTATGGACAGTCAGAGCCCATCCGCTACTGCCTCCACACAGTGTTCTCTTCCAGCATCAAGAAATGACGTAGCAGCCCAAACAGATGTGGCTGACAGCACAACGCACCTATCCTTGCCTGTTGATATGGATAGAGCACTGTTTCCGACACCATGCCCATTGAGATTGCACCAGGCCTGCTTCTGACCTTACAAGCTCAATTTAAGAAGACGCCTAGCTCATTTAAATGGGAGCAGTGGAATGATGGCTCCCTAAAGAATGCTAAAAATGCAGCTGTCTCTGCTAATGGCCAACACACAATACAACCCATGCCACAGGGGATGCACTTTGTTATAAACAACAACCTTTTATACATGGTGGCCTAGCATGAGGGGGAGGTGTAGTCACAGCTGCTAGTCCTGCGGACCTTCCGGTGGCAGGTTTGTGAGCTAGCACACACATACCTCCTGAGCGTATTAAACGCCGCTTTTTTTGGCTAGGAATTAATGAGGAGGTCCACCACTTTTGTATCTGTTGCCTGGAGTGCCAACTGCAGCAGATTCCCAGAAGGGACCATGCTCCACTCGTTCCTTTTGAAAGAATTGGGTTAGACTTTGTGGGACCCCTAGAGCCCTTGGCAAGAGGACACAAATACATTTTGGTCCTTGTTGATTATGCCACACAATTTCCTGAAGCTGTCTCTCCGCATTCAGCTAATTCAAAAATCATCGCACGGAAACTAGTAGGGGTCATTGCGCTTACCGGCATCCCCAAAGAAGTCCTTACACACCAGGGGACATCATTTACTTCGGAAACGTTCAAACAGGTGGCCAAATTACTCTGAATAAAGAGTCTAAAAACCTCAATGTATCATCTTCAGACTGGTGGTTCAGTTGAGAGGTTAAATTAAACTCTCAAACAGATGCTACGCAAGGTGGTCAACGAGGATGGGGTTTATCTTGTGCACTAATGCCTCTATTCCCTCCCTATAGGAACAAATAACACCTAATCCATTTTCTCTTCCGGCTCCAGACCACCCTCCGATGACATAACCTCAGTTCTGCCTTTTCCCACCAGACGACCTGCCTCTTCCTCTCCCTCAGCTAAAAAAACCCACCACCTCTGCTCTGCATTTAGTCCTGTCTCGTGACTCAGTCATATGTGACTACATTGCGGAGTATTACGCAGCATGACGTTCACACAATCAAGCCTGTACTGCATTCCTCAATTTTCAAGACTCATTGGCAGCTGCTTCTTCGCTTATATCATTTCTGCCTGAATCTGTACTCTCTGCAGTTTAATTTGGGTCTTAGTTATATCAATGATAATTTAAATTAAGATCACCTTAATCTTTTTTGCCCTATTTTTTGGCCCAGGATCATTGCAATAAGCTCTCATTTACAGAATGTCACAACCTAATTATGCTTGAATCACAGTGAGCTGTGTGGGAATCATCGAACCCCAGACCAATTTAATATAATTATAAAGTGTTTCTCAATGCATCTCGACTTTTGACTTTCTTTCCTATATATGACAATTTGTTTCTTTTTAACAAATGGAAGAGGCCAAAGGCAAATTCCATCATGTTTCAGCAAATTTTATAGCACTGTGTAGAGTCCACAAGAAAATGACATTTGATATGGTAGAATGTTTTGATTAAATTTCCATGATATTCAGCCTGTTTTTAATCACTACAAATAGCTTAAAGGTATGAACATTATTCATGTATTTTACTACACCATTCTCACAGATTTTAAATTTTTTGGCAGACACGACTAATCAAAAATTTAAAAAGTGTACTAAAAAACAATTACAAATAAACTTTTCAAACGTCCACCTTGTTTTTATACCTACCATATATTTTCTATCTGCATTGTATTCAGTTATGATTAAGTTGAAATTTACATTTATACGCTCAAATATACCACCAGGATCAGCATAATGTCAAGACATTGCACTGATATCTTACCGATGGCCCAAACTGTGATTTGCAGAATGAGGGGTTTGATTGTCTGTCGCATTGAGTGACTTAGTACAGCAGTGTTATTCATGTCTCACCATCTCATTATGCGACTTGATTGACTCGATCACAAGTGAATGTACTACTTTTGTTTTGCTCCCTCCCCCACCCTAACCTACCGTGTCTAAGGGGGAGGAGCGATAGCTTTAGATTTGTCAAAAATTCTGATTTCTGGTTTACAACGGATCTTGACATTTTAGGATCCCTTGATACCAAAAACATTGATATCTCAACGATAGGTGTGTGTCTGTTTGTGCGTGTGTGTGTGTGTGACTGTGTGTCACAGTTCTTGAGGACGGTCTAGAGCTAAAATGGCTGGACCAAAAAATACCAAACTGGAAAGTTAAGTATGTTATGAGATGACAATGTGCGGATCAGTTTATGAGCCAAATTTTGCAAGAGAAAGAGGCATTCTAGAGGAATTCTCAAATACTATAATTCTGCAATTAATTATGAATTCTTCTCATCAACTGCTATCGTAATGACCTATTTTATGATCAGAAAGATCAGCATTAGAGTGGTCAATAATTACTGAGATGTTACAGAATAGTTTGGGTAATTTGGTTCCTAGGACGCAAATGTCACATACCTTGGTATTGACATTCATGTCTCTGGTGTCTCTTCCTATGAAGTCAGTAGACAGATTGGGAGACCATGGGGGGTCATGAGGTCGCTGGAAAGGGGTGTGTGGTGCTCCCGATATCTATGCAAAAGGACGAAGGTCCAAGTCCTTAGAGTCCTGGTGCTTCCTGTCTTGCTATACAGTTGCAAGACATGGACGCTATCCAGTGACCTGAGACGAAGACTGGACTCCTTTGGTACTGTGTCTCTCCGGAAAATTCTTGGGTACCATTGGTTTGACTTTGTGTCAAATGAGCGGTTGCTCATGGAGTCCCGAATGAGGCACATTACCTGCATTGTGAGGGAGCGTCAGTTACAGCACCACGGCCATGTGGTGCATTTCCCTAAGGGTGATCCAGCTTGTAAGATCCTCACTGTTGGGGACCCGAGTGGCTGGACCAGGCCAAGGGGTTGCCCACCGCTGCAGCAGACAGAGGGTCATTTCCGGAGGGTGGGACTGGACAGTAGGTCTGCCTGGGGGGTTGCAAACTGGGATCCCGAGTTGTTTCGTCGTGTAGTGGGTGTGGCAACACATTGTACCAGTGCATGCTCCCCAACTTGACTTGACATGCGCAAAACCTACTGACGCTCAGCCCGAATTTGTTTTTAAACAAGGTCAATTATTAAACCATTGTACAAGAAAGAAAGAGCGGCTTTGAGCCTTAATAAGCTAGTGGTCTTGATCTAATTGACCAGGACCGATGTGAGCTGTGATATGTGAAATGGATTATATTTGCATGGATGTGTGGATTTATGTTGTCATTTTACTGTGAAAATGTGTACTGTGTTTTGTTGTAATAAAATTATCACTTTTTTTAACATTAAAAATTAAACAAAATATTTATTGTCCATTGTTCCTCAAGTCATTTTTTTTCTGAAATGTTTTGTACTGTGTATACAGTAATCCCTCGCTATATCTCGCTTCGACTTTCGCGGCATCACTCAGATTGTGGATTTTATATGTATGCATAACTAAATATATAACGCAGATTTTTCGCTGCTTCGCGGGTTCTGCGGACAATGGGTCTTTTTACCTCCTGTACATACTTCCTCAGTTTATTTGCCCAGTTGATTTCATACAAGGGACGCTATTAGCGGATGGGTGAGAAGCTAACAAATCAGAGCACGCAGTTAAGTTCCTGTGTGCTGAATGCGGTGTTAACCAGGAAGTCTCGTCTTGTTCATTCAGCATCAACGTGTTTCACTGTGTAAAGAGTTAACTTTTGTGCATTGTCAAGCCCTTCATTAAGGCTCCAAAACAATCTGCTCCTGCTACTGCTTCAGGGTCTGTGCCCAAGCGCCAACGGAAGATGTTAACGATTGCCGAAAAGGTAAACGTTTTGGATTTGTTGAAGGAAGGGAAAAGCTACACCGCTGTAGGACACCATTACAGCATCAATGAGGCTACAATTCTTTTTATTTCAAAAGTAGGAAAGGAATATAAGAGCTACGGCCGTAGTGTCCTTTTAACCAGGGTGCAAAACGAGTTGTAAGTGGATGTAATGAGGCAGTAGTCTGGATGGAATCTGCTTTAGGGATTTGGATTGAAGAAGAATAACGGCGGTGCTACAGAGTTGCCTGAAGTGGCTCCTTTAGAAGGGCTGTAATGCTCTCCTTTGTTGTGTAGTAAAATTAAACTCATCGTTATCGGACAAGTCATCGTGTCATTGTTGGTGAGTAACCATAATTAATTTTCTACTTACAGTACTTAGTACATGTAATGCACGCTTAGTGTCACTGTACACACATTTACTGTATACAATTTTTCTTGCATTGTAATGTATTTATTGCTGGTGGCCTGTCTATCGTAATGGCTGTAACATATGTGATATCAGAGACACTCGATATCTTTAAAATAATATTTAGGTTTTACTGTATATAAACAGTGTGTTTACATACATAATTTCAATGAATCTTATCTAATATCTAAGAGAATACAAAGGTATTATGCTGTATAACTGTGCAGGGAATATTTATAAACAGTGTGGGAGAGTTTATAAGGGCTTAAAATATATAAAAATAACCATGCAAACATATGGTTTCTACTTCGCGGATTTTCACCTATCGCGGGGGGGTCTGGAACGCAACCTCCACGATCGAGGAGGGATTACTGTATTTCCAAATCATTCATAAACCCACATAAATTACTGAGCTGTATACAACAATACAGAATATTTTAAGACAGGGAATCGCGATGCTTATGAGAATTGGATTTCTCAACCCTTATACATTATGTAAATTATGTATCCTACACAAGACACAAAAAAGCATAAATTCAAATGAAAATTGTAATTTTAAGACAATAAAATAAATTTCAGTTTATCACAGTCACCATGCTAAAATCAAATTTACAAACATAATTATAAGCAATTTTTTGTACTAAAGGAAAATATTTTTTTTCTTATTTTTGCAAGAAATTACAAATGCTATAGATTTAATTCTCTCTGAACTTCAACAATATGGCTATTACATTCACATTTATTTCTTCTCTGTCGCTAACTGTTCAATTCCTAAGTGTATAAATGAACATAATAAACTAATTTATCTACTCAAAAAATTACTTTTTAGTTATTGGAAACTAAAGACTTATATTGCAATCACCTGCTAGTTGTTCAAGATTAAACATATCAAACTGTTAAACACAATACTTACAGCAGCATCTTTAGCTTGACTTGAGTCAACTGTACTTCTGTTGATTTGTTTCTGCAGATAGCCAGTAAATGACTGTCTAGAAGGATCCACTTTGGTGTCCATTTTACGGTCTTTAACTGTCTGCTGTACTTCACCTAAACAGTTAAAGAAATACAGAATTAAACTGAAGATTCAATACTTAAACATTTTTGATATTCTGAGTGCAGAAGATGAAAAACGTCTGACTGTTCTATCTGGCCATTAGCTTTTTTTTTTTTTGTGACTTGAAGTGGATTCAAAAATTAACTAAATGATATTCGTATTCAGATGCAAAAAAGGCATTCAAGGTGCTGAATGCAGTACACACAAGGAAAATGCAAATGTAAGTAGAGTTGATGTGTTTTATCAAAAAAAATTAATTTAAGCTGACTGATTCTTTGATGCATAAATTCATGAAATTGTTAAACATGTGGAAAAAAAATCCATTTCCTTCACTAGTATTTCACTAAAAAAAAAATTTTATATGCTGCAATTTTATTTTTAAACAGTTTGAAGGATAGTTATATGCTGTAATTCCATCCACTGAGTTAATAGTGCCATAACACCAAATATACAATGTTAATTTCACTATCAAGAATGACTGCTTAAACAGAACATTTTAAATTTTAAATTTAGATCTGAAAAATAAAAAATGTTGCATTAATGTAGAACTGACTTAAAAATAAACTTACTAAATTTTGTAACAGCTACAGTAAACACCTTTTGCTGTAATTAATTGTTTTTTTTTTTTTGTTGTTTTTTTTCTAGTTGCTTCTAATTTTCTTTTAAATGTATTAAAAGATTCATTCGGATCCTTGGGCATTTGTTTAAGTACAGAATTGTAGGTTCGAACAGCTAGTCTTATTTGTCCAAAAAATCAAAAGCTCAGCCTAAATAATGCAACTGCACTGCATCTGTAGCTTAGAGAACTGTAGTGCTTCTATTCATGCGGTATTCATTAGAATTTACGTACAACACCTACTTTTAATGCTTAGTTTATAACTGGTGTAGATGTGGGTTTGTCTTTTTTAATTAGTTGGATTTGCTTACACATGGCTAATATTATGATACTTAACTGGTGAATAAAACCACCTGTAAGTTTTGAACACATGTGTTCTAGCTGCTTTTTATAGCTAAGTAGAAACATAAAATGATACCATATGTCACTGCCTATAAACTGTTAAAAAATCACTGGAAAAATTAATAAAATCTTTCAAAAATGCTCCTTGTTCTTAAAGATTGCCAAGTAGATTTCATTTTACAATTTCAATTTTTTCTGAATGTGACATTCATTCATTCATCCATGCATTGACTTTTAAACATATTCCAAGAAGGAGTCATGAAGGTGATTAATTACTAATCACTTTAATATCACACTGTGTTTTATAATCACAAACGACAAAGAAATAGGAAATTTAAAACCAAAGCAAAACAAGAATCAGAAAAGGTATCCACAATTCTACTTACACATTGACACTGCTAAACATTGACCTAACAAAACTGTTCATTTAAATGTTTAAAAAATATGCATATATGTCTTATGTATATACTGTATCGCCCTCTCTCTCTCTCTGCCTCAATCTTAAAATTAAAGAAAGGAACAAATAACCAATGTGCAACAGAACAATAAAAACTGCCTAGTAGTGGGTTAACTAAAATTGGTTGCTTTACAGTTAAAAGTATTGTATTACAGTAGAGACTCTACTGACCACACATTTTAACCCTGAAATTATTAAGCACCAAGCAAGGGTGGTTTTTAATTCTACGGTCACTTCCAGAGCAAAATCTGGAATCGCTTTGGGGTCAAGCCAGTAAAGCAACAGTGTCAATAGATCACAGCACACGGCAGTGGCCTTTTATGTTCCTGCACCCCCTGAGCCCTGATAATCCTCTAGAAAGCTACATTCCAAAGAATGCCTTTTCTCTACCTTTGGTAGTAAAATTCCACCTGATATCTAGAGGATATTTGTGTTGAAATGTATCATTGAAACATTAGTTTGATCTAGTGTATCCAGGATAATAACCCTAACTTTGGTGTTCTCAGTGAGTTTACTTCTCAGGCATTCTCTTAACAAACAGTTCTGGACTCTGATGATCTCCACTCCATAATAAAATGTAGGAATTCTTTCTGTCTTTCTTTCATAGCTCAATCTATCTATCTAGTCAAAGCCAGGCTACTTTTGTAACTTGTGTAACCTGTAACCATGGCAATATTTTGCCAAAAAGGAAACCTTTCACCATTGCAGCCAATTAAAGCTTTAGAAAATTATACAAAATGATAAAACAATTATAATTGAAATTACAAAAAAGTACTTCATATGCTCTAAACACAAAGAGCATATCTGGCATTTTAAAATACTTTTATTTATTCTATTTCTTTTTCAATGTTATAATTAGGGTCAACAGCTTGTGCACATATTACAAAGGATGTAGGTGCTAGTGATCATGAGACAAGGCATTTTCTGACTATACACAAATATGATTTGGGATATTATTATTCTCAAAACACTGGTTTAGTTCTTTACGGAAAGACTGATACAAATCTTTTAAACAATTAAATTCATTATTACCTTTTAGTTTTCGTGTTACTTGAAATGCAGGTAGCTTGTGTTTTCCTCTCGTATTTGTAGCAAAATTACTTGAAAACTTCTCATTCACAGGTGAAGCTTGCTTTGACAATGGGCTTTTTTTTTCAGATTCCAAATTCTTAGCTACAGCAGAGGATCCGGAGAAAAACTTTTTGCCCTTCATCTGGGGGGATCTGATTATTTTTTCCTGTTTTTGCTGATTCATATTATTTATTCTTAAAGCAGAAGTCTAGACAAAACAAAAATGAGTATGTAACTCTGTTTATTGTACCAATTAAAATAAAAAAGTAAACATTTCTTAAAAACATAAAACATTCTTATCTGTACACATAAAAAAAGAAACTTTTAAAAAACTTGCTAGTGTGACTGGTACAATTAAAAACGCTTCTATAACAAGCATTACACCATACTGCAAAAGAGCGATAGAGGCATAAATTCAATTAAACAAAAACATTCAAAAGTCATCTGCTAAACTGCAAATGGAAATATGCATAAAAACAACAGATCATTAAACAAAAATCAAAAAAGCAAAACTTACACTTAAACTGGTAAAATTAAGTAATGGAAGAAATACCCACAACCAACAATGATCCAATGTATAAAGTTTGTTAATGTTTATTCCATTACAACCTTACAAAAGATTGTGGATTAATAATGTATTATTCCACATTCCTTGTTTATATCTTACTTCTGTCATTGAATTTTTACCAAATCTCACTTTACAAACTTCCTCTGAGTCTATTTTCCTTTATCAATAGCTTTTTTCTTTATTCGTATTGCATATCTAAAAAAATATAATCACACTCTTTTGTATCCAACAGAGGTTTAAAGCAGCCAAGTAGGAGTGGGATGCATGTATATGTTTTCAATGGTTAATTGATTTTACTGTTCTATGCACATTCTAAAAACAAATATCTTACATGATCACTGGGAAGCTTTTTGCAGTACAAGTTCAACTTATCTTCATGTTACTACATGTTCTTTTCTGTTTTATGCACATTTACATAACCTTGCTTGTACCACTTACTTGTTGGCCTTAGCTTATCACATTACTGTAGTTCACTAAATTCAAGACAAAAATTACTGTTTTGTCTTTTTAATTTTAATTTGCATTTTTATTAGCTTCTGCATACCATCAGTATTATCTGTTAACATGAAGAACATTTAGTTATTCATTTATGACATTTTATTTGATATGAAAAAGAAAACCATTAAATGCTACCGTGCTTTTAGTTGAATAGATGGAGTTACAATAAACACTTTATACTGATGCCATGACTGAGATGATGAATTATGGTTTCACAAAAAAAAATATAAATAATATATATTATTTGAGTTGTCTTATGTCCAAAAACAGGAGATCCATTACAACCAAAATCAATATTTTGCAAATGGTCATATCAGATGTCAAAGCTAACTGAAAATGTGCAGTGAAAAAAGGGGAAAAAAATCCATAGGTGTAGGCCAATGAACAAAAAATTACATGAAAAATATATCCATAGCAGGGTGGTCCAAGATGCATTGCGTAATGTGTTCTATAACCTTGGCAAATAAAACAGGAAGAATATACTACCATTCATACCAGAGGTGGAAGAGGAGGCACCAAGTGCTATACATAGCAATTATTGGGCACCTATGCTTTTCAGAACAGCACAGCATTTTCAGTTGGATAATTTGATCATCCCTGCAGTGGACAGGCGCCCTGCCCAGGGTTTGTTTCCTGCCTTGTGCCCTGTGTTGGCTGGGATTGGCTCCAGTACAACCCCGTGACCCTGCAGTTAGGATGTAGTGGGTTGGATAATGGATGGATGGATGGATGGATGGATAATTTGATAATAAAATATCACAGATTAGGCATACTGTTTATCATTTATACAAAGAATGCCAATAATTCTTGAACACAATTTAGATAACATTTACTTTCAATAAGAAAGATGTCTTCCTTCTTCTGAAGCAAGTAACTCTAGGTGTGACAATTTGATTCCTGGAATGACCATGTATTGCCAACCTGATCACAAGGTGCACAGATACACATTTTTTCTACGTGTTCATTACTGAAATAAAAGTGTCACACCTACTATATATTCTGAGCAATTATAGTCATTTTCCATGAGAAGATCAGTAGAGAAATTTGCCGTGTGGCTGAGAAACAAAAGGACTGCTTGTAAACCACGTCATGATTTTAAAAAGTTAGTATTGTGAATCTGAACTCAACCCAATGATATAAAAACAGTCAATAATGATGCAATAAACGTGGGATACAAAAAAAACCCATTCTTTATTTTACAAACCAGGGCATAAATTTCAGGGGTGGATTGAAGAAGTCTCCCTTATACTTTAAAAATCCACATGGTTTAATTTAAGAAAGTGAAAGATATTTGAAAAGTTTGTGACATTTGAAATTTAAATTATTTTGACTACTCCAATAAAAATTACTCTTCAGTAATTGTAATTAACAGTTAATATCTTCTCTATATACTCATGCAATCATAAGCCTCTCAATAACAAATAGCATGGACCTGATAAACTGGTTTTCTGAAAACCTTGAACTAAAAACTGTGTTTGTTGGTATTAACTAATTCATTTGGCACTAATATTTTTTTGAAACTTGATTTTAAGCAGTATTTATTTTTAGTTACTGAAAAGATAATGTCATTGAATACACTTAGTATGCACAGTGTACATATGATGAAATAAATCACTAACTCCATTATCATATTATTTTTATTAACCTGTTACTGAAATTTCCTCTAGCCTATAACATGCTACCCATTTAAATCTTGTTAGATTGGTGAAAAAGCCAAAGTTATTACAAATGAGATTCCCACTCTACAAATCCTGTAACAGCTATAAAGGTAAAATAATTTTAGAATCTACAGTTAACTAAATCTATCTAGACCTATTCAGCACAGTTGTCTCCCGGTCAATAAGAAATGCCCTCTCTAAATAACTGTGGAAACAATACATCAACTGATGTAACATTTCATGCTTTTTGAAGAAATCTTACTGTGTCATAACTTTCCACTATAGAAAACAATATTACAGAATGGTCAACAGCATTTCGACACAATACTTACGCCGGGGTTATACTTAACCATGCTGCAGCAGACGCTCCTGCTACGCTAGCGGTTGACTGTTTATGCTTGCATGCATACTTTACATAAATCTGGAGGAATCCACCAAGTGGCAGTGCGAGATATTATCACAGAGAGAACAGGTTCGGCTTCTCTGTGTTGTGAATTGCCTGGAACACCCATTAAATTCCGATGACACCTTACCACAATATCTCTGAAAAGGATTTAATGATTAAATCCATCAATCCAGGGATGTATCCATTCCAGCACGCATTGGGCACGAGGCAAAAACAATCCCTGGACGGGGTATCGCAAGGTGAATACAAGCACACACATACACTGGCATCATTTTAGCAGCACTAAATCTCCAAATCTGTATTTCTTTGGAAGGAAACCAGAGCACAGTATGGAAACCCAGCAGGAAAACATGTAAACTCCAAGCAGGGAATAACAGCGACGTGACTCCCTGCGAGACAGCAGTGTTACCGCTCCGCCACTGTGTCACTCCCATGTGTGTAATAATTAACAGTATCCGTTATTTAAACGAAATTAACAATTTATCTGTAAAATGTAACATACATACTTTATTGCATTTCATCATTAAAGTGATATCTATACTAATAAAATGCAAAACCCTCACTGACTTACTCACTCACTCACTGACTCATCACTAATTCTCCAACTTCCCGTGTAGGTAGAAGGCTGAAATTTGGCAGGCTCATTCCTTACAGCTTACTTTAAAAAGTTGGGCAGGTTTCATTTCGAAATTCTACGCGTAATGGTCATAACTGAAACCTATTTTTTCGTCCATATACTATAATAGACTTCTGCTCGATAGTAGTTTAGTGCCTGCCCATATAAGGCCGTCCGTCAGCGGCAATTCAATAGAAACACTGCCGCTAAATATTCACGGGTGAAGGACTGTGCTTATGCAGATGAAGATGAGATGGTCAGGGTGGTGTTTGGCACAAACTCAGCAAAACGGCGAGAGAAACTTTTAATTGCCGGGTCTTAGTTAACATTACATACAGCCGTGGACATCGCACGAGATGGCACCAGCACAGCTGGGAACCTTCGATGCATGTACACCGAGCGGCTCACGTGAACTGAAGCAGTGCACAGACAAAAAGCAACAGTTCCAAAGAGTGCTGAACAAAAACCGAATTACACAATTGAGAAAGCAGCAAAAAAATATTAAGCGTGTGACACATACAAACATATTCATAAGTTCAGCTACTGCAGAAACAAAGCACACGGTGGAAAAAGTCAATGTCCCGCTAAAGGAAGACAGTGTAAAAAAAAACCCGTGCATGCAGTGTGTCAGGTCTCAGATAAAGAGGAAGACGAGCTGTTTATTGATGCAGTAAGAAACGAATCGATTAATGAAACCTGTTATCTTTACAACGATTGACAAACACGGAATGTAACTTGAACACAACACATTCTACAAATACGAATGTGATTGAAAGAAATAATGATAATCAAATCATTGATGACAGCAACACTCATAACAGTGACAAAACAATTACATTGACAATCATGTTACGTTATTTTTAAAATGTTTCCTTTTCTTTTTCATAACTTCTTTAACACACTATTCTCCGCCATGTTACAGGTATTTTGCTAGTATATGAATAAATCTATACAAACTGAGAGGCGGAGTGGTGGCTCTGAGGCTAGTGTTCTGCACTGGGAATTAGAAGGTTGCCGGGTTGAATCCCGTAAATACTAAAAAGGGGCTCTGCTCTGTTGGGCCCTTGAGCAAGACCCTTAACCTGCAATTGCTGAGCGCTTTGAGTAGTGAGAAAAGCGCTATATAAATGCAAAGAGTTATTAAAATGTATCTTAATTTTTCTCTATATGTTATTTTAATTTTCTAATTAAATAGGTTAACATATGCAAATATGTTGGAGGGCGGCAAATTGAAGCCCCGCCCCAAGCGGCACAAACTCTAGCTATGCCACTGCTGTCAGTTCAGTGAGTTTAGCAAGTGATGAGATCACTGTTAATACTGAGTCATACACAGTCATGACGAAAGAAAGGAAACTTTGTAAGACTCAACCTTGGATGGGGTGCCAACCTTGCACAAATCGACAACACATTATTACAAATTAAAATGTATTTAGTTAGTGTTTCAGAATTTCCAAGCAGACATGTGTTAATTTTTTGAAGCACAAGACAAATCTCTCCAAAGTGTTAATGTAAATGTATAGTCTCAGAGATGTGCAATAACGGAGATATTCAAACAGCACATATCAATTACAACAAAGTAATTTTTACTTAGTGTAACAAGCAAAATTTGACTAATGGCACAAGACACATATGAATGATACAGGAGTGAATGCAAAGCCATTTCCAGGTAAGAATAATCTTCACTTACAGGAACCTATACTGTATAAGCATAAGCAGTCTAAAAGCTTATGTAAGTTAAACTGAAAGCAACATAACAAAGGTTGTTTATTGGGAATTCTGAAATAATAATCTTTAACTAATTTAATTTTAAAAAAGGTAGCCATAAAGCAGGTTCAAGGAGGGAAAGATTTCGAAATGTAAAGTTTCTGGTGAGTGACATTTGAAATTTGAGTTTATTTCTCTTTAGTGTTTTTTACCTAATGTCTCCTTCATACATTGATGTAGTCTTACAATAGCAGATGTCATAAAATTGACAAAATTATTTTGCAGAGGAACTTAATTTGAAAAGAGTCCTCTTATAAAAGCAGCTTTAAAGAGTTTGGGTAAATGAAAAATGTATTATTAATTTTGATATTCAAAAAAAGATCCAACTTCAATTAAAGGACAGGAATACTAAGTAAATTAATGTAGTATGTGCACATGGTACAATAAATCAGATAGACCATGTTGATTTTATCGTTATTTATAAACCCCACAGTAAAACCAATAAAAGGCCCACTGTTTGTTTTCACACTTGGGGTGTTTGGGGGAATCTCCCTGTCAAACATGAAATTCTAGCTCTAAAATGTTTATTTTGTGTAAATCAAAGTATGAAAATTTCAGGCTATTTTTTTATTCCATAACAAGCTATTGCTAATACATTAAAAATTAATTAAAAAACATTTTTACATCAGAAAAAATTTAAAGAACAAACACACACAACAAAACACCTTGTAACACCTTGTTAAAATCCCCACATACAATATTTTTGTGCAAATAAAGAAACATCACCTTTAGTTTTTATCTGTAACAGCTCAGCACTTAAACAACGTAAGTGAAAATAAATGACAGTACTTCAGAACATTTAAATTCCTGGAGGTGGTACACCAAGAGAAAAGGTTAAGAATCCCTGTAATGTACTGGCCTCCCGTGTGGAGTCTGTTACTTGCTTGGGGATTGATGGTTTAAAGTGCACAAAAAAAAATGAAAAGTTTAAATGCATTGTTAAATAAAGCATATTAATTCCTGGACATGTGTTACATGCTCTTTTGTAAGCATCATGACATTCTTCATTAGTGGCAAATTTAATGGCAATTAAATAAAAAATAATATTTTAAAATACTGATAAATGAAAGTATAATGAGCACTTACACCTAAACAAAATTAAACTAATTAGATCATAAAAAGTGCGTACATCTACCAGTTTTGGTTCCTTTTAAAACTGTACAATTAGTAAGATTTAACAATTAAAAAACAGAAAGAAATCCAATTATTATCTGATTGAGTTATGTGATTCACATAGTTGCATGTACAAAATTTTGTGAAATGGTTCTGGCTATTTTAGGTATGTAGAGTCAATCAAAGTTAAACCACATAGTCACATGATATGTATAAGAACCACTATAAATTATGCAAAATAATAAATGAAAAACATTTGAGGAAAAAAAAAATCTCAATGGGATGTCCATAAGCACACGATGCAGTACTCACATTCACCAATTTTCCAGCAATGAAAGAAATTATTTGAAAACAACATCTGAGGAAACAGAAATAAGTGATATTCAGCAAACAAATTGTTTTGTAATGTAATTGGAATATTTTATAAAGTCCACAAAAACTATACTCCCTTAGTAGCAAAAAAATATGTTGATCAGTTGGTCAGCACACAAAACTAAATAAACCATCCATCCATTTTCCAACCCGCTGAATCCGAATACAGGGTCACGGGGGTCTGCTGGAGCCAATCCCATCCAACACAGGGCACAAGGCAGGATCCAATCCTAGGCAGGGTGCCAACCCACCGCAGGACACACAAAAACACACCCACACACCAAGCACACACTAGGGCCAATTTTTAGAATCGCCTTGTTCAATAAATGCTGTCTATTATATAGTACCCAATACCAATAGCAAGATTGGTATTTTTATATTTAAAAATTTCTGTAAGCCAGGACAGTGAGAATGAATAGCACTGAGGTCTCCATGATCCAGCATCTAGGGTTCAAATCTTAGAACATGTCTTTGTCTATGTGGAGTCTGCATGCCTAGGTCCTCTGGTTTTCATCTCCATCCCCAAACATATGCATGTTAGAGTATTTAGTGATTCTAAATTTCCCCTTTGAGAGAATATGCACAAATAGATCCTGAATGTAAACGTTGCCCAATTCTGAGCTGGTTCCGGCTTTGTGCGCAATGCTGCCAGGACAGACTTTAGTACCCCCGACCCTGAATTAGATTAAGAAGGTTTTAAAATCCTCAAAATATGTGTTTGTAGTTCTCTGTTTCTTTATTTTTATACTTTGATTTAAAATTACATAGATATTTATGTACTACAGTTCTATTGTGTCACATTACTGTGCTCCCTGCATTTAGAATACATGACCATTAATAAATACGGCATACAATTAAAATTAAATTAAATGTAATTATGTTAATGATTTTTATTGCTTCATAATTTGCATAATATGAGTTATGCATTGTACATCATGGCCCTAAATAGGTTTCTAATTTGGTGGAGTATACTAAATACTGTGGATCTATTAGAAAGTCAAGTGAATAAGAAATGCACTTCTGTTAATTTAATAGTAACTGTCAAATTATAAGCAATTCAGAGAACAATTATATTATCTCTGCCATACGATAACCCTTAAAACCAAAATGTGGTCTAAAGTAGGTATATTGTTGAATATTCATCGATGCAACAGCCAATTTAATATATATTAAAGACATTTCCTCTATGATTGCTTACAAAATTACACAATAACAAAGGCAACTGTTTTTAAAAGAGCAATGTATATTATTCAAATTGTTATTAACATAATAGTTGTGACATATTTAGAAGTATTGAATAATAAAGGTGAAGTGGTTTTTATGTTACATAATGGTAAAAAAATATTATTTTGTAAATGAAGCTAAAACAATTATTTTTGACTGATACTTTTCTGTGTACTTGAAAAGTAATGGAAGATACTGACAGGTTTGTTGGAGTATCTCATAAGTTTCTCAGTAGTGTACTTCAGAAATTAAATTAAGAATATTTCTAGAAATATGGATGAACAGAAGGTTAGATAATTAATGACCTAGACCAATGCTTTAATGTTCATTATATATACACACAAAATCACATCCACTTTATTTATCAACTGGGGAACTCGCTTAGTAAAACTACTATTTACAAATAATATTACACATCTAAAAACACATGCAAAAAAAAAAACAAACATTCAGTCACATTAGGATACTTCAATGTAAATGATTCATAATTAACAACATCAACTAAAATATCCTAATAATCACTGGGAACTTCTTGCATCCTCACCAAAGCAGATCTTTCTTCATGTTATGGTATCAAAATGTTTATGCACTTTATAAAACACATATTATAATATTTTAAATTTTAGGAATCCTGCTATCAATTACAAACAACTAACAAAAGTTCAACCAAACCAATTTTTCCATGTTATGATTATTCCAAATTTAAATTAATTTACCCATAATGCCACTTTCTATATTTGCATATCTGAATAATCAGGTAGGTTAGCAATCATTACTTAATAAGTGATTTCAGTGGAAATATATAGCTTATTTATGATAAACTTTCTTTTAAACTTTTCAAAGAAAGTCTGAAACCAGATTAAACTAAAAATAAATTATTTTTAATAAACAAACCTTTAGCTAATTGTTTTTAAATATATCAAGACATAGCAGCTTGTATGAGTGCAATTTGTTTTCTTCATTTTTTTCCCCTTTATTTTCACAAGACATCAAATTACAATGGTTGCACATTAACTACTAAAAAAATGCTCAAAATCTAAAAAAGCACAGGAATTATCACTGAGCCAGAAAATTCTATAGATGTATTTATAGACAATGAACACAGTAATTGCATTTTTCAAATATTCAATTAACTAAAGATGACTGATCAGGTGGGATTACATGCTAAAATTGACAGCTATTCTTTGAGAGCAAGATTGGGATTGCCTGTCTGCCAGAAATTAAATACAACTGGAGGTATGACATCAGATTATATGGACTTTCTGCTTTTATTTCATAATGTCACTGAGTCAAAAAAATCAATCTTTATTATTCCATAGGAGAAGACATAATATGTCTGTGCTAATCAAATTAAGCTGTTCATTAAACAGGTTGCTGTTGTAAATAAGGTGTTGGAAGGTTACAGTCCCTATGGGTGTTCATTGTAATTAATCTCTAACTGGAAGCTAATTTCTGAATTTAGTGAACACTTCACATTTTAGAGAATCAGGTGTCCTTTTCCAAGAAATGAGTGACAATAGTAATGTTCAGGATTGTTTTGTGGTCTCCCTTACACACCCTCCCACTAAACAGTTAAAAAAAAGAAAAGAAAAGAAATAAAAGAGGTTGTGCTGGACATAAGTAATCACAAAGACCTGCACAGGAATAACGGACTTCACTGTTATTTGCAACTGGTCTTGTACACTACAAACATAAAATTTTGTATAAAAGCTGTTTTGTTTATAAAATACCAGGGGCCTCATATATAAAACCTTGCTTACATTCCATGCAAAAATATTACTTACTTTCAAAGGGCAACAATGGCATACACACAACAAAAAGTAGATTTATAAAACCTACATATACTACATGCGATGGAAGGTTCCTTTACAATTCTCAAATCAACTTAAAACTATGCACTCATGCATTTTTTTAGTTACTCTCCATCACTTCCTACCAGTAAAATAACCATACATGGATTAAAAAATGCCTTTTCCTGAATATTCAAATCTAACCAGCTTATAAATTTGACCATGATCCCAAGATACGTACGTCTGTACTACAAACCATAGGAAAACAGAGGATACTAAAATTCAGTGAATGTAAACTTCAAGTAATACTGAAATGGACTGTGTTACTAAAATAAGTCTGATATAAACAGTACTTTTTTAAGGCCACAGGTAATGTAAATATGTTAGTAATCTAGGCTTTTGGCATATGGTGATGCACTGGTAGTGCTGCTGCCTCGAAGTAAGGAGTCTGGGAGGGTGCACCCCAGATGCTCCCAGCGTGGAGTATGCCCATTCAGTTTAACTATGATATAATTAGTTCAAGAACAGAGTAATGTGACTAATGCATCATTGAAATACACACTGAAATGAGATTTTCTGTTCACTTCTTTGTCCTCCTAACTGGAGTTGTTAAAATGGAAGCACCAAAATAGTGTGCGCAGGACTTATGGGTCGTTAAAATTTGCCATAAAGTTCATGTTTTATAAATCCTAACTTTTGTGCAAGAAATGGCTTAATATTTATGGGATATAAGTGTAACATTAAATTTCATATTATACAGAATCACTTGTTTAAGCAGAAATAACAGAAAACATGGGGTGAAGTATCTCAATTCAGTAAAGAGATTAAACTATTTTTCATAAAGATGTTGGATTTAGTTAAAATCTGTAACTATCCAAGGTTAAAATTGAATTTCCAGTTGCAGACAGTGCATCTCATACTCAGGTCTTGGAAAGCCATAGTGCCATTAAGTTTTTAGGAAAGTCTTATTTAACTAAAAGCTGATTCATGCCGTTAGTAAAAAATAAACTGTTTTAATTGCATGGCATACTCCCATTTTTATTTATCTATGACAAACAATGTCACATTTAGTGTTTTGGACTGGAGTAGTACTGCTCATTTATCCACTGTATTAGACTGCATTGTTAATGGTTTGAAGGTTTAGGAAAAAATGATGCTAAGTTTTAACAAGTGGTCATTACTAAAATGAAGGACAAAACACACTTGTTTGATTTCTGAGCACTAAACAACCCGACTGCAATCTTTCCAAATTTAACAAATAATTAAAACAAAAACAATCAGCAATATTCTATGAAATTTCAGACAAACACCTGTCATTCTAAGTCTGAAGCAAGTTGTTCCAATTTCTGGTGACAAATACAGTATCTCCAAAATGAACCATAGCTCATATTGCTGGAGGTAATATCTCACCTCCTATGAGTATATAAAAAAAATATTTTTTTCCTAGGAGAGTGTTTAGATCCTTGCTGTTCCTTATTATTATTATTCATCTGTGTAATTCGCCAAAGCAGTTATCTCAGCAAATGTGCTATATTTACAAGTGACCTTGGATGCCAACTCTTTTACTGGAAAATCGTTGTGCCGTCAGCATAGACAAAAATTGTTTTTCCTTTGTCTCATGATACAGTACTTTGCAAGGCCAATGTGACATGACAGAGTTGTCGCAGCCATTAGCAGAACTTTCACTGTGTTTTGGGCCTATTTTACATCACTATACCCTATGTGCTTCATGTATGCATGATGTTACTACTCCAGCCAGATTTGCACCCTGGATGCGTATTTGTTGTATTTTGTGTGTGATTATCATTTCATAAACATCTGTGGTTGTTTGAGGCAGGGTGGTGCAGTGGTTAGCACCAATAACATTTTAGTTCCTCCATCCCCAATGACTTCAATGCATTCTGCCGAGTTTGTTGAAGCTCCGTATTATTTCTGGGATTTTGCTGAACTTCTGGCAATGTGAACTCCACAGGATTTCCTCATCATTACTTATCATAATACCTGACAGCTGAAAAGAGAACTATAGTTCTAAATGATCAAAAGTGTTTACTTTAATAACCTAATAGTTAAACAATCATCAATAGGGTGAAGTTTAGAAAAGGTAAATTTGAAGTGGAAATTCTTCATGCATAATGTGAAAGTAGTGAGTGAAGAGTCAATTAACCACTTTAATAATACACCAGACTTCTTTTTAAGCCCATCCTGAAAGTTTTGTTTATGGCTACTGAATGTTGTTACTGTAATTCTCTCTCTCATTTGTTGTTCTTTTAGCCCGACTATGATGAATTAAATAAAACATGGTTGATGAATTCATTTACCTTCTTATCTGTTTTGTTTCCTGTACATAACTGGAAAGATATGCAGTCTGTGTCACAACAAACTGACACATGCAAAGAAATAACTGTAGCTGGGAAGCCAGCCAATTGTAAGGCATTCAATGCTTCACTTTCATTCTCAGTGAGCCAATTTCAGTCTGTCAAACAAATTACCAGGTGGAGACTTCAGAGGAATTTATGTGGGCACAAGGATATAAAGAATTTAAATGGATTACAAAGACTACAAGAGGGTAATGCTGTGGACTGTGTCAACATCCCATCCAATAAGTTTTTAACATAGTTGGAAACAAAATAATGGTATACTTGCCTTTCGTTTTTCATAGGTGAGTATACTGGAAGTATTTGAAATGTTTTTGTTTATGCTGTCATCCACTCTATTTTTATGGTCAAAATCATCACTAACAGCTTCTGTGGCTATATGAATACCGGATATCTGATGTGGAACCAGGCCTTCGCATGAAAAGCTGATATCTGAGTGTTCCTCAGAAATTCTGCCTTGCTTCCTTAGACTTTCCTTATTGAAGAGTCCATCCAGTGTGTCATGCTGAAGTTCGATTTTGCTGTAAAGTGTGACATAACATCTTAAATACAAAAAAGACCTTTATGAATCTTTTCGAATGCATACTATGTAAAAGAAGATACCTTGCTGGCTGTAGTTCAAAGCCACGTGAATAACCATACTTATTCCCAAGGGGCTTCATGAGCTCTTCAACAGTTGGTAAGTCTAAAGTATACAATTTCACAATAATAAGTTTATTTCTAATGATTATATACACAAGAGACAATTAAATATTTTTTTGAGTTACATTTTTTTAAACAAAATAAGAACAGAAGAGGCTGATCGCACTTGTGATACTTTTAGATAAATATGAAAATGATCTACATAATATCAGGTATTACCATTGATGTTTACAGAATGAAAGTTTGCAGTTAGTGTTTTTCTATGAATAATACCATTAATGATTTTATTGCTCCAATTGCGCTATGGCTTTAGACAGTAGTTGAATATTCTATAATAGTAACTGAAACCGAGTATTTTTTCCCCCAGTGTTCAGTATCAGCATTATCTACATTTTATAATTTATTTTTGGTGGTCCCAGGACAGATGATTAGAAGTTAGCATAAAACCTCAGAAAGAAAAATCCAAAAAACCTATGTATTCCACATTCAATGGTTATTGATGTAAACCACAGATTTTGAAGTGTTTTACAAAAACAGGGATTAATAAAAGGCAAAACTAAAAAAACTCTGACCTCAGACTTTCCTCTCTTCATCATTTGTCTGAAACTAATTTGCCTAGTACATTATTGCTGGACAAGACACCACTTAAACATAAACATCTCAACAGAAAATTTGCAATGACCCACTGTTAACCACTGCACCACTATGCAGCTCTGTCATTTTTTTATGAATCAAAAAAATAAATAAGAAAAATAATATACAGCCAAGTATGTGTAAGTGATTGACTACCAAATAAACTATTTTAAAGATATCAACATTAACACATAAAAAAAAATGTGAAAAGAACAGGCCATTCAACCCAACAACCTCGACCATCCTATTTACCAAGATTGTCCAAAATAACACAAAGTCAAAAGTTCCAATCTCCATAAATCTTTGAAAGGAATAAATAAGTGATTTTTAAAAAAAATTCACATAAATCTAAAATTGTCTGTTCCTTTCATTTCTGATTTTTTTTTTTTTTCAGTACAGAAATATAACTGGGCACATGCAATACATTAAGTCCAATGCAGCCACACACACCCCCGTTAATTGTCAGTTTCAAAGATATTTTATTTTACTGTAAGGCTTCTGGATTACCTGAGTCAGTGTTACTACCAACAAATCCAAGTTCTTGTGTATTTTTAAGGCTCTGAAGAATATTCATTTTACTATTCTTGCTGTCACCCATGAATATTTTATATTCACTGCCTGAGTCTCCAAAAGAGCCGTTAATCTTGCGGTAGGCCTCCTGTAATGCTTCCAGGTCACTACCACTTTGAATATATGAAACACCTAAGTTGAAAGAAATTGATTAATTAAAAAACAAGTAATCCTGTATATAATTAGTGATCACAACATAGGGGATTTACTACATTTCTAAAAATACAGCACAACTTTAGTAACCAGCAAATAGATGGCTCTCCAGACCACTCCCATTAAGAAGACTGAAAATTCTGTGCTCCTGATTTTAACAAATTTTCAGAGAAACTGCTGTAAATATCAAGTATATGAATTTCATATAAACCAGTGAAAGCATTATACATTAATGGCAACAGATAATTACACTTCTCCTCAATAGTTCCTAAAATAGCTAGTTTATAATTTCAATAATAAATATCATTAAAAAGCTTTTAATAAAATGACCTCTTACCTGCACCAACTCCATCAAGGTCTGTGAATGCTTTCTCATTACTTTCAGTTATTCCTTCATTATCTTCCTGTAATGTGTTTTGACGTGATTTACCATTTGTTGACTCTAATGAGTCAAGAAGTGAGACTATAAAACATTAACATAATTCAAATGTTAATAGAAATTCAGGGAGCTATTTGCATTATACATGCAAAAGACGCATTTGGTCTTCAAAAACATTCTAAAAATACCTTACCTTTTGCCAGCATCCTAGGCTTTGCCAATGGCTATATGTAAAAAGAAAAAAAGTACACAAAAATTGATCATTTACATATCTTTAAACCAATATACTCAAATCTACAATTAGCCATAAACGATTGGAAACTGGACATTATTATGGCAGGTGTAGTGATAAACCATTCCATTTGCAAACATACAGTGTTCCTCAATTAGCCCTTTTCACTCTTCTATATTTTTTCTTCCAGAAGGTGTTGTCGACACATAAGCTCTCTTCTGGTTATCCAAAATTACAGCAGAGTCACAAAAGAAGAATTTCTGTAGTGGCCTTCTATGTTTAAATTCTAAACAAAATCATCCTTGCCTGAGTTTTAACAGCTTTACCACTGATAAAACATAGTGAAGAAAATGAATCCAAGTAATCAGAAGGCATAAAACACAAATCCATTATATAGTATGGAAGCATGTCTGTTTGTATCTGGTACTTTTACTTAAGAATTTACAAAAAGATTACATGCTGCCTTAAAACTGATGCTGTGCATTTTTAACTAGAACAATTGTGGTGTCTTACTGACTTGGGGACTGGATTTTGAAAGGGTAATGCTCGTCTTAGAGTTTATCTATTAGAGTCTGAGCTGATTGAAAACAGCACAGCAGATTTCTTCTCAATGGAACATGTCTATGGCGCAGCACCTTCTAAGTATACACAACCTAATGTAACTGCAATATACCATACCATATTTATTTGTTGAGCGCTTAAAAACACAGCATTACAACTGACCAAAGCGCTGTACAGTTACAACAAGCAGGACTAAAAGCAAAACATTAAAAATAAACATTAAGAGAGAATTAAAACAGAGATACTAAAAACAGGTCAAGGGACCAAATAAAATAGAGAAAATAGCAAAAGGCAAGTGGAAAATGAAACAGGTTAAGAATTAAAAGCCAATGTGAAGAAGTTCGTTTTTAGGCGAGATTTGAATGTGGCGACTGAAGCGGCTTGCCTAACCACTAAGGGCAGGGAGTTCCAGAGCCTGGGTGCACAGACGGAGAAAGCCCTTTCACCACAAGCTTTAAAACGTGCCTTGGGAACGGTTAGGAGCAGCTGATCTGTGGATCTAAGAACACGAGGGGGATTGTGACAATGGAGCAAGACACTCAAATAGGCGGGGGCTAGACCGTTTAATGCCTTATAGGTTAGGAGGAGAATCTTAAAATCGATTCTGAATCTAACCGGCAGCCAGTGCAGGGTTTTCAAAATCGGTGAAATGTGTTGGATTCTGCTACTTCCAGTTAGAAGCCTTGCAGCCGCATTTTGAGCCAGTTGGAATCTAGAAAGCGTGGCTTTACTGATACCAAAAAGGCAGGAATTAGAGTAGTCAAGCCGGGACGTAATGAATGCATGAATTACTGATTCCAGGAGGTGGTTAGAAAGAATAGGCTTGAGTTTGGCGATTCGCCTTAGATGGAAAAAGCAGGATTTTACTGTGCTGTTGACTTGAGCATCCATTTTCAGGAACGTATCCATTTTGATTATGATTAATATGATTAATTTTTTTGTGGATAACAATATGAACCACAACTTTAGATACTGCATGTTTGCAGGTTTTGTGGCAGGAACTTAACCAACATAAAGCAAGCATTAAAAAAAGTTTGAAAACAATACAAAGATAATTGTTCAGTATGTAATCATATATCAAATACTATTATTTTATTAGATTACAGCTAGATTACCTTGTTTATTCTATATGAAAATGTATTGAAGCCTGTTAAAACCAGGTGAGCTAACATTAAACATAAAAAACAGGCTAGCTGAAACTGTTACTGGCATGTGAAAGTTAGCAAAGGTACCTTAGTAATTATAAAAGAATTCTTCAATGGAAATATTACAGTCTTTTTCTAGTTTTGATGCTTAATTTGTATTGTACTTGTGGCATATGGCCACTGCCCTTACCTGGCCAAGATGCCTTCATACTGGAAGGACTGGGGTAGAGCTTGTGCATAGGGCATTATCTTCCCTGGGATGCTAGGCTTCAACACAGAGCTTCAAGCGACCCTACTATTACATGACACTGGGAGTACTCCCAGGTGTTACATAAAAGGAGCTCACTGCCACAGCTCCAGAAGCTAAAGTCATGAAGAAGGAGGATGAAGCTTGCTCAGAAGAGCGAAGGCACAGAGTGACAAAAAGATATATTCTAAATTGTATAGGTTTAAAAGTAATAACATTTTCACAAACGCTGACCTGGAATAGTCTAAAACGATACCTCACATGCTTATGTTAAAGAAGGACTCTGGAAATTCAGAGGAACTCTCAAGGGAATTCTGTGACCACTCTCTCCGGGGAAACCCCCATCAACACCATGCTCTTAACACTCTCCAAAATGACCGATTGCACCCTTCTGAAACCTAAAAGCAGATAAGCAGCTCCCTCTCTTACAAGCTAGAAGCTGACCATTTCTTCTCTTTGTGAGCCGAAAAAGCTGTAATCCGATTTTCTTCAAGAAGAAAATTTCAGCTCCTAAACCCGTAGGCCAGAAAGAGTAATGTTTCTCCCTATGAAGTTGCAGACAACACAGCAAAGGTGCCTATCTGAGGAAAGCACTGCACAACACAAAGGACCATGTTGCAAGGAGAAACAGTGCACTCCAAATCAAGAAAAATCCATTTAACCTAAAGCAACAGCAGTAACACCACCATACAACATAAGCCATCACCTTAAAAGGCTTGGTATCATGAAAATATTTTTTGTGCAAAGATAAACTAGAACTCTAAATAGCCAGTAAACAATCTATTTGTTTCCTGTCTGATATATTATATATATACACTAGCAAAATACCCGCGCTTCGCAGCGGAGTAGTGTGTTAAAGAAGTTAAAAAAGAAAAGGAAACATTTTAATAATAACGTAACATTTGCTTTCTATTCATTTGCATAAGCACAGCGCCAGCGGTAGCAAGTCTATAAACTTAATTTAAACTTACGGTTTACACTGTGCTTTGTTTCCACAGTAGCTGCACTTGTGAATATGCTTGTATGCATCACTCGATTCATATTCTTTTGCTGCCTTCTCAATTGTGTAATGCATTTTTTGTTCAGCGCTCTTTGGAGGTCTTCCTTGTTCTCTACGTACTGCGTTCACAGTCAGTTCATGTGAGCCGCTCTGTTGTGTGATCTTGCGATGTCCACGGGTTTATTTAATGTTAGCTAAGACCCGGCACTTAAAAGTTTCTCGCTATAGCAATTTTAACTCTGTTACAAAGTGATCCAAAGTCTTGTTTATACCTCGTGTCTTCTCATTAAACTTGTATCTCGCGAATATCGTATTCGTCGTAGGCATGACAAACGCCAGCGGCAGCAGGTCTATAAACTTAAACTTACGGTTTACATCGTGCTTTGCTTCCGCAGTAGCTGCACTTATGAATATGCTTGTATGCATCACTCGCTTCATATTCTTTTGCTGCCTTCTCAATTGTGTAATGCGTTTTTTGTTCAGCGCTCTTTGGAGCTCTTCCTTGTTCTCTACGTACTGCGTTCACAGTCAGTTCACGTGAGCCGCTAGTCCTTCACCCGTGAATATTTATCTTATATGGGCAGGTACTCAATTACGTGGCAGGCGTGATGATGTGGGATGCCACACATGGAGATCGAGCTTCCGGCTATGGCCGTATATATGGTCGAAAGTAGGTTCCAGTTATGACCGTTACGCGTAGAACTTCGAAATGAAACCTGCCTAACTTTTGTAAGTAAGATGTAAGGAATGAGCCTGCCAATTTCAGCTTTCCACCTACATGGGAACTTGGAGAATTAATGATTAGTCAGTGAGTGAGTGAGTCAGTCAGTCAGGGTTTTGCCTTTTATTAGTATAGATACAGTATATATATATCTCTTTGTATACCATGTTGTCAGTTCGGCCCTCCGGTTGTAACATGACCAAGCTGTGCACTGAGCTTACTCTTAAGGATGCAACGTACAGTTGGCCATGTGAACAGTAATCTTGTTTCACATCTCAGAGCGTGGATTGCTGCTGTCATAATCAGTTTGAGTTTCATTGTTTGTTTCAATTATGACAGTATTTGCAGGATTTGTTGTGTTGAAGTGACATTTGGCATCTGTCAAGTGTTGTAAGCACACAACCGGTTTCATCGATAAAATCACATCCAGCTTTTGAGAGTTTAAACATTCATAAACATCAAAGTGTCCACTACTGAAATCGTCACCCCTGAATCAAAGATGTTTAAGAGGCATTGGCGGTTGTCGAAAGGTGTAAAATATTTGGCCATTTCGGTACACTTGAAAGCAACAACCCAACAATTCAGTGGCAGCCATCAACTCACATGCAGAACCATAGGTGAAGGGCTTAAGCATTTCTCTCTTATAGTGCTCCTGTGTAGTATAATAATCTCCTGTACCGTCATCAGTCCACACCTTGAACCTGTCCCAGTCATTCAATACATAAGACACAATGTTCCTCTGGATTTCAAGAGTGAGCCTGATATGGTCGTGCAATATGATCATCTCAATAGACATGGTAATGGGGGTTGGAATGATAAAGGAAATGGATATCTGAGCAATGTAAAGTAAGTGTAAAATACCTACACAATAACTATAATTGTAATAAAAAACAATAAAAAAGCGGAGAAGCCGTGGATTAAACAAAAAGGCTGTAGTTATCAGTAGGGAGACGTGAATCCCGTGTCGAAGCAAGGAAGGGAATGTAGAGACCGGAGCGACGGACAGTCTTATATAGGCAGGCAGCCAACAATGTGGGAGGCGTTGGGATGGGGCACCCAACGCTGCCTCACACAGCGACCGAGCTGCAGGCTATGGACGTATACATGTACGTAAGTAGGATTCAGTTAGCGTTGGGAACCCGTGTACCAAATTTCTTAAAGATGGGCCCATAAGTAACAAAGACTGTTGAAAAGTTCAATATGGCAGCCGACTGTGGCATCATACCACCGAAATAAGTAAGTACATTGGTTTCGGTTAGCTCAAGAAAGCTGCCTACCAAATTTCGAGAAGATGAGGCCATAAATAAGAAAGTTCAACTTGGCGTACGTTTTTGACCGTTATGACCATTACGCATAGAATTTCTAAATGAAACCATTTTCAATGCAAAATTTTTGTAAGTAAGCTGTAAGGAATGAGCCTGCCAAATTTCAGCCTTCTACATCCACGGGAAGTTGGAGAATTAGTGACGTTGGAAAGTTCAATATGGCGGCCGACAGGGGTGTCATACCAATGAAATAAGTACGGACATCGGTTTCCGTTAAAAGTTCAATATGGCGGCCGACAGTGGCATCATACCACTGAAATAAGTACCAAATTTCAGCCTTCTACCTACACGGGAAGTTGGAGAATTAGTGATGTTGGAAAGTTCAATATGACGGCTGACAGTGGCGTCATACCACCGAATAAGTATGTACATTGGTTTCGGTTAGCGCAGGGAAGCCGCCTACCAAATTTCGTGAAGATGGGGCCATGAATAAGAAAGTTCAATATGGCGGACGTTGTTGACCGTTATGACCGTTACGCGTCGAATTTCAAAATGAAACCTGCTTAACTTTTGTAAGTACACTGTAAGGAATGGGCCTGCCAAATTTCAGCCTTCTACGTATTAACGGAAGTTGGAGAATTAGTAACGCTTTGGAAAATTCAATATGGCGGCCGACAGTGGCGCCACACCACCAAATAAGTATGTACATCGGTTTTGGTTAGTGCAGGGAAGCCACCTACCAAATTTCGTGAAGATGGGGTCAGCCTTCTACCTACACGGGAAGTTTGAAAATTGGTGATGTTGGAAAGTTCAATATGGCGGCCGACAGTGGCGTCATACCATCGAAATAAGTAAATACAGCGGTTTTAGAGTATATGCAGTTTTCATATGTCTGTACTTCTGGTACTGCTCAATAAATTGTATTACTCTGTTGAAACAAGTGTGCTTCAGTTACGTTGATGCAAGTCTAATGGCCTGAGACCACCTCCTACAATAGAGAAAGGTAAGGTGAATAGTAGGAGACCTACCAGATTATTTAATTAATTACTGAGAAAACACGGATAATTCATTAATCACGTTACATCTCTCCCTGTTCCTACATGCCAGACAAAATAAAACTGGATTGATTTCAAAGTGTTCATAAATAATTGTTACGAACACAAAAATGTGCAATTACGCATGGCGATAATTTGACTAACTCACAGGAAGCATGCAATACAGCTCTGCTACCCCAGTACTAATGTGAAAAAACTGTGGAATCTGCCAATTTACAACTGCATTTTCCAGGCAAACAGATATCACAAACTGAGAGTGCCCAACCTGGGCATTAGGTGTAAATAAACTAGCCTGTTTAAGCAATTGGATGAATCGAATAATCAGAAAGGCAATAATATTTTTCATCTTCATGGGAACGGTGCTATATAAATAAAATGTATTATTATTATTATCCTTTTAAACACAGCATTATTGAAAGAAAAAATCAAAGTGCCAGACTAATCTGCTTTGTTATACAGGAAAAAAAAAAAAGATTTTCATTTCTTTGGTAAATTTAATAAAAATAAACTGAAATATCACATTGACAAGTATTCAGGACCTTTAGTCAGTACTTAGTTCAAGCCCCTTTGGCAGTATTTCTAAGGTCTTCTTGGGTTTGACATGAATAGCTTTGCACACCTCCATTTAGAAATTTTCAACCATTCTTCTCTGCCCCCTCCAGTTCTGTTAGGTGGGATGGAGACTATTGGTGGGCAGCTATTTACAGGTCACTCCAGAGATATTTGATTGTGTATAAGTCCAGACTCTGGCTGAGCAACTCAAGGGCATTCTCAGAGTTGTCCCTAAGCAAAACAAAGTTTGATGTCTTTGTTTAATGCTTCGGGTAACTAAACTGTTGCCGGAGGTCCAGAGCACTATGGAGCACATTTTCATTAAGGATATTTATGTACTTCGTGCCACTCAGCTTTCCTTCAACCCTGACTAGTCTCCGAGTCCCTGCTGCTGAAAATTTACTCTATAGTATAATGTTGCCACCACCATGCTTCATAATTTTAGAATGGAGTTGCATATGTGATGAGCAGTGCCTGGATTCCCCAAACATATTGCTAATCTTTGTTTCATAAGACCAGATAATTTTGTTTCTCACAATCTGGCAGTCTTTTAGGAGGGTTTTTGCAAACTCTAGGCAGGCTTCCATGTGTCTTTTACAAAGCAGAAGCTTCTGTCTGGCCACTCTGACATTTGCTGGAGAGTTGCAGTGATGGTTGTCCTTCTAGAAGTTTATCATATCTACAAAAAGATTCTCTGAGCCTCAGCCTGTGTGACCATTAGGTTTTTGGTCAATTCTTTCACTTTGGACCTTCTCTCACAGTTGCTCAGTTTGACTCAAGGGCCAGCTCTAGAAAGACCTATAGTTGTTTCATGTAAGAATTATGAAATCATCTGAGCTCTCGGGAACTTCCCAGGAATTTTTCATGGCCTTCCCTATAACCCTACCTTGATGCAACCCTCTCTAAGCTCTGCAAGCAATTCATTCAGCCTCAAGGCTAGTTTTTTTATCTGATACAAACTGTCAACTGTGGGACCATGTATAGACAGGTGTGTGTCTCTCCCAATTATGTCCAAACAACTGAAATGACCACAGGTCAGCTGGATTTCAAATCTCTTCATGATGACCATTAGCATGGGATGCACCTGAGCTAAACTTCAACAGTCTTTGCAAAGGGTCAGAATGCTTATGTAAATGTGATATGTCAGGTTTGTTTGCTGTTGTTGTTGTTTTTTTTTTTAAATGGGCAAAATATTTTGTTTTGCCGTGTCATTCTGAAGTACTGAGTGTCGTTTGAAGTAGAGAAAAAAATAATTTAAATGATTTTAGCATAAGGCCGACACATAAAATTTGAAGTGAAGGAGTCTGAATACTATCTAAACTCACTGTAACTGTGAATCAAACAGTTAAACAATCCTCGCCAAAATCAAATATTTTTCTGCTTGCAAACTCAATATTATTTGTATAGTAAGACTTTCAGTTTGCACCCAGAATAAAAGTGTCACTAAGAACTAAAACCGACTTTATTCAATATTGTGATCAAAACTAAATGCTGGTTGGTTACATCCATATGCATAGTAAACAAATCAATCATGTCAAACCATTCAAGTCTTTTTCACTTCACACATCCACCACAGATATATGATTAGTAATCTTTATATTCTAGATTTATTATTTAGTTTCTCTCAAAAATAAACATATGTAGATGTTACACTCTAGAGAATAGTGTGGCACAGTGCTGTAGAGGTCAGTGCCATAGACTCATATTTCCAGAGTTCTCGGTTTAAATCAAAGATGTAAACACTGCCTATGCAGAGATTGCATGTTAAGCCTGTAAATATGTACATTAAATTTTCAATACTCATTCCAAAATCATGTATATTAGGTAAACTGACAAAAGTATACTGGTTCAGTATGAGTTACAGGATTTGTGAGTGTGTTTCTGATGTACTGATGCCCTATCCACAAGATGATGATGTACTACATAAGTAAGTTAAAAGGGATGGATGAACACACAACAAAAAAATAAGTCAAAATATTATTTATTTTCAATTTTCTTCTTTTTAGTGTAAAAACTTTCAGGCATAATAAGAAGACCTCTAATAATGTAGTTTAAGTTTGCATTGGTGACGCATGATGTATCCATAAAAAAATTCATTAAGCAGTTCAACATTTTGTTTTACCGGATTGTGGGAATTCTTATCTTCCTCGCATGTTTTCTCTTTGCTGGGGCTGCTTGCTTCCTCAGAATGAGAGTTACCCTCTTTGGAATCTTCTCTGTGATTAGGAAAGTCTAAGGAAAAGCAGTGCATAACAAAACGCATAAATACCAATATTACATGTATAATTTATATTTCTGATTCTGTTGCATAAAGCAGTTTTCTACTATAGTGTATACCCTATAGATGCAAGAATGACTACTAAGATTCTATCCAAAGCTAAAGTGTCCTATTACTGTATTATTCTTTTAAACATAATACAAGAAACACACTTTCCTTACTCCTCAATTATCAAAATGCTCAGTGATCTTTGTGAATTGATTATTGCTTTTCAAACTGAAAATTGAATGATTAGGAACATGCAATTTTCTGCATATCTCACTAAATTTCTGAAAAAAGTTGACTATTAGTTCACAAAATGCCACATGGTGCCCATGATATGAAAACCTAGTCTGTGCAACAAGAGGTAAGAAACTAGTGTCAGCTGCCTGGGTAAGTACTATATTTTTCTTCTTTTTTGTCCTGTAATTCCCAAATATGGGAAATGTGCTATATAAATAAAACGCATTATTATTATTAAAGCTTAACACAAGTTAAAATAACTAAATTATTTATTTACTTCTAAAAGTCTAGTGGTTCAACTATCTCTCTGGTTTTACTCAATTGAACAGCCTATTCATAAATTTCCATTTCTTCCAAAAATCTTAGAAAAGTTTGTTGAACAACAGCTGGTTGTTTTACTAGAGAAACAAATGTTTGGATCCCTTTCAGTCTTGCTTTCAAAAGTATCACTCCATAGAAAAAACAATTTATTAATGGCCGCAGATGCAGGCGAGTGTTCTTTGTTAGCCCTGCTTGATCTTAGTTCAGTCTTTGACATGGTTGATCATAAGATCTTCTTAGCAAAGGTAAACAACTCTGTGGGTATCAATGGTTCAGCCTGAACTTGGGTTCCCTCATATTTATCTGATAGGAGTTTCTCCATCTCTGTGGGTAAGTATACTTCTGCTTCTTTGACTTGTGGGTTGTCCCAAGGATCTGTCCTCGGACCTAACTTGCTTACACTGTATATGCTTCCTCTAACTCAGATTATCAACACTTTTAATGGTATTTCCTATCATTTTTATGCTGACAATATGCAGCTTTATTGTCCTTTAAAGCTGAAAGAACTACAAAAGTTGTCTTCTTTGGTCAGTTGTCTGAAGGAGGTTAATAAGTGGCTACGTGCCAACTTAAAGTTAAATACCCAGCAAATGCATAAGCACTTTCTCTTATGCATACCTATGTAATTTAGATATCATAACTGACTGATATTTGAGTTTCGATGCATATGTCAGGTGACTAAGTCGCTTTTTTCATTTAAGAAATTTAGCCAAGTTGAGATCCATTGTTACCAGTGCTGAGATGGAAATGTTTATCCATGCTTTCATCTCATCTGGTCTAGTGTGGTATAGCAGGTTCACGGCTCAGATGAAAGGTCAGTTTTTAAATAAAGAGGGGGCATTGTAGTGTGGCCAGAGCGGTTCCTAAGCGGTTCGTGATGCGGGCAGTCCTTGCTTATGTGCACAGGTGAGCAATCATTCTCATCCGTAATTGATGGCGGGAACTGCTAATCACCAAACTTGAACCACGTCCCCATTATATATAGTAGGAGCATGAGTGCAGAGGGAGAGATATAGGAAAAGAAAAAGTGAACAGAGGTGAAGGGAGAAGACTGCAGGAAGGAGAAAGCTGGTGTGTGAGTGAGCGAAGGCACACTTGCTGTTGAGAGCAAAAGGCAGCTGGGCAGCGAGTACTAGCGGGGTGTTGGCGGTAGTGGTTACTCCTGCTCAGGATTAGTGCGTAGCGGGAGTGACCGGAAGGAGGATGGCTCGCCGCATATGGCTGCGGGAGTCTGGGACTTGGAAAATGAAAGCCCCAGCCTGAGCGCCCTGGTCGCTGGGGAGCCCAAGTCACGGTCTGGTGGAGCCAACCAGTGCAAGGGATCAGAAAGGCGAACAGACCAACAGAAGGCAGAGAAGGTCAGCTGCAGGTAGGGTGACTCTCCTAGTGCATAGCCTGAATGGGAGAAGCAGGGGAGTCACCAGTATAAAGAAGGCACCGGGCTTTGTTTTTAAAAGGACTGCTTCCAGCCATTGTTTTAACCCCATTTTTAACTGGATATATTTATTTGATTTTAACTTCCACATTTTTCACTTGTTTTTAACGGATTATTCATTTCTTGAACTTTATGCACTGTACTATTTATTTGAACAGTTTGTTTTGACTGTTTTTAAATAAAAGTACTTTGCACATTTTGCACCAATCCCCTTGCTTCGTTCTGGATGTCTTCACTGTTCAGATCATCTGGTTACATTACCAACAGTGTCGGGTTCGAGAGCTCCCCAGAAGCCAGAAGGGAGCATGGAGCAGAACCCTCATCTTCAAATCTAGATTATTTCTATTCCCTCTTTACCTGTCCAAGTAAATCGGTTTGTCTCGTCTTCAGACTGTCCAAAATACAGCTGCTAAGCTTTTAATACATTCACACAAATGGACCCATATTTCCTGAATTTTATACATTCTACATTGGACTCCAGTAGAATTTATGGGTCAGTTCAAATTTCTGGTTCTCACTTACAGAACTCTGCATGGTCAAGCTCCCCAATATTTTATGAAATTCCTTCAACATTACAAGCTGTCAGGCTTTTAACACATTCACACAAATGGACCCATATTTCCCCAATTTTACACATTCTATACTGGATCCCAGTGGAATTTAGAGGCCAGTTCAAAATTCTGGTACTTACTTAAAGAACTCTTCATGGTCAAGTTCCCCAAATTATTATGAAATTCCTTCAACATTACACCTCAGACCATGCTCGTAGATCTGCTCAATTAGATCTCCTTTCAGTAACAGATTAAAGACATGTGGGGATTGCACATTACAAGTAATTGATCCAAGGTTATGGAACAGTCTTCTGTTGTCGTTAAGATTAGCAGAATCTACTGAATTGTTTTAAGTGTCTGCTTAAGACACATCTGTTCAGATAGGCATTTGTGTAGCCTTGTTTTGTATTTTGTTTTTGATATTTCATTTTATTTTTTACTGTTCAGCACCATGTGACATTTGTCTGCAGTAGGCTCACTAGAATTAAAATTTTACTTACTTACTTAAAAATTATTTAAAATATTTACCACTACATTTTGATGTACAAAGAAAAGGGAAATAAAAAGGAAAGGAATGATATTATTTCTGGAGACATTACTTCTAATTTGTCACTTTGCAGAGGACATTCTGTCATTGTGTTATAGACTAACCATCTTCATTTGCTCACCCTACTTCTCTGATGAAACTTCATACCACTTTAGAAAAGATTATACATTTGTTATAATTTATTTTGTTTATATATTTATAGCTGAAATAGTTTCTGGTTGAGGATAATGAATTGTTTCTCATTTTTTCAAATCATTCTGTTTATGTTCTGGTATTTCTGTCAATTTGTGTTCTGATTATCATGTAAAGTGTAACGTTTCAACTAAATTAGACAATCATTTTCAGTGTCATCTTTTACTTTTACATTTCAGGATTATTGTAATGAACTGCAGTATTGGTCTGATTTCTATCAGTCTTTTAAAGAAAACTTCCATAGTAATGTCTGTTTAAGAGTGTTTATATTTTTACAACTGCTTAAGGCAATTGTTATGTGCCTATTTTCTCCAATAGCAGTATAACAGACCGCTTATATGGCAGCCCTATACAGCAGAGTTATGTAAGCAATGCTATTTAACTCTTGGTAGTCTCCTTAAGAAATGACCTCCCTGAAATGAGTTTTAGAGAAGGACATGTTAAGTTTATGTCACATTACATGACCTCTAATCATAGGGTATGCGAGATTTGCCTACTGCAGTTGCTGAACTCACTGCAGGACCACGTAAGTGTAAATGATTGAAAATTGTTGTCTGACAGAGTGCTAACCTTTCGGCATTATCAGGCTCGCCCCTTTTTGTGATACTTAATAACATGCTACATGATGGAGTCCATCCTGTACAAAGGGTTATGCGAAAGTAAGTCCAGCTGCAATCTATGCTGGTTTTTTTAGCATTCTTCCATGGTATGTAAAGCATAAGACATCAGACAGATGAACTTCTCTTCTGTTTTTGAGGTCCAAAACACCTGTATTCCTTGTTACATTACATGCACTATACTTCTGGATGAGCATTCATTCACTTGTTGTTAGCTCTTATTCATACAAAATCCCTCTGCTGTGACTAAAGACAAAATCAATCCAGTTTGATTTTATTGGAGTAAGTCACAGACTAGGGCTACCAAATGAATAAGTCTGAATATTTCAGAGGAATACAAGTTAGTTAATCAGACATTAACAGTGTGACGATAGTGAGTAAAGTAAAAAAAAGCAAGGTAAGAGGCAGTCTTGATGAAGGCAGATTTATTTTATTATTTTGGAGGTGGCAAGGTATCACAGTATTCAGAATAAAATGCCAGTCTGAGCTGGAATGTTAAAGGCCTGAATCATGAATTAAAGAGAAAGAAAGTATTCTCTCACCTAACAGGTTTAAAAGCTAAAATAGTATTTTTACTGGAGACCCACTTACTAAGCATAATCAGTTAAGGCTACAAAAAGACTGGACTGGCCAATTCTAGCTTTACAAAGAAAACTAGAGGAGTGGGAATTTTCATACATAGAACAGCCTCATTTGTAGCATCAGATGTAGTATCTAATCCTGAAGGGAAATATGTGATTGTCATGGACAACTTATTTAATTGTAAAGTGATTTTGATAAACATTCATGCACCTAATGTTGATGATAAGGAATTCATGCAAAATGTATTTGCATCCATTCCCAAAGTGAACACTCATAAAATTATAATGGCTGGGGACTTTAATTGTGTTTTAAACCCACTCTTAGATAGGACTCCTGTCACAGGGGGAATGACATCTAACACAGCTAAGACAATTACACAGTTTGTAACTGACCACAACTTATCAGACCCCTGGAGATTTCTAAACCCAAACTCAAGAACATATTTGTTCTACTCATCAGTACATCATTGCTACTGAAGAATTGATTATTTCTTTATTGATAATAATTTCTTGCCTATGATTGTAAATATTGCAAGTACAACGCTATTGTTATTTCCGACCATGCACCTCTGTGATCTTGGAGCTAAAGTCATTATGCCCTACACACTCACCTCGCAGATGGCGTCTTAACCCGCTTCTATTAGCAGAAGAGAACTGTACAGAATTTAAATCCAAACAAATCAGCTTCTACCTAGAGACAAATAGATCCTCAGAGGTGTCTGCAGGAATACTCTGGGAAACTCTTAAGGCTTTCTTAAGAGGACAGATTATTTTATATCTTTCCCACAGGAATAAATTAGAAACCAAGAAAGTATCAGAGCTAAGAAGCGAAATTACTAAAATAGATGAAGAACATGCCAAGCTCTGCATTCAGAACTCAACCTCTTGACTGCTAAAGAAACTGAACAACTTATTTATAAATCAAGACATCATTACTATGAACACGGAGAGAAAGCTAATAAGCTTTTAGCTCAACAAATCCATAAGCAAGAAGTTCGCAATGCAATCCCAGTAATCACCAATACGAACAGAGATGAAATCATTGACCATAAAAACATAATGTACACATTTAGAGACTATACTATAAATCCTTATATTCTACTGAGTTTAAAGAAGACAACACACAATCTAACTCATTTCTTGTATACATTATAGATACCACAAATAGATACTTTTAGTGCGGAAGAACTCGATAAACCTTTGGCGCTATCAGAATTACTAGATGCTATAAAGTCACTTCAAGGCGGGAAAGCAGCAGGCCCTGATGGCTACCCTGCAGAATTTTATAAGAAATTATCCACTCAGCTAGCTCCCCCTCTTATTAGCAACATTTACAGAAGTTAGAGACAATCAAATTCTACCTCAAACTTTTCACCACTTAATCACCATTTTTCCTAAACAAAATAAGAACTTATTACAATGTGCATCATACAGACCAATTTCACTTTTGAATAATGATGTTAAAATACTCTCAAAAATCATAGCTAGAAGGATAGAGAAAGTGCTGCCTTCGATAAAATTACAAGATCAAACTGGATTTATCAAGGGTCAACACTTATCTTCCAAACTTTGACGCCTGTTTAATGTAATATACTCACCAGTAAAGTCAAACACCCCAGGAAATATTATCATTGGATGCAGAAAAAACATTTGACATGATTGAATGGAAATACCTTTTCACTACATTAGAGAAATTTGGGTTTGGCCTGAACATTTGTGCATGGATCAAACTACTGTATACCAATCCAGAAGCTTCAGTCTGTATAAAAAACATTTGCTCAGACTACTTTAAACTAGAACGAGGTACCAGACAAGGATGCCCCTTGTCACCACTGCTATTTGCAATCGCCATTGAACCACTGGCAGTTCACTGTCGAAATGTTTATCAGATAAAAAGGATTATCAGAGAGGGACTGGAACAGAAAATGTCTCTATATGCAGAGGATATGGTACTGTATATATCAGACCCACAAAATTCTGTCCCTACAGTCTTAACAGCACTCACAGAATTTCAAAAGATCTCTGGTCTCAGAATTAATTTGAATAAAAGTGTACTCTTTACAGTGAATTCTCAACCATATAATATTAGATTATGTTTTATCATTGCAGATCAGTTTAAATACCTAGGGGTTAACATTACAAGTAAACACAAAGCTCTTTATAAAAAAAATTGCCATCTCTGCAATAAATAAAATTATTTTACAGTCCCTCCCTTTCAAAGATCCAAAAGGACAATGGGAAAAAGATCTCTTAATCAATATATCAGAAAAGGAGTGGAAGGTAGCAATGCAGAGAATTCACTCGAGCTCCATATGCACAAAGCATATAATTATTCAACTCAAAATTTAATACCGAGCACATCTGTCTCGCTTAAAACTGTCCCCAGGTCAAGATCCAACCTGCAAACGCTGCAATTAAGTCCCAGCTTCACTGGGTCACATGTTTTGGGCCTGCAGCAAATTAACATCACATTGGACCAAAATTTTTACGTGCCTTTCAGACAGCCTTGGTGTCACAATCCCTCCTAACTCATTAACAGCTGTGTTTGGTGTTCTTCCAGATGGGCTTAAAGTGGAGAAGGACAAACAAACTGTGATTGCACTCACTACACTACTGGCACACAGACTTACTTTGCTAAACTGGAAGAATCCTAACTCTCCTCTTTTAAGTCAGTGGGAAACCGAAGTTTTATACCATTTGAAATTGGAAAAAATCATATTCTCAGGTAGAGGATCGGCACAGAGTTTTTTCAAAACCTGGCAGGATCTAATTAATATTTTAGAATAAGCTCTATTTCTTTTTCTTCTCCATTCATCTCTATTGCCCTTTTAAACTAATCAATTTAGGTATGTTTACAAGCTTTTAGTTTAACTCCGTTGGCCATGCTCTCATTCTTAGGGGTGGGGCTTAAGTTGTTTTCATTCTATTTTTTTTGTAAAAATTGATCTATTTGTATGGAATGATTACAATAAAATTAATAAAATTAAAAAAAAGAAATAAATAAAATGCCAGTCGGACTTACCCAGAAAACAGGGATTGTCACAGTATCAAATCAGGGTCCGCACAATTTGTCTGCTTTTTTTCCCCTTTTAGAGATGCAGAAATATTTTAATTAAGAGTGGCCTGAATATTTTTAATTAGACCTCATTGATTTAAGGAATATTTGTGAAGCCAACGGCCATACAAGACATATAGGTTAATTGTGAGACACACTGTGTTTGCTGACAAAGCAATGCAATAAAAGGAAAATCAAAATTTTACTCTAACCCCCTCCCGGATGACTGAGCTTCTCACCCTATTTTTAAAGGAAAGCCCAGACACCCTGCAGAGGAAACTCATTTCAGCCGCATGTAATCGTGATCTCATTCTTTAGGTCACTATCCACAGCTCATGACCATAGGTGAGTGTAAGAATGTAGATCGACCGGTAAATTGAGAGCTTTGCCTTTCAGCTCAGCTCCTTTTTCACCACGACAGACCAATGCAGAGGCCACAGCACTGCGGACGCCGCACTAATCTGCTTGTCAATCTCCTGCTCCATTCTTCCCTCACTCGTGAACTAGACCCCAAGATACTTGAACTCCTCCACTTGGGGCAGGATCTCGCTCCCAGCCCTGAGGGGGCACTCCACCCTTTTCCGGCTGAGGACCATTGTCTCGGATTTAGAGGTGCTGATTCCCATCCCAGCCGCTTCAACTCGGCTGTGAACCGATCCAGTGAGAGCTGAAGATCACGGCCTGATGAAGTAAACTGGACAACATCTACTGCAACAAGCAGTGACCCAATCGTGAGCCCACCAAACTGGACCCCCTCAACACCCTGGCTGCGCCTAGAAATTCTGTCCATAAATATTATGAATAGAATTGGAGACAAAGGGAAGCCCTGGCGGAGTCCAAATCTCACCGGAAATGGGTTTGACTTACTACCGCCAATGTGGACCAAGCTCTGACACCGGTCGTACAGGGACCGAACAGCACTTATCAGGCAGTCCAGTACCCCATACTCCTAGAGCACTCACCACAGTATTCCCCAAGAGACACGGTTGAGTGCCTTTTCCAAGTCCACAAAACACATGTAGACTGAATGGGCAAACTCCCATGCACCCTCCAGGACCTTGGCAAGGGTGTAGAGCTGGTCCACTGTCCGCGACTAGAACAAAAACCACACTGTTCCTCCTGAATCCGAGGTTCAACTATCTGATGGACCCTCCTCTCCAGGGAGGCTGAGGAGTGTGATCATTCTGTAATTGGAACACACCCTCCAGTCCCCCTTCTTAATAAGGGGAACTACCACCCAGGTCTGCCAATCCAGAGGCACTGTCCCTGATGTCCTTGCGATGTTGCAGAGGCGTGTCAACCAAGACAGTCCTACAATATCCAAAGCCTTGAGGAATTCCGGGTGTATCTCATCCACCCCCGGGGCCTTGTCACCAAGGAGTTTTTTGATCATCTCGGTGACCTCAGTCCCAGAGATGAGATAGCCCACCTCTGAGTCCACAGGCTCTGCCTCCTCATTGGAAGACATGTTATTGGGATTGAGGAGGTCTTCGAAGAAAAACAACATCCCGAGTCCAGGTCAGCAACGCACCATCCCCACCATACACAGTGTTGACACTGCACCACTTCCCCCTCCTGAGACGCTGGATGGTGGACCAGAACCTCCTCGAAGCCATCCGAAGTCGTTCTCCATGGCCTCCCCAAACTCCTCCCATGCCTAAGTTTTTGCCTCAGCAACCACTGAAGCCGCATTCCGCTTGGCCTGCCGGTACCTATTAGCTGCCTCCGGCATCCCACAGGACAAAAGGGTCCTGTAGGAATCCTTCTTCAGCTTGACGGCATACCTCACTGCTGGTGTCCACCAGCAGGTTCAGGGATTGCTGCCACAACAGGCACCTACCACTTAGAGCAAGAATTTTTTAAAATAAATTCAAATAATATGCAAATACTAATGTTCGATCTGACTGCCCTATCACAAACTAGTTGGAGAGAGTTTCTAGGAATGCCACATTAGGCAAAAGGATTTATGAGAGCATGCTAAGATTATGTAAATTAAGTTATCGTAAATTAAATTATTTTCTTTCTCCTCATACTGGAGTACTAGGGTGTTGTACCGTGTTAGCCATTATAAATGTAGAGAAGAGAAAAGCCAAGCAAAATGTCACCTTTTATTGGCTAACTAAAAATATTACAATATGCAAGCTTTCGAGGCAACTCAGGCCCCTTCTTCAGGCAAGATGTAATCATCTTCTTGCCTGAAGAAGGGGCCTGTGTTGCCTCAAAAGCTTGCATATTGTAATCCTCATACTGGTAAAGGCTTTAGTGGCAAAGTGCCAGTCCTGACATATTAGGTTAGTTTATCCCAAGCAACAGTCTCTGAAGGGTTCCCAAGGCAACCAAGTCAGATAATACTTCAGACATCTAGGATAGTAGCAGTTGTACTCAAAGTCCTAAATAATGTGTCAGAAATGACAGTGACCATAATGATACTGCACATGAACCCCATTCTAACATTTTTGAGCCACAATTTTATTCTTTTGGTCAGTACCCAAAACATGTGACCATTCGTGAGAAAAGGCTAGAAGCAAGGAAATAACAGTAAAAGTTTTCTCTTCTACAGTTACATAAAGGTGACCCTCTCTGATATCCCCGAGTACATATTACAACAACATGGCATGCAACCAGGCTTAAAAAGTACTCCCAACCCCGTCTGGGGTGTCCATTATTGGGTGACCTCAGAACAGGAGAGGGATAGAAAGAGCGAGAGAAGACTAGGAAGGCTTGTTCCAGAGCCAAAGCTGTAAACAGCAAGGAGTTCAACAGTATCTAGTCACTATTTTGTAAACACTCAGCACACGCCCTGACTACTTCCACAGGTTCTTCTTATCTCAAGGTTTCTATTGCAAAGGACTAGTACATCTGGATATGTCATACCACAATTAACCTAGCATCACAGGAACATCAACTCTTTCTCTTGTAGTTCAAAAGCTCAAATAGAGGTCCATGACAGCTTCTTTGAGTCAAGTTTGACTGTACTATACAAGTCGGCCAACCCCAAGTGATTACCCGAGAATACCAATTCCCAGGCTTGGATTTGGAATAGATCCCATTATCCCCAGATTAGTGGATGTTTAAAGAAATTAATAAAAAAAACACAAATCATACGAGTAACATTTTCAACAGCTTATTACTTAGCATTCCCCTTAAGAATCACTTTTGCAAAGGTAACTCTTAAGAAAAAAAGGTTGCAGGCACAATAGATTAAAAACTTCCTACTTACCATTTGTTATTGTAGGTTTCAGATTTGAAGACTTGTCAGTAGTAACCTCTGCCATCTTCTCTTCATTATTTCTGGAAATGAAAAGATACATTATTACAGTATGTCTATATTAAATGAATTCACTGTTTGCTCATTCACAAATGATAATATAAAAATTGTTATTTTCCACTCTTGACAACCCATGGACAACTACATTGTTTTGAGTAGGGATCAAGCTAGAGAAATAGTATCTATACTGTTATTATTCTTTGATTCACCGACAGATCAAGTCCATATAGAATGTAGCATTTAAGAAACACATCTGTGTAGAAACTCCAGGTGAGAGTTGCACAAGATAGGAGCTGGAGATGAGCTAAAGAGGAGAGTCTGCAAACATAATTGTAATTGCTGCAGCCCATGTTAAAGAGAAGAATAAGAAAAGTGTCATTGGTGGATGGTCTAATAGGGTATGACTCAGAGCCATATGACAGAGACATTATTAGAGCTAAAGAAGGCACAGTCAACTAAATGGTGTGAAAAGAGTTTCTCACCTATTTTGGACAGCTTTCTTTCCAAAAAGGTTGGAACCCACTGCAGCTGTGGAAAATGAATACTCAAAGTTTTCCACTTTGGCTATTTTGGCAAAGTAATATTTGTGTGTACATGTCATTTTGTGCATCACAATGCCCATTTTCAGCCACTGGAAATACAATCACAAAGAAGAAAGGCAGCAATAGCCCAAAGCATGTGGACATGTACCACTTAGGTCTAAAAGGATGCAGAAGCTTAATTTCTGGTCTTGTTCCAAGTTGGACTTATGTTAATAATCATTATCAATCAAAAATATCCTTTTAAAAATTTTTGACTCAAATATTTTGTTGTTAACAATGTTGTCGTTTGTAATGTTGTTAGAGTTACAGTGAACCCTCGTTTATCACGGTTAATCTGTTCCAGACTCTACCGTGATAAATGAATTTTCGTGAAGTAGGATTCTTTATTTATAAATCGAATATTTTCGCAGTTAGAGTATAGAAAACCTGTTTACGACCTTCTAAATACGTTTTTTGACATTATTAGAGCCCTCTAGACATGAAATAACACCCTTTAGTCACCATTACACTCGTATTACCCAATATATTAGACAAAATAAGAGAAAATAAGACATATTAGATGTTACAAATATATTACTAGGCGCACTCACCTTTTAAGGCGACCGACTTTTATCCTCAATTTTTGTGCGCTCCATGTGTACATCAGGCATGTAAATGTAGGGAATGAGAACATCAAAGTGCCCATTCATAACATCTCCCGAAGTTTTTTTTATCCCCTCAAGTGCCTGTCCAAAGTCGTACATTATCAGCCCGAATCTGTACCGCTAAAGACGGAGTTTCATGCACTAAATAAGCCATAGATGAGAATAAGCAAGCACCATCTCCCCTGATATTTACTACGCGGTGAGGCATTTGTACTCCATCAACATTAATTATTTCCAGAGATATAATTTTGTCTATTTTTCCAGCGCATCGCACACAAAAGCAAGGGAACGATGAGAGCACCATAACTCTGCTCACATTGCGTCGCTTCGTACCTCAAGCCACAAGTAGTAAGTCTGTAATAAGTGGAATAGCGCTACGCTTTGCACTCACGGGACGGAAGGACAATCCTGAACGCTTTTATATAGTAGATTATTGTAATGTACATTTAATTGCACACAAACACACACAGTTCTTACGCACAACCACTAACCTATGAAGGCACGACCTCAGTAGGAGAGTCTTCAAAGGAGGTGCAGTATCTTCAGCAGGTGCGTTGTTGTCTTCTTCCGCTGAAGGAGTACTAGGAGTAGGCAGTGGGTGTCTGGGTGCGTGGCTGAAGAACATCTTGATAGGCAGTTGCTGGCGCTGTCTTTTCATATGTGTGAGGAGGCTTTTGTAGGGTATTGCCATCTTTAATCATATCCAAGAGTTTCACCTTCTCCTGGATAGCAAGCATCTTCCTCCGGCACTTAGTTTTATTGTCAGAAGGCTTACAAAAAGCAGCACGCTTAGGAGCCATCGTAGGGCTTAGATAAAAGTTCTCAGAAAGCGCATGCGTAGTGACGTAAGCGTGTATGAGAAAAAAATCGCGATAGAGTGAAGTCGCGAAAGTCGAAGCGTGATATAGCGAGGGATCACTGTATTTCAGTTGTGTTTTTTTTATATCTTGATGTTTTCAAATTTAATATACAAAGTTATTCAATAAATTTTCAAACACAGCAAGCAATCATATGCCCACTTTATATGGATAAAATTAGTTATTAGATTATTTGATTTATTGATAACTAAATACATTAATCCTTTACAACATAATTGTTAGTGGCAGCCCTAAGTTACTTTGAGTAATATTCTTAAAGGGGAAAGCTCATTAGCTCATTATTTCCCATATACAAAGACATTACCTTTAATGCACTAATATACCAACATAAAAACACATTTTTCATTTCCTTTTGCACACACAGATTTGCACATTGTGCGACAGAACATGTTTTACATTTAAATTTTCTCACAAATTTTTAGCATGCTGATAGAACTTTTTTGAAATCCATAAAGGAAGAAGAATTTCACCCACCATACATTGTCAACTGGTTTATTATGCACTCCAGATTGTAATATACTGGGATATAGTAATATGAAAATAAAGCAATTTGAGATGAACAATTATTTTTTGTATTATTAGTCTAATGGTTACAAAAGTCATTTAATTTGTATATGAATATTTATAATTTATCACTAATAAACAGTTCAGTGAATGAATAAACCTAAACCATAAAGCTTAATTTTCATTTTTATTTTATTAATTATAGCAGAAACATCCAGCTTAACATACTGTAGATACATTTAAAATGCTTGTTACTAATTCAGAAGTATATTTTCAGACCATCTGAACACATTAATATTAAAGACAAACAATGCCCTCAAACCACATATTTCTGTTTAACATTTTAGATTAATATCCATTTTGAATTAAAAAACACAATTAAGGTATCAGAACTAAAGTAGTAAAAATCACTGAACCTATTTGCTAATCCCTTTCTCAGAATAGGCTAATAAAGCTTACAACTATAGGTGTCAAAATAGTATATTATGAATGCTCATATAAAATATGAATACAGGTGAGTCTCAGGTTACAGCTCTGTAGATATGAATGAGCACATAAAACACCATTTTTTTATTTTCTTCTAAATTTCATTTATTTTTCATCTAGTGACTTTCATTTTTAACATAAGAATGTAGCAAACTAGTTTTGAATACATAGCAGCCTTCATTAACAGTGATGAATACAGGTGGAATCCTGTTGTAATGAAACTCATGAGACTATACAATAATTCCGTTATAGCGAACATTGGGAAAATACATATACCATTGTGACTATATGGCAAATTCACCATCTCTAACGTAGCTACTCTGCAGCGTCTGGTAAACAGGGAAATAAGGGCAAAGCAATTGGTTGCCTCAGCAGGATCAGGTTTACCACCTAACGTACTTGTTGCACAATGTTAAGAACATTTAACACTGGGCTTTGACCTGCTCTTCCTCGCACTCTCCTGTTCTGCCACAGCAGTGATTCTAGGCCGCAGGTGTTCTTTTCATCTGAAGATGGAAAGTAAAGCAGGATGATTACTGTGTCATGGCTCCGATATCGTGTGCTTCAGTGTTGAAGCAACAGCTCCTATTTTGAATGAAATCTCGAGACTGTAACTGTCTTCTCTATGCAGTAATAAAGTACCTGTACTTTCCTTGAAAACCTGGACTCCCCTTCCTGTCTCTCATGCAACTCTGTAACCTAAACTTGTCAGTACCTGTATAAAAAAACAGGACTACTTAAGCTGAAAAAAAATTTAAAATAAGACATTAGATTTAACTTTTTTTTTTTAAATCAGAATGCAAATGAGAAATTAGATGAAGTTTTTGTTTTCAGTGTAAAATGATGCAGTTTCTTACTTGTTTTGTTCATTGCAAATAATACTGTACTTTGAGAATCACTATGAAACTCTAACAGTACAGTATCTGCACACAACACAACTACCCACACAGATGCTTGGTGGAGCACTGACTCGTAATTCGGCTATACTGGTATGATGTGTCGCCTACACTCTCTCCGAGCCTCACTGAGACTGTCCGAGGCTGGAAACTTTGAAAAAGACTGTCACTTTCTTTTGGTCTAACAAGAAAAAGACAGCCTGTTACAGGGTTCCTGAGAATCAGCAATAAGTCAAACAAACAAAATCCATTAAACATTATGTTTTATGAACACTTGTCCGGGCCAACAAAAACTATATACAATATGCATGAAGTACACTATTGTTGAAAACTTGTAACTATATATATATATATATATATATATATATATATATATATATATATATATATATATATATATATATATATATATATATATATATATATATATATCTATATCTGCAGTGGTCTGGCGCCCTGCCCAGGGTATGTTTCCTGCCTTGCGCCCTGTGTTGGATCGGATTGGCTCCAGCAGACCCCTGTACCCTGTAGTTAGGGGTTATGTTTTTTTAGTCATTTGGAGCTTGTTTTGAATGTTACACTTTCATCTTGCCATTACTTGGCAGTTCCTCATCAGATTACAACACTTAGTCCCAGAATTCAACTGTCTCAGTAAAGTACAGTTTTATAGAGCATTACAGGTGATACAACATTCAGAACACACACATATGAAACACACAGGAAATAGTTTTGCTAAAAATGGAAAATTCAGGTTTACATGACAACAAAAGATCACCTTCCTAAAAACAAAAAAGAAATGTAGTGTTGTCTGCTTATATATAGCAATTAAGGAAATTAGGCAAACTATTAAAAAAATGTGAAAAAGCCATCTTACAAAAACTCTTGAAGGAAAAAGTTACCTTAGTGTTCCTATGACTGTTGAGTTGGTTGAGTCAAGTTCTTTATTTAATCTTGAATAATCAATTGTGGAAGATGCACCTTTTTCAAGGTTAGCAAAAAATTTTTCTTTCTCCTCCTCTTCATCCATCGTGTCCTTTCCAAAACCAAAATGTGGTCCAGATGCCATTATAGATTCTAAATGTAGTAAGTATTAAAGAGTAATTTTAAAAGATTTATTTAAAAAATATTTGATTCATGAAGTTAGAATGAGTGATTGCAACTTATCTGCACAATCTTTCCAATAGCCTGTTGTAGACTGTACTTCACTGAAGGTTCAGAATACATGAACAGTTTACTACTTAATCATTCCTACCTATATAGTATGTTATGCAGCCAGGCCTAAAATTAAACATGACTTTCAGTGAGGTATAATTTTCAAAGAATGTAAAAATAAGACTAAAATTGACACCCTAATGTATTTTTTTTTATTTTTCTGTCAAATGTGTTCTTTTTGTCCCAGTTAAAAAGCATAGTAGTTTAAATATAATTAAAGAATAAAAAATGAAGACTACAAGGACAAATAACGAAGATAATACATTTAATTTTCACATAAAAATAAGGGGTACACAGTACGAACGTGACCAAAAGAAAAAACACTTACTGAAAAAGCACTTTGTTTTTTTTTGTTTTTTTTAGAAAAGGATGATGCTACATTTGCAAAAACAAATATATGAGAGCAATACAATTTTTAATAGGTCACAGTAAATGAAGCAAATGGTTTTTAAGAAAGAATAAATGCATTATTTTTAATGGTAATTAACAAAGTTAATAACGACCAATGTGCATTTTCTTTAATATTTAGTCAGTAATTGATCAAATTCTTTTTACAAATTGTAGCTTCATTACAAAAACAGCACAATAACTCATTTTACACTCAAGTGAAATAAATATCTACTTAACTAAGCTTTCAAATGAGGGGAGTTGTTTTTAAATAATATACTCCAGCTCTGACATAGATCAATCTTCTTCTTTTCTTGCCTTGAGCTCCTGAAGCTGCACTAAAACTCCTTTCACTGACCACAATAGTAAATAGTGCCGACAGATGTTTTGTGCTAAAGTAGAAAGTGATACGAAAGTATAAGTATACTTCTGTCCAACAGTGGGGAACACTGTCTAATCTCAGGATATTATGTTTGGAAAGATATGCTTGTACTTGAAGTTTAAGTTTAATTGTCATTTCATTGTATGTTATGTATTACATGAAAAAAAACTATACATTTAAAGAGTTGCAAATTCCCCCACAATGGGAATTTTCATAGTGGCATTTTTTTAACAGGCAAATTAATCTATTCTTATGTTTTTAATGTTTTTATTAGTATATGTACATAGTGGTCCATTCATCATAAGTGGCAATACAGCAGAAAACTGGCTACAGCTCAAACATGATTATGCACCTTGCTACATAGGGTGTCAACCAAGTGGAAAGATCTGAAACTTTGAATTTTATTTAAAATAATAAAGGGATTTATAAAATAAATTTACATATTTTAACTTCAAATTTGAAATAAGCTTTGCACCTGAATTTGAATTTAGACGTAGGGCTTATGTATAAGTTCAAAGAAAAGAATGTAGTGATTTAGAACTTTAAGATTTTTAAATGTATTCTTTTTTGGTTTTCTAAACTTTTCTTCAATTTTTTTCTACATTTGAATAATAAAAATTAAATACAATCTGATAAATCCTTAATAAATAATGGACATTAATATAGATCCCATATTCAGCATAACAATTATAACTATGCACTTTTTAATGAGTGAATTAAATATATGTGATAAGAGTATTAGTAATAATATATTAATCACTACACAACTCTATTACTTGCATATTCTGTTGTTCCTCACCATGCTGCTGAAAATCAATAAAAAGTTAGTACAAGGAAACCTTATTCAACATCCTTAGCTAAAGTGGTAAAGTTCTCTCATAAATAAATATTTAAGCATGTGCCATGTTTGTATTAACAGCCAGTTACAACTCAATAATACAAACAACATTTTGCTCAAGTTGCCAAAACACAGTATCCTCTGTGATCACACCCTATTCCCAAACATCTTTTTGGCAGCCATTCAATTTCATGAACATACTTTATTCCAAACATCACATGAATAGAAATGTTTTAGCACTCAATACTACACATAGTAGTTTAAAGGTCTTTCAGTGAATGAAAAGACTCCTTGGTCCTTTTGTACGTATACTATGCATATTATTTTTGAATAAACATATTATCTCTTCATTTACCCCCGACAAATGCTGGACTGTACTGTTCATAGACATAGATTCAAGCAATTAATGCATACAGCAAGGGAGTACTAATACCAGACTGACTCCAATCTTCCCCAACTGTTTTTTGCAAATTAGCTTGTGCTGGACCTTTTCCTCATGCCATATTCTATATAATGGATTGTCATCTGGGGCCTCATGTATAACGCCGTGCATAGAACTCATACTATAACCTGGCGTAAGCACATAAGCGGGAATGTGCGCACGCACAGAAAAATCCAGATGCAGCAATCTGTGCGTATGCAAACTTCTACATTCTTCCGCTACATAAATTCCGATCAGCGTGAAAAGTAACGCACTTGCATGCGCCTGCTGTTCCGCCCCAACTCCTCCCAGAATTACGCCTCTTTGAATATGTAAATCAATATAAACAGCCCTTAAGCTCAGCATTCTGTGAAAAGACAATGGCAAAACCACAAGGGAAAATAGAACAATTTCAGCAAATACCAAGAGGAGGCAAGGAAAAATACACTATTTGTTGGTTTAAACAGTAGCATAAAGAAGAAAAGGAAGCTGATCGAGTGACATAGCGTGTCGGAGAAACTCAAAAGCTCAAGTTCACAAAGTCACACAATGCCCGAAATAAAAAAGAAGTCATTATATATCAAAGTCGTCGTGAAAAGGCGAGTCATAGCCCACCATCTGAGTGTCATATGAAAGCTTATTAGAGTACAGAGAAAAAAAAATGCACACAGTAAGGGAAATGTCAATTTTAATCTCGAAATTTCCACTTTAACCACATAGTTTATTTTGTCATTAAAGTAGAACATCATAAACTTAATCTTAAAATCGTTTAATTTACTAGTTTCTCAAATCCCATCGTAACTAAAGTAGTAAGTTAAAGCATTTGATCTTCTATGTGCTCTATGTGTGTGAATCACTACGTGCTTCTTAAACCAGCTTTCTCTTCCTCCGACAGGACACAGAATCCATTACATTCGTGATATTACAGCTCTCTGAATGACTTAAATACTGAGATATATACGTGATATCATTTTCATGATGATAGGAGTAAATCATGTTATTAAACATGGGAACACGGTGGCGCAGTGATTGTGCGAGACCTTCGATGAAATAATTTATTGTAGCAGTACTGTCTCCTTCAAACCAATTCCTGTCATTCCTTTTCTTTCTCAAAATACCCAATCGCCACACAATCAGCTCTGTAATAGACGTTAAGCCATCTGTAAGCCTATAACGCCGATTCTTCAAAACTTTTAAGGAACATTGAAATATCTTCATAGTACATGTTTAATTATTCTATCCTTCATGCCAGTCCCAGTGAAGCATACAGTGAAAGGCAGGAACAATCCGTAAACGGAGCGTCAGATCCTTACTAGCGTAGCGACACCGTGTCCTTTAATTATTAACAACTAGCAAAATACCCGCGCTTCGCAGTGGAGAAGTGTGTTAAAGAAGTTATGAAAAAGAAAAGGAAACAATTTAAAAATAACGTAACATTTGCTTTCTATTCGTTTACATAAGCACAGTCCTTCACCTGCAATTATTTAATGTTAGCTCAGACCCGGCACTTAAAAGTTTCTGTCACACTTTTGCCGAGTTTGTGCCAAACACTAGACCATCTCATCTTCATTTGCATAAGCACAGTCCTTCACCCGCGAATATTTACCTTATATGGGCAGGTACTCAATTACGTGGGAGGCGTGATGATGCGGGATGCAACTCCGCCTCACACGGCAACCGAGCTGCAGGCTATGGCCGTATATTTGGTCGAAAGTAGGTTCCAGTTATGACTGTTACGCGTAGAATTTCGAAATTAAACCTGCCTAACTTTTGTAAGTAAACTGTAAGGAATGAGCCTGCCAAATTTCAGCCTTCCACCTACACGGGAAGTTGGAGAATTAGTGATGAGTGAGTGAGTGAGTGAGTGAGTCAGTCAGTCAGGGCTTTGCCTTTTATTACTATAGATATAGACTATTTAAATGAAGTTAAAGTTTTATCTGTATAATATAATCAACATATTTTTCTGCATTTCATCTTAAAAATTATATCGTCATCATATGTAAATATGCACTTTTATAAAGTGGCTCAGGTTGTGTAATATTATAAGGGTATCTCAAGTTTACAGTGAGATAATTGTACTTCTAAGTACAAACAGATCTACAAGGAGCAGTTGATGGACAGATAGAGTGCGTTTAGAGCTCTTGGGGTGAAACTTTTTCTGAACCGCGAGGTCCGTACAGGAAAGGTTTTGAAGCGTTTGCCGTGTGAGAAGCAGTTCAAATAGGAAGCATGGCTGAGGAAGTGTGTGCTTGATGCTGCATACCAATAATTCTCTTTCCGATCTGCTGCTCCAAGTGGTGCCTTGAGAGTAATATGGAAAAAGATGATCTGCTGTGGCAACCCATAATGGGAGCAGTGAGAGTAACAACGCTAAAGCAACTATGGTATTTAGAATAGTTTGACCATTCTGTGGAACATTATATTGTTACAGGTTAATTACAATCAGATGCATTAAACTAATAAACAATATGAGATTAATTTCAATTTATTTATAAAGCCGCATTAGGGATGTGGATCTAAAAAACAAAGATAAACCACACAGGCACAGCAACACTGCTTTGACGCTGGGTGCCACCAGTCTGGAAAACCGAGCGGAGAACTTGCGTACGACAGGGTATGAGGTACCGTGGAAATGTGAGTGGCTTTACCCCAAATTTAGGTTTTATACATCACGATTTGAACGTGGAAATGTTCGTACGCAACATTTCTGTGCATACGCACCGTTTATACATGAGGCCCCTGGTGACTGGGGAGAACATTGCATTATCCAGAAATCACTATAAAGTCTCCCCTACCATTTCAGCACTTTCTATGCCTTTTAAGGCTTCAAGCATTACCTTGATAAAAAAGTCCATCATACGTTTAGAGAGCCTTATCCAAATAATAAATCCTATTCACCTAGATTGTCCAAAATAATATCAAGTTGAGATCTGAAGGTCCCTAAAGACCTGATCTCTGCATCACTATTTCCTAATTTGTCCAAGTGTCAATTATTTTTTAAATGAAGAAAAACCCCAACATTTGTTTAAAATTTGCCCTTAGCAAGTTTCTTAAGTAACAGCTGGGCTCTGCTGTACTAATTCCCTTCATAATTTTAAACACTTCAATCATGTCATCTCTTAATCTCAGTTTGTTTAAACTGAATAAAGATTATTTCCTTCAATCTCTCCTCATACTTAATTGAACTCATTAAGTCATTCCTCATAGCTCACATTTCTTAGCTCACTGCTCTTGTGACTTCATACGAGTTAAGTCTTATATCCTCAGGCTGCTTTGGTCTAAACTCAAAATACAGGCCCAAAAAGTACGGCAAAGGATTTAAAGGCTCAAATATCTAAAGGCAAGAGAAAAAAAATGTGAAAATCCTCTGGTCTAAGAAAAAATAACTAATCTCTTTTAACATTTAACTATTTTTAAATAATTAATAAAAATAAAGGTTTTGCCTCAAAAGACAAATAAAAACTCAAGAAAGAAAATCTAAATAAGCACCAAAACGATGAATGGTATCTTAAATAAATGCAGGGGGCAAAAGCAAGTGTATACAAAATGTGGTACCCGGATGGAGGCGGTACCCAGCCAGGACGCCCAAGAAGACTGGAGGAGGGCGTGTGCCTCCTCAGACCTCGAGGGGGCAACCGCCCTGGGGGCCACGGGTAAAGAGCTGGGAAGCTCGACCCTATAGGGACCCGGGGTTACCGCCAGGGGGACCCCAATACCTGGAAGACCCTGGACCTCAGCACTTCCGCCACACCAGGAAGTGCTGGGGGGAAGAGGAACAGGGACACCCAGAGTGTTTCCGGGGAGACAGCCGGCACTTCCGCCACACTGGTGCGTGTCGGTGGGAGATTGCCGGGAACACACCTGGAGCACATCCGGGTGCTTATTTAAAGGGGCCGACTCCCTTCAGTAGAGGACAAGAGTCGGGTGGAAGAGTGGACAAGGTTTCTGGAGGAGGCAGGAGGCGGCCTGAAGAAGAGAAGAGAGAAGGCATTGTGTTGGCCTGGACTGAGGGGTATTGGGGCTTGTGATCATTGACTTGTGAAAAGAATAATGAAAAATAAACGTGTGCTGGGTGACATGAACGTGTCTGCCTGTCTGTGTCCGGGGCAATGTCCACAATGGCGCCCAACGTGGGGTGATCCATCTGTTCCAAGACGGGGACCCCCAAACAAATATTTTGTGGATGGCCCGGAGCAGGAGGCACCCCCGCACAAGTTGCGAGGGTGCGGAGTGCTCACGGCCCCGAAAAAGGGAAAAAAGCCCCAGTCCGTCACAGGAACGTGGTCGGTGACCTACCAGGTTCGGGAAAACCCTGACGGGTGTTGGACGAGTGCAGTGGGCTCCTGTGAGTGTGCTGCCGCTGAAGGCGCCTGGGACTGTGTGGTGCTTCGATCAGACAGGATCCGGGAACTACGGTCCCTGCATGCCAACAGCCACCCCAGGAGGGCTGAGCTTGTTTTATGTTTTACAGGCAGGGGCTGCCCGGGTCATTATGGAAGGATGGATTCTGCGCGCCGAACCGAGGCGAAAGCTGCCGGTAAGGAGACGCTGCAACCCGAAGAGCCAGCATGTTGCCGCACTGGGAGGATGAGAGCCAAGATGGCCACGGACCGGAAGTTCCTCCCTGAGACAGGCACGGGATTGGACGGTCTGTTTTGTGTGCCCGCCAATGAATGTATAGAGGCGGGACCAAGGAATGTTCGTCTCTTGCCAGAGAGAGACCCGATTGGGCTGGAAGAGCCTCACAGGAAGTAGTCGGCGAAGATGACTGACAACCAGGTTGGTCAATGGTTGACTGACTTTCTGTGCTTGTCTGTGATGCAGGTGCTAGGTGCCATCCGTGCCGAGTTGCAGAAGCTGAAGGGGAAGGCGGTCGCGTTAGCGACGTCAGAACGGCGCGACGCCGGAGTCTTTAGCCGGATTGGTACCGCGGAGACGGTGAATGGAGCCGACTCTGTAAAGCATAAAGGAGAGCCCACCGAACTTGGCCGTGAACCAAATGACCAGTATCGAGTAGGGGGTTCTCCAACACTGCATGTGACGGTGAATGCTGTGTGCAAGGGGAGGGGAGTGACAGTGAGAGGGTTGAGAGGACGCGGGCTGATGAGTGCCCTGGGTCCTAGCGCCCTATGCCCCAAGCCTGCAACAGTCTCCTGTCGCTCTATAGGGACGCAAACCGGACAGGGTCTGTACCTTTCCCATAGGCAGACTCAAAACGTTATAGCGTCCCAGAATAAAGGGGGGAATCGAGGGAAGAATGCCGATTCCTCCGATAAGAAAGGTCGTCCTCTGCGGTGGCAGAGAAAAGTCCCGGAATCGGTGGGGGAGACGACAGTGAGAGCGAACCCGTCGGAGCCAATAGCCAATTAGACGGGCACGGAACCCACAGAGGGGGTGCCAAACAGGCAAGTGCTGGGTTGCCGGTGGGGGCCTGCCAGTGCGTGGCACAGAGAGACACCAGGAAAGGGTGTCCAGACGGCTCTGCCCCCTTGTTTCTGTTTGTTACAGGACCAGACCCTGGACGAGCAGAAGGACCCGCTTCGTTTGGAACCTGCCCTCATGAGACAGGATGCTTCACTGGAAGATTCTTCACTGGCGATGGGACGACCCCACTACTGGCAAGGGCTACGGAGGCGTGAGCGGCTCACTCCAAAAGGGCACGAAAACCTTGGAGGGGGTGCCGAAGTGGTACGTTCCAGGGTGCCGGCTTGGACCATGGATACATAGTAGGACCCATTTCGGGGAGGAGTTGCCCTCGTGGGACATGTCGCTCCGACCGACATGTCTTCGCTGGTGGTGGGAAAATGTGGTACCCGGATGGAGGTGGTACCCAGCCGGGATGCCCGAGAAGACCAGAGGAGGGGTTGTGGCTCCTCCAGACCTAGAGGGGGCGACTGCGGGTAAAGAGCTGGGAAGCTTGACCTTGTAGGGACCCGGGGCTACCGCTAGGGGGACCCCAATACCTGGAAGACCCTGGACCTCAGCACTTCCGCCACACCAGGAAGTGCTGGGTGGAAGAGGAACAGGGACACTCGGAGTGCTTCTGGGGAGACAGCCGGCACTTCCGCTACACTGGGGCGTGTCGGTGGGAGACTGCCGGGAACACACCTGGAGCACATCCAGGTGCTTATTTAAAGGGGCCACCTCCCTTCAGAAGAGGACAAGAGTCGGGTGGAAGAGTGGACAAGGTCTCTGGAGGAGGCAGAAGACGGCCTGAAGAAGAGAAGAGAGAGAGAGAAGGCATTGTGTTGGCCTAGACTGAGGGGCATTGGGGCTTGTGAGCATTGACTTGTGAAAAGAATAATGAAAAATAAATGTGTGCTGGGTGACATGAACATGTCTGCCTGTCTGTGTCCGGGGCAATGTCCACAAAACAAAAACCAGAAGCAAAAATCAGAAATGTGAATCAAAACCAAAGCCAAAAACCTAACCAGAAACCAGAATGAAAAAGCATCACTACAGTATTAAGTACCAAAATTCAACAATGATACGCACACAAAAAAACTCTCTAGGAGTATTTAAATCTCAGATAATGCAGACTCCATTGCTATGGTTTATGAAGTGTTGTGTGCTTGACTTGACCAGAAATCAGGAGTGCACCTTGACAACAATACTACCAAAGTGGTGGCTGCTATATACAAAACAAATTGGTATTGTGGTAAAACAAAAAAAAAAAAATACAATAATAAAATATTTAATTTCAGATGCATAATACAAACAAAACATGCAATAGTATCTCATGAATAATGTACAATTATTTGCACAATGCCTTTAAAAAGAAAAAACAGCATTTCTGCCCAGTCAACCCTATTCATTTAAAAAGTTCTTCTGAATGACCCCATAACCATGATACCAAATTGACTATTGGCATTTTTTTTTTCTCAATTGTAAACTCAATTGAAAATCCACTTGGTAAGTTGTTCATAGCCTTAAGCATAAGTTTTAAATGGGTTAAAATTAAGACTATCAGAAAAACATCTGAAACTTTTCAGAAGTAACAGATTCGGTATTACAGGGACTGTAAAGTACACTACTTTAAAGACAATGGCTCTGTAAACAGCCGGTAACCTTCACCATTTTTCAAATATTCTTTCATAAACTTTATGACTTAAGATTTCAAATTAATTGCTTTGGACCTCTGATGCAGCAATTCATGTATGCATTCATTCTATTCATGAGAATTCTTAGATATTAAGAGTCCATCAAAAATAGCATACATCTACATTATCATAAAAACATAAAACAAAATAAACAAATAAATACAAAGGAGCACCAAAGTTTCTGTTCATGTAGGTATGTTTAAGATAAGCAGGATATTGGCATGTGTTTATGTAGTTTATTACTAGCCAATATGAGTAACACCTGATTATACTGTAATATTGACAAAGTGCAATCATGCATTTCCTTTTAGTATTTATGGGCATTAAAAAGTCCACATACAAATGATTTCCCTTAAAAATCATTTACCTTCAGGCTCCAGACTGTCTCGGATTATAGACACAGAAGCATGGTTATCTTCAGCATTCAGTGCCTTCACTTGCACTTGTTCTTCTTCATCTTCTTCCTCCGCTATAGACATAGAACTCTTCTGAGATTTGAAACTTCTGCCTGTACCCAGAATGTCTAAAGAATAGAATATAATACATAACAAAAAGGTTATTCTAACATATGTAATATTTGGAGATTGAGACTTTAATTACATTTAGATTTTTTCCTAAATCATGTTTTGCTGTTTTACTTTTACTTTATTTATATTTTTCCTGTGTTGTCTCTTTACTGATTTTGAAATAAGTGATTGTATCTGTTATGTTATTATATATTTGATTGAGCAGTATGCCATTGTAATGGTCTGCTTACTGAAAATAAAAAAAAAATGTACATAAAAATGATTATTAACAATATCACTTGTTTCTGTAACTTAAAGCAACATAACTACGTAAACCAAGGCATAAAGCTATTTATTTATCAATTTTAACCCACTTAATTCTGTTCAAACACATTGAGAATGTGCACTGAAAGTTCACAATGCAAAAACCAACCCTGGACAGATTGCTAAAACAATTTCTTTGTATTTATTTCAATAGGTATCAGCAAACATACAGTAAATGTGCATCACTATTATATCGCCTTTAGCTTTAAATTACAATGATATTCACATCTTATGTTATTAGATGAGTATTACCATGGTAAATGAGAATAGGCTGAAGATACAACAAAATGCAGGCTTACATTTCCTGAAGACTCATGATTAAATAGCATGCGGAGCAGTAGAGAAGAACTGGCAACATAACAATTTCAGGTCTTTTAAAGCCAAACCTGGGGTCAAGCATGTGTATTAGAGGATCACCTTCCAGGTTTATCAGAGGTAAGTGATACTGCCTCGGGGTGAGAGGAGACACTGTCATGTCTTTTACATCCACAGCAGAAAGAAGATGCCCAGTGAGGGAAAATGACTCTGACTCTTCCAACCAGAGCCCGATAAAAGGCTGGGTGTCATAGAGAGGGACATCTCAATCCAGACCTGAACTACCACTAGAACAGAGTTCCGAGAAAGACCCGCTCTATTGAGATGCTAATGTTAGTGTGAGAAAGTCACATGGTCTAATGTTTATTTTTGTTTAACTGCCTTTTGTGCCATCGAGAGCCTGTTTTGTTTACTATATTATCTGTGCTCCCAACACATCACTGATGTCCACAAGTGTCCTTCTAACCCTCCACAATGGATAAAACTAAATTGATTTGCTTTGCTTGAATAACATCGGTAATGGAAACAGTATAGGTGCAACTCAAGGAAACAAAAGGTATTTCCATAATTGTAGTTCAGTTTTGCAATATATTATGTACAGTAAAATAAAATCTTACATTAAGCTAATAAATGCTTCATTTTTTCTGCCACAGCATAGCCATGCTTTGCAAACGTTCTCAGCATATACGAAACTGAGCATCAAGTATACCAACTTGGAATTCTTGAATCATCATTGATGAACTACTGTGGACAGTATTCCAACCCAGATTACAGCAGCACTAAATTTCTATAACCATCTGGTAATACACAACAAAACTACAACATTACTGACAAACTACTCAAAGAAATACTTTTATATACAAGAGTTTTGCCAAAACAAAGATTTTGTAATGAGTTTATTAATGACCCTATGATGGAAAAAGCAGGATTACAAAACTATTATTTCAAATTAAGGAATAATAGCCTAATTCTTTGAAGGAAGTAAGGGCTGAGAAAGGGTATGGCATGCTTATTAACTTCGACTTTGTTTTAAATCTACACAGACTGTAATATGTACCATATATACACACAGTACAATAGACCCCAACTTATACGCCCATTCAAAAATGATACACTTAATTATTTATTTATTTTTTTTACATCATCTTGTCTCCTCCAATCTCACATCAGTTTCTCAGGCACATCGAATTCTGTTGCAGCAGCACAGTTACCAATTTCTTTCGCTACTTCAATGATGTTTAATTTAAAATCAGCTTCATATTTTCTTCTGATCGAACGCTCCATCGTAGATAAGGGATGCTCTTATAATAAAAGTGTATGAGGGTGTGAGATACAAAAAACAAAAATCTGTGAAAACGTTGCTTCGGAATAGTTTGGGTATTACCGGGAATCACATAGGCACCATACATAGGAAAAAAAGGCAGTGTGCTCCATGGTTACTCTCTCAGATGGGCATTAGCATATTATAATCTCTTGGATCAATAGCGCGACTTTTACGACCTATGTTATAAAATACCAGAAATTACACTGTAAAATCAAGTCCTGACTTATCCGCGAATATAGTAATGCTGTCTTTTTTGTCCAAATAACATGATAAAAATGTGATTCCATTCTAGCAGTTTAAAAGAGTTCTTGTATTCATATTTGGTTTTGTTTAAAGCAAAATCACATGAGATATCACATAAGAATCTATAAACATCTATAAAAAAATCTATAAAACCCAGTTTTTTAAAAGAAGAAAAAGTATTAAAATGGAAAGCATTTAAGGAATTGTGGGGAACGGCCGGGGCTCATACTTGGCCACGACACCCAGAGTATGGATGGAACGGGGGAGAGAATGTTTTCAAGACCGTTTCTCCCCCAGACCGGCAGAGGGCAGCCCTTACAGCAGGGCCACGTATTATGAGCGTGGAAGCTGAAACCTGCTGGGGCCTGTGGCCACAGTCAGGGGGCGCCTGGATGTTTGCAAGGCCCTATTTGGCAGCACTTCCGCTACACCCGGAAGTGCCGCCAGAAGAAGCCCACTGGGCACCTGGACTCCTTTCAGGTGCCCTATAAAAGGAGCCAGTCACCACCACTCATTGGCGTGGAGGATGCAGACAAAGCTCCTGAGAAGGAGTGGAGGCAGAAGGATTGGCGGCAAAAGGGACTGTGTTGTGCTCTGTGAGCCTTGTGTGTTGTGAAGCCAACTATAAATAAACCATGTGCTGTGTGGACTAAAACCTGTGTCCTGCCTGTCTGTGTCAGGGTTTGGGCCGCTGTATGTGCCCGGGCTTCACAGAATATAAACTTTCTTTACAATTAATCATGGCTTGGAAGCCAAAAACATATTACAGTATACGCTAAAACATTAAGTCAGGTTAAAGATTCATATTCACTATGATTACATCTGAAAATGTATGGCTAAAAAGTACAGCTTGTGGTGTTTATATTAATATTGACTTTTCAATGTGTGAAGAAATAGAAAAATAATAATTTTGGAGAAGTAACACTTGAACAAAAATTCAACGGCTTCATCATCATCGGTACTGCTCTCTATACTCTCCCCTCCTGTTGTTAGGCTTTTTTAGCACAATAAAGCTCCTGAAGCTCCTTTAGGCCTTGTTCACACGGGCGTTAAAATCGAGCGTTTTTTGCGTTCAGAAGGCGTCCGGTGAGCGGATCAAGCGCCGAGTGTTTTCTACGTAGGAGTCAATGAGAGTGTTCACACGGGCTTTGGTGGCGTGAGTTTGTCCGCTCTTGGCGTTTATACGGCATCAAAAAGACGTTGCATGCAGCTTTTCTTGGCGTTTAAAACCCAACGAACGCAAGGAAACCGCTTCTAGTTCGTTTTCTGCGCGTTTATTTTACGCTTCGGAGGACCGGATATATATAAGTTTACATGTTGTATATGAAAAAATATTCATATTTTTATGTTTTCATATACAACATATATATTTTCATATTGCTTATTTTATTTTATTGTCTCGTGTAATTTGTAAACCATGAACCTATTAATTTATGTTCTAATATAATATTTGATAACGATTATGTAGGGGGGGCAATCCATGGCGGGGGGCATTTCAGTGCATAACACCGTGTAAGCGCACACTCGACTACTGTTTCCTTACCTCAAAGTGACAAGTAGTCTCTCTTCGGGGCTAACACCAAGTCGCATATTGGTTGATCGGCGTGCAATGTGGCATTGCACCAGCTGCAGCAGACAATCAAAAGTGGAAACCGACATCCGACAGTTATAAAAAAACTTGCGCGGAAATTTTCGCATTTCTTCATAAAGTACAAAAAAACTTCCTTTAACCCAGTGTTTCTCAAATAGTGAGTACCCCGTGGCTCCGTCATTTTCTCTCCCTACGCAGATTACAGTATTTTTAAAACAAGAAGATTAATATCTAACATAGCAAAATGGTCCATATTGAAAGGAGGCACCTCAAATAAAACGACAAGGGCTTTCATATCCAGTTCCCGACACTGCCTCCACAGGTTAACACACAAACTACAATTTGGGCTGCAGGCTGGCGTTAGACAGAGACAAACGAACGCCGGTGTAGAAGTCAATCGATCGCCACCACAAAATGCAACATAAACGTCTAGGACGTTCAGAGCAAGTTCGTTTATCCAAAAACTTAACGCCCGTGTGAACAAGGCCTAACTTTATCAAAAACTTCATTGTAGGTTTTAAGGATGACTTCTACAGAGACTAAAAGCAATTTAGATTAAGAAGATAAAAGGGAAGTACGGTAAGGAAATATAAATGCAGCATATGGAGCAAACAGCTGTATATTAACTGCATTTGTCTTCACATTTTCAATTGAATAAATGAATTAAAGTAATAATTTAATGTTCCCATAACATTTTGCTTGCATTATATAACAATTGCACTCTAATAACAAAGTATAAAGTTGTACCTGTAAAGTAAATAAAAGTATAACATGTATTTGCTAACAACAATGTAGTTCTAATATATAAATATGGGGAAAACACAATAAAGTGGTTTAATACTAAATTACAACCCACAAACTTACAATATGTAAATTAAATATTTTATTTGCAATATCTAAATAAAATAGGAGTATTAAAATTGACTTTTGAAGAGAAACACCTGCAAAACCAAACAAGCTTTATTTTTCACCATGCTTCTCTTGAACACTAATATACTTGTCATAATATCAAAGAGGCATTTCTGTGATACTAAAATAACACTTAATGCCCTGTTTATGCCACCACTCTTCTCTAAATGACTTGATGTCTTCATTATTAGCATAACATGTCTCATGGAGGCAGTCCTTCCGATTGGTGGACAGGTGGTAAGCCAGGTCTAGATAATATAATGGGTGTGGTACTTCTTCATATCCAAAGTCGTGCAGACAAAAATCTTAGCAAACCACCCAACACTGTATGAGTGGGGGTGTGGTTGTGACACAGAAGAAAATGGTTAGCAACTTTCCTCACTGCTCACTTTACTTGGATTTGAGTGTGTAAATATGCTTATCCCAAAAAGTGGATATAATAAGTGTAGATTCAAAAAATTATTTTTTTTATTTATTTATTTTTTTTTCAGAGAGAAATATGATGGGAGGGAAACCCCATGAGGTTTAGATCACTAGGAAGCAACTACACATGATTAACGATCTGTGGATGTCCTTTTTGTAGCCCGGAGACCAAACCTATATGCAGTACCCCAGATGAGGCCGAAACAGTGCATTATAAAGCATTATAAACTTCTTCCACTTGTACTCTACACACCATGGTATATAACCTAACATTCTGTCAGCCTATATAATGGCTTCTGAACATTGTCTGACAGTTGATAGTGTCCACTATGACTCCTAAATCCTTCTCATAAGGTACACTTTCAATTTTTAGACATCCCATTGTGTATTCAAACCTAACATTTTTACTTCCTTTTTTAATATATTTTATTTTATTAAAATCACAAAACAATTTCCATACATGCAAGTCAAGTTTAACAAAAATGGTTTGAAACAAATCGACCTCCACCAATGAGAAAGAGAGCTAGGTCAGCAAAGTAACACTTTAATAATAGTAAAAATATGTAAGTAAATAAATAAATAAAAATAGGTAGAATAGAAAAAGAGGGGAGAGAATCCACTCCCACAATTTAAATGCTTATCCTAAAATGTTATTTATCAAATCCTGCCAGGTTTTAAAAATGTTTTGTACAGATCCTCTAAGTGAGAATTAGATTTTTTCAATTTTAGATAATATATAACAACAGTTATCCACTGACTTTTAAGAGGCGACTTAGAATTCTTCCAGTTGAGCAAGATGAGATAAGTCTACGTGCCAATAGTGTAGTAAAGGCAATTACAATTTGTTGATCCTTCTCCACTTTAAGCCCATCTGGAAGTACACCAAACAAAGCTGTTAGTGGATTAGGAGGGATTGTGATGCCCAGGTTGTCTGAAAGGCATTTAAAAGTTTTTGTCCAAAATTATGTTAATTTGGTGTACGCTTAAAACATACAGCCCAGTGAGGCTGGAACTTGATTGCAACATTCGCAGGTTGTATCTTGCCCGGGAAACATTTTAGATAATTTTAAATGGGAGAAATGTGCTCAATATATAATTTTAAATTGAATAATTGTATCCTTTGCGCAAATGGAGCTCGAGTGAATTCTGTGCATTGCTACCTTCCACTCCTTTTCTGAGCTGTTGAGTGAAAGATCCTTTTCAGATTTTAAATTTTTTTATATACTACTAAATAAACCGCGCTTCGAAGCGGAAAAGTAGTGTGTTAAAGAAGTAATAAAAAAGACAAGGAAACATTTTGAAAATAACGTAACATGATTGTCAATGTAATTGTTTTGTCACTGTTGTGAGTGATGAGTGTTGCATGTCATATGTGTATATATATATATATATATATATATATATATATATACACATACATACACTAGAATACCCGAGCCATTCGCAGCGGAGAAGTAGTGTGTTAAAGAAGTTATGAAAAAGAAAAGGAAATATTTTAAAAATAACGTAAGATGATTGTTAATGTAATTGTTTTATCATTGATATGAGTGTTGTTGTCATATCTATATATAAATATATATATATATATAAATATATAAATTATATATATATCTATATATCTATATCTAGCAAAATACCAGCGTTTGGCAGCGGAGAAGTAAAAAGAAAAGGAAACATTTTAATAATAACGTAACATGATTGACAATGTAATTGTTTTGTCATTGTCATGAGTGTTGCTGACACACACACACCCTTCCTGATTTCTTATTCTTTTGCATGTTTGTCACACAAAATATTTCTGATCATCAAACACATTTAACCATTAGTCAAATATAACACAAGTAAACACAAAATGCAGCTTTTAAATGATGGTTTTTATTATTTAGGGAGAAAAAAATCCAAACCTACATGGCCCTGTGTGAAAAAGTAATTGCCCCCTGAACCTAATAACTGGTTGGGCCACCCTTAGCAGCAATAACTGCAATCAAGCATTTGTGATAACTTGCAATGAGTCTTTTACAGCGCTCTGGAGGAATTTTGGACTACTCATCTTTGCAGAATTGTTGTAATTCAGCTTTATTTGAGGGTTTTCTAGCATGAACCGCCTTTTTAAGGTCATGCCATAGCATCTCAATTGGATTCAGGTCAGGACTTTGACTAGGCCACTCCAAAGTCTTCATTTTGTTTTTCTTCAGCCATTCAGAGGTGGATTTGCTGGTGTGTTTTGGGTCATTGTCCTGTTGCAGCACCCAAGATCGCTTCAGCTTGAGTTGACGAACAGATGGCGGACATTCTCCTTCAGGATTTTTTGGTAGACAGTAGAATTCATGGTTCCATCTATCACAGAAAGCCTTCCAGGTCCTGAAGCAGCAAAACAACCCCAGACCATCACACTACCACCACCATATTTTATTGTTGGTATGATGTTCTTTTTCTGAAATGCTGTGTTCCTTTTACGCCAGATGAAACAGGACATTTTCTTCCAAAAAGTTCAACTTTTGTCTCATCAGTCCACAAGGTATTTTCCCAAAAGTCATGGCAATCATTGAGATGTTTCTTAGCAAAATTGAGACGAGCCCTAATGTTCTTGTTGCTGAACAATGGTTTGCGTCTTGGAAATCTGCTATGCAGGCCATTTTTGCCCAGTCTCTTTCTTATGGTGGAGTCGTGAACACTGACCTTAATTGAGGCAGGTGAGGCCTGCAGTTCTTTAGACGTTGTCCTGGGGTCTTTTGTGACCTCTTGGATGAGTCGTCTCTGCGCTCTTGGGGTAATTTTGGTCGGCCGGCCAAAGGTTCACCACTGTTCCATGTTTTTGCCATTTGTGGATAATGGCTCTCACTGTGGTTCGCTGGAGTCCCAAAGCTTTAGAAATGGCTTTAAAACCTTTACCAGACTGATAGATCTCAATTACTTCTGTTCTCATTTGTTCCTGAATTTCTTTGTATCTTGGCATGATGTCTAGCTTTTGAGGTGCTTTTGGTCTACTTCTCTATATCAGGCAGCTCCTATTTAAGTGATTTCTTGATTGAAACAGGTGTGGCAGTAATCAGGCCTGGGGGTGGCTACGGAAATTGAACTCAAGGTGTGATACACCACAATTAGGTTATTTTTTAACAAGGGGGCAATTACTATTTCACACAGGGCCATGTAGGTTTGGATTTTTTTTCTCCCTAAATAATAAAACCATCATTTAAAAACTGCATTTTGTGTTTACTTGTGTTATATTTGACTAATGGTTAAATGTGTTTCATAATCAGAAACATTTTGTGTGACAAACATGAAAAAGAATAAAAAATCAGGAAGGGGGCAAATGGTTTCTCACACCACTGTATGTATATATATATATATATATATATATATATATATATATATATATATATATATATATATATATATATATATATATATATATATATATATATATACACACACATATATATATATATATATACATACATATTTACACATATATATACATATATATACTGCTCAAAAAAATTAAAGGAACATCAGATCTCAATGGGAAAAAAAAAATCATGCTGGATCTCTGTACTGCTTTGGACATCAGTAATGTGTAAGGAATGAAAGGATGTCACATCGTTTGATAAAAATGAAAATTATCAACCTACAGAGGGCTGAATTCAAAGGCACCCTAAAAACTCAAACTGAAAAAATGATGTGACAGGATAGTGCATTTTCATTGCAGCAACTCAGTAGTTTATATGGCCCGCATGTGCTAGTATGGTTGCCTGACAATGTCGGGGCATGCTCCTAATGAGACAATGGATGGAGTCCTGGGGGATCTCCTCCCAGATCTGGACCAGGGCATCACTGAGATCCTGGACAGTCTGAGGTGCAACCTGGCAGTGTCAGATGGACCGAAACATAATGTCCCAGAGGTTTTCTATTGGATTTAGGTCAGGCGAGCATGGGGGCCAGTCAATGATATCAATTACTTCATCCTTCAGGAACTGCCTGAATACTCTCGCCACATGAGGCGGGGCATTGTCATGCACCAGGAAGAACCCAGGACCCACTGCACCAGCATAGGGTCTGACAATGGATCCAAGGATTCATCCTGATAACTAATGGCAGTCAGGGTGCTGTTGTCTAGACTGTTGAGGTCTGTGTGTCCCTCCAAGGATTTGCCTCCCCAGACCATCACTGACCCACCACCAAACCGGTCATGCTGAATGATGTTACAGGCAGCATAATGTTCTCCACGGCTTCTCCAGACCCTTTCACATCTGTCACAAATGCTCAGGGTGAACCTGTTCTTATATGTGAAAAGCACAGGGCACCAGTGGTAGACCTGCCAATTCCGATATTCTATGGCAAATGTCAATTGAGCTTCATGGTGCCGGGCAGTGAGCACAAGCCCCACTAGAGGATGTCGGGCCCTCAAGCCACCCTCATGAAGTTTGTTTCTGATTGTTTGGTCAGAGACATTCACACCAGAGACATTTGTAGGGATCTGGCAGTGCTCATCCTGTTCCTACTTGCCCAAAGGAGCAGATACCAGTCCTGCTGATGGATTAAGGACCTTCTATGGTCCTGTCCAGCTCTCCTAGAGTAACTGCCTGTCTCCTGGAATCTCCTCCATGCCCTTGAGACTGTGCTGGGAGACACAGCAAATCTTCTGCCAATGGCACGTACTGATGTTCCATCCTGAAGAAGTTGGACTAACTGTGTTACCTCTCTTAGGGTCCAGGTATCACCTCATGCTACCAGTAGTGACACTGACTGTAGCCAAATACAAAACTAGTGAAAATACAGTCAGAAAAGATGAGGAGGGAAAAATGTCAGTGGCCTCCACCTGTTAAACCATTCCTGTTATGTATTGTATATATATATATGTATATATATATATGTATATATATATATATATATATATATATATATATATATATATATATATATATATATATATATATATATATATATATATATATATATATATATATATATATATATATATATATATATATATATATATATATATATATATATATATATATATACATATATATATATATATATATATATATATATATATATATACTAGCAGAATACCCGCGCTTCGCAGCGGAGAAGTAGTGTGTTAAAGAAGAAAAGAGAAAGAAAAGGAAACATTTTGAAAATAGCGTAACATGATTGTCAATATAATTGTTTTGTCACTGTTATGAGTGTGCTGTGATATATATATATATAGCAAAATACCAGCTTCACAGCGATGTCATGTGTTAAAGAAGTTATGAAAAAGAAAAGGAAACATTTTAAAAATAATGTAACATGATTGTCAAAGTAATTGTTTTGTGTATTTGGCGGCAGCGTCACGAAGTTGTTTTCGGCAGCTGCATCAGAAAATGTACCACGACGTACATATATTATATACATTATATACATATACATATACATACATACCTATCTACATCATATATACACACACATACACACACAAATTATATATATATGTGTGTATGTATGTATGTATGTATGTATGTATGTATGTGTGTGTGTGTATATATATATATACACATACATATACTTGTGTGTATGTTTGTATGTGTCTATATGTGTGTGTATAGGTTTGGTCACTGAGTGCAAGGGAAAAATAATAAATTATAGTCTATAAGTTATTAAACAGTAAAACATTAACGTTTTACGAAGTACAGGTACATTGAAATTACATTTTCTATGTGAACGTTCAAATTTGTGCCTCTGGTAATGTGCCTTACCGGCATTTAAAGAAAATTAGTTTTGTGTCCTCTGCAGTGTTAAGAGAGAAAGGCTTTGGTTTGGGATAAAAGGAAAAAGGTGTAAAGAAAGGAAAGTTGCCTTTTCTTTTATATAGTATAGAGATGTGTTAAGCTGGCGTTATGATCGCCTTTTGGGGACAGTCGCGTGGGTCTTGTGTAGACTGGTGAGGCGTCCCGCCATTAATCGGCTGTGATGGCAGTGTCAGTCCTCCACTCGTGTGCGTGTCTTCATAATCCGAGGTGAGGACCTGATAATCGTATCGTGCAAAAGAAAGTGTGAATCGCCTTAATATTATTTTGCCGTGGTGTAGAAAAGGGGTCCGTGTTTGCACTTGTCTGGGCTATAGCGCAGGGGAGGATGAAAAAATTAAAAGTGCTCACTTTGACTTAAGGCAGAAGCGCAGTCAGCGTCTCAAAGGCGGCACAGCTATGCGCGCGCTGGCTGCTCGACTTTTGCTGGGCAGGAGACCCCAGTTTGCAGACACGTTCATGATATCAAAAGTCTCAGCGCTCTTTGGAGGTCATTCATATATATATATATATATACAAAATACCAGCGCCTACAGCGGAGAAGTAGTGTGTTAAAGAAGTAATGAAAAGAAAAGGAAACATTTTAATAATAGCGTAACATGATTGACATTGTCATGAGTGTTGCTGTCATATATATGCCTGCCTAAATAAGTCACCCTCGCTTTGCTCTTACTTTTTACCGTTCATTTAATCATGGCTAGTGGCGGAAAAATTATAAAATGGAAGGAGGATGGCTTTACCAAAACAATTATTGATGGCGAATCGATTATTCATAAAGCTTGAATTGGTGATCTGTTTTCTGTGTTAACCTCATATTTTTCATACTTCTTCTCAAACTAAGGTGGTGCGAGGGTAAAATGAATCGGATGCGCTGATCAATGTAATCGTGTACCAGGAAATCATGCATTGACAAAAGCTCCCTTTGCTTGTAATGCAAAGTGTGATTAAATGCATTATTTTTAGCGCGTTATGGAGCACATGCATGAAGCTTCTCAGCTGTGCTTGTGCTAAGAAAAGGAAAGATTTTAAAAATAACGTAACACGATTGTCAATGTGACCTTTTGTAAGTAGTGCCTGGAGGATTCAGTGTGGAGAAACTCTAGAGACAGCGTGTGTATTAACTTGTGGATTTTTCTGTGAGTATTTGGTGGCAGTCTGGCGGTTGCTTGGAAGACAGCGTTAGCTGAGCTCAGCTCAGAGCAAAATGAGGTGGGAGGGAGATGATGACGTGACTCCCCACCCGCCTTAACTGTCAATCCCCACAAACACAGTCTCTCGAATTTGCATAAGCACACCCTTCACCTACAATTTTAACTTAGTTACAAAGTGATCAAAACTCTCTTTATATCCTCGTCCTCTCATTAAACTTGTATCCCGCATTACCTGTGGGTATGTGAAGCGCAGCGGTAGCCTGTCTATGAACTTAATTTAAAGTTTAGGTTTACACCTTGCTTTCTTTCCGAGCTGGCAACACTCATGAATATGGTAGTATATGTCACTTTCGCTCACTTCTTATTGTTTAGCTGCCTTCTCAATTATATAATGCATGTTTTCTTAAGCGCTTTTGGAGGTCTTCCTGGTTTTCTACGCGCGTTGACAGTCAGTTCACGTGATTACGTGGGAGGCGTGATGATGTCACACAAACTCCGCCCCGTCATTCCAGCTCAACTCCATTACAGTTAATGGAGAAAAATACCTTCCAGTTATGACCATTAGGCGTAGAATTTCGAAATGAAACCTGCCCAACTTTTGTAAGTAAGCTGTAAGGAATGAGCCTGCCAAATTTCAGCCTTCTACCTACACGGAAGTTGGAGAATTAGTGATGAGTCAGTGAGTGAGTGAGGGCTTTGCCTTTTATTAGTATATATATATATATATATATACACTACTAAAAAATACCAGCATGGCGGAGAAGTAGTGTGTTAAAGAAGCAATGAAAAGAAAAGGAAACATTTTGAAAATAACGTAACCTGATTGTCAACGTAATTGTTTTGTCACTGTTGTGAGTGATGAGTGTTGTTGTCATATATATATATATATATATATATATATATATATATATATATATATATATATATATATATATATATATATATTTTACACACACACACACACACACATAAACATATATATATACATATCTATACATATACACATATATACATACATATATATCTACATATATACACACACATATATACACACAAATACATATATATATACATACATACACACACACATATATAAACATATATATACATATACATACATATCTACATATATACACACACAGCTATTTATTTATCAGTGCAATACGCTGTTTGTTAAAACAGTTGACTCCGCTCTTACGTGCAATAACAAATCAAATCATTCAGTTGTCTTTGCTCATATGTCATTTTAGAGCTGGGCGCCTGGCATCTTTTTGGCCACAAGTTCGTTTCTGTTTGGTGTGAGGTTCTGTGTTGTGGAGATTCTCAGGATGGATTGCGGGTGCTCATCAGTGAGGCGACTCCTGTGTGCTGTTTTGTTAGTCTTTATCACTGAGAAGAGCTTCTCACACAGATATGTGCTACCAAACATGCACAAGGTTCGAGCCGCATGTAGACGGACTTTTTTTGTTCTTCAAAGTCACCAAAGCGCCGTGCAAACTTCATATTTTTTGCTGCCTTTTCAATTGTGTAATTCGGTTTTTGTTCAGCGCTCTTTGGAACTGTTGCTTTTTATCTGTGCACTCGTCAGTTCCGTGAGCCACTTTCGGTGTACTTGCATCGAAGGTTCCCAGCTGTGCTGGTGCCATCTCGTGCTATGTCCATAGCTTTATTTAATGTTACCTTAGTCCTGGCACTTAAAACTTTCTCTCGCAGTTTCGCTGAGTTTGTGTCAAACACCACCCTGACCATCTCATCTTCCTCTCCATAAGCACAGTCCTTCACCCGTGAATATTTACCCGTGGCAGTTTGCTATTGGATTGCGCTGCTGGACGGACCTTATATGGGCAGGCACTAAATTACAAGCGCCAGCGTAGCCTGTCTATGAACTTAATTTAAAGTGTAGGTTTACATGCGTGCTTTGTTTCGAGTAGCAGAACTCATGAATATGGTTGTATATGTCACTTTCGCTTCTTATTGTTTAGCTGCCTTCTCAATTATATAATGCATGTTTTCTTCAGCGCTTTTTGAGGTCTTCCTGGTTTTCTATGTACTGCGTGATTACGTGGGAGCGTGATGATGTCACCGCGAAACTCCGCCCGGCGTTGAAGCTCATCTTCATTACAGTAAATGGAGAAAACCTGCTTCCAGTTATGACCATTACGCGTAGAATTTCGATATAACACCTGCCCAACTTTTGTAAGGAAGCTGTAAGGAATGAACCTGCCAAATTTCAGCCTTCCACCCACACGGGAAGTTGGAGAATTAGTGATGAGTCAGTGAGTGAGTGAGTGAGTGAGTGAGGGCTTTGCCTTTTATTAGTATATATATATATATATATATATATATATATACTAATAAAAGGCAAAGCTATATAGTATAGATATATATATATATATATATATATATATACATATATCTATACTAATAAAGGCAAAGCCCTATTAGTATATATATATATATATATATATATATATATATATATATATATATATATATATATATATATATACATATATCTATACTAATAAAAGGCAAAGCCCTCATTGACTGACTGACTCATCACTAATTCTCCAAGTTCCTGTGTAGGTAGAAGGCTGAAATTTGGCAGGCTCATTCCTTACAGCTTTCTTACAAAAGTTGGGCAGCTTTCATTTCGAAATTCTATGCGTAATGGTCATAACTGGAAGGTATTTTTCTCCATTTACTGTAATGGAGGTGAGCTTGAAAGCCGTGGGGGGCGGAGTTTCGTGTGACATCATCACGCCTCCCACGTAATCACATGAACTGACTGTCAACGCAGTGCGTAGAAAACCATGAAGACCTCCAAAAAGCGCTGAAGAAAACATGCATTATATAATTGAGAAGGCAGCGAAATAATAAGCGAGCGAGTGACATATACAACCATATTCATGAGTGCTGCTACTTCGGAAACAAAGCAAGGTGTAAACCTAAACTTTAAATTAAGTTCATAGACAGGCTGCCGCTGGCGTTTGTCATGCTCACGGGTAATGCGGGATACAAGTTTAATGAGAGGACGCAATATCAACGAGAGTTTTGATCACTTTGTAACCAAGTTAAAATTGCACGTGAAGGGCTGTGCTTATGCAAATTCCGAGAGACTGTGTTTGTGGGGGATTGATAGTTAAGGCGGGTGGGGGAGTCACGTCATCATCTCCCCTCCCATTCACCTCATTTCGCTCTTAGCAGAGCTCCGCAGCTACCGCACGCAGTGTTACGGAAGCAAATTTGTGACGCTGCCACCAAATACTCACAGAAAAATCCACAAGTTAATACACACGCTGTCTCTACAGTTTCTCCACACTGAATCCTCCAGGCACTACTTACAAAAGGTTACATTTACAATCGTGTTACGTTATTTTTAAAATGTTTCCTTTTCTTAGCACAAGCACAGCTGAGAAGGTTCGATGCATGTGCTCCATAACGCGTTAAAAAAATCACGCATTTAATCACACTTTGCAATACAAGCAAAGGAGAGCTTCTGTCAATGCATTATTTCCTGGTACACCGATTACATTGATCATCGCTTCCCAATTCATTTTACCCTCGCACACCCTTGGTTTGAGAAGTATGAAAAATTATGAGGTTAACACAGAAAAACAGATCACCAATTAAAGCTTTATGAATAATCGATTCGCCATCAATAATTGTTTTGGTAAAGCCATACTCAGTGTAATCCTCCTTCCATTTTATAATTTTTACCCCACTAGCCATGATTAAATGAACGGTAAAAAAGTAAGAGCGAAGCGAGGGTGACTTATTCAGGCAGGCAGGCGACAGCTCAATAGCTCAAATTTGGATATAAGTAGGTTCTATTTAGTCGCCAGAAATATCTTTGTTAGGAATGGAAGTTGAATTTAGTCTTTAAATTTCTATGGTAAAGAAAAAGTTATGCAATGATGACTAAATTTAACTATATAAAGTCAAAAGTTTTATATATAAAGTCATTCTCGAATATATAAAGTCAAACCTTGATTATATAAAGTCAGTGTCGGAATAAATAAAGTCAAAACTTGAATATATAAAGTCAGCGTCGGTGTATATACTCAGCAAAAAAAGAAACGTCCCTTTTTCAGGACTGTGTATTTCAACAATAATGTTTTAAAAATCCAAATAACTTTACAGATCTTCATTGTAAAGGGTTTAAACAATGTTTTCCATGCATGTTCAATTAACCATAATCAATTAATTAACAAGCACCTGTGGAATGGTCGTTAAGACCTTAACAGCTTACAGAAAGTAGGTATTTAAGGTCACAGTTCTAAAAACGCAGGACACTAAAGTGACTTGTCTACCGACTGTGAAAAACACCCAAAGAAAGATGCCCAGGGTCCCGGCTCATCTGCGTGAGCGTGCATTAGGCTTGCTGCAGGGAGGCATGAGGACTGCTGATGTGGCTAGGGCAATAAATTGCCATGTCCGCACTGTGAGACGCCTAAAACAGCGCTACAGGGAGACAGGAAGGACAGCTGATCATCCTCGCAGTGGAAGACCACGTGTAACAACACCTGCACAGGATCGGTACATCCGAATATCACACCTGCGTGACAGGTACAGAATGGCCACAACAACTGCCCGAGTCACACCAGGAACACACAATCCCTCAATCAGTGCTCAGACTGTCCGCAATAGGCTGAGAGAGGCTGGACTGAGGGCTTGTAGGCCTGTTGTAAGGCAGCTCCTTACCAGACATCACCAGCAACAATGCCGCCTATGGGCACAAACCCACTTTCGCTGGACCAGACAGGAGTGGCAAAAAGTGCTCTTCACTGATGAGCCATGGTTTTGTCTCACCAGGGGTGATGGACGGATTCGTGTTTATCGTCAAAGGAATGCGCGTTACACCGAGGCCTGTACCCTGGAGCGGGATCAATTTGGATCAATGGCTAGGGCCATTCCCCCCAGAAATGTCCAGAAACTTGCAGGTGCCTTGGTGGAAGAGTGGGGTAACATCTCACAGCAAGAACTGACAAATCTGGTCCAGTCCATGAGGAGGAGATGCACTGCAGTACTTCAAGCAGCTGGTGGCCACACCAGATACTGACTGGTACTTTTGATTTTGAGCCTCCCTTCATTCAGGGACACATTGTGAAACATTTTTAGTTCATGTCTTATGGTGTTGACTCTTTTAGTGTTCATACAAATATTTACACATTAAGTTTACTGAAAGTAAAAACAGTTGAAAGTCAGAGGACGTTTCTTGGTGGGAGATGAGGGAAATTGGGTAGGTTTTATTTAACAAAGTTTCTAATTTGAAGGTAGTGAAAAAAATGTTTAGCTGGAAAGTTAAATTTGGAGTGTAATTGTTCATAGGATGTGAAGACATTATCTATGTACAGGTCTGTAAATGATTTAATCCCAGATGTTTTCCAGACTTTAAAAACTACATACATTTCAGAGGGAGAAAAAAGTTGTTTATTGTGTAGTGGTGCCACAGATAAAAGCTTCTCTGTCTAAAAATACTTCCTACATTGGTTCCATATTCTGAGTGAGTGAAGCACTATTGGTTTGTTGGCATACTGGCGATGACTACATTTTGGGGTACAAGGAATATAAAGAAGTACTGCAGGATTTTATTTCTATTGCAGACCAAGCCTGTGTTTGCTCACTTATTTGTGTCAATGTCCAGGATTTTATATCTTGTATATTCGCTACACAGTAATAAAACTGAAAGTTAGGTAAAGCCATGCCACCTTCTTCCTTAGGTCTTTGTAGGCCTTTTGGATATGTGGATGTTTTGAATTCCAAATAAATTAGATTATGGTTGGATCTAATTTCTTAAAAATGATTTATTGATGTATATTGGAATGTTTTGAAATAGAAAAACAAGCTTAGGAAGGATATTCATCTTGACAATGTTAATTCTTCAAGCTAAAGTGAGATGAAAGCTTGACCATCTATGCAAGTCTTGCTTAATTTTTCCAAGAAGACAGCAACATTTTTTTGCTAAAGAGCTTTATGTTTACTCGTGATGTTTACCCCTAGGTACTTAAACTGATCTGCGATGATAGAAAGGAAGGTGTCCGATCTAATTTTGTGTGTTTGAGAATTCATTGGAAAGAACACACTTTTGTTCAAATTAATTCTGAGACCAGAAATCTTCTGAAATTCTGTTAGTGCTGTTAGGACCGCAGGCAGAGTATTTTGTGGATCAGATATATACAGTACCATATCATCTGCACATAGAAAGTTTTTCTGTTCAAGTCCTTCTCTGATAATCTCCTTTATCTAATAAGCATTTCATAAGTGAGCAGCCAGTGGTTCAATGGCGATTGCAAACAGCAATGGGGACAAGGGACATCCTTGTCTAGTACCCCATTCTAGTTTGAAGTAGTCTGGATTAATGTTGTTGATACAAACTGAAGCTTCTGGACAGGTATACAGTAGTTTGATCCATGCACAGATGTTCAGGTCAAACCCAAATTTCTCCAATATAGTAACCATTCAACCATATCAAATGCTTTTTCTGCATCAAACGATAATAATATCACCAGAGTGTTTGATTTTGTGGGTGAATACATCACATTAAACAGGCGTAGAAAACTAGAACTTATGTGTCTGCCTTTAATAAATCCAGTTCTGTCTTGTGACATTACCGAAGGAAGCACTTTCTCAGTCCTTCTAGCTAGGACTTTAGAAAGTATCTTTACATATTTATTCAAAAGTGAGATTGGTCTGTATGATGCACATTTTAATAAGTCCTTATTTTGCTTAGGGAAGATGGTAATTAGAGCTTGGCAAAAAGTTTGAGGAAAAATTATATTGTCTCTAGCTTCTGTAACATTTTTACTTCTTATGTGTAATACTTTACATTTACTTACATTAAATTTCTTTTGTCACAAATCTGCCCAAGCCTGTATACTGTCCAAGTTCCTCTGTAATGGTTCAACAGATTCTAGATTATATGCCAATCCACCGAGCTAAGTATCATCAGAAAACTTTACCAGCTTGTTGCTTATATTCCTATGCATATTAAAAATAGTAGCAGCCCTAGCACTGACCCCTGTGGAACACATCATCATCCACTGCTTCCTGTGTCTAGGCCAATTGTGCATTCATCTACAAACAACACCCTGAACTCCCACTTATTTTAGCCTGATGCCCATCCTATCATTTGGCATCTTATTAAATACCTTCTGAAAGTCAAGATAAATAATATCATATGTTCCACTTTGATCACCTCCTTGTGTTGCTTCCTCATAGAATTCTAGCATGTTGGTAAACACAACCTCCCTCTTCTGAACCTCTACTGACCGTTCAGTAAAACTCCTGTTCTTGCCATGTGTTGCTCAACCTCATTCTTAATAATTCCTTCCATTAATTTACCCGTGAGGCACATTAAGCTTTGTTATTTATGTATGTAAACCCACACCATATGAAAACTGAATTTAATTAGTTTAGGAAGAATGTATTGTGTATTTCACTGAATCATCACTATATATAAGAAAATTAGCATTTCAAGAAATAAGGCATTAATTTTTAAAATGCATTATTTTAAATTTATGTTGAAATGTTAAGGTGTTTTAAAGCTGTTAAGTTGGCTATCCTACAAATAACAGATTAGGAATGATATGACAACATATAGTTTGCTCAATGCCACACACACATAAACAATACAATAATGAAATAATTGTTTCCCAAAAGAACTCTATCAAACTGAACACATCCGGCCTAGTCCCCTTATACAAATCAAAGAGTAATATGGCAAGTGTACCCAATGTTGTTTCTTATATACAGTATATTTAAACAGCAGCAAAGGTTAGGCAGAGACCTGTCATGCTTATTTTATAGTAACATGAATGAATTCTTGCCAAAGTTTTCAAAGTCATTGAATAACAGATTTTACTCCTGAGATCATCTGAGCAATATGAAAAAAAGAGTGTATGGCTTTCCCAGAATATATGACTGGAGATGGCCACAGTTTAGATCTTGTCCTGAAGAAGTGCTGGATACAAATTATAGTATGTCACTTTCTTTTTTTAAATTTTTTTATTAATTTTATTGTAATCATTCCATACAAACCAATCAATTTTTACAAAAAAAAAACAGGATTGAGAACAAGTTGACCCCCACCCCTGAGAGAGAGAGCATGGCCAACGGGTTAAAACTTAAGGCTTGTAAACATATCTAATTTGAGTTTGACAGACCAATAGAGATGAATGGAGACGAAAAAGAAATGTGGAAATAATTGCTTCCTTTGGTGCTTTAAGAGTGTATTCTAAAATATTATTGATTAGATCCTGCCATGTTTTGAAAAAAATCTGTACAGATCCTCTGAGTATCTGATTTTTTCCAATTTCAAATAGTAGAACACATCGGTTTCCCACTGACTTAGAGGAGAGTTAGGACTTTCTAACCCACCTAATCCAGACCTGAGATGTGGGGATTCTGCTGGAGCTCATCCCCGCTAGCATAGGGTGCAAGGTAAGAGCAAACCCTTGACAGGGCATCAGTTCATCGCAGAGTGAATACACACACACACCAAAAACACACTAGAGCCAATTTACCGTTGCCTACCAACCAAGACTGCATTCCCTCCGGAGCACCCAGAGGAAACCCATGCAGATACAGGGAGAATATGTAAACTCCATGAAGGGAGGACCTGGGACGTGAACACTGGTCTCTTAACCGCAAAGCAGCAGCACCTCTGTACCTCCTGCGATCCAATTATACTATGCTGACCATAAATTGAGAAAGAAAGCATTTTTGTTAATTTGTGTTACGAAAGTCTAGTTCTAAAATCCTTTCCTTAAAGTACAATTTGATTATCAATGGGCAGTATTCATGAAATTTGTTGGTACAATGGAGAATACTTCCCATATTTTCATTAAAACTTGATTCAGGAATAAAAACTGTACAAAAGTGAAGGAAATTATGCACAATAATCTTGTGAAAAAAATCATAACTTGCATATAAAAAAAATGTCTTGGTGGAAAATTATATTTATTATATAATTCAAAGGATGCACAGACATTGAATATATATAATTTAGGAGTGGACGATACACCTGTTTATTTGTAATAACTGGTAGAATTCTTGCTCTGGTATGGAAATCGAGAAAACTGTTACTGGTATGCTAAAAATGATTGGAAAACGTATTTAAATGTAAAAAAACATCTGTACAAATCTAAGTGCATAAGAAATGTGATTTACTGTTGTCTTAATAGTTTCCTAAAGGTAATCTTTTTGTGTACACACTTGTACTGTAAGTGATCTGTATGAGATCAGTGAACCTTCCCCTTTAAGAATATTATACAGAGTGCTGTGTAGTTTAATATGATTTGCAAGTTGAAGCAAACAAGAGCACAAGACAGATCAAACTGTATCTTGTGTTGTGTTTGTTTGTTGAATCAAATCTGTTTGAGAAGCGTTAACAAGCATTTCGAAAGATTACAGGTATACGTGTTTGCACAATTAATCAGTAATATTTGTTTTTTGTAAAAAAAAAAAATGTTCTAGTCTGAAAAATATATACAACTGCATTACACAATTATCTTCCCAATCATGTCAGAATTTTTAATTATATCGTGAAAGAGATTTGTGATCAAACTTCCCACTCCTGATAGAAATCACTAAAGCAATGGATATCTAGTGATAGCCGGACTATGGGCATGACGCAATTTCTATGGTAAAGGTTTCATTGATTTTGCCCCATTCCAAAGTTTCACTGTATACATATTTGCAGCCAAGTAAAGTCATCATGGAGTTTCAACACTATGGGTACCACTATCACAAATGTATTACGAGCACAGTACATTTAAGCAGGCAAACAGCAGTTGCCTCACCACGAGAACAATCTCGCAGCAAAACTGAGGAGTTTGTAAGTAAGATTCTAAGAGTACTACTATGACACTTCTTCGTTGTATATCTTATGAAGCTGAATTTTGCAAGACTGTCCTGAATGTTTTTGAGAATTTTACATTATGCACTACAAATAATCCTATGCACTTTTTCATAATAGATTATGTTAAGCAGAGTAATATGACTTGAGGTCTGATGAAACAGGATTTGTACTGCGACCCTAGCTAAAGTGATAACAAACTGTTACAGCTTTTGTTTAAATTCCACTGAACTGAGCTTAAAATAAAATGTATTAAAGTACTACCAATGAAAAGTATTGACCCAAATGAAAGTTTTCACATTTTATTGTGATGTGACATTGAATCACAGTGGATTTAATTTTTTGACACTGATGAACAGATAAATACTAATGTCAAAGTGAAATTAATTACAACTAAAAATAAGAAAACTGATGGCATACATACTCCCCCTTTCATTTCAGTATTTAGTTGATTCACACTCTGACAGCAATTACAACCTTAAGTCTTCATGGATATGTCTCTTATAACTTTTGCACATCTGGAAAATGCTATTTTTCCTGTTGTTCTTTGAAAAACATGATTAAGCTCTAAACCGGGTATCCACCACATCCATTTCTTCCAATCGGGGAAGCAAAAAGTACTCCAGCATTTCTATGTAATGTTCTAAAGTGACGCTGACCATTGCTCCCCCCTCCTGAAAAAAGTAAGGGCCTACAATACCAAATACGTCGGCGCACCAAACTATAATACGCTCAGAATGCAGGGGTCTCTGATGAAGTTCATGATGGTTGGTTTCAGCCCAGTACTGAAGCTTTTGCTTATTTATGCAACCATTCAAAAGGAAATGTGCCTCATCACTGCATATGACAAAACAGTTTGCAGAATGTTTGTGCACAACTCTCTACAACTCTCCCAGTCTCTCTCAGTGAGTTCCTGCACAACCATTATTTTGTATGGATGGAAATTAAGGTCGTTCTGCAAAATCCTCCTCAAAGACGTGTTGGAAATGCCGAAGGCAGAAGTACGTTTGCATGCTGAACGTCTAGGAGACTGCAAAATTGATGCCCTTACAGTTTGGATGTTTACAGGCATTCGTACAGTCTGAGGACAGCCTGGAGATTTTCTGTTCAATGTTGTATTCGTCTGTCTAAATTTAGCTACCCACTGAAGAATTTTTTTCTGATTTGGGATTTCACTGTTACGAGGAATACTGAAGTGCGTTTGGAAGGCACGTTGCATAGGGAGGATGGATTCGTTCTTTTTGAAGAACACTTTGACAGCAAAAGCCCGATGCGCACCGAAACAAGGCATGTTGCAGATCGAAAACTACAAGGGATCGCTTATCAAATGACCCCCCTACTTGCTTGTTTCTGTCTCCTGTATTTGCAAGGCAGAGCTCTATACTGCCATCATTGTGGTCACTTGTACTCCTAGAAAGCATTGATTACAGAGACGCACTTTCCAAAGAGTTCTGAAAAAGTAATTCTTACATATTGTTGAACTCATTTGATTAATCATATAAAACAAGGACTTTGATTAACACGACAAATTGACTTCTAAATATTACATTAGCTTCAGAAAAAAAATCTGAACATAGCAGAAACAGGAGTACTATGAAACTATTTGTTTAATTATTGGGATACTTTCTGATGAACCAATTACTTGGTTAAGAAGTTATTAAAAATGGCAAAAACGTTAGAACTTCAGTTAGTCAGGTGGAAATATCTTTGATTGGAAGTATGTTTGAACTGATCGAGATTGGCTTCCTGATAAATATATGCTGTGAATTACAAACTTCTGAAGCACACTTGACAAATGATTACATTTCACTGCCCACAATCACATTTTCCTGCAATTTTCTGGTTCTGCCTATTGTTAGATTAAAAATTGTTACATATAAAATTAAATACCATATGCTGAAATTGTGCAGATGAGTAGCAACTGTTCATCTTATAATACAAATTAAATTATTCTAAAAACATAAATAATATCCACATGCCTGCATAAAAACTGCATGTTTTCAGCGAAGACCTAAGTAAAAAATAAAAAAATTAACTCATTTAGAGGTTCACAATAAAACAGTTCATTCTCTGCACCTGCAGTGCACTCAGTTTCCATGGGGACAGGGTCAGCAATGAAATAATACTAGCAAACATAATACATACCTCTTCCAGAAGAATCCTCTTCATCATTGTCACTGTTCCACCAGGGTTTATGGTTTTTATTTGTAATTTCTTTAATTTTTCTCTTGCCCAGTCCATCTAAAATGCTTGATCGTTTGGTGGTTCCAAACTCAATCGAATCATCTGAAACAGACTAAGATAAAAGTATTAAAAAAAATAAAAAAACAACATATTGAATATTACAGCTTATCAGTAATTCATGATAAAATATGAAAACAATTTAAAATTACCAAAAGCATAATAATATAATGTACTAACATACAAATATTTGCAATCAATTAATTCTTGCTATGAATAGTATCTCAGTTTATATTAAGTTTGTGCAGATGCAAGCAGTTTCATGTTCATGACTAAGAACTATGTCATAGAGAGATTATGCACTTTCAAATTTCTGTCTTACTGGTATTTGGGCACTGCTCTTAACAGTGTTTCATAAAAAGGTTTATAATTAAACCATTGCTTGCAGAAACTATTTTCAAAGTATTTTTACTAACACATGTGCTAGTGTCCTTGGCTTCATAGTATAATTTTATTTGTGTAGATCTGAACCCAATATGTGGCAATATAAATGTTACATTAGATTTATGGGGTATTCACCATGTTTTTTGGCTTTTATTGGTACTGCAATACAGTCATGAGACTGATTGTGATAGGCAGATATGCATTTTGTTATACTACTGTAGTTGATGTATTTTAAATAATGTGTACTGCAAGCCTAATAGCAGAAGTACAAAGAATAGTCAATCAGTCATTTTTTAACCCGTTTTGTCCTGAACAGGGTCGCAGAGGTGCTGGAGCCTATACCAGACAGCACAGGGCACAAGGCAGGAACAAACACTGAACAGGGTGCCAGTCCATTACAGGACTTCAAAAAATTAAATTTTGTTTAACAACTTGTAAGTTTAATTAAACAAGTAACATAACACTTAACGGCCTACCAAAGTTGAGAAAAACACCCACTTAGTTATTTTACATTTTACATGGCATTACTTTTTTTTTAATTTAAATTAAATTATTACTGTGTTAAGTTATGCACATAAGACATCTTCTAGATCAGGTGTTCTCAACTTGTTGTCTTAGCATACTACCCAAGGAACCGAAATGTTCTTAAGTACCGTATATACTCGCGGATAAGGACTTGATTTTACGGTATAATTTCTGGTATTTTACAATGTCGGTCGTGTAAGTCAAATGCGGAAAACTCATGCTATAGGTCCAAGAGATTATGATATGCTGACACCCACCTGAGAGAGTACAGAGCACACTGCCTTTTTTTTTCCCTATGTATTGCGCCTAGTGCCTACATGACCATATAGTAACACCCAATCTATTCCGAAGCAACATTTGCACTGATTTGTGTTTTTTGTATCTTACACCCTCATACACCTTTATAATTAGTGCATCCCTTATCTACGATGGAGCGTTCGATCAGAAGAAAATATAAAGCTGGCTTTAAATTAAACGCCGTTGAAGTTGCAAAAGAAATTGGTAACTGCATCTAAGAAACTGATGTGAGATTGGAGGAGGCAAGCAAATCAGTGTATAAGTTGGGGTCTGATTTTATGATCGATTTTTTGGGTTTCAGGACCCGACTTGTATGTGAGTATATACGGTACCACCATTATTTTTATCTTAAATTATTGAGCAAGTTCCTATTAGGTAAACAGGTAACCATCCTGTAACTTCTTAAGTTCCACAGATTGAGAACAACCAGTCTAGATCACAATCCTAAAAAACCTAAAAACATAAAGAAGAGAAATGAATGTTTATTGAAGCCCTGACAAGCACATTTAATATAAAGAAAAAAGGAAAGAGGCTTGTCCAGTTATTTTTCTATTCCATATAACACGGCAATTTCCATATGGACCATATCATATAGCAATATATTTTAAAAATAAACAACAGTAAAAATTCTTAATATTGGGTTCAGGAAACAGCAGCTGCCAGGCAGATTCAATACTAATAATGTAGCTCGTTACTACTGTTTCACATGCTGCTCCAGAAAAACTTTCACAAATGTCCATTTGAGTTGAGACGTGATGGTCGAGTCTGCCATGGTATATATGTACATACAATGCTGTTGTGCTCTTGATACCATTCACTTATTATCTGTAAATGGGGAAATTGGTAGTAGAATCTGGGTTGACCTAAACCATGCACATGACATAAACATTTCACAATACACGTACATATACAGTATAAAACAGGTCTACAAGCCTAAATACGTTTTTTGGTGTGCACCACAATTGCACTAGACCACAAAGTGGAAGATGACTCTTCTGATTATAGAACTTTTCTTGACTACAATTATATTGAAGAATGATGCTAATATTATTTGCTGAAATGTATTACTGACATAATTGGCTTTGCTCTTCTTTGTGCTATGAACTGTCATTTTTATATTTGTAGCATTTGAAATTTGTGGTAATCGAGTCTTTGAAAAACAAGTCGTGCTGGTCACTCAAAGAAAACAGCTACAGTTTCTCTGAAAACAAGTTAAGCTGGTTGCTTAAAAGAAGCAATCTGCTGATACTTCTAAAAGTTGCACAAGCACCTTGGCTGTATGAGTTTTATGATCTCTAACAGGCGAAGCCACCGATCTTGTCTTCAGGCAAATGAAAATTTAATTTTATGAGCCTCAAAATAAAAAGAAAGGGAAAGATTTGTAATCTCCTCTAGGGCATGACAACCTCACAACACTTTATATTTCACTTTATATGGTCAGTTGATGAACTGACAAATGTTTTTCTACCTCCATTATGACTGAGGTATGCATGCAGCACAGAAGACTTTGAGATACCAAACAGCAATGCAAGAACAGAGCCGTGTGGATAACTGAGCATCTAGCTATATCAAGTTATATGGCGTTTGACCTTGACACAGAAGACTATTTATTACTAATATTTTGAACATTATAATAATAAACTGAGTTAACTGACTTTTTCTCTGGATTACTTTTTTATTTACTCTACTACCAGGAACTAAGATAATTAGTTAAGTCAGCAGGTGAAGAGAATGCACCAAAAGTAACATGATATAAAATTAAGTGTAGGCAGTGTTCCCCCAATTGTTTTTAAAAGTTCAAGTAAAAAAATAAATAAACATTATACTGTGGACTGTGGTCCACGCCCAGGAGGACCAGAGGAGGGCTTGTGCCTCCTTCAGACCGCGAGGGGGCGTCCGTCCTGGTTATGTTGGGGGCCTCGGGTACAGGGCTTGGAAGCCCAGCCCTGTAGGGACCCGTGGCCACCGCCAGGCGGCGCCCCGATGCCGGAATATCCTGTGTGGTCCCCGGCCAGGACGCCCAGGAGGACCAGAGGAGGGCTTGTGCCTCCTTCAGACCGCGAGGGGGCGTCCGTCCTGGTTATGTTGGAGGCCTCGGGTACAGTGCTTGGAAGCCCAGCCCTGTAGGGACCCGTGGCCACCGCCAGGCGGCGCCCCGATGCCGGAATATCCCATGTGGTCCCCGGCTGGGATGCCCAGGAGGACCAGAGGAGGGCTTGTGCCTCCTCCAGACCGCAAGGGGGGCGCCCAGGTGCCTGAGGAACCCTGGAGCCCAGCACTTCCGCCACACCAGGAAGTGCTGGGGGAAGACGACAGGGGACACCCGGACGGCTTTCGGGTGCGCAGCCAGCACTTCCACCACACTGGGATGTGGCTAGGACTGATTGCCGGGAAGCAGCTGGAGCCCATCCGGGTTTCCATTTAAGGGGCCGCGTCCCTCCAGTCAGAAGTGGATGTCGGGTGGAAGAGGACAGAGCTGGAGAGAGGACGGGAGGCGGTCGAGAGAGAGAGGCACAGTGACTGAGAGTGTGGCCTGGACTTTAGGGAATCGATGTAAGAGGCAATGGGGTTTGTGAACACTAATTGTAAATACTGTAAATAAATAGCGTGTGGTGGAACTATGTTGTCCGTCTGCCTGTGTCCGGGTCCCAGTCCACAGGACTCACATTAAAAAGAATCTGTGACAATCTATGTAGGTAAGAGAAAGTACATGTTTTGAGGCAGGTGTCCTCCAAAGCCTTTCTGCAATAAAACATCTGGAGCCAACAGTTAATATTCTTTGCACAACTTTATTCAAAAACAGTTTATGTACTACAGTCTACTACTACTCTGTGAAATTCTTGAAAGTCTATTTTTGAAGAAGCTTTCTACTTCTAACTAGGATTGGCATTTGAAGTCAAATGATTGAGTGCGGTTTACATATTACTCTTTACCTCTTGAGTCAATGAATGGATATCAAGGATTTTGTGCCCCTATCCTGTGAGCCCCCAAACGAGAATTCAAAGAGAACTTCAGCACTGTAAATCACAAATCATCTTGACCACAGATATTACTATTAACTGTATCTTAATAATCAACCTTTTCTCAAATTCACCAAGATACATGTCATGCAAAATTGTTATTCAAAATTTAAAGCATAATTAATAAAGATAAAATAATAATACTTAATCATGATAATAGTTTCATTACACAGTGACTCAGTAAATGACTCAGTAACAAGCAACAGCTGAGGTAAAATGTAATGTACAGTATAAAACTCATAACTTTTTAATAGCGCTCACTAAATTAGCCTACTTTAAACATTTTGTGCAACTGCTTTGGACTTAACAACAACCATTTCTTTAGGCAACAAATGCACATTTCTATTTGGATTAATCACATGTAGATGTAGACTCAGTGAAGATGAAACCACAGCCAGTTAGGCACAAGTCCTACCATGCAAAGCACAGATGTAGGAGGCATGCATGTAGCAAATACTTAACTTCTGAAACTCTTCTCCTTCAACAAAGTTAATACAAAGCATGATTAATGCAACCATGTTTGTGATGAGTGCTGTTGTTTACTTTGCATGTCTGTCATCAAAATGACACTGCCTATCCTTCGATTGTCGATCTATGATAAGGAAATTCGGTCGGGTAGTTTGGTTTCAAATGACTATGCATGGAGCCACAGGAGTCGTGACCAGGCAGCTTTGCCTAGCAAAGTTTGCATTGTACTTCATTTTTATTCACCTTTTTTGAATAAATTCCACACAAAACTCTTTGAAAGATGCATAAGAATTTTTTTTTAATGGACCAAATATCAGACAAAGAGAAGAATTTATTATTTTTTAATGGACCAAAATATCAAAGACTATATAACTATGCTGCCCTCAAAAAGATTAAGGACTTCTAAAATTAGAGAATACAGAGAGATATTGATTTAATTTTAATTTAAAACAAAGACTAAATTTACTAATAGAATTATAAGAATTGTGTTGTTATTTCAAAGTGCAAAAATCTAACTAATCTCAAATCTTTTTTTCCAAGTCTCATGAAATTCAAGTGAATTTAACACCTTTGATGGATTTAAATTAGATATTAACTCTTTCAGGGCTGATGTAGACTTTTGATAATCATCTGTAAACTATGACAACCCAACCGTTACATTTTAGTTGGACTCTCTTTGCTAGAAGGAAAGTTAGATTAATTGGTTTGACCGAGATTTCCTGTGCTCGTGTGAGTAGCAAGGCGCACACAACGGCAAAAATGGCACTGACATCTGGCGAGTGATAAGAGCGAATGCTTAAAGCAAAATACTTCATGGACAGCGTTTTTCCTGTTATCTCTGAACAGGACTATGACTAGTCAGACTCAGTTGTTGATACAAGTGATCGAAAACGAATGTGAGGTTTCAGCTTCAGCTGATCGGGCCCCAGCTAGTCGTGGTACTGACAATGTTTGCCAGGACACTTAAAAGGAAGGACTGACACTTAAAAATGATAAGAGGTAGAAACCAGATTGTAATGCACTGCAACCGTGACAGCCACTGTTGCTGTCCCAGCCACACGAAGACAGCCTGGCAGCAAACCTGCCGCAAATTCTTGGCAAACTGGCAGCCACAGCATGCAGCAGCAGATGTTTTATGCTGATTTCTGACTGAAACCAATGTTTTTTGGAAAAAATATTCAGCCCTCAAAGAGTTAAAATACAGCAACATCAATTTAATAATTGTATAGGCCAAAATCACTCAAGCAGTGCTGTAATGGGTTTTTAACAGGCCCAGTTTTCTGACAACCCCCAGCCTTGACTCCCTAAAAAAACTACCAGAAAAAAAACCTTGTAGGGAAAAAATCTTGGGGAAGACAATTCAGAGTGAGACAACTTTCTAGGTAAGTTGGGCGTGCATTTGGGTGTCACAAAATGAAATAAATACAATACAACACACAAAACAAAGCACAAGTAATCCTCTTCACAGATATTGATAGCCATTCCAACGTTGCCACCTCAGGAATACAATATAATAGTGCAATAGTAATCGTACTATGGAGGAATATTTCGGACAAAATGAAATAAATAAATAAATGCGTAAATAAATAAAAGTACTGTGAAATGTGAGCATAAATAAATAAATGTGTCATGAAATGACAGCCTTAATAAATAAATATGTCATGAAATGAGAGCATAAATAAATAAATGTGTCACGAAATATGTTTTTCGTTGCTTATTTATTTATTTCATTTTGTCCGTAACATTCCTGCAAACCGTCATGAAATACGGCTTGAAATAAAACTGTCAGTTTCACTCATCAAAGTTGAGAGGGTGGGCTCTAACACGCCCTCTAGTTAATGATTGGTGAATCGATAGCACAAGAATTAATTAGAAAAATGCTTACTACTGCCGATGAAATGGATTCTGCCGAAGATATTACGTATTTCAGAGAGAGAATTGAAGATTTATCGGAAGAAATTACAATGTTGGCGGCCCTTTAGACTCGATATAGATGAAACTGTTTTTGAAATTATCGAAGAACAGGTGGAACAGACTCTACTACACTCCAGTTCAGGTGATGCAGTACCCTGCTCTGGACATCCATCCTTTGACATTCCAGCTGAGTCAATAGAACACCTTCTGTTATGCGGTTTAAAAGTACAACAGATTGCAGATCTGTATGATGTATCAGAGAAGACGATCACAAGACGAATGAGCCAGTTTGATATACGGTAAGCTGTATTAGTTTAGGTACTTTGACATGGAATGCCCAAAGCAGCTCCACCTAATATTTTGAACTGAACAACTTTACCACTGATCAGAGCTGTACAGTTGTTTGAAAAAGTAGCTGCGAATATGCAACTGACTTTCTACTCGTAAAACAAGGGTCAAATACTCAGTTCTAAAAGGGCCGCCAACATTGTAATTTCTTCCGATAAATCTTCAATTCTCTCTCTGAAATACGTAATATCTTCGGCAGAATCCATTTCATCGGCAGTAGTAAGCATTTTTCTAATTAATTCTTGTGCTATCGATTCACCAATCAGTAACTAGAGGGTGTGTTAGAGCCCACCCTCTCAACTTTGATGAGTGAAACTGACAGTTTTATTTCAAGCCGTATTTCATGACGGTTTGCAGGAATGTTACGGACAAAATGAAATAAATAAATAAGCAACGAAAAACATATTTCGTGACACATTTATTTATTTATGCTCTCATTTCATGACATATTTATTTATTAAGGCTGTCATTTCATGACACATTTATTTATTTATGCTCACATTTCACAGTACTTTTATTTATTTACGCATTTATTTATTTATTTCATTTTGTCCGAAATATTCCTCCATAATCGTACAAGCTACAAGGCAAAATTCAAAAGTAGATAATATCACATATGAGGATTCAGATTTGTTCAGGGTCCTGGAAACCTTGGCCAACAAGCTGCCTCTCCCCTAATTGTCATTCTACAGCTGAGTCAGTGCTGGGCCGGCCAAACAGGTATAAGGACCCTTCTACCGAATGATTCCAGTGCTCCTTTATCAGAGATAACTTTTTCATAGACAGGCAAACAACTTGGCAGTAGATAGAAAATGGAATCTAACACAATTGTAATGTATAGACCATCATGCCCATTATTCCAAATGTATTTATACAGCACTTTTAAAACAACCAATGGCTGATTAAAGTGTTGATCAGCACAAGCAGCCTGCTATCCCACCCCCGACCACCACAGAAATGGCAAAAAGCTCTCCCAGCTCAAGCCTTGTATATCTCGGAGTGAGGTACCGGGAGCTGTATTTCCCATCATCCTACACTTATATACTTATTTGTAGACACGGAACACACATGAAATGCAGGAGTTCCAAATAACGATATATTATTTATTCTATGCAACTCAATGACCTCACACGCAGATAAAGAAGACTTGAGCTGGGAAAACTTTTTGCCCGAGATAAGCTGTGGCGGTTGGGGGGATGGGATAGCAGGCTGCTTGCTGCTTGTGCTGATCGACACATTTACAAAACAAAAGACGCTGATGAAGAGGTGTGGAGGAATTTAAGGTGGGCCGGGATTACGAGTTTTTTTGTAGGCTTCAGGTATTCTAGTGTTAAGAGAGTTTACGTGTCACAGCAGCAAAGGAACAAGAAAACCTATTTATAGAGACAAAGAAAGATCTATCCTTAAAATTTGATTTAAACCAGGCAAGAGCTGTACCTTTGATGCCAACAACATGGTATGGTAAATTATGTCAAAAGGACCAATCAGATCCTAGCAAGGTCAAACAAGCACAGTCCCCAGTATTAACTGCCACCAAAATATCATTGATCATTTTCAACAAAGCAGTTTCCTTGCTGAGGAGTGCACTGAAACTCAATGGGAATTTTTCAAAAAGCTGATGTTTATTTAGGAACGGCAGAAGCTGGGAGAAGACAGCCTATTTGTAGATGTTGGTTAGGAAAAGTAACTTAGAAATAGGGTGAAAATATTTCAGAAGATTATATTTTTAAGGATGGCCTGAACAGCAGCCATTTTGAGGCAGATTGGCACAATACCTGGTACTAAACAACAGTTTATTAAAGATAAAATGTTTGGACTAAGACTGTCCAAAGCTTCTTTTACAAGGTGAAGAGGCATAATGTCCAAAAAACAGGCTGACAATTTCAAATTTAATATTTTCCGTCTCAGATCATAGATAGGTAATGGATGAGACTGTCTAAACAAGTATAATGCAAAAGAACACATTTTAAAACGTAGGATTGGGGGATTATGAGTTGTCTTATATCATTAATTTTACCAATTAAATAATGCAAAAATAGTTTGCAAATGGCAAAAGAGCAAGACGAAACAGAACCCACAGAAGGGTTTAGCAGAATGTTTAAGCTCAAAAACTAATTCAAGGTTATGATGATCGGTAGATTTAATCTTAGCAGCCTCCTGATAACAGAACGGACATCCTCTCAGAATCTCAAATGACAACAAAAGCAGTTCATTTGTCCATTTGTGGACCCCTGTCTAAGTTGTATGGTTTAGCCAAGATTGAGCTCTTGATTTTGAGTGCCTGATTCTTAAAGGGACTATAATGTTCAGAATGAAAGAACATTAGGTACTAAAATATGAAAGCAACTATTTTGAGTTGCTATGTAGAGCAGCTGTCTCAATAAGTTCGGAAAGAGGAGCAGCTATGAAGGCATCACAAAGAGCTCTGAACTTCAACGGGTTACTAGCACAAGAATTGGAGACAGATTAGATTCATTCATTCATTGTTCAAGACTGAACTTGGCATCTTATCTGAGTTGGCTATATATTATGGTCATGTGGGATGGGGGATTTTAATATTCATATAGATGTGGACACCTTTAGCAAATGTTTTAGACACCTGATAAACTCAGTAGGATTTTGACAGATTATTAAACAGCCCAGCTCATCAACATGATGATAGCTGGAAATATTTAATAATTATCACTAACTACTTTTGACCTATTCCTGCCCTTAATAACACAGTCACAGGTTAAATCAAGAACAGTGCAACATCTAGATTGTGATTCCACATCAGAATTTGTAGACACTGTAAGACAGTCAAACTTAAGTATGGAGAACAATGTAGATCAGCTGTCATATAATTATAATGCCTTTATGAAAAAGGGCTTAGATTCAGTAGCCTCTCTCAAAACAAAAGTAATTGCAGAGTACATAGAAACTCACCTTGCTTTAATGAGGGCACTTGCACTACTAAATGAGAATGACAAAGACTGAAGTGGAGATAAGGAGCAAGAAAGTTACTTATCTTCCAAACAACATGAACAGAGAGTATTAAAGGGGATTTAAAAATGCTTTATGGACCACTCTACCATTCCAGACTAACAGATGAAAACAGAAATAATCTTTGTGATCTACTTTGAGCACTTTCTAATTTGACAAAAGCTGTGTACAATTCCCAAACAACAGCAGTAAAAGTTATATGAACTTCTTTAAAGATACAATTAGTAAGAAGTCAAGCAAAATTGCATCTTTTATGGCTAACTAAAAAGATACAATATGCAAGCTTTCGAGGCATAGTTTTTAAATATGAAGGATACCGAAAAATGATTGAATGCATTTATTTCAACTAGAATTGACTATTACAATGAATTATTGACAGGTTCATTCAAACAGTACTGTAGTTAATTTAAAATATTGCTGCAAAAATCCATACTAAAACATAAAAATACAGTATTTCCAAGTCTTTTTCATGGTATCTACGTAGGTTTAGTGCTGATTTGAAAATCCTTCCCATATTTAAATCTTTATGTAGCTCAGGCCCTACTTACCTATCTAAACTTATCATTATATAAACACCTGGGCAAGTATCACAATCTCAAGATGCCGATCTGGCATCAGTAGGAGATCAAGCTGTTAACTACAGGGCCCTCAAACTATGAAATGATCTGTATGATTACATAAAAGATGCCCTTTCTGCCTCTGCTTTTAACCCAGGCTGAAGACTCACTAATTTACTCCCTTAACTTAATTACAGTTGCCAATTAGCTGTCAATATTGCATTTGTGCTTGTTTGTAATTTGTACAAAAATGTAAGTATTACAATTGCTATTAATTGTAAGTGACACTACTCTGTTTTGTTTACATTCTGTGCATCTTGCTGAGACACTTTCTTACACTGCTATACTATTAGCTTTTCTCCTTTCCATGAAAGAAATGAGAAAAAGGCTTAGAATACAAGAATAACAGAATTTTGTTGTCATATTAGACTGACCGGGATGAGCTTATACAGTATTATACAATAAATGCCCAGGTAGGGGTGGGAAGACAGTTGACTCTTTGTGCTGTTACTTAATTAAAAAAATACACAAAAATAAATTAAATTGGTTTAAACTGTACTGGAATATGAGGAAAATTAAATAAAGCTATGGAGCACTGTTTTAAAAACAAAATAACTCACCTCTTTCAAAAACTGTTCAAACTGCTCATCAATTTCTTCTTTTGTGAGCCGATAAGACATATTTCTAGGGTGGAAAAAATAACAAACTTATTAATACATTTAAAATTTTATTAAGACAAAAATTAGTCACTATTGTACAATATGATTTTACATGTATATCTATATAAAATGTTTTATAAGAATTAAATGTTGCTTGAGAGATTTTGCACATTCTAATATCACAACCTATCTAAAGTTAAGTAGCAAACCCCCAGCAATCTGTAACCAGATCCTTAAAGTTACACATGTCATATTGTTTGTAAAAACATTTTCTGTTTGGAGACATCTTGCCATTTTTTTTAGAGACACCACCTCTTTGAAATATGAATTATTAAATAACAAGATGAAAGTGAACAGTTTTCAAATTAAATCATTTATCCTACAGCTTTACACATTAAAAAAAATAATGCTAAGTATGTCTTCATTGCTGAATCAAATTTTTCAGAATAAAAGCTTGGAACAATAGGTTAAAAGACGTTCCTTGATATATGAGCATTTGGAACACTATGTTAAACATAAATTCTGAGTATGTACATTTTAAGTAATATTCTAATTTCCATTTAATGAGAAGACCACTGCTCATATAAGGATTAAAATAAAAGAATGATTTACAAGGTACTTTTCAAAATTTAAATTGGCATTGGTTGCTTCTTACAAGTTGAACTTCAGTCTACCTTCAGTCAGTGGGTTACAGTCAAAGTGGAGCATCCATGCAATCTTCAAGTTTCAGAATCAGAATTGCGTTTATTGGTGAAGTATGCTTGCATACTTTTTTCATGACTCTATATATAGTATGTAAAAAAATTTCAAGATATTATGGGCTGGGGGTGCCCAGACAGAGCAAAGCCATCCAAACTAGTCATTTGTGAGCTTGACAGCCTGTGGGGGGAAAAAAAAAAAGTTCTTACATCTGCTCGTTTTGGAGTAGTTTAGTCAAACACCAGGTAGATGGGAGAAGTTGAAAGAGGTTGTGGCCTGGACGCAAGGAGTGTGTGGTGATTTTCCCCCATACCAATGATACCTGACATTGAGGAAACTTATTGCTGCATGATCCTTGGGAGTCATTAGTAAATACTAATGCAAAATAAATTAAATTCAAATTGTATGTGAATTAGATGCACTGTGTGTATTCTAAATATGGCAAAACAAATATTCCTAAAACACAATAAAAATATCTGTTAAAGTCTTCCATGCATTTTATTATCCCTTTGACTATTGTAGGTGTACAAGGATCCAGAGCATATTTCTCCACCAATACGTATATAGAAATACTCCGCGCCAGTCCACAGTAATACAAACTTGCGTGGCGAGATACACCGATTCACATCACTAAATAGATTTATTCTTGCTAAGTCGCGGTGTGCTCATTCCGTCAGTCAGCACTGAAGGATTAAAGTGCTAATTAATTTTTACTAGGGTCTTTCCAGAATAAGAGGAAAGATAACTTATTTAGAGGACATAACACCAAAATATACTTGGATCAGAAAAAAGTGAAAACGTCCTAGGAGTAATGATTAACCAAAGGGGCAAAGCAACAATAAAGACGAGGGTCATTAACACAAAAAACATAAAAAATGTAACGTTTAAGAACCAGGAGTAAGGCACTGGAAGCATCACTGATCAGTGTGTTTGGTGTGTACAGTGACTGACTAGCGCCCGGTGTGCCTTGGATGCTTCAAGGACAGGTTCTGGTATTCTGCCACCCTGAATTAAGCAGGCTTGAGAATGTCGCATATAGTATAAATATTTATAGGTTTATTTACCTACATATAACATTTCTAACTGTTGTCCTGTTTAAAATATCACACAAATACACGCAAAAAGGCAACTTCATTAAAACAAACATGTATAATTTACAGTGGAGAAGCACTAAATCCAGCGTCGAAGTAAGGAGTTCTAAAACTTGCTACAAGCAAAGGCAAATAACTGCAATCTTGCTAGCTAGCCTCTCGGGATGAAGTTAAGTACATTTTTGATATATAAAAATGTAAAAACGACAAAAAAGACTCACTCATCAGGCTGAAATTTAGCTTGCACAACTTTACGTTTCCTTAGGAACCTGTAGTAGAAAAAATGCCGCCAGTCATTAACGAATTAGTTGTTTAAGAAAGGCTATATTAAATACAAGGTGATAATATTTTTGGAGAAAATACTAAACGCCTTTTTTAACACGAATACTTCTGTTATCTTCTCCCGCGACATGCACGCGCGGATTTAACAGCGGAGTTTACAAAACGCAACTTCCTGTAAACAACGAAGTATAGCGAGAGCAACCTCCAATCAGAACTGTTGTTGAAATCAAAACCAATGGATTTATCACGTGGGCGGGACCAATTCTGAAAACGTTCCACTAAGCATCATAAACACCCGAGCACTCCGCCAACCAAAGAACAAGCAGATTACAATTTTGCCAATCCCAATGCAGCAGGAGCGGAATTCACAACAGTAGAGTATTACTCACATTACTTTACAGCCCTGGAGGGAAAATTTAATCTGATTTAATGTTTTATGTGAACGATATATCAGAATGTTTTAACGATTATTACATAAAACTTCAAATATGAAAACAGAATTCTAAAAGTGCAAACGCCTCGCGTACGTTTCTGACAAGTTTTTTTTTTTGTATTACTGGACACCATAGTAACATGCAATGAGGATTTGAAACGATTGTTAAAAAGCAACTGGCCGATCTGTTTGGAGCCTTGGGGCAGAAATGTGATACGTTAATGAATCGCAGTACCTACACATTACGTATAATTAACCAAAGACATTCAAGTGAACTGATGCTGCTAAACTGGCTTTGGTGTGTGTGTGTCTGTGTGTGTGTGTTCCCACTGTGATGGACTGGTACCCTGCACAGGGATTGTTACTGACTTGTGCCCTATGCTAACTCTAAAAAAGGTAATGGGTGGATGGATTTATAACAGTGGCAAATTTAACAAAGGCAACTGTATATATTACTTTCCCACTTTATTTAGAATTTTAAGTCAGCTGAATAGTAGAAATGACCCAAAAAACTCCCCTTCAAATGCTATTATTTTTAATGCTACTTTGTTGAAGATTTTTAATTCTTGGACCTCCTCCATTTTCATAACAAATACAATTCTTTCCATCCAACATTAAGCTGAATCTTAATTACTGAAAAACAGAAGTCAGCTTCCTTGACACCATCATTTACCTGAAAAATAACACCCTTATGACCTCTGTTTTTCACAAACTAACAGACAAATGGACATACCTGAAAAGTGATAGCTTCCATCCATATATATAAGGCACTCCATCATTTTCAGCCAAGCATTACATCACAACCGTATTTGCTCAGTTCTGACAGACGAGGATAAACAATTGTAGGAGCTCAGACAAGATTTAATCAGACTAGGATATAATCCCAAAAGAAAAGACACTCAGATAAGACAAGCTATTGACATACCCAGAAGCAACCTTCTGGCATATTAAAACAAAGACCACAAGAACCACACCCCACTTGTCACTTATAACCCATATCTTGAAGCACTTCTCAAAATTATAAAAGAGCTTCAACCAATATTAAATAATGATGATACACTGATAGATGTTTTCCCAGAACCTCCCCACTTGGTATATAGACATCTACCAAACCTGCAGCAACTAACTGTCTGAAATTCCTTAAGAACATGGTACCAACAGAAAATGGTACATCTCCCTACCTAGAGAAAGATGTAAAATGTGTGCTCAAATTTATAACACAGATTGTGCAGAATTACCACAAGAACATTGCATAAAGGGATAATTTTCCTGCAGATCATCTAATGTAGTCTACCTGATTCTGGGTATGAAATGTGCCAACACTGTACTCTATGTGGGAGAAACTGGACAAACACTCCACCTAAGAATGAATTTACACAGGCTTCACATTAAGCATGGCAAAAAAGATGTTCATGTAGGAGCTCACGTCAGCAGTAATGGACTCTGGAAGAAGGACTTCAAAGTTACAGGGCTTATGGACAACCTCAAGACACAGCATGAGAGAAAAGAATGGGAAGTTAAACTGATCCTAAAATTTAACACATTACAACATGGTTTAAATAGAGACAAGAATTTTATGACCAGATATGAGGACTATTTACTTCTCTCTGACTGACCCAAACAATTTGACTATACTGTAGATTCGCATTGTAAGGAAAACTCATCAAAAACGTCCAAAGACTTTGCTGGACAGTTATCTTATCAAAAGATCTTAACTATATAGTATTCTTCCCTCCTGCTAAATAAATCTTAGGCTGGAGAGGGCCATTTATTTGTAACATTGAAGATGAGCCACTTAAAGTTTTTTTTTCGTTGTGTACCGTATATATAAACACAGGGAACTCCAGTTTCTGTACTACAATTTGCCTGAAGAAGGGACATGAGCTGCCTCGAAAGCTTGCATATTGTAATCTGTTCATTTAGCCAATAAAAGGCTGCTTGACTTCTCATTGCAACCATGGGTAAAAATGGTGGAAATGTCAAAACACATACATTTCCTGAGGCAAATGATTATGAGATTGCATTGTTCCTTCTCATGGTGGAAATAATCTGTCTTGAAATTTCAAAAATTGCTAAATTTATCTTGAAGAACTGAAAGTACAGTACTAAGCTCAGGAGACACAAGCTCCATGGTTGTTTTCAGATTTACAATGGCTGTCAATGAAGTTTAATATTTTTTTAAATGCATTTTTATGACTTTTGCCAAAAGAGAACTTTATAAGTGAAGATGCCTATGTAAACGGTTGGAGGGGTTTAAGAAATTAGTTTTCTATCCTAACCAGATTACTTACTTTATCCCAGTTTTGTGTATGCATGTAAACACACTGATAGCTTTCCTCCTGGAGGTTCACCTTCGCTCTAAGGGAGAACAAAATACTGTGACATTTGAACATGATGGCCCTGAGTCTTAGCTGTTAAATCTAACCACAATCCAGTGATAAGTTTTGCCACTAATCTTTTATTATTTGCATTAATGTAATAGCCAAGACCAGCTTCTTCCGTGTAGCTAAGGAATATTAGAAAACTGCACAGTGGTGCAGCGTGCTGAGCTGTTGCCTCAAATCTTTATGGCTCCAGACTCAGCAGTCAAATTATTTAAATGCTTTGTAGGGTGTGCTTGTTCGTCCCATGTTTGTGTGTGTTTTTCCCAGTTACTCCAGTTTCCTCTCATATTTGAGAGACATACTTTAAGTAGACTGGAAACTCTACACTGGCCTTGTATATTGATGTAAATATGTGTATTATTTTACAATAGATGGTCTACTTTGGCTGAATTGATTCTAGTTCTCTTAGATCACATTCTGGTTTTGATATACTATGAAAATGTATAGATGCATTTTAAATGCATTCTACTCTCTCTTAGAACACAGATTTTGAAGTTAGGAAATTCAGAGACTACCTAAGAGTCCTGAGTCTAAAGTCAGAAATGCTGCTGTCTCTGCATTCACTGAATGACATTGTAGCTGAGTGAATCTGAGACTATATTCCTCCCATTATTCTTGAAAGAAATTCTGGGCCTGAATAAAGGAGACACTTAAAGGGTATATTAGAACTCTTAAAGAAAGAAAGAAAGAAAGAAAGAGGGGCAGTTAAGTATTTTCTGTGTGAGAAGTGGGAAAATAAGCAAAATACCTCATCATATAGGTAGAGTTTACAAGACCTCTGTCCAGGTGGCCAGAGTATAAACTGTGTTGTTGCTTTTTAGTAATTTTACTACGTTTTCCTCTCTTTTGTTTTTTCCTTCCTTTTGTTCATTAACAAAAAAAGGAAATTTATGTATAATTTGGCTTAGTTAACATAGTACTGGATTGGTAAGCCTGCCACTAGAGTGCCATGTCTTGATAATGTATATATTAAAGAACAAAACATGCTATTTTGTCAGACTAGCTTACTAGAGAAATAAACTTGTTAACTGAAGACAGCAGCATGTAGCTGTCCCCCTGTTACCACCTACTAGCAGGCATCTTTTGATGAAGCTGAAGATTTAAGTTTAACAGCAGTTTAAATACTGACTGGGCACAGGGAGTCAGTAGGGACTCTGACACAGTTGTATTGTGCACAATTGCTGCTATTAGCATGGAGGGGACTGAAATCTACAGTACATGCTAATGGTCAATGTATGAAAAATAGGCTAAATAATATTCTTTTTAGAGTGTTATGTCCTTTGAAACTGTTTTAAAACTAAACAAAAAAATGAAATTGATTTTAATATTTGAATCCCTTCTGCAGAAAAATAAAATGTTAATTTTTAATACTTTGCACCCTGTTTGGAAGGGAAGAAAAATAGGATTATTTGAGAGTGTAAATGCTAGGATTTAAGCACTTAATTCATATATATTTTAGAGAATAAGTAAACAACAAATATTATGTAGTAAATAAAAAATACAGGAAAATATAAAATTAAAGCAAGAAATTAACTAAACAATAAGTGATCTAAAAAACCACAACTAAAGAGGTCTGACTATTAATTAGCAAAAATCCCCTAGACAGACTAGGAGTCAAAGCAAGAAAAAGCTAAACGTTATATTTCATTATTTTAATTACCTTAACAATATGAAAGATTAATCACTAAGCCAAAGAGGCAACAATATAACTATATCAATTTAACCAAAAATAAGTAAAAGCCAAGAATACACAATAAATCAAGCATTCTTTTAAGCGCCTAAGGAGTAATTCTTGTGTGAACAGCTGAGGTATCAAGAGATCCTTTTATTTCCCTTGACTGACTGTGACTCTTTTAGTTGGAACATATTTGAGCCTTAGATAAATGAAGGCCCCTACTAGATTGAAAATACCCACCTAATAAAAAGATAAATGCCCATGTCTATCTGTGTGTCTGTATGATTGCTGTGTCTCTGTCATTCCAACAGATGATATAGTACATCAAAAAGATTAACATTTTTAACTTTTATGAATTCCATACCTAGAGGCATATAGAAGAGACATATGCACTGCAAACATTAGCACTATGTTAATCACTTACATTTTGACCTGTCTTAGATGGGTAGCACAGCTAATTTAATAGAAATTGGTAAAGAGAACAGGGTCATACAAAACACAGAGGGATGGAGATTTCAGAAAACCATAAAAGTAAGATAATGTTAAAGAAAAATACCTAGGTGTTTATTTTCTTCAGTGCCTTTTAATATCTTAATAGTTATTAAGAAAAAAAAAATCAGCATTAGCAGAGTATACCATTTTAAAAGTACAAATTTTAAAGGGGTTTCTACCCAACAGAAAATGGTCCAGAGCAGTCAACAAGCTTCAGAGCTATGGTTAACCAGCACATGATTAACACAATGGTAAACATGAGTTTCATGTCTTCAGTCAAGTCTTAATGAAACTCAGGTCAAGTTTCAAGTCAGAGGGTCCAGGTCATGTTATAGGTCCCAGAACTGGTAACTACAGTATTTTCAGAAATTGGAACCTTTTACTGTTTTTTTGCCGCAGTAACAACAAATTTGACATGCCTGTAAAATGGATGGATGGAAAAATAATATATTTTCTCATATCTATTTTTTCAGCTTGATGTTATCATTTTCATCTTTTGAAGCACAATACCTTATCATAGTTTTATCTGTCCATCTATTTCTGAGCTACTTTTTCTGTCACAGTGTTATGACAAGCATGAATCTGTCATGGCTAGGTTTCTGTGTATCGATAGATTTGTGGACTTTTGAATCAGATGATGTATTAAACCAGTCATCTCTGTTTCCTTCATGTTTCATACTTTTTATTCTCTGTCCTTGTATTCCTCCTTCTTAAGTTAATTACAGATAATCACTGACAGGTTGTCTCTTCTGAATTATTCCTCTTATCTTCAAAATGTTCAGTGAATTAAGTGAAAATAAAACTCATTAAAGTAGGGTACAATACTGTGTCTTTTTTTCTATGGATTACCTTTGGAATAAACACATTTTTAGCCTTTGTTTATTTTAAAGCTACAATTATATAGTTTAATTTACATTGTCCAAATTATAGAGAACCTAATAACTTGGTATGCCTAGTTAGATTTTTCTAAGGCATATACAGTACAGTATACAGTATGTCTTACTACTGTACATTTGGCTACTAATATTGTCACCACTAGAGGTCACTTGAGAAGTAAGGCCTGAAAATGTATGAAAACCAGACATTGTAGTGCATTTATTTTCTACTCCTAAAGGCACACTCTTATTAGTTTACTTAACAGGTTTAGTTTCTCAGAAGGTAGCCTGGTACATTCTCTTTGGCAGAACACACCAAGTGAGCTGGGATAAAACTAGAGGAAGTAGGTCTCTTGCTTCATCTTAAGGCTCCCTTGCTGCCTAACACTCTTGGCTATCGTTCTGAAATATGCCCTATCACTGTAGAACAAGATCCATTCTAAATTCTTAACCCCTTTTACATCAGTTCACATTGTGTCCCAACACATTTTGGATAAGGAGGCAGAGCAAACAATTAAATAATATTTATTTACTGTATTTATAATGGATTACAGGAGTTTGGATGAACTACTTTTCTAACATCTAAAGTAATATAAATATGTTTGTATTGTAAATCTTGTAGTCTTATGGTGTGATCTATATTTTGACAGTTTTCCTGCTCATTCTGGCTTCAATAAACTGTTGTAGTTGTTTTTATTTATAATATAATCGTGAACTGAGAACAACATGAAAAAGATAGACGTTCTACCTACAAATATTTTGGAGGTGAGATTTATGATTAACTGAAGTTTTCTGATTTTGGCACTTTCTACAGTGAATAAAATTAAGACCTTTTGTTCCTGCTTGTTTGAACTGAATGACCTCCTTGTCAGTTACTCTATTCTACCAATATTTTATGCATCAGTTTTGCACAATGTCTGTACTAAGGTCTGGGTTGTGTTTTCAAAAATGTGTTCTCAACATAAAATAAACACATGAGCAAAGTACCAAGTAGAATAATCAGGTTTGATCAAGTGTCTATGGAACAGCTATAGGCAGTCCTAAAACAGCCTGATCACTAATGACACTGATATTGTGATTTTTTGAGATTTATTGACCTTGGCTCTTATATTTTGCTGTATAGATTTCAGTTTGTACCTTCTTTAATATGTTATTGATTGATGAACTCCACACAGCATTAGTTATCAGTCTGCACTTTATATGTGACTGAGTCATACCCCATGTTGTTTTACAAAACAGACAAGGTTCAATAAGATTAACACAAATTAACCTTTATATATTATGTACTGTATTACAAAGTAATCAAAAAACTAGAAAAACATTAGGAAATTCAGATACTGAGTCTTGAAATGTCTTGGCTTCAATTCAGCATATAAAAGATAATACACTTAATATGTAAAAGTGTCAAATGACTCTTTTACAATGGCTCTACTACATTTTCTTATCAAATTTCTTCAAATATTGTATGTTTCTATATGTCAATACTAACAGACATCTTGTCTGTCCCAAAATTTTATTAACCATATTTCTTATAGTCCAGCTGTCCGCATACAAGAAACAGGGACATAGCTAGCAGACCATTTCAGGGAACACATCTGAACCATTTTAACTCAAAGACCTTACATAGCCTATTGGAGAACACTTTATATCCCTTGATTAGAGCCACACTAATCTCTCTGTTTGTGTTTTTTCACAAGACTTCAAACACACTTTTCAAAGAAAAGCAGAAGAAGCTAATCTCATTTTCAGCCTAGGATCAGATATTTCTCCCAGTCTCTATGACCATCTAGCGTTTTAATCCCTCCCTTCATCTTCTCAAATGGCAGCATTTTCACACCTACTCTCACCTTTTCTCCTTTCATTCGTCCTTATTTTATTTCTTCCCTATATATATTACAGTACCTGCTTTTTCCTTTTAAGATGCACACCTGTTGAAGACTATACAGTTGAAACGGGGTGTCTTTAATCTCCTTTCCTTTTCCGTGTGGAAATAACCTTTAACTTTTTTTTGTCCATCACTGTAAATCTTACCTATACTCAGATCTTTCTTCTGAAATAAGCTTCCATGTATTAATTGCAAAACAAAGAAGAAAACAATATATAACTACTGAAGAACATGGGAGATACATAACATAGCAAAACAGAGTACTTTATTTGTCCCAATTTATTTAACTTTGTTACTTTAGCTGAAAACATATTATAAATAACAACAACAATAACCATTCTTAAATGTACACTAGAAGTACAAAAAAGAAGAAAGCTGCTGACTTGGTTAAAAATAAGAGAGTAGTCAGTTTAGGCATTAAAAAGTGTATTTCTGTAGGCATAAATGAGCCCCAATTACATTTCTGGACACACTTGTGTTGAATAAAAGTGCTTAGTGATAATATGTCATAAAGAGGGTGTGCAGCATTGATTATAATGGCTTTCAATTTTATTTTCATTCACTCCTCAACTAATATGGTGCATTTAGAGTGCATCCATTAGTTGAGCCTGACTTCTTCATTAACTTGTTAATTTGGTGGGCCTTTGGTTGTTGAAAATGTGATGCTCTGTCCTTTCTTATATGCAGTAGTTGCTCTGTGTTTCTAGACTGATCCCACTTGTCATTGATGAGGACCCTTGAATGTTTACTACAGTATTACCCAATAGCATACCATAATACAAACTTCCCTAAACTAACTCAGGGTAATGGGGGTGAGGGCAAAGCCTAAGCCGGCAAGCATTGGGCATGATCCTGGGGTTCCAGTCCCTTGCATGGAAAAACTATAGGTTTAAAATAAATGAAATCCCAAGATACAGGAAAATACTGAGACTCAGTAAACAGTATCCACATACTGTTTTCAGTGGTCTTGTATTGTGTAATACTTCCATTTTCCTAATACAAGCTCTAAATAATAATACTATTAGTAATTAATTACATTTACACAGCCCTTTTCTAACTACTCAAAGTGCTTTGCAAAGGCAGGTGGTAACTACTTTAACCACCACCAATATGTAGCATCCACCTGGCAGTCATTGTACACTAGTACGTCCACCACACAAAGCTGTTAGGTGGTGAAAGGATGAGAGAGAGAGACAGACAGACAATTTCAGACAAGAGATCATTAGGGGCCATAATTAACAAGGTCATGTTGGGCAGTTTAGCCAGGACATTGGAATACCCCTTACTCTTTTCAAAAGATGCCCAGGGATCTTTTATGACCACAGACTGTCAATATCTCAGTTTCACATCTAATCCAAAACAAGGCACTATTTTTTGAGCACAATGACCCCATTACTAGACTGGGACATTAGGATCCACACACAGACTACAGGATAAGCACACCCAATGACCTCACCATTACTTCTTCCAACAGAAACCTAAGCTTTTCCTGGTTGGTCTCCCATCCAAGTGCCTGCCAGGCCCAACAATACTTACAGCAGCTTCAAGTAGTTTACCTATTCTGAAGTGCAAATATACCATATAGAAGATGGAATTTCACTTGAATTATGTGATCTAGTAATTCAAACCCCTGCTGTTTCATGGATCCACTGGTTCTCAAAGCCTGCATCCAATCATCATCTGAGTAAGTTTACAACTACATTGCCAAAGATGTTAAGGCTAGGTTAACTGTTAACTCGAGATTAGCCAAGTGTAGATATGTAAACTGCCTCAGACCTTGAATTTGATTAATCAGGGTTGAGAATGTTATGCTACGCAGCGCTAACATCATCAGCCAGACTATTGACAAGCAGTTCACAGATCAAAGGATCTGGGAAATAACAAAATTGTCGGACTAACCTACAGTAATGAATAAAGTGTCTTATTATATTCTAAAATCCTTCAATTTTCTTTGTAATTAAATGCAGCGGAATAATTGACTACAAAATGTTTAATATATTGTAAAAGTTCACAAACGATGAAATTTTATAACGTAGAAAAACATGCAATTGTTTTTACGACGTTTCTGTGTGTTGCGGCGTCCGCTTTCTGAACAAGAGCCGATACGGGACACTGCTTATTCGGAAAAAAAATAGATTCTGTTTAAAGTTAATTTGCGTATTCGACATACGGTGGCGATATGAACTGACAGAAATGACTTGTCAGTATGCATTGAACGTGCCGGAGGCTCAGTCAGGTAATGCACAACCGGAACAGTGATCTTCCAGCCAGGTGCACACACGCAGGAGGCTGGTAGAGCAGCCAGGCGCACTACTGGCGCACTTTCCAACTTGTGGCTTTGCGCGAGGGCTCCGGCGGCGCTTCCCGAACGAGCATGTGTCATATTGTGCAGCTCCGGGCGCTCACTCCGATCACGTCTTAGGTTCTACCTGCCGTGTGACTTGGCGCACTTTAATCCTTCTAAAGTGGGAGCTGGAAGGGAACGGCTTTGTAAAGATCGACAACTACTAGCCCCCACACCATTTTTCTTCTTTTTTGGCTTTCTGTGTTTTGAGTACAAGCGTTGTAGTCATGAGTAAATCGAGCTCAAAGTTCAAGAAGATATTTCATAAAAACAAATCGACGGAGCACGAAAAGGAAGAAGATGACAGGCACTCTGCGAGAAAGCAGTCGATCGTCTCTGAAGATGCGGAGCCGTCGAGCCCACATGGGGCAAAGAAAAAGTCCTTTGGTTCGTGGCGCAAAAAGAAGACTCACAGTGAACCGACGTCCCCAACATCAATAGCGTAATTATTATTGCTTTTTTCTTTTCTTCTAGCTGTGCATATTGTTTTAGTTTTCGTGTCGATGGTGAGTGGCATGTATGGGACACCTTTACATTATAAATGCGAATAGGGGTTTCGGTCCGGACAGATCAAGTCCCTCGGCCAGGAGGTGTTTGAACTGGGTGCCACTCACCGCTGTCTTGCATTGAATGTTCCTTAGAATCGACTTGCAGTCAGAGGGTACCACACCGATTCACCCTTGTATTATTTTCATCAAACCAGGTTAAGATGAGCTTATTTAACAATAGGAAGAAAAACTTTATAGCGCCGTCCCCGTAGCACGTTTTACTTTATTTTCACATTTTCATGATATGAACACCAACAGGCAGAACACATCGTTCAAGAATTTAGCCCGCACTTTTTCACTTTTAAGTCCAGTGTCTGGTCACACTGTCAGTATTATTGCAATTGTCATTATTACACCTTTTTTACAAGTATTATTAGCACTGATTAGTAGAATAATTATAACTGATATTATGAGAGTGGTGGTGCTGATGATTATACTAATTAATAATTGTACTTAAGTCAATATTATTGATCTTATTGCCGCTGTCACACTTCTTACTGTGGCATTATTAATGATGGTAGAAGAGTTACTATGAGAAGTGGTATTTTATTATGTGTAGTTATTAAAATAGTGATTGAAGTTGTTGCTGTTTTTGTTATTGTGGCTTTGATAAATATAATAATGACTGCTAGCAATTATTTTTAGAATTGTTTGTGTTAATGTTTTATTATTGTTTTCATTGCCTTTGAAGTATTATTTCAGTATTATTTTAATTATAGTTTTTGCAGTGTTTATTGTTATTAGACATCGTGTTACTGATTCAGTTGCTGTCATTACAGTTGTTGCTGTTATCGTCACTGCTACGATTAGCATTTTGATTGATGTAATTACAATAGTTATTGTTATATAGCAATCTGTTTGGGGAATTCAGTTTGGGGTCTTCAGAACAGGGGCTCATTCATCTAGCATTGTATGCAAGGCAAGCATATATGCTGTACACGGTGGCATTCTCTTGCAGGAACAATTTCTGCTATTATTTCATACACATATATACAGTATATATTCTCAGATCAGCTTGATTCATTTTGGGGATGTGGTGTGCCAGAGTCTATTCTGGCTGCATTGAAGGCACAAGGCAGGAAGCAACCCTGGATAAGCTGATAGTTCACCTCACTCACACATACACATTTGACTTTGGAACAATTGGAATTGCGAATTAGCCTAATATTATCCGTAGTAGCAGTATTTTATTTGGAGTAGTTTTAATATTATTATTGTATTTGTCAGTGCAGTGGTTGTTATGTTGTTGTTATTAGCAGTAGTATTTTTATTATTACTGCAGATTTTACAATGACAGTTATTGTTGGCAGTAATGGTGGTGGTAGTAGTAGTAATAGCATTGATACTGTAATTATTATGATGTTAATATTATTGTGTTTGTTAGTATTTCAGTTATTATATGCTGTTTTAGCTTTTGAAACTATTGTTGCTATCATTTCCATTAATAGTTTTAGTATTTGCTGTGTTATCATTTTTACAACTGTTCTGGTCAAGTGAATTTGGTCCACACCTTACTGGATTTATGCCAAGATGAACTGTTTTCCTGAAGCACATTTTTCACAATCCTTCTGCAGAACTCTTAGCAGTAGATTATAAGAAAGATAATGATTATTCTGAACAAAGCAATCATCCTTAATCATCTGTAACACAGCTTAAATGTTGCCAGAATCTGTCACTTCTAAAGGTCTTTTAAATCTTTTAATTGCAGTACAGTACAGCTTTGCTTTAGTTTGTCTGAAAAAGGAACCCCATTTCTGTTGCCATTTTTAACATGGCTTTAACTGATTACTGTGAGTTGATCAAATGGCTTTTTGTCCACACATGAAGTAGTATCTGTTGTGTACTGTGGTAACAAATTCAGTGTTATCATCATGCAATGTGGCTTAAGTGAATGACAGTTAATGTGGGCTGTGTCCTTTGGCCACTGTATTAAAAATAAACAAAGAATCCCGTGGCAGTATCCTATTTCAGTTCCTTCTTAAATACAGCTGAACAAAACTGGACCTTTTTTCAAAACACCAGCATCTGCCAGCAGAGTAAACAAGAAGTGTTGTTTAAAACCTATGCTGTTAAGTTAAGGTTACAACAGGCTTATGCTTGTGTCAGTAATATGGAAAAAACATTAAATGTGTTGCAGAGTTATAATTCAGCCCTATTTAATAAAAACTAGTTTGTAGACACATAGTGCTAAAGATCTATCTGCCTGTCATTTTAGGATGGGTAGGTGGACATATTTGGTATGTTACAAGGTATTTTTATAATTTTAATTTGTCCTGTAGTATTTAGGCATGTGAATTCTGGCTGCTGTCATGTGAAAAGTGCAAGGTAACCTTGCTTAGTGACAATGATAGGACATTTGAATTTGTTTGCCTACTACATAATTTAGTTAGTTACATTCAAGTATGCTGTGCCTTGGTGCCATGTTTAATGCTCCTGCCTTACAGATGTAGGGACCAGTTTTCACAGTCCAATTACTTCACTCCCTGGGTACTCTGGATTTTCTCCCATACTCCAAAAACAACTGTATAATTTGTGAATTTACATGACTGTGTCATGTCATGTACTGGCACCCTTGTTACATGAAGTAAATGACATAACATAATGTAACGTAACATTCTCCAACCTGCTCTAATTAATTTAGAGTCACTGGAGTGGGGTGGTGGGGTGGGGCGTGTGTGTGTGTGTTGGGGGGGAGGGGGGTGTTGATTGTTTTGGAGATTGGAAGAGTCTATCCCAGAAGCACTTGGAAATAGATGGAGAAATAACCCTGTACATGTTGCCAGTCCATTACGGGGCCCAGTCAAGCACACAACCACATAGGGCTAATTTGAAATTAGTAATTATTCAAATATTCATATCTTTGTAAATGTGAGAGGAGTAGCCTTTGCAGGTACAGGGAAAACATGCTAACTCCACATGGAAAATGGCCGGACACAGGGTTTGAAGCCAAAGTCTAAGGCCTATTTGGCAGCAGTGTTATCCCTTTGTCCATCCACCTATTCGTTGTCGTAAATGTTCTTTTCACATACAGTATAGGGCTGCAAAGGATGATATAGTGAGTATGGCAGAATTTTGTTTGTGATATAAATTCTAAGCAGCACATATAGAAAAAATCATAGTGGGACTCAATCATTTACTTGGCACATTAATAATTTACATTCAACTTACTTGACCAGTACTTCTGTATAGTCATATTTCAACTGAAGAAGGCATTTCAAGATAATCAAAGTGGGTAACTGTAAGTTAAAAGGTATTTTCAGCAATTTTGCAAACAATTTGTGGCATTTATTAGAATGTATCACCACTCCTATTAAAGAAAGATTTGCTGCTAATCATCTTTCATTATGTGGTTTTCAAAACTGTTCTACTACTTTTGTGGTACATGTTCCAGCTTGCTAAGACCTTCATTACAATCAGGTACAATATATGCATAATTACGAGTAAAGGTGAAGGTCAGGTACTTTTACTTTGTGGATCACTCAGTCATGCTGAACTTTAATTTATTACCCTATAGATTTCCAATTCATTATTAATTAAAAAAGAATAAGATGCTAGATAAGAAAGTAGACATTTTTTTAAAAATTATCCTTATGTTAGATTTATATTTTAAAAGAATAGTAATAAGTGTGTTTGCTGTAAGAATAAAAGCCTTTAAAGAAGCTTACCTTTTTGCAGAGTAGAACGTAAAAGTTACACATTGTTTAAGGAATAATAATGAAGTTACTCTCATACAACATAATGTTCTTGGTGAGGAATGTCAGGGATGTATTAATAAATGGGAAATTAGGCAACCTTTTAAAATTTTAATTACCTTGAAAGTCTGATTTGTTTACTAATCTCATTGGCAAAATCATGCCATTGTATAAAAAAAACAAACAAACAAAAAAAATGTGTTTAGGCTTTTTTTAAACATTGCAGCAAAGTGACATGTGCTGGTCCAGCCTGCGAAAATGTCTCTCCAGCATGGGCATGTTGAAACTGAATGCAGTTAGTCATGTTTCTGCTCTGAGTGTCTCATGCTTTCTCAGGGTCGTCTGAGCTTGTTTTTTATAAGGCCAAGGCTATTCAACATTTTGCCTCTGGGATGTTTAATAAAATAACATTCAGATGAGTTGTCAAGTTTATACAATGAAGTAGTTATGGCCTTTTTTCAGTCATCAGCTTCCTTATAAGCTTAGGGAACTGTGCAGTACTTTTTATGTTGATTACTGCACGACTGTCATTTTTAGATATTTAAAAAATGTTAATATGTTCCTTTTGTTCATCTGCCTATACAGAAACCTACTATATTTTCTCACAATAATAATATAAAATATTATCAAAATAAGCATTTTTTTCTCTCCAGAGTGTAACAATTTCATAACTTTTTGTGTCTCAAAGAAACCACTCAAATAACATTTTTTCCCTAACAATTTTTGTTTTATACCTCTTATTTTGGAGTTTCCATTGTATGTATTGCATTTAGCATCTTGTCTGCTTTGCTGGCATGTGTGTCTGCCGGTCACTAACATCTGGGAAAACACTGCTGTTTGATTTTTATATAAAGAAAGACAAAACTCCCCATTTATTACTGTGTGAATCACATATTAATACATTTACTGTACATATGTATGTTATACATATATATGTTTTATGATTTGCACAATTTGAGTTCCAGATTATCTATATGAATAAACATGCTTTTGCTTGTCTGTAATAGTCTGTATGATGTGTGTGCTGGTAATTATTATAAAGTAAATACCCATAGTACTTTGCATCCAGTGTTTGAAAGTCTCTTGAATCTTTTTTCCTGTACATGTATTTTGCACAGCTGGTGCCAGGGAAGATTCTGTAAAGGGCCGCTTGAAATTCTGAGGAGGGTAGTGATATTTCAGTTGGAAATGCAGCTGTTTCAACAAACCCAGAGAAAAATTACTTTCACCTTGAATTTCCAATAAACAATGAAATAAAATTTCCCCATTAAAACTTATAACAAATTTATAAATGGTTATGCAAAATGTGCTATATGTTGAATATTAGCTATTGTAAATAAAAATACAAACTTTAAATGAAAATAAAATAGGAAGTTTACCCCATAACTGATACACAAACATAAATAATTCCCACTTTCCCCATACTATTCCCAACTAGGTATTTTAGCAGTGGGTGGTTTAGAAAACTCCTGAATTCAGCAACTTTTCAGTATTTTCAGCCAGTCTTCTATTCCTTTGGAATTAAAGGTAATGCTCATAAAATGCTGGTAAAAGAAAACAATGGGCATTTGGAATAGTTTTACAGGAAGTCAATGACTCTTCTTGGGTCAGTCAGGAGTAAAGAAGCATATTGAAAATGAAAACAAAAATAGTGCCAGAGTCATCTTGAATGCCAATGCTTTGGTTGTCTAGTAACAGCTATTGAGAGAGAGGTCAAATGCACTTGTATCTTGCAATCAAGTGACAGGAATGTGGATTTGCATATTCTTTCCTTGTGTATTTGTATATGAATCAGTATTACTGATACAAGAATAAGTGTGTAAGCTGTATGCAATTTCTATATGTTCGGCTCTGATTTTTATACAAGTGAAAATTACTCCATGCCTCTTGACTAAACTTCATCCTCTTTTAACCTGAAAAAAATAACCAACTGCCACATTGGTGAAAGCTGGTTGGTCAGGTAACAAATGACCTTCTGGAAAATCTGCCATTTTTTGTTTACATGCACACTCTGAAATAATTTTTCTGATAGTTGAGTGTGCATCATGTATCTAGTATTTCTGGCGCAACTGTGGAAGCATATAATTGCATCTACAATGTCCAAATGTTTTGTGGATGTGTTGTAGTATAAAAGAAGCAGCATGTAAATGTTTGAGGAGGATTGCATGATGTTTAACTTCTTCTGGTATAGCAGCTTTATTGAGTCTGCCTCTGAACCTCTGTGTTCCATCTTTTAATATCAGGTCCAGTTTAACGATTTGACCATTCCTTTTTACATGGACATTTTTCTTTAAAGCCATTATGTCTTCTGGATATTCTTGTAGATCACTGAGGCAAAAAAGCTTTGATTCAGCTTTAAACAAATCTTCTGAAGAAATCGGTTTGGTTTTAATGTTAGTTTGTACTTTTTCATATGTTCTATGATGTACATTTATGTTTTTCTGGGTTACTTTCAGATTGACTGACTTCAAGTTGAAATGCCTTTCTTTCATCCTTTAAGTGCATCAATATTTCTTTATACTTGAGAAACCAAGCCACAGCTTTCTTTAAGCGTAGCCATTCTGAGAAGTAGGTGATGAATTTATTTACAGGTTCAGTAATCTCTTCTTCTCTTGTCATGTTAACTGAACATATTTTAATTTTTGGATTATCTTCAGTAAGAGGAGTATTCATTTGGTTTAGTCTTTTTGGCCACTTATGTTCTGGCTTCAATAAGAAACTTGGGCCTTGTGACCTTTTTGTGCTTTTGAGAAAACTTTCTATGCTTAGTCCTTTTGATGATTGATCTGATGGATTTAGGGCAGATGTGACATACTTCATTTGTGAAGGTTGTGAATGATCTCTGATCACTGTGATTCTTTTGGCAACCAAAGTCTTGAATCAAGTATTTTCATTTGAAATGTATTTTAGCACTGTGGTGCTGTCAGTCCAAAATGTAGATTCTAGTTCACTTTTTAGCATCTTATCCATTTTGACTGCTACAACAGCTGTTGTTTGCTCTAGTTTTGGAATTGTGACATGCTTCAATGGTGCCACTCTTGATTTCTCAATTAGAAGTGAACAATGTTTTTCACCTCTTTCATTGGACAAGAGAAGATATGTGACAGTGCCATAACCATCTTCACTGGTATCTACATAATGATGTATTTGTGCTGACTTTATGCGTCCAAATCATGCAGGTTCGATGCATCTGTTCACATTGTAGTTTGCTGGTAACTGTAAGTCATCCATCCATTTTTTCCATTTTTAAATATGCTTGACTTCCACTTTATCATCCCATCCGTACTTCTATTTGCACAAGTCCCTTAAGATAGGTATTACTGGCAGTATAGCGGGTGCTAAAAATCCGAGGGGGTCATAAACTGAACTGAAATCCAATAGAATACCATGCCTTGTATCTGACTTGTCATGTTACTTTATCTGAAATTTGAAATTGTTCATTTCAGTACACCACTGGATGCCAAGGGAATGTTCTGTTGGGAGCACACTATGGCTCAGGAGCTCTGTCTTCTTCAAGAATAGACAATAGGACTGCAGCATAGGGCTTGGAGATTTTTTGCCAACTTTATTGCTTGTTCTTCTGTTGCCACTGACTTTAAGGAGTCACCTACATAGAAATTATGAAGCACAGTGTGAACGGCCTCCTAAGGAAATATTTCTCTTGCACCTTCGGCCGTTCAATGCAAAGCATGTGCTGTCTTTAATTAAATTACCTTCAAGCCACCACAAAAAGCGAAGAAGATCATTGTCTTTATCTGGGACTTTAACTTGGTAGTACATCAATTTAATGTCTGCCATTAAAGCCACCTGTTCTTCTCTAAATCTAAATTAGGTCAGGACCTTTTTTAGTAATTGTTCATTAAGAGACGTCCCTTGATAGGTGGCTGTACAATCTTTGGATGATATACACCATGATGTGGAATGTACCACACCCTGTCTTCATTACAAATCAGGTTTTCTTTGGGTACTTTGACAGCATAACCCTTCTCAATAATGTCTCTCATGACAGCTTTATACTCTTCATGGAAACTGAATTTTTGCAGACGAGCTTCCTACAGCATGGAAGTGCTCTGAATTCCAGCAGGGCATCATGGACATTGGAGTTTTCCGGTACAGCCCTGCTGGATAACGTCGGGACCGCCTGGGGACACTGCAGGGAGGCCCAGAGACTTGTATTTTCCATACAGCCCAGAAGTACGTCCCAGTCATATGGACAGAGGAAATGACGTGCTTCCGGGTTGAAGAAGAAGAGTTTTTACCTGACCCAGAAGTGCTGGATAATCACATGGACTGAGGGCTCAGAAGCACTTCCGGGTCATGGACTATAAAGGACTCTGGGAAATCCCAGACAGACGTGCTGAGTTGGGAGGAAGGGAATAACGCGTCTGGGAGAAGAGGATTATTGTATTGTCTATTGATTTATTATTGTATATGAGTATAGTGGAGTGGAGGGTGCTTTGTGCACATTATTTCTTTAATAAAGTCAATTATTGGACTTTTATCTGGTGTCTGGCGTCTGATCTCAGGGTTCAAGGGGACGACAGCGTCCCCTATCTGTCACACTGTATAAACATTTAAATGGGACTAAGTGAAAGTAAAATTCAAGGCTTATACTAACTGGCTGAAACATGGCTATCCAATGAAAACACCATTAACCGACATAAGGACATGAACCCAGCATATGCAGGCTAGAAAAGAAGAACATGCAAGTAATAAATAAGACATTATGACCAATACCCTTTGAATCCCATCACATCAATTGCCCCCCACAACCCTACTTATTTGCAATATATTGCCTTGGATTCACGTAAGCCTAATCATTTTCCTCTGATGAGGATTCCTGATAGGAGTTGAAAGCTTAGGAATAAAAAAACTATTTTAAGATATGATTCATTTTCTCCCTTTGTGGATTTCCATGTATAGATATGCAAATTGTATCGCAGACCTTTGCTTCCAGCTTTGATATTGTAGGAAAATTTGCAGGATCGCCTTTAAGGCTCTAATTTCAGTTAAAAGATCAGACATCTGAGTTTTACTTTTCTTTATGTGGACATTACGTATATTTGAGTCTGTACTCATATCAGTCACTGTGACTTCACTCAGGCACCGTTCAGCATCTTTAAAACTGCGCAAGTAGCTGAAATGCATTTCCAGGCAACAGCTTCTTCAGCAGCAGCTAATTCACAGTCACAAAGTTCACTTGGCAAAGGTAAGTCAAACGTCTTTATCCTTGGCCAAAAACTGAAAGAATCATCCATGATGCCTTTATATAATATCATAGTCTCTTTAAATTTGGGTACATTGTCTTTGGCTTTCAGTTCCGATCATGCATAAACAGAAAGAGAAGAGCACAGTATCTCATTAGCTTAGTTCTTTTTATTTTGTTGACAAATTCCTGAGTACCAGTCCTCAGATATTAGATCCCAGTTAAAAGTCCTTTGTTGGCAGTTTTGTGATGAAATCTTTAGCTGCATTTGTTAAGAATTACCAAAGTTCTGCTGCTTTTAGTTGTTTTTAACAGTTCAGGCAATAGCATGGTGCGTTTTCAAATAATTCCACAAGCCAAAAATGTTTGTTTGAAAAGTTTTAGTAAAATTCAAAGCAAACAGTTCACACAAAAGCAGAGAAAAATTGATTTTACAAAGAGAACAAAATGTTTTCACTTAAAGTTCTGTTTAAGTCTTATTTTATCTGGCTTCATTCCTCTCAAAGTTTGGTCATACAGTCCTATTAGGTGTAGAACGGTCAGCACGATCAAAACAGTCAGAAAACTGTATGTGCTGATATCCTATTTGCAAACTATTCTGAGTGCTTATTGTATTCAACCTTGAAGCAGAACAGCTACAGCACCAGATGTCCAAACCTTGTTTTACTCCTTCTAGCTAATAGGAAGCTTATAGGAAGTTGAGATTACAATGGGCTTGTGACCTCTAAATCTGAATAAAGGTTTTACATATATCACCTGGTGTATAGAATATTGACTTCTGCTGAGACATGGTGATACTATGTTTAGAATTTGGTGAAAACAGCACAAATCCATTACATGTTGTGTCAGCGGTATAGGCTGGTAGAGTTAGGATAATGGTGTGCCAGATGTATTTATGAAACATATTAAGTCTCACAATAAAGTCTCTCCAGAATGTATGGTGTAATTTCTGAGTGCTGCTGACCAGGAGACTGAGTTTGATTAGTGACTTTGTCATTGTGTGTATGTGAATGTGAACAGTTATGGACTGACATTCTGTTCAAGAGTTGTTGCTGCCTTGTACTAAATGTTGCTAGCATAAACTTGGGACCCTAGCCTAGATGGACCAGCTGGATAGTATTTAATGCAGAGTCATTTTTAAAATAATTAAATGACATGTCTAAAATGAAAGAATGAGTTTTGTGCATATCTGAATATTATGATTTTTTATCACTTCACTTTTTGTGTATATTTGAATATTATGATTTTTTTTGTATCTTCACATAGATAAGACGGAGAATTTGTGGAATTTTCTGAGCAGTAGTTGTATTATCAGGCTTGCAAAGAGAAGAACATTTCTAAACATTTCCCTGTAATTTCTTTTAACACTGTTTACTGTTTACCCCATGATGTAGTATTTTTAAACATAAACTTTTTTATACACTACACTTAAACATTGATCACAATATATATAAAGGTTTTAAAATCAAATGTTAGGCCTTTCTCTCTGTTGTACTTTCCCTCTCTATCTTTATAGTATATATTATCTCTTTCTTCTGTCTCATTAATTTTATTTTCAAGGTGAAGGTTTTCTAAATACTGTTTTTATTTATTTATGTATTTATGTTTTTTTTTTCTTTTTAGCAGCTTACTGTTTTGAAAGAGCTTTCTTTAAATGGCGTCTGTGTGGTTATTGTAATTGCTTATTGATTATTGAATAAGGATTGTTGCTTTGGTGACTGGACCAAGGCCCCCGAGCCTTCAGCTCTCAGCAGATCACATATCTGTCTTTGCGGGACGATTCATCTGGGTTTATCCTTCTTCTTAATGGTATTTATTTTATTTTAATGGCTAATCCTGGTTTATCTGGTGTGAGTCTTAGCTGCTGTGCTTAATGTGCTTTTTGGGGTGTCTCATGCTTTCAGTTTTTCACTTAGTGGTAAGACTGTTCATATTATTGTTAACAAAAATTCATAAAAATAATTATATTACTACTGTTTAGTGCTAAATCTAATATGCTTTGTTTAAAGCTGACAAATAAAAAGAGATTAATTATTAGTTAAAGGTTGAGAGTAAAGCCTAAGATGCAATGATGTCATGTTGAATAAATTAGTAAATTTTGTCCTTTTCATTAAGAAGAGTGTTCTGAAGCACACCCACATACTAAGTCTCTGTGTTTCTCATTGAACAGGTAAATGGCCATTTATTTCGGTACTGTACCTTTTCCAGAATGGGTGCGAGGCAATAAACTAAGATGCATATGAATTGAGATGGTTGTAGTAGACATGAAGCATTACCAGTTTTGAATTAGTAAATTTCAGCATTTGACTATAAGGGACTCTGTGTAAACATGAGTCTAGATAAACATGCAGCCTAGGTAGAGTTATGGTGAAAAGACAGCTCGTTTGGCACAAGGCAAGGTGGTGAGAAAATAAGAAGCACACCATTTCCACAGACAAAGTGGAAGAAAAGTGATGGAATATAAAATGGCAAATTATTTCCTTGCTGGAGGAAAAACTTTTTTTAGAATGGATAGGAGGAGTAATTATTGTTGTTAATAGTTTATTGCATAAATTGAGCTATTTTTTGTTGCACAATTTGGGGTATGCTTCATTTCATGATGCTGGTAATAGCTTAAACGCCATCCCAGTGCTGCCCAGATAGGATCTGGTTCTGGCCCACTGTGACACTGAGCTTGATTAGGCAGGTCTAAGAATGTTATGTTACTATGTTATAGTATATTGTAGAGTTTAATGTTAGTCTGTATCTTGACTAATTCCTGCGGTCACACTACTCCACTCCTAATGGTGTATTTATGTATTTCTGTGTGCTGTATAAATCTTTACAGCATCTTGTTAATCATTTCTTTAATTATTTTCTTCCATAATAGTACTGGAGAACTAGTAAGAAATAAGTAAAAAACATTGAATAAAATATTTGTTGAAGTCTTGTATCCAGATGCTACCTATTTCTATTTTCTACTTTAATACCTAATTGTGAGAGTAGTATTATTAATGAGTACTTCACCAAAAAATGGTCTTTTTAATATGTTACTATCTCCATGTTGTTTATAGTAATGGCTGAGAAAAAAAAATTAATTTAACAGATAAAGATAAAGTAAAGTTTCTGATAGACCAGACATTGGACAACAACAAACAGTATCTATTTGAAAAAAATCTCACATTTCTCATATCACATAATCCATGTGTTTAGGACATTGTGAGCATATAGTCAGATGATTGCACATATGACGTCATCAAGTTGTATACTCACAAAATTACAAATATATATTTTTATTAAAATATTGTTGAATTATTTATTTAGCAGCAGTTTATGAAAATGCATGGGTGAGTTGACCTTCTGTTGGTTGAAACATCAAGGATATGCGAAATGTGAGGCATATTCTCTTCCTGATAATGTTTTCACTTGTTTTTCTTTCATTTTAAGCTATAGGTGCACTGTTTTTAGTTTAATTTTGCACTGTCAATTATAACATGAAACACAATGTTAGCCCAATGATTAAGCTGTAATTGGACTGAACTTATGACCAGTGAATGAGTAGAGGCGGTGGGTCTTTAATTCAAATCCTAAGGCTCATCCGAACATGTTCTGTTTTAGCTTACAAGAGTGTTTTCCAGAGTGATTTATTTAACAGTATTAACATGTTTTAATGGTATGTGCATCTTTTTGTGTAAATTTTAGTTGGAGTATTCCTTTGAACTACTTAAATGAAATGTGACCAGTACTCTTTATAATATTATGATGTGGTTGGTATGAATCAGTGAGATGGTGTGCTGCAGGGCTAGGTGTGCTGGTTGCCAAGTCCAGCCAATTCAAAGGCTGTCTACACCTGTTTTTGCTTAATGCATTTTCTATTCAGATACAGGGTGGGGAGGTACATTCAACTACATGATCCAAACAGCATGCCTCAGGCTTAGACAAGGTCCAGAAATTGTGTTGCCTAGGCTACTGGAAACGAAAGTGGTATGAGAACTAAATGTTTGGGATGAAGACCCACCAACAGTGGGTGTAATATTCAGCAGATTTCAAAGTAATGGAAATTAAACAGTACTGTGGAATAACTAAGGAGGTGGTATTTGTATTTACTACTTCACAACATCTCTATTTCCTAATTGATAAATACTGGATTTATTATAAATATTTACTGTATAATGATAGGCTTTTTTTTATAATCAGTACTCAAGAAGTGGGTGGCTATGAAGGATCATCCATAGACTTGGATGGAGTTTAATGAAAAATGGATAAAAAAGTAAACTGGCTGCACTTCCAGTTTCTTTGAAAATGTTTTAAACCAAAAAAAATTGCATGTGAGCAAACAAGTGAAGATCAACAGGGACAGGATGTCAACTTCCAAACGTTTTTGCAGGTCACATATGAGAAAACGGTAAAAGAGGAGATTGTTTGTGTTTCCCAGGTTGAAAATCCCCGCTCTAATCTAATCTGATTCTTGGGCATTTTAGTGGCCAGAAAGTGGAGACTAGCAAACTAGAACCTGCATGGGAACTTACCAGAATTTTTTTTTCCTCTTCCCCTCCTAAATGCTTTTATTTAATATTATTTATTGAATTGTTTTTTGTGATCCTGTCGGCAAATACACATGAGAAGACTGATGTAGCTGTTAAGATTTTTGTGAGTCCAGTGTTTCCTGTTTAGGGTTTTTTGCTGCAAGTAGCCCCCCAGTGCGAATTATTCTTACAGTTTATCCGGAACTAACCCTAATTTCTGGTGTCCTCCCACATCTCATATCGTGTATTCTTCTTTGCTTTGTAAACTACCATATAGTGGTGCTTATTGCAAAATACGCAATATGGATAAAAGACTTATGAGGTTTATGAATGGGATACGGCAAGGGCACATTTTGTTTTGGACCTCCTTTCTAAACTTGCCCTGCTGATAGTGGTGCCTAGCAACCAAGGAGCTGGACTTAAAAATAAAACCACAGGTTCAAATTCCATTTAGTTAGTGACCCTGAGGAAAGTGCACATAAGTAGTTGGGAGTTTTGAACAGCATGTATCTATAAATTGACTTGCAGTCTTTTCAATAACTTCTATGGAGCAGAGATCACAGTAAAACATGCTGTTTAGACATTGATATAATTGTAGGCTAACCGATCAAAGTACATATATGATCTTGTTCAAAATATGTAAAGCCCTATGAATATTTTTCCATGAAATAAGTAAATGTTGCAATATAACAAACACCAAACACATTGAAAGTTTTGAACTAATGGTTTTGCTGACTTGACAGTCTCAATATGCAAATGCATCACTAGCAAAACCCTGTTAAATATCTTAAATTTAAATGGAACTATATGGCAGAATGTCAGTGATGCAGGTTATCAACTTTAAAACTTGATGTAAATAAACCAGATGTTTGTAGAGTTCTTGTTCCATCACAGAGTAAGAGTATTCTTACTTTCATTTCATACCCTTTTTTCCAAATTTGAGGTTCCTTCTTTACACGTTTCTGGTTAGAAAAACTGTTCCTGGATTTCTACCTGACAAGCTCTTCTGAACAACAGACTTGAGAAGGGTACTAGCACAGAGATTATATACAAGAAGTGCCAGAGTGGCATCTACTATTTTTCCTGAAGAGGCTAAGATTGTTTGGTGTATGCCGAACTTACATTCTTACATGTTTTCTGCCTGCCTTTAGTGGCCATCGTACAGTTTTTTTCTGTGTGGTTGTGTGCACGGGGAAATTGCATTAGTGCAGTTGATACAGACTAAATAAACTTGTTAAAAACTTTAATTCCTTCTTGGGAGTCTGGATGATGTGGCAGAAGAGAGGTCACTCCTCAAGCTGCTTAGTATCCTGCACAATGATTCTCACACCCTGTTGAGGTTTTGGATAAACAGTGGAGTACTTTTTGTAACACAATGAGACAATAAAACATGGAATGGAGTTGATGCTTCTATGCAGTTTATCTAAAACAGATTAGAAGATAAAATACTTGAGCCTAGCCTGGAAGTTGATCAATAACTGTCAAAGGCTAAACTGGATAAACGGAATTATAGTATTAGATAATAGGAATTTAGGAGAATAGTTTTTGATTTTATTTTTGCTGATGTTTTGACAATATAGACACTCTTATCATCCAAATTTTAAATTTTAATAAAAAGTCTGTTTTTAGTTTGCATTTTGCAGAAATATATTTACTATTTTCCATTTTTTTGTTGCCCTGTGTCCCCATTTTCTCTAAAGTTTGGGCACTTACCAAGGCAACAAGGTCATCTTACTGCATTGTTGTACATACCACAGCATGGATAAAGGTCAAAAGCAAGCATTAATTCCAATAGTAACATGTTTAAAAGCTTCGGGGTAGTCCCTGTGGGCTTAACGTTAAAGCAATTAAAATTTATTATCAGTACTGTGGACCTGACAGATGACAGGCTAGAGGCAGGCCTTTGATTTTTTTGTTTTACCCAGAGTCTGATTTGAAGGCGCAAAGGAAATAAGTTTATCATCTATGGTCCTATTAATGGTATTTCAGTACCTGGTGTGCTTACAATACTGTGACAACTGAGTAATAATTCTCGCTTTATATTACTTTTATGTAGTAAGTTAAAGAAAGCTTTAAGGGGAACAGTTACTGAGGGAATTATTTGGGGTTACATACTTTATATTTTATATGTTTCCGCTTTGCTCAGGGCATGTACTCTGTATTCCGATCATTTTATGTTTGAAACATCCCAGGACTATTATTAATAGTGCTCTCTCGCTTCATCCAATTGTTAGTTTGCATATATAACATTCAGAATAGGAGGAAAGCATACTGGCCATATACTGTACTATATGTGTGTAGTAAACAAGATGGGTTTATGAACACAAGCATTAGTTAGACATTGTACTAAATTATAACTAGATTAAAGAACTCCCGTACATTTATTTTCAGAATGTTTTTTTCCATTCTGATGTCCCAGGAAGGGGGATGCTACGGTAGCTGAAATGTCACAAGTTTGGTTGGCCAAGCAGTCCTTTGCAGGAACCACTCATAAACACACACTCATACTTACTCAAATCAAGTTAATGAATAAATTGTACAGTACATATGTTGAAATGTGACATAAATGCATAATTTTTATAGAAAAGTCTCATAAATGCAGGGAGAATGTGCACATTTCATCCTGCCCCAAGTGGAGGAGTTCAAGTATCTCGGGGTCTTGTTCACGAGTGAGGGAAGAATGGAGCGTGAGATCGACAGGCGGATCGGTGCGGCATCCGCAGTGATGCGGGCTCTGCATCTGTCTGTCGTGGTGAAAAAGGAGCTGAGCCGTAAGGCAAAGCTCTCAATTTACCAGTCGATCTACCTTCCTACCCTCACCTATGGTCATGAGCTATGGGTAGTGACTGAAAGAACGAGATCGCGAATACAAGCGGCTGAAATGAGTTTCCTCCGCAGGGTGTCTGGGCTTTCCCTTAAAGATAGGGTGAGAAGCTCAGTCATCCGGGAGGGGCTCAGAGTAGAGCCGCTGCTCCTCCGCATCGAGAGGAGTCAGATGAGGTGGCTCGGGCATCTGATCAGGATGCCTCCTGGACGCCTCCCTGGTGAGGTGTTCGGGCACGTCCAACCGGGAGGAGGCCCCGGGGAAGACCCAGGACACGCTGGAGGGACTATGTCTCCCGGCTGGCCTGGGAACGCCTTTGGGATTCTCCCGGAAGAGCTGGAAGAAGTGGCGGGAGAGGGAAGTCTGGGCCTCTCTGCTTAAGCTGCTGCCCCCGCGACCCGACCTCGGATAAGCGGAAGAGAATGGATGGATGGATGGAATATTATTAGTTCAGCGAAACTCCTTCCTCTTGAATATGGTACATACAGTTGCACATGACTAAATTTTAGGAGTTTTTACTGTTATTATTGTTATTATTATTACATGTTTACAATTTTGGTTTGTTTAAGTCATTCACTCAATAAACTACTCTTTGTGTTTCTCATCTGTTGTATGTTCAGATTTTTTTTTTTTGCTCTAGTTATAGCCAGACAATAAAGCTGCAGCACTGAATCATGTTGTACTTTATCTTATTACAAACAGCAATGTTGTTTAGAGGTTGCACATTTAGGTGGTGCAATGAATTGAATGTTTTAGCTCTGGGGTTGTTTTCTGTAGTGGTTTAAGTGGAACAAAATGACAGCTGATACTATGGCTTGGATGCTTCTTAAACAATTACTGGGGATGTGTACTGGTCCACATCAAGCACTGATTTTCTCCCTGTAAAAGCAGTGATATATTTTGTGGTAGAGAAAAGAAGACACGGGAGTATGAACTATAAATAATGAAGGGAAGAACTTTTTATCATGGAGTGAATTGCAAACAGAAGGCAATTAAGGATTTTACAGAAGAGAGCAAGTGAAAATAAATAATTTCGGAAACTGCAGTGTATGTATAGTTATCCACCCCTCTCCCTTTTGTTTGTGTGAGATGTGCTAACTGAGTGGTGTAGTATTTAAATTGATGCAATTACTGCTTGTTTGTGCTGGACATGGGGAAACCACATCTCCTGAATTTTCCCCTCCCTCTGTGGTAACCTGGCTCAAGCTTTACTGCTAAACACATGTTACTTGAGCTTAGTCAAACCTTCTTCTTTCCACTTTACAGCCCACTTATCCCCTCCAGTGGTTGAAGTGAGACCATACAGGAGGTATTCTGTGTCGTTGACATCTTGCTCCCCCTCCCCCAACCCTTACATGACATTTTAGTCCTCTATAGCTGTCCTACTTATATACTGGAATGTGTTTATTTGAGTATATGATATAGAAGAGCCCTTCAAGCCCTGATCCCCTCTTTTTTTCCTATGCTAAACACTTTGACTTCTTCACTCTTTCCACTCTACTGTATTGCTTGGGCTGCTGTTTTGCCGGCGACCTTCATTTGCATTCATGGTGAACCCCATAACTCTACTTAATCACTTCGCAGCACTAAGTTGAGAAAAGGATGTTGTGCATTAGCATATCCTCCTCGTTACAACATTATTATTGATAAATATCGAGAAAAAAAATACACGTCTAATTTTATTTTTTCTACAAAATCACCAAATTTCTATTAGATCCGTTATAGGATGTTTGAGATTGTGGGGTATTAAATTTTGCTATGGGGGAGGGGTGACCACTAAATATTGATATGTTGAAATATCCTTTCTTAGCAGATACCTAATGACCTAGATGTATCAACCTCCCAAATTTCAAAGATACAGAGAGAGAAGTTTTTCAGTCCTGAAAAAATGGGTGGGGTTGGGAGTGTAGATCGAGCATCTGTCTTCATCAAATACTTTAATAAAACTTAAAACGCTCCACCATGATTTGTTTATTTACCGGAAGCACAGTTTTGTTGTGCCAAGGTTATCAGCCCTAAATAAAAGACAGGTGAGAGTCAGTTGGAATTCTCCACAAGGACACCAGTTCAAGGAGGGTAAAAGTGAGCTGAGGTTGTGCTTATTAGTACTAATCACATTTCTTAAATGAGACAATGGGGTCAATTTGCAGAAATGCAGCTGGGCTCAGTGCTATGGAAAAAGGGAGTTCTTATTGTCCCAGGAGATCACTTGTACAGCAATGTTGTTGTTTTATTTGGGATTCTTATGTCTTAAAATGCCAAGGGGATGATTGAGGGGGCCATCTGCCTTAGGTCTTTCAATTATTCACATTATGCAAGTACTATGAATCCTTAAAGTTTTTTTTTCTGTCTGGAATTTCTGAAGTGCTGAAAATTGTATCCACTCACAAGACATATCTCATCTTATGTTCTACATATTTGTAAATGGCTTTTTTGTGTATGTTTATACACAGTGTTGATTGAAGATGTGCAATGTGGCCTAACTATAAATAGCAAGGCCTGTCAGATCAATACCTGTAATTTATTCAATGTGAGACCCTGAGCAAAACACGTTATCTGCCTGTGCTCTAATTTTGATGAAATCAATGTAAACAATTAAACTAAAGCTGTGCATGTTATCAAGTGACTTAGGATGGTTCTCCCTATATATGTAAGAGTGTTTGCTATGTTATTGTTCCATTCTCTCATATCTAATAGTGTAATGTCTTTTCTAAATTAACAGTTGCCTTCAGGATCCTTTAAAAATTAAATTGAGCACCACCCTGTTTTATTTTTACTCAACTCTTTATTGAAAGACTAGGAAAAAACATTATCTTACAGTCCAAACCAAACTTTGCATATAATAAGATATCAACCCTTAATCTGACATTCTATCCAACCCCAAACCAGGCCTATCGAGACCAAATTTCTAAAAACCAACAAAAGAGGATCTTAAGTTGAGTGACAAGTGAAGAGCACCACTGTATCATCTATATCAAGGAGGTGAAAAACTATGGGATAGAACTGAGGTGCAGACCACGGGTACCCCCTCATGAGCTAAATGTATTATATATGAGCAATAATCAATGTAGAGACCAGAAGCCCCACTGACCCTTGCCGCTAAGTGTTCCAAAGGAGTCATATTGAAAAAAAGATTACTTCCAGACACAGACATAAAGAGTTTTAGAAGATTTTTACTGATAGGTGATGGCAACTTTTACAGTGGTTGTCAGTAAATGTAGAAAGCCTCTGCTGGATAACAGTGGGATGAAGCAAAGTGATATCTAGTAGTAAAAAGCGTGTATGTGTATAAAGTTCTAGATCAGGAAAGGAAACTCAACCCATCACCCTTTATATGAATCAGTGTGGGGTATTTAATAGTAGCTCTTTTTCTCCATAAGAAGTTAAATAGAAGTGACAAAAAATTAGACCAGTATTTAGGAGGAAGAGGAAGCATAATGGTAACAAAATTAAGATGGGGAATAATAATAATTTTTATGATCTGGACCTAGTGAGAAGTCGAGCAAAATGACACTTTTTATTGGCTAACTAAAAAGATTACAATATGCAAGTTTTCAAGGCATCTCAGGCCCTTTCTACAGGCATTTTTTTTAGATTAATTGGTCATCATAGCAAAAAATGAGGGAAATTTTGGTCATTTAAACACTACTGCAGCTAAACATATCCATACCAATATAACTACTCTGTAAACCTATAGCAATTGCATCCTTCTAGGGATGAAATTTGCTAATGCTTGTTTCAGAACAGAACATAAAAAAGAAAGCATTTTTTAAATTGATTTGCTATTTTTGACTGGTGCTGGGCAGATTCAATATCTAGAAAAATGATATCTTGAATACTTTGTTTAGTGGTCCAATGATAAAAGAAAAAAGAAACGATGTGTATATGTCAAGTAAAGCTGACCATCAAGAAAAGCAAAGTCACCAGGAAAAAAACAGAAATTTGTCTAATTCAGGAATTATGTACTCATGGACAATTGGGTATAGCAGGGATTTCATTCTAACCCTTTTCATAATCATTGACCAGTGTTCACTGCCAAATAACTTCTTTTCCCTTCATTTTAATAGCTCTATGTTTAAGTATTCAGATCTCTGAATTGATTTATTTCTTCATTTAATGGCAGCAAAAAAGAAATGAGATACGAAACAAACCTGCAGATAACCAGCTAAATTGGAGCCTCAAACTCCAACCAATTTCACTCCAATCAGTTTTTTTTAATGAGAAGCCAATTCTTGCTGTTAATTAAACCCATTATTTTAATTCCAACATTTATTGCTGCTCTCATTCTGCCGCAGCAGACATTTAGAAAATGGTTTGAATTTCTATTTTGCCTAAGAACACCATCAAAATGTTTTGGTGACCTTAGCAGATAAGTCCTACTGAGACCTTCACCTTTCTTTATTTTCAGATAATGTGGTTAACTGGTCATGTGGTGGCTTGTTTTGTGTTTCATTATTGTTTGCCTGCTAATTAAGGAAAAAAGAAATAACCAAGGGTTCTGAGTCAAATTAATCTAAACTAAGACAAAATAAGTTAATTAGTACCAAAAACTAGTCACTAATTAAGAAGATGGTTAGAATGAAAACCTGCAGCCACTGCGGCCCTTCAGGACTGGATTTGGACACCCTTTTGTGTATAGTGTGTCCATAGTAAGCAGCTCCAATTACCTAATATTATTATTACTTATTATTTGACTGATGCCTTTATCCAAGGTAACTTACAACATTTGGTTTCATTTCTTTCATTTTTGTAGTAGGAGCACAGGCTTTTAAAAAGTGAATTTCTCATGGTCACACAGTGTAAATAGCAAGATTTGAACCCACTACCTCAGGAATCAAAGTCCTAGATCAAAAGCCTTAACCACTACACCACACTGCCCACCGATAATATTAGTCCTTGGTAAAAAAAAATACAAATATTATGTACAGAAAAGCAGTTATATAGTATTTTTTATAAACTGTATCAAACAACGGTTAATAACAGTGACCCGTTTTCTTACTAAATACCCTAGGCAAAGCCAGATATCACAGATAGTATGTGTCTGTGTATACATACTGATATCCTGTATATATATATATATATATATATATATATATATATATATATATATATATATATATATATATATACACAAACAAATGTTTGTTATGTTACAGTATTTGTTCTTCTGATTGACTGTTCAGCAACCTTATGACATGTGAATAGAAACTATCCCTAAAGTGGTGTTAGTGCTGCTGCTAATATGACCTGGTTTTGGTATGTTCACCATTGGAGAATACAGCAGAATAGAAAGATTGATGAAGAAGCTGTAAATCAATACATTTAGTAGATTCTGATGTCAGCCCAACTAAAGAATTGATCAGACATTATTTAGCACCTTGCAAAAAGCTCATCATTGTCAAGGTGCATTATAAAGCATACTCTTTCAATTCAGGTTGACTGAATACCAAAGTACAATCCAAGGTATTTAGAAATGTCCTGAAACAGAATTAAATATTGTATACACATATGATCTAGAGCAGGGGTGCCCAATGCGTCGATCGCGATCGATCGGTAGATCGCAAAGGTAGTGCAGGTAGATTGCGTTGCATTCAAAAAAATTTTTTTTTTTTTAAACGTTAGTCTGTCATATATCCTCCCTATGGCATTTACCACTTGATTGACATACAGGGCGGCCAGTCTGAGATCTCTTGTCTTCTAACACACTGGTCATCCCGCACACACGATCAAACGTGCGAGCTACTGCAAAACTCCGGCTGTGATCTAGTTAGCCTTCCAATTTATATTGGCTAAAAAAGGGATTTAAAAAAAAAAATTGTTTGGGGAGGCTACAGGCTGGATGCGGAATTGGAAGAGGATTTTTTTCTCACAATGTCACAATCGAAGTGCGTTTGTCTGATCTGTCAATCTATCATTGCTATTCCAAAGAAGGAAAATGTGGAAAGGCACTTTCGAATTGTTCATAAAAACTATGAAACTGACTTCCTTCCGAAAAGCGATCTGAGAAAGAGAAAGGAGAGGGAACTAAAATCGCAGTTAATCGGACAGCTGTCATTTTTCACTCGGCTGAATTCAAAAGCTCCTTGACTGCATTATTCGGCTCTACTTATTTATGCGAGTCAGCCTTTTCCCACATGAAGATTATTAAATCCAAATACGGCAGTGACCATAAAAGTATTGAAAAGATTATTCAGTTATGCAAGGTATGACAACATATATTTTATGTATAAAGTACACTCAGTATATATATATATATATATATATATATTGTGGACTGGGACCCGGACACAGGCAGACGGACATCTTATGTTCACCCAACACACTTTTATTTACAATATTTACAGGCTTTTTTGTGCACGCACACACCCCAGTGCCTCCAGCACCGATTCACCCAATGTCCAGGCCACACTCTTCTAGTGCCTTTCTCTTGGCCACCTCCCGTCCTCTCTCCAGCTCTGTCCTCTTCCACCCGACATCCACTCCTGACTGGAGGGAGGTGGCCCCTTAAATGGGAACCCGGATGGGCTCCAGCTGCTTCCCGGCAATCAGTCCTAGCCACACCCCAGTGTGGCGGAAGTGCCGGCTGCGCACCCGGAAGCCGTCCGGGTGTCTCCTGTCTTCTTCTCCCCAGCACTTCCTGGTGTGGCGGAGGTGCTGGGCTCCAGAGTTCCTCCGGCACTGCCTGGCGGTGGCCACGAGTCCCTACAGGGCTGGGCTTCCAAGCCCTGTACCCGAGGCCCCCAACATAACCAAGACGGACGCCCCCTTGCGGTCTGGAGGAGGCACAAGCCCTCGGCCGGGGACCACAATATATATAGTGAAAGATAGCGACCCGGACACACACAGGCGGACACCATTTGCTCCATCACCCACGTTTATTTACACAATTATATACAAAGTCAAGTGCACCACCACCAAACCCCCCAAAGTCTAGGCTCTCAATAGCCACTTTCTTCACACACACGGGCCTCTCCTCGCCTCCTCTGCCTCGACCTTGTCTTCCTCCTCACCCGACTCCAGCCTTGATTACAGGGCGACGGCTCCTTAAGTAGGTGGCTGATTGGTGACCACACCCAGCCACCTGTGACAGTACTCCCCCCGCTAGCTGGGACCTTCTGGTACCAGCGGACCATTCCGCGAGGATGAAGACGCCTCGGCGCCAAGCCGACACATTGCAGGGTAGGGCCCGAACCTGTAAACAAAATAGAAAAACAAGGGGCGGGGACGTTGCCCTGACGCAGCCCCTCGGCTCGTCCTTTTAACTGGGCCAATGTTCTACGTTCCGATCGGCCCTCTGTTGCTCCCTCTTGCGACTTTCCCATGCGGTAAGTCCACCTCCCGCGCTGCGGGGTTTTCCTCTGCCTCCGCAGAGGCCGGCTCTTCGCGGGACGCGCGCACCCAGCGACACGTCCTCCCATGTTGGAGGAACTGGCTTCCCCAAGCCACTTCCTCCTCCTACTTTGGGACGCCGCAGCGGTTAGGATCTGCTCATTGTAAGAGCGCAGACCCAGCCCCGCTGGCGTCCGGAGCTTTACGGGGTTGGTCTCACCTACCTTCCCCGCTCTACCTCTCCGTCCAGGAGCTCCTGCAGTGCGCCGATCCTTTCCTGCTTGCGGCTCTCGACCCAACGTCACTGCCATCCCTCCCGAGCCCAGCGTCTCCGCCCGGAGGGCACATCGCTCGGCCGGCGGCGACAGCACAAGGCGCAGTTCTTTTTGCAGCTCCTGTAACACAGCCGGCAAGGAGAGAGAAGCAGCCGGCGGTGGGCTTACCTTCTAAGTGGTTCCGCCGACCGACTGCTCTCTATGGGCCTTTCCCTGCGGCCCACTCGGGTTTCCTGGGTGCACGGGACGGACATTCCCTGCTCTCGCCTTTGACCAACTGCTGGCGAGAGAACAGGACACACTGTCCAATCCCGTGCCTGTATGGAGGAGGAATTTCTGGCTGGCCTTTTCACTCTCCTCTCTCACTTGAGAGCGTCTCTCTGGGCAGCTCCGCTCCTGCTGCGGCTTTCACAGCCCCAGTCTCACCTTCTCGGCAGCCCCCGCCACTGTGAAAGATAGCGGCCCGGACACACACAGGCGGACACCATTTGCTCCATCACCCACGTTTATTTACACAACTAGCAAAATACCCGCGCTTCGCAGCGGAGAAGTAGTGAGTTAAAGAAGCAATGAAAAAGAAAAGGAAACATTTTGAAAATAACGTAACCTGATTGTCAATGTAATTGTTTTGTCACTGTTGTGAGTGATGAGTGTTGTTGTGATATATATATATATATATATATACATACATATATATATCTACATATATACACACACATATATACACACACATACATACATACACACACATATATACACACAAATACATATATATATATACATACATACACACACACATATATAAACATATATATACATATACATACATATCTACATATATACACACACAGCTATTTCAGTATCAGTGCAATACGCTGTTTGTTAAAACGGTTGACTCCCGCTCTTACGTGCAATAACAAATCAAATCATTCAGTTGTCTTTGCTCATATGTCATTTTAGAGCTGGACGCCTGGCATCTTTTTGGCCACAAGTTCGTTTCTGTTTGGTGTGAGGTTCTGTGTTGTGGAGATTCTCAGGATGGATTGCAGGTGCTCATCAGTGAGGCAACTCCTGTGTGCTGTTTTGTTAGTCTTTATCACTGAGAAGAGCTTCTCACACAGATATGTGCTACCAAACATGCACAAGGTTCGAGCCGCATGTAGACGGACTTTTTTTGTTCTTCAAAGTCACCAAAGCGCTGTGCAAACTCAGTGCGCAGTAACTCTAGCTTTGCAATAACTTGCAGCATCATAAGGTAGACTTGATTAACGCGGTAAGTGTTCGGCAAGGCAGCTGAAGCGCTGCATTATGGGATCTGTAGTTTATTGTGTTACCAGCGCTTCATATACCCGGGCTTTAATAACAATAATACAGTATATAAAATGATCTCGCGGCCGGATATAATTACACGCCGGGCGGATGTGGCCCGCGCCCTTGAGTTTGACACATATGGACTAAATAGAACTTGAAAAGATATATTTTTCAAATGTGATCGCGCAATTCAGATAGAGTTGACGCAAGACTACAGCCTGCATGCCTCAATGAGTCATCCTCCCCTCGCTCTTACTTTTTACCGTTCATCTAATGAATACACTGAGTATGGCTTTACCAAAACAATCATTGATGGCGAATAAAGTATCCATTATTCGAGTATGTAGATCGGGATATATATATATATATATATATACATATATATATACCCGCGTATCGCAGCAGAGAAGTAGTGTGTTAAAAAAGCTAGAAAAAGAAAAGGGAACATTTTAAAAATAACGTAACATGACTGTCAATATACAGTACTTGTTTTGTGAGTGTTACTGAGTGTTGCTGTCATCAAGGATTTGATTATCATTATTTCTTTCAATCAGGTTCGTATTTGTAGGATGTGTTGTGTTCAAGTTACATTCCGTGTTTGTCAATCGTTTTAAAGATGACAGGTTTCATTCATCGATTTGTTTCTTACTGCATCAATAAACAGCTCGTCTTCTTCTTTATCTGAGACCTGACACACTGCATGCACGGGTTTTTTTTACACTGTCTTCCTTTAGCGGGACATTGACTTTTTCCAACGTGTGCTTTGTTTCCGCAGTAGCTGAATTTATGAATATGCTTGTAAGTATCAGACGCTTCATATTTTTTGCTGCCTTTTCAATTGTGTAATTCGTTTTTTGTTCAGCGCTCTTTGGAACTGTTGCTTTTATCTGTGCACTGCGTCAGTTCACGTGAGCCACTCGGTGTACATGCATCGAAGTTTCCCAGCTGTGCTGGTGCCATCTCGTGCTATGTCCATAGCTGTATTTAATGTTACCTTAGTCCTGGCACTTAAAACTTTCTCTCGCAGTTTCGCTGAGTTTGTGTCAAACACCACCCTGACCATCTCATCTTCCTCTCCATAAGCACAGTCCTTCACCCGTGAATATTTACCCGTGGCAGTTTGCTATTGGATTGCCGCTGACGGACGGCCTTCTATGGGCAGGCACTAAATTACAAATGCCAGCGGCAGCCTGTCTATGAACTTAATTTAAAGTGTAGGTTTACATCGTGCTTTGTTTCCGAAGTAGCAGAACTCATGAATATGGTTGTATATGTCACTCGCTCGCTTCTTATTGTTTCGCTGCCTTCTCAATTATATAATGCATGTTTTCTTCAGTGCTTTTTTGAGGTCTTCCTGGTTTTCTATGTACTGCATGATTACGTGGGAGGCGTGATGATGTCACACGAAACTCCGCCCCGGCGTTGAAGCTCATCTCCATTACAGTAAATGGAGAAAACTGCTTCCAGTTATGACCATTACGCGTAGAATTTCGATATAAAACCTGCCCAACTTTTGTAAGGAAGCTGTAAGGAATGAACCTGCCAAATTTCAGCCTTCCACCCACAAGGCAAGTTGGAGAATTAGTGATGAGTCAGTGAGTGAGTGAGTGAGTGAGTGAGGGCTTTGCCTTTTATTAGTATAGATTATATACAAAGTCAAGTGCACCGCCACCAAACCCCCCAAAGCCTAGGCTCTCAATAGCCACTCCAAAGTCTAGGCTTTCAATAGCCACTTTCTTCACACACACAGGCCTCTCCTCACCTCCTCTGCCTCGACCTTGTCTTCCTCCTCACCCGACTCCGGCCTTAATTACAGGGCGGCGGCTCCTTAAGTAGGTGGCTGATTGGTGACCACACCCAGCCACCTGCGACAATATATATATATAGCTCGCAAGCCGAAAAAGTGTGGGCACCCCTGATCTAGAGGGTAAATTGGATCAGCATTTCACCCTCTCATGCTGATTGATGTCAAAGCAAATTATATGTTGTGTTTGCTGGTGACCTTGTTTGCCAGATAATTTCCTGGAAATTTGCCATGCAGCGGGCTTAGGTAAACTTTTTTTTTTCCAGTGTTCCATGATTCCTTGATAGAGCAATTTTGGATGAGAAATGTTCCTGTATATATATATATATATATATATATATATATATATATATATATATATATATATATATATATATATATATATATAATATAATGCTGATCTTAACAGTGGGATAGAAGTTAGCAGAATAATGTGCAAATACATTTAACAAAATGCACATGCAGAAGGAAACTGGAAAAGTGTTGGAGTGCTCATGCATATTTGAGCCAGCCCCTTCAATAGTATTAACTAGAGTGCTTTGCAGTTGATGCATGCTGGAAACAGTGAAGAATCCTCTTGCTTTAGTGTTGTGCTTATTTGATAGCAGTGGTAGCAAACAAGCAAAAGCATCAGGGGAAAAAAAGCTGTACTTTTCAGCTCAAGAGAGATAAGTATGCTATTGAGTCTGTTGGGGGCAGGCCTAAGTGAATTCATGCTTACTGACTGCAAGAAATGTCAGTGTGTTGATATTAATTTTATTAATTTAATTGCAAGGAGGTACAGTGGCACAGTGGTTAGCACTGCTACCTCACAGCTCAGATCTCATTTTACCCATAATAATCAGCCCAGCATAGTTGACAGATGTTTGGGACATGTTAAAAGTGATCACATAATTATAACTCAATTAGAAATAGTTGTTTATCCTTCCTCATTGACTTCAATACATTTCTCTGAGCTTGGTGAATTTCCCAAACATATCCGCAATTGTACCGAACTTACCGACAAAAATTCAATCATGATTAGTTGCCATGTGTTACATTTTGGGCAAGTATGCAAGATTATAAACTTGAAGTTGAACATTTACGATAAAAAGACTTCAAATAAATACTTGATCACAAAAAAGTAATTAACTGATCGTACCTTAAGTTGACTTAAACTAACAAATGTTGAACAGTGGAATGTAGTCAGAATTAGCATACATGGCTGATACAAGAGAGCTTTAATTAAATAAAGTAAAGTAAACAAATTTAAAAAAGATTATAAGATTTAAGTGAACAAGCATGAATTTTTGAGCAGAGTATAAATATGCACACTATTGGAGCGTTAAGGACAGACTTAAAGAGAGTGTTTCAAAGTGTAGGGGCTATGGAGTAGTGATTTCAGAAGATCCAGTGTGGCTGGTGGGTTGTTACAAGGTAAGCTATGATGATAAGTAATAATTAAAGAGTTTAAATTTACAGCTTTGTGAGCTTTGTGTGATTAAATTTTAAAGATGATTAGGCATCAGACAGGAAGACTGTAAAGTTTAATAACTTGAGGGAGTGATGTTTACTTCAGACACCACACCTCAATGAATGAAAGTATACAAAAAAATCGAACAACCTTTGAACTTGAAGAAGTCTGCGCAAAATATATGTAAACAAAAGCTGAACCTGTCAACTCTTACCAGAAGGCTCCTTTCCCATGATCACCTGAGAACAAAATGCTAACAACCAGAGTTTAAATAAGAGAAAGCAGAAAAATAGAAATATGGAAGAAACATCTAAATCAAAATGATTATACAGTAATAGGATGGTTCTAGTCAAAAATATATTCCTTGTTTCACTGTTAAAGCAATGTCAGTCCTGCTGGGTGTTTTCAGCCATTCCTGTGGAGAAGGTTACATTTCAGTGAGAAGATATTTTCTAGCACTTCATGATCAAAGTTGCTGAAGTTCAGGATGAAAAACATAACATGTTGCAGTGCAGAAATTAAGAAACTTACACGTGTGATATTTAGGGGTTTACTGTACAGTCCAGTAGTGGTGTGGGAGGTGATGTCATTCTAGATAGGTGGGTCTCTGAAACAAGCATTTAACACTAAGTGTACATTGTTCAGGGTAATCAAGCAGCTTACATTTCCCTGAGGACCTTGATAATCTATATATATAATTCACTAAGGCAAGACACCCATGGATAGGCAAGACACTCATGGAAAGCATGTCGGAAGGGGTGTGGATTCACTAAGCCGCCGACAAGTAAGACACCTATGGCGCACGTAGGAAGGAGCCACACCCACCAACTTCAAGACCATTGGATACGACGACAACTCGCAGAGCAACGCACACCAACTCGGACGCGACAGCGCAGAAAAACTGGTTTCATTTATATTTGTCTGTCGTAGAGGCTACATGCACCTCTGAGCCACGTTGACTGTTCATAGAGGCATGTTTCTCGCGGAAGTGAATGAAAAGATGGAACTCTGGAGAGAGCAACATATAATTTTTCGTGGGGGAAGAAGACGCATGTTTGTCGCGGATGCGAATCGCTGTATGAAGTGTGTAAAACAGTTTGAGAGGGGTATCCCATAGGTTCCTTAAAACAATCCTTTACAACTGAGATTAAAACACAATGAAGTAAGCATTCTTTAAAAAACGAATTTTTGGTTACGACGCACGGCCGCGTGCACCATAGCAAACTGTTTTACACACTACATACAGCGATTTAATTCCGCGACAAACATACGTCTTCTTCACTCACGAAAAATTATATGTTGCTCTCTTCAGACTTCCATCTTTTCATTCACTTTCTGTTGTCAACTGTGTCTTTCCAGAAGTGTTCAACCATCAATAAATAATTATGCGGCGTTTGTTATGCCGCAAGTTCACTATTGTGTTGTATTTTGCTCTCTCCAGTGTACTATCTTTTCATTCACTTACTGTTGTATTCTCACACCAACCTGATTTAGACAACCGTGTCTTTCCAGAAGTGTTTAGCATTCAATAAATAATTATGTATGAGATTGAGCGTGTGTCTACCCGGCAAAGAGAGGCGTGGGTAAGCCGTTGAACCCCATTCGGGCTGCAAACCGTGGAATTCCCACTAAATGCGACTCATACGCTCCCACTGGTTATGTCCCTACCCTTTGTTCACACCCCCTCCCACCTTGCTGCTACCATGATCAGGTGTCTTGGTGGATTATATATAGAAAAGCAGCCAAAACCGCACAGAGCAATGAAAAGTCTACGTGAGTCACAGGTGCATCTGGACTGTGCAAAGACGACAACGACTCAAGTGACGAGTTGGAGGTGGGCACATGAGCAGGCAGTGCATACTGAACGAGAAATCAGCAGACTAGCATGATGGAGGAAGCGGAATGGACGTCCTTCTCCTCTCCTCCCATTAGACCTTCCGCCCCTGTGCGCCGTGCACCCCCATCTTTCCGTCTGGCAGGAGAAGGCGCGATGGTGGTCCACCAGTTTTCAGTCACGGACAATTATGTGTTGGTTCGTTCCATGCATTGTTACAATGTTGCTTTTCTTGCTGATTTATTACATTACCGATTTTTCAAATGTTAATTTTCTCCCTGTGCTTAAAAATCATTAAAAAAACGGCCTGATTATGCGGCGTATGGTACGCCGCGGGTTGGCTAGTGACTGATAATTCTGATAAGCAAGGCTGGTGAGCCCCAGTGATCTACCACCATACCCATTGCCTGAAAGAAGGAAATTGTTGTTTAATTTACTTGTTTTTTAAGGTGGGGTGTGTAAATGTGTGGGTCATCAGGGAAGAGATGACATACAGTAAATAAAGAAAGGTTGCCACTTTTGCAAAACAGACTTGAAGAATGTTGCTGAAAAGCAGAGTAGTTGGTACATTTGGAAAGACTGAGGAGATCAGAAAGTTTAAATATAAAAAATACTGAGGTCAAAATAATGGGCACAGGTTTATTTGGGCAATAGGGCACCTTCTAGAAGAATTAAAACATATACTGTTGAGATATTTTGGGTTCCTAAATCATAGAGAATGCTAGCCGAGGATTGTGTAAAGTTGTGCAAAGAGCACAATTTACAGATTGGATTCAGCTGTTCAAATAATATAATAAACAACAGTATTAAAGAAAATATCAATTAGTATTATATCACAGAGAACTCCAAGGATGCCTCAAGTAGAAGTTGAGTCTCCTCATTTGTAGGATATCTGGATTGCAATGGAGAACTGCAAGACATTATATTAAACATGTTTTACATAACATATTTTTAAACTTCCTTAATTCAATTCATTGTGGCTTTGGGTGCTGCATTTCTTGACAGTGGGAGGTAGCCCAAGTCAGGATGCCAGTTCATGACAGAATCCACTCATGCACACACACACACACATACACACTCGCTTAATGTCACACAGGGCTAGTTTGGAATTATCATTTAACCTAATATGCTCATATTTTTGCATATGATAAGATAATCAGAGTGATTAAAGTTAAACCCATGCACACACTCGAAGACGATGGAAACAGCACATGAGCAGCATCCAGGTGCAGGATTTGAACCAGTTTGCTGGGTCAGTGACACAGCAGTACCAGTGCCTGGGCTACCTGCACTTTCTCCAACATATATAATTTATACAATGAAAAATAGTTGGTCACAGAAATTTCAAAAATTTATTGAGTTATATTTCTGCAGTCTGATTTTACATTTTTATATTTTTCTTTACGTGTGGCTATACAATATTAACAGTGCTAGCTCAGTGCTAATACAAGCTAGGCCTTTAAAAGAATTTAAAACTCGGCCAGCTATAAGTAATTATAAAGTTTATATTTAATAGAGCTACCTTTGTTTACTTTTTAATTTGGCATGTTCCCTTAAAAGACTCATTCAGTTCTTGAATAACATTCTTAATGTTTACCATATTCCTTTCAGCTTGCATCACAGCCCTATCAAACTGTATAGCTGGCAAGCATCCTTGATTGCCATTTGGTTTAAGAAGACATTCTTCCTGTCTTGGCTTGCCATGTTGTCATGAAGCTTTACCAGGTGCCTAAATACTGCATCTATCAATAAGACTGTCTACAACATGTTCTTACGGAGATAGACACTTACGACTGTACACTGTTTAATCATGTTTTATTAGCAGAGCTTTCAGTTATTTAAAAGAATGTTTTTAAGTGCTGAAATCAGTCATGGTGTATATGTTACAGCTGAAACCAAAATTTATTTTTTCAATCATTTTTTATTAAAAAAACACAATAGAATACAATAAGGGTAAATAGTTTGCACAAGCAGTACATTTTGGCACCACAGATAGCAAACAAAAATTCTTATTACGGTATTAAACTATTTACATATCACTCTATCCATTCCTTCACTATGCCTGCCACGGGAAGCCAAGGTTCTTCTCAGCAGTTTTGGGTGAAAGTCTGAAGCTAACCACTGACAGGATACCAGTTAGTCACACACACTCAGACTCTTTTACACTGTACCAATTTTTAGTCCAATCAGAGTAACATGATCTTTGGGGACACCTGAAGATAAACTCTAGACAAATACAGGAAAAGAAAACAGCGTGGAGTAGTGGTATAACCATGAACAAGTCACTTCACCGGCCCGTGCTCCAATTGGAAAACCAAAAGAAAAGTAACCAGTTGTGCCTCAAATGGTGTAGGATCATGATGTCAGCCAAATACATAGCTATAAGTGTAAGAGCTAAAGTCTACAAAAACAGTAGTAGGCCAATATTCAAACCCAGTCTCCTTGTACCATGAGGTGGCAGTCTTAACCATGACGCAGCTGTTTTACACACGGTACTTATATAAATAACAAAAAAGTTTACATAAGTAGATTTGTGTTTAATATACTGTAGGTTTTTTATTCTGTATTCATTTATTCATCCATATACTAATCTTTTACCTGTCTACACTGCCGGTTGGGGATGTTAGTTTGAATAACAGATTTTTACAGGTGTATTAAGTAAAAAATTAAAAACAATAGTGCAAAAAGATTAAACTGCCTCATACTAAATCAAAAAAAGGAAAACTAATGTTTGAGTAAAGCACAATTAAGACTATATATAGGTGGGATTTGACTGAGGCGTTCATTGACTTACTTTTGTCTCACTTCATTTAGAGTACAGGTTATAATAGGAGTACGAAACTGAAAAAACTCGGTGGACAAGCCAAGCATTACATTTACTCTCCATGAGCTAGTTAAGCTAACAAAAAAGTCTTTGAGATATGCAAGGATACTGTATATTAAGAAAATCAGAATGCCAGTGCTGACTTTATTTCTCATATAGTTCAGGTGTTATATAGCACCTTTCACAAAGCACCACATTAAAAATTTCAGATACTTTTGAAAGCAATATTATAAGACAGGGAAACCACATATAATTCAGATATGTCATTAATTATAGATGACAATTTACTTGAAAATAAATTTGAATAACCTTTCAAAAGTATTAATAAGTGTATTATATACAAGAGTAGACTGAGAGTTGATGAATGACGTAATAAAACTCAATGTGGTTTATACAAGGGAAACATAAAGTCAAGTGAAACCAGTAAATCACATGGGAAGGAACTTAACATTTACAGTTATAGGACAATGATCTAAATGCATTCACTTGAATCAAGTGCATTCCATTGTAAATACAAAAGTCCATTTTATGTTTAAATGATTCAAAAATATATATTTGAAGAGTTCGTTAAATTATTGTTTGATGCTGTAAAATAGCAATGTGGATATAAGTACCTGACAAAGCATTCATTATGTACTAAATGCCCTGATCCTGTCAAAACAATTTTTACATACAAAAACATTTTTTGTCTGTAACTTTCAGTTTTTGGATTATATTTTTAAATTTTTCAACTTAATGCAGATATAGTTGTACACACTTTATTTTATTAAACTGACATACTAGTTATTTTAGTTTAATTTTTGAGGGCACAGAAACTGTTGTAATAGAGAAGATTAGATTGTTAGTTGACTGATGAGCACATTTCAACCCTTGGACAAGTTCCTTCTTATATGCTGATTTAAAAAAAAAAGTTTTTTTTGGTTTTCTCTGGCAATTGCGAAATATTTTATTTAGAAAGGCCTCCGGTCCTGGCAGACTATCAACAAATATCTTTGCATTTTGAAATCTGTACATAGTGCAGTTTGAGAGGCTTGAATAGGCTTTTCAACTTGGCGATCATTGCCAGGTGCTTATGCCCTTAGGTGCTAAACGTTTGCATTGCTTGGGTGGTACCTGCTACCTACTCTGTTTATTGACTGGCATCTTGAAAAAAATAGTGCTGTAGCTTTTGTTGACTGGGCAGAGTCCATTATTGTGTACACTAGAGAGTTAAGCTTATGTTAAACCAGTAAAAGAATGCTTTCACTCCTAAAATATTGTATGTGGTTTGGCACCAAGCAGCATTGATATTTCAGTGCTTATGACAGTTAGGTAAATTTTGTTATTGCACCTCTCTGCCCTCAGAATTATTTTCTGTTGTTCTGTTTTTTATGTAGTATTCACTATACTACATTTGATTTTTTTTTTTTTTTTTTTATTAATTTTATTACAATCAATACATAGCAATCACATTTTACAAAAAAAAAAAAAAGAATTATGCTAAGAACAGATCGATCCCCACCCTTGAGAGAGAGAGCAAGCCAAACGGTGTAAAATTTAAGGCTTTTAAAAATACCTAAATCAACAAATTCTCTGTGCTTTATAAACTTATTTCAAAATATTACTGATTAGATCCTGCCATGTTTTGAAAAAAGTCTGCACAGATCCTCTAACTGAGTATTTGATTTTTCCAATTTTAAATAATATAACACATCAGTTTCCCACTGACTTAAAAGAGGAGAGTTTGGGTTCTTCCAGTTTATCAGAATAAGTCTGCGTGCCAAAGTGTAGTGAATGCAATCACAATTTGTTTGTCTTTCTCCACTTTAAGACCCTCTGGAAGAACCCCAAACACAGCTGTTAATGGGTTAGGAGGGATTGTGAGTCCAAGACTGTCTGAGAGGTAATTAAAATTTTTGTCCAGAATAATGTTAATTTGGTGCAGGCCCAGAACATGTGACCTAGTGAGGCTGGAGCTAATTTGCAGCGTTCACAGGTTGGATCATGTCCTGGAAACATTTTGGAGAGTTTTAGTCGAGACAGATGTGCTCGATATATAATTTTGAGTTGTATAATTGTATGCTTTGCACATATGGAGCTCGAGTGAATTCTCTGCATTGCTACTTTCCACTCCTTTTCTGATATATTAATTGAGAGATCATTTTCCCAGTGTCCTCTTGGATCTTTGAAAGGAAGGGATTGTAAAAGGATTTTATATATTGTAGAGATGGAGTCTAACTCCTTGAAATTGAGCAATAATTTTCCAGCGTGGATGAGGGTGCAAGATGAGGAAAATCTGGAAGGTTCTGTTTAACAAAGTTCCTGATTTGAAGATAGTAAAAGAAATTTGTAGCTGGAATGTTAAATTTGGAATGTAATTGTTCATAGGATGCAAAGACGTTGTCTATATAAAGATCCTAAGCAAGTTAATTCCAAATTTTTCCAGATATTAAAACTGCACATGTTTGTGAGGGTTGAAAGAGGTGGTTCTTTTGCAAAGGGTGCCACAGAAAGAAGCTTCTCCGTCTTAAAATGCTTTCTACATTGGTTCCAGATTCTAAGTGAGTGGAGCACAATTGGGTTATTAGTGTATTGCCGATAACGTGTGTTTATTGGTGCACAAAGCAAGGAATACAAAGAAGTACTGCAGGATTTTACTTCTATTGCGGTCCATGCCTGTGTATGTTCTTCTATTTGTGTCCAGGTTCTTATCGACTGTATATTTGCCCCCCAGTAATAAAACTGGAAGTTAGGTAGAGCCATACCGCCTTCTACCTTTTGTCTTTGTAGAGTCGCTCTTTTGATGCGTGGATGTTTAGAATTCCAAATAAATGAGGTTATTGTTGAATCTAATTGCTTAAAAAGATTTATTAATGTATATTGGTATGTTTTGAAATAAAAAGGAGCTTAGGAAGAATATTCATCTTAACAGTGTTAATTCTTCCAGCTAGTGTGAGATGAAGGGTTGACCATCTATGCAAGTCTTGTTTAATTTTTTCCATGCAGACGACGAAATTTTGTTGATAAAGAGCTTTATGTTTACTTGTGATGTTTACCCCGAGGTATTTAAACTGTTCTGCAATGATAAAAGGAAGGGTGTCTAATCTAATATTATATGCTTGCGAATTCACGGAAAGAGTACACTTTTATTCAGATTAATTCTGAGACCAGAGAGCTTTTGAAATTCTGTGAGTGCTGCTAAGACTGCAGGCACAGAATTTTCTGGGTCCGATATATACAGTACCATGTCATCTGCATATAATGAGATTTTCTGTTCCAGTCCTTCTCTGCTAATCCCCTTTATCTGATCAGTATTTCGACAATGTATTGCCAGTGGTTCAATGGCAATTGCAAACAGCAGTGGTGACAAAGGGCATCCTTGTCTTGTGCCACGTTCTAGTTTAAAGTAGTCTGAGCAAATGTTATTGATGCAAACTGAAGCTTCTGGGTTAGTATACAGTAATTTAATCCATGCACAAATGTTCGGGCCAAACCCAAACTTCTCCAAAATAGTAAAAGGTATTTCCATTCAATCATGTCAATGCTTTTCTGCATCCAATGATAATAATATTTCTGGGGTGTTTGATTTAGTTGGTGAGTATATTACATTAAACAGGCGTCAAAGATTTCGGCCCCTAATAAATCCAGTTTGGTCTTGTGATATTACTGAGGGGAGCACTTTCTCCATCCTTTTAGCTATGATTTTAGAGAGTATTTTAACGTCGTTATTCAGAAGTGAAATTGGTCTGTACCGTTCGTGTTAGTAATTACCGAGATTGCGTTGCGTACATCTTGCTTGTGGATTTGTTGCGCTAAAAGCTTATTAGCTTTCTCTCCATGTTCATAATAATGATGTCTGGATTTGTAAATTAGTTGTTCGGTTTCTTTAGTTGTCAAGAGGTTTAATTCTGAATGTAGAGCCTGCCTCCTCTTATGTAGAGTCTCGCTTGGTAGTCTGGCATGTTCTTCATCTATTTTAGTAATTTCGCTTTTTATCTCTGCTACTTTCTTCGCTTCGGATTTATTTCTGTGGGAAAGATATGAGATAATCTGTCCTCTTAAGAAGGCCTTAAGAGTTTCCCAGAGTATTCCTGCAGAGATCTCAGGGGATGTATTTGTCTCTAGAAAGAATTCAATTTGTTTGGATATAAATTCAGTACAATTCTCGTCAGCTAATAGAAGCGGATTGAGACGCCATCTGCGGGTGAGTGTATGGGGCTTAGTAATTTCAGCTCCAAGATCATCGGAGCATGGTCTGAAATAACAATAGCATCGTATTTACAAGATTTAATCTTAGACAAGAAGTTATTATCTATAAAGAAGTAATCAATCCTTGAGTAGCAATGATGTACTGGTGAGTAGAAAGAATATGTTCTTGAATTTGGGTTTAAAAACCTCCAGGGATCTGATAAGTTGTGATCAGTTATAAACTTTGTAATTATCTTTGCGGTGTTAGTTGCCGTTCCCCCTGTGGAGGAAGTCTTATCTAAAAGTGGATTTAGAACACAATTAAAGTCCCCAGCCATTATAAGTTTATGAGTGTTCAGATTGGGAATGGATGCAAATAAATTTTGTATAAATTCCTTATCATCAACATTAGGTGCATAAACATTTATCAAAATCATTTTACAGTTAGATAAGTCTCCCATGACCATCACATATCTCCCTTCAGGATCCAATACTACATCTGATGCTACAAATGGTACTGTTCTATGTATGAGAATTCCCACCCCTCTAGTTTTCTTTGTAAAACTAGAATGGAACATTTGGCCAGTCCAGTCTTTTGCAGCCGGAACTGATCCTTACTTAGTAAGTGGGTTTCCTGTAAAAATACTATTTTAGCATTTAGACCTGTTAGGTGAGAAAGTACTTTCTTTCTCTTTAATTCGTGATTCAGGCCTTTAACATTCCAGCTTACGAGTTAACTGTCCCATCATGGAGACACTGATTCTGAGTTTTTGGTGTCATATTAGTCTTAACTGGAAGTGAAATAGTTTAGGTCTTAATTTCCTATTCCCCCAAGAGTTGTTGCCATGCAGCTTATTATTACGTTGATAGTTATAATTATAAAGATTGAGATGATAGATTAGGTATAGATCAAGCCTGCTCTCTTTCTCTTCCCCCCTTAACCCCCACCCTCCCTTTTTGCCTCCCCAGGTGAGGCTAAAACCCACTTCATGCAGTCCCAGTCCTCTGACATACCCAGAGACAGAGCACGTCCAAAGCACATCAAGCCCCCATGCAGTGGCGCTTTAAGGTTAAAAGATAGAGATATCTGTTACCAATATAGTCTTTAAAAGAGGAAAAAAAAAAAAAAAAAAGAAAAGAATTTTGCACTTAATATATATACATATATATATATATACATATATATATACACATATATACATATATATATATATATATATATATATACATACACATACATATATACATATAATCTTCATCAATTTTAGTGCATTAAGATGATATCCCCAGATAATAAACCCAGGTGATGGTGTTAAAGATGTGTCCAAAACAAGCATAACAAGTCTTAATGCAGTAATAGCAATAACAGCAAACCAAGGGTATGATATTGAACAGTCTCATTTAGGGTACACATGAAATAATTAGAAAAGAAAAAAGAGGAGGAAAACGTAATTAAGCACAATAAAACATAAACATTTAGCCCTAGTAATACTAAGTAATGATAAGTAATAAGTAAGTAATAATAATATAAGAATATGAGAATATATGCTGATAAAAACCCGTATTTTAAAACAAATAGATCAGACAGTAGATTATTAATCCTAGCTTTATCATTTACCGCCATGACTCACAATTATGTATCAGAATAGTCCGGGATCAGCTTTCTTAACTCATTTTCTGCCTCCTCCTTGCTAGCGAAACATAGAAATGACCCTGCCATTCCACTTTCAGTTTTGCGGATACAGGAGGCCGTATTTGACATTGGCTTGCCGTAGCCGCTGTTTAATATTATAGAAGGCGGCGTTTAATAGCTGTTGCTGGAGAGAAGTCAGGGAAGACGCGAATGTGGCAATCTTCATATATAATATCTTCCCCTTTTTTTTTCCTGAGGAGTTCCATCACCTCTAACTTAAATGATAATCGTTCAAAACGAACTATAAAAGATCTTGGTCGGGTCTGACGGTGTTTGATCCGCGTACGCGGTAAGCCGCTGCTATCTCAGATTCTGCTTTAAAGTCGCCCCCGATTATTTTAGAAAAAGTTCAGTTGCGAATTTCACGGGTTTAAACTTTCTCGATTCTCCGGCAGGCCTTCAATTCTGACATTATACCTTCTATTCCCATCTTCTAAAGCAGCCAGTCTGTCTCCAAGTTTTTCTCCGAGTTTTTACATTCCGAACTGACATTTACTGCTCTTTCCTCGGCACAGGCAGCTAGATGTTCGGCTATTTCGATCCGATTCGTGAATGTCTCACTAAGATGCTCCAATCGATCAGCAAGCGTGCTCAGTTTAACTGAGTTTTTCTCAATGCGCTCTTCGATTTTACCCAGCACCTGTCGAAGTTCAAGTTGTACCTCTTGGCGCAGCCTTTCATTTGCCTGTTGGATTTCCTGTTTTAATTCCTGTTTCAGTCTCTCAAGTGCCTTTGCCGTTGCTTTCTCATTAGCCTTCTCGCTTTTCTTTATATCTTGCCTGAGCTCAGCGAGCAACACTTTCAGTTCAGATAGCTGAAATGTGCCTTCTTGTGCCGTAGATGAAGCAGCAGACTCTGCTGAAGCCGGTGTCCCGCTGCTCCAGTCCCGCGTAATTGCGTAACTGAAGCCGCGGACCTCCCGGCCTTTTCCAGTTTCAGGTAATCCTCTCCAATCGGCGAGCTATCCACATCTGCACTCACGATCGCACCTTCGCTCCCCTTTTCGCTCTCAGCGGCGATGTAGCGGACCGTGGTCCCGAGGAGTCTGTACTTTCGCCCATCTGATCCAGGTCTGTCTCTGAGAGGCCGTATCTCGAACTAGGGCTTGCTGATCGCAGCTTGGATGTAGCTTTAGTCTTCGATTCTTTCGGACCCCCCTTCTTGTTGGCCATGTTTATATGTGTTTACATATACTGTAGCGGTCCCTCTCGGGTTGAATAAATACAGGATATCTCTGAATAATAAGCAAATAATATGAAAAATAGCACCACTGCTAGCGGAGCTCCACTTCAGACGTCCATCTCTCGCATCGGACGAGACCAACTCCCCATACTACATACCATACTACATTTGATTTTGATAAAGATATAGAAAGATGCCTAGAAAAGGCTGTATGAAAATGAAGTGATGTGCTATATTGTTTTATAAAGGTAGCAACAAGAATGACCTTACTTTTAAATGTTTTCATTTTAATTCTTCATGTAAGAAACATACTTCACCATAATATTATCCTGGCATCCATATGCCAATTTCTTATCCATTATAGGGTCAATGGCACATGTAGTATAAATTAGCAACTGTAGAAACCAACCCTAGAAGGGGCACCAGTTCACTGCATTGCACACTTGCTTACATGAACAATCAGCCTAACATTAACACCATTGGTAAATGCAAGTAATCTAGAATAATCACAGAAAATCCATACAGACAGAGGTAAAATGTTAAGATGTTTAAAAATATGAGATAGATGGGGGTAAAATGTTAAGACGTTTAAAGATATGAGATAGATGGGTAGGGGGTTCAATAAGATATTGCTGTAAGACAACCACTCTGCTACATGTCAATGGAAATGAACACCACAGTCATGTGAAGCCTTGAAATCCAAGGATCATCAGTGGTGAGGCACTTACAATAACCCAATTGCAGTGTTAAATAAAGAATATATCAGCCTGCTTTGTTGAAAAATAAGAAACTGAGTAAATATGTGGCGTATTGAAAAGCACAATGAATCCAGGAGTCTGGTCTCAAATCTCGCTTTTTAATAATTTTTAGATGTCTAGTGCAGAATGGACCTGCTCAACTTATTGTCTTAGACCACTCACTTGGCAACACCAGTTATTTCCATGTCCTCCTTGATTATACAGTAGGTCAAAAATTGAATAAGGTCATTAAATTAAAAAAATATATATTACTTGGATTTTCATTTAATACCACAAGATTCTGAGTGTTCATCACTGAGTTTTAGCAGCTTGATTTTAAGGTATTACAGAAATAGTGAAGTACAAAATTCATAGCTAAGTTTGTTTAAAAAAGCACTGGTGCTAAACTACATTAAGCATCCTGGTATAGGACAATACCTTGTTTAAATAATGGGCCAAAACAAATTACAATAAAAATAAAAAAATTAGGATTTTAATTTCAGTCTGTCTGTTGATATGGACACAAATAGTTTCATGATGTTTTCCTCTCATGTGAGCCACCTTTGCCAAGTGGCTACTTTTCCTTGTGCTCTTTTTGATTGAACCTAACCTTCAGGTTCAATAATTTATTTATGTGATGTCAGTATTATAGCTTTGAAGTTTTTGTGTCATAATCTTTATGAAAATCCTTTTGTTATTGTCCTTAAGTGACACCTAAATTTTTTCACTCCCTCCCTTTGCTTACAGTGATCCAAATTTGAATTGTTCATTGGGATACTGTATGTAGGTTTAACTAATTGTAGACACCATTTGTTCAGAAAATCCTGTTTTTCTTTCAAAGTATGAAGGAACGCTGTTAAGCTGGAATGAAATTGTTTGCATATGTCGTGCCATGTGCTAATTTCTTAGCTCTTGTGTTAATCAGTCTTCAAGAGCTTTCTTAAACTCAGTTATTTTCAAATCTGCTTAGTTCCGAACAGGGTTGTGGGGGGTGCCAGAGGTAATCCCTGCCAACACAGGGCACAAGGCAGCTTTCCTGAGCTCATTAGGCCTATATTACAAAATTTAATTGAGCTATAAATATTTTCCAGTTGTTTTAACTTTGCATTATTTCATTTGACAACTACAGTAATCCCTTGCTATATCGCGCTTCGACTTTCGCGGCTTCACTCTATCGCGGATTTTATATGTAAGCATAACTAAATATATAACGCGGATTTTTTGCTGCTTCACGGGTTCTGCGGACAATGGGTCTTTTTACTTCCTGTACATGCTTCCTCAATTGGTTTGCCCAGTTGATTTCATACAAGGGACGCTATTGGCGGATGACTGAGAAGCTAACCAATCAGATCACACAGTTAAGTTCTTCTGACTGAGAAGCTAACCAATCAGAGCATGCAGTTAAGTTCCTGTGTGCTGAATGCAGTGTTAACCAGGAAGTCTTGTCTCGCTCATTCAGCATCAACGTATTTCGCTGTGTAAAGAGTTAACTTTTGTGCTCTTTTGTGTTTATCTTTGTGCATAGTCAAGCCCTTCATTATGGCTCCAAAACGATCTGCTCCTGCTACTGCTTCAGGGTCCGTGCCCAAGCGCCAACGGAAGATGTTGATTGCCGAAAAGGTAAACGTTTTGCATTTGTTGAAGGAAGGGAAAAGCTACACTGCTGTAGGATGCCATTACAGCATCAATGAGGCTACGATTCTTTTTATTTAAAAACTAGGAAAGGAATATAAGATCTACGGCCGCAGTGTCCTTTTAACCAGGATGCAAAACGAGTTGTAAGTGGATGTAATAAGGCAGTAGTCTGGATGGAATCTGCTTTAGGGATTTGCATTGAAGACTGCCAGAAGAACAACAACGGCAGTGCTACACAATCGCCAGAAGTGGCTCCTTTAGAAGAGCTGCAACGCTCTCCTTTGTTGTGCAGTAAAATTAAACTCATTGTTATCGATCAAGTCATCGTGTCATTGTTGGTGAGTAACCATAATTAATTTTCTACTTACAGTACTTAGTACATGTACGTACGTTTAGTGTCACTGTACAAACATTTACTGTATGCTATTTTTCTTGCGCATATTTATTGCTGGTGGCCTGTCTATCGTAATGGCTGTAACGTATGTGATATCAGAGACACTCAATATCTTTAAAATAATATTTAGGTTTTACTGTATATAAACAGTGTGTTTATATGCATAATTTCAATGAATCTTACCTAATATCTAAGAGAATACAAAGGGATTATGCTGTATAACTCTGCGGAGAATATTTATAAACAGTGTGGGAGAGTTTATAAAGGCTTAAAATATATAAAAATAATCATACAAACATATGGTTTCTACTTCGCGGATTTTCATCTATCGCCGGGGGGTCTGGAACGCAACCCCTGCTATCGAGGAGGGATTACTGTATTATCAAGGCTAAACAAACTTGTGACATGTAGTTTTGTTCTTTTTGAGAAAATACCTTAAGTAATTGGCTTTGTTCACGTATTAGTTTTGTTAGATATATTATAGGTAAAGATACTCAAAGCTGGCTAGTGCGGTTGTTTTTGCTGCATTCATTTATCAAAACGTTAAATATGTATAAAAAGGATTGAATATGATAAATAATAGTAGTTTAAAATGTAAGGAGATTTATACAAGCTTGACAAATAGTCTAGACCAAGATTTCTTAAAATGTTTTTTGTTGCAACCAAGTCTTGCCATTTTTTATGTTATTGGTCACTTTTGGAGAATATGTGACGATCATCAGAGGAATGCTGATTGCCAATCCACCACCACCCACTTTGCAAATCATCCACAACCCATTATCATTAAATACAACCGTAACTAATGGCACTACACATAGTTTAAGAAATCCTGGCCTACACACCCTTTCAGTATTTTCAAATTTTTAGCAAAGATCTAAATTAATGGCATATTAATTTTTATTTAGTTTTAGTGTCTGCCTTCACACTGTAAAAATACCTGTAATATCACTTATCTATAACATATTATGCTGTCTTTGGCTGTGGTAAATTTACTTCTACTGTGGTGTGCAGATCTCCTGCGAAGAGAGGAAAGACAAAAAGTCATCATCTTTCAATAGAGGCCTTGGCTTATTAAACATTATTACGCATTAAACATTTGAACTCTGGTTACAAGTCAAATCAAGTCAAGTTGGGGAGCATGCACTGGTACAGTGCGTTGTCATACCCACTACACGACGAAACAACTCAGGATCCCAGTTGGCAACCCCCCAGGCAGACACGCGGTCCAGTCCCACCCTCCAGAAATGACCCTCTATCAGCCGCAGCCAGGTGTTACCTAGGCGACCCCTTGGCCTGGTCCAGCCACTCGGTTCCCCAACAATGAGGATCTTACGAGCTAATTTACCCTCGGTGAAACGCGCCACATGGCTGTAGTGCTGTAACTAACACTCCCTTACAATTCGGGAATCCATGAGCAACTGTTAATTCGGCACAAAGTCAAACCAATGGTACCCAAGGATTTTTCGGAGAGACACAGTATCAAAGGAGTCCAGCCTTCGTCTCAGGTCACTGGATAGCATCCATGTCTCACAATCATATTGCAAAATAGGAAGCACCAGGACTCTAAATGCTTGGACCTTCGTCCTTTTGCATAGATATCGGGAGTGTCACACACCCCTTTCCAGCGACTTCATGACCCCCCATGCCCTTCCAATCCGTCTACTGACTTCATAGGAAGAGTCACCAGAGACATGAATGTCACTGCCAAGGTAAAGTAAACCTCTCGACAAGGTCGACACTCTCTCTGCAAACTGCTGATGGCTGTGCCCAAGAGGTCATTAAATGCCTGGATCTTGGTTTTTATCCAGGACACTTGCAAGCCCAGATGCTCAGACTCCTCGCTCAGTCTCTCGAGCTCCCTGATCAGAGCCTCCATTGACTCCGCGAAGATCACAGCATCATTCACAAAGTCAAGATCCGTGAATTTTTCTTCACCAACAGATGCCCCACAGCTGCTGGACCCCACAACCATGCCTTGTCACCAACATGCAAAATATTAATATATACAGTACTTATATTAAACCAGACAGATGTTTTGCTTTTAGCCTTACAAATGTGTTTTCTTTGTTCACATCCTTTGATACTTTCTTCCATATGTTCTGGGAATGTCCTGCTGTCTCAGCTTTTTGTATTATGCTTTTCAAAATTTCTTCCCACTATGTTTCTATAAAATTCCTTTATCTCCTCAAAATTTTCCTCCCTCCTTTTTTACTTCCAGAAGAGTTTATTGTCTTTGGGTGTAATTGCTGCTAAACTGGCATTAGCCTCTTGCTGGAAATACTCATCTATACTATCTTTGAATTTCTGCAAAACCTTTCTTTTAGTGTTATATTATTTGCATTTTCCAAAGTACAGATTAACGGTGCACCTAGCTCCTGTATTTTACTTGGCAGTCTTCTGCAAAACTTGTCCGCAGTCTTACTGAGGAGAGTGATGGCCAGCTGTCCATGTAATTTGTCCCACTTTTCTTCTCCCCCAAAACCCACTTTTGTTTCTGTTGCTTTTCCCTTTTAGGACTATTCTTGTATACACAGGGCTGTATTGGGCAGCAGAATTGTGGTGGGCTCTGAGGGGCTTAGTGTTTTTACTACTTTAAAACATTGTACTTTGCTTCTATTGTTTAACATTTTTGTGGCCTCTTTTAATTAATAAAAATTTGTTCACTAAAAAGTCAGCATTAAAATACTGTCCATTGCCTCTTTTCTTGAAATGTGGAGTTGGTGATTTTGAGAGCTATGTGGATGTGCTCTTCTGGTGCTGTCATTCTATAGCACACAATAAAATCTCACCCCACCTCTATGATATTTTAGCCTACATGCCAAAGATGTACCATATTCATTAGATTAACTGGGAACCATCCAATATGTGTGCCAAATAATGGACTCATGTGCCATCCTGGGTTGGTTTTGCCTTGTTCCTGATATTTTTGGAATAGGTTTCCTTGTCCAGAGGGGATTTGAAAAGGATACATGTGAGGACAGTGTTCTAATATTGAATATCTTGTGGACTGGGACCCAGACACAGGCAGGCGGACAACATGGTTCCACCACACACCGTTTATTTACAATAATATTTACAATTTTAACGTGCACTACAAACCCCAGTGCCTCCAGCACTGATTCCCCCAAAGTCCAGGCCACACAGTTTCTCTGCCTTTCTCCTGGCCGCCTCTAGTCCTCCTTCCAGCTCCATCCTCTTCCACCCGACTTCTGCCGATGACTGGAGGGAAGCGGCCCCTTAAGTAGGAACCCGGATGGGCTCCAGCTGCTTCCCGGAACTCCCCTTTGGACACACCCCTGTGTGGCGGAAGTGCCGGCTGTGCACCCGGAAGCCGTCCGGGTGTCTCCTGTCTTCTTCCCCCCCAGCACTTCCTGGTGTGGCGGAAGTGCTGGGATCCAGGGTTCCTCAGGCACCGGGGCGCTGCCTGGCGGTGGCCACGGGCCCCTACAGGGTTGGGCTTCCAAGCCCTCTACCCGTGGCCCCCAATACAACCAGGGCGATCGCCCCCTTGTGGTCTGGAGGAGGCACAATCCCTCCTCCGGTCCTCCTGGGCATCCCGGCTGGGCTTCAGCCTCAGCTGGGTACCACACGGGATATTCCGGCACCGGGGTGCCGCCTGGCGGTGTCCACGGGTCCCTACAGGGCTGGGCTTCCAAGCCCTGTACCCGAGGCCCCCAACATAACCAGGACGGACGCCCCCTCGCGGTCTGGAGGAGGCACAAGCCCTCCTCCGGTCTTCCTGGGCGTCCCGGCCGGGGACCACAGTGCCCCACCACTAGCGAAGACACGTGGGTCCAAGCGACACTCCCCGAAAGGGCAGCACGTTCCCAGAGAGGGTCCTACTACGTTCCCAGGGTCCAACACGGCCCCCTGGGACACCCTTTTTCGGCACCCCTTCTGACGCCAACGTGCCCCTCCATTCTGTGCCGCTCTCGCCTCCACGGTCCCCGCCAGCCGGGGCACCATCGGCCTCCCGGTGGGGAGCCCTTCCGCGGAGCGGCCCGTTCCAGGAGGGCAGGTCCCAAACGACATCGGCTCCAGGGCTCGTCGGGGCTTCGGACCTGTAAAAAGATAAAAGGGAGGGCCAGAAGCACTGCCTGGACACTCACCCCGAGCGGTTCACCACCTGCGCAATCTCAGTGAGATTGGGTGGGTCACAGCTAGTTGGACGATCAGCCTCAAGAACCGTGGACCCAGAAATATTCCACGTCCTAGCCGGAGGATCAGCTTTGAACAGCTGTTCAAAGTAGCCAGCCTAGTGGGTCACAACTGCAGTGTCATCCGTAAGGACTATTCTATCATCTGTCCTGACTGCGACTCTCCGAGGAATAGATTAGGATGTGTGTAATGCTTCGATTCCTCTGTAAGCCAGACGTGGGTCACTAGACCACTGTGTCACAAATGCCCCTTATCTGCCCTCAGAACTCTCGCAGCCATCTTTCTTAGTTCACGGTACTGACCAGAGTTACTATCAAGCCATGACTCCTCTCGATGAAATACCTCCTTCCGGGAACACTGGTAACACCAACACAACCCTCACCAACCTTCAGTGTCTTGTCATGGAAGGTCTCCCACATCACATTAGGATCAGCTGTCGCACCCAAGTTTGTATGTTCCTCACACAAACTCGTTGGAAACAGTCTGATCTTGGAGTCTAGCCAAGTCCAGCCTCATTTTCTTAGTAGGTGCTAACCTAAGCTGGATTGTAAGAGTAGCAACAACAAGTCTGTCATCAAAATTCACAAACTGGGCACTTCTGTAGGCCCTGCAGTTTTGTAAGAGCCTCCAGCATCTGCCCACGAGGATGTGAGCATTCCAGTGCACATCCAGTACTGGAATACCAATGATGCGTTTCAGGGCACAGGATCCAGCGATCTGCAGCCCCTGACCTTTTGCAAAGTCAAAGAACATGGAGCCATTTTCACCACGTTCACCAGACCAATGAGAACTACACAATCCTCATAGCTAGCCCTGTCAGTGCCAGTGGTCGCACTGAAGTCACCCATGACTAGAGAGGAGTGTTTAAATTTATAATTATAAAAACTGGCTTTTTTTGGCATTGAAGCTTTCTAATTATTGAAAATAAAAGATTTTTCATCTTGCAAAAATATATGATATGTGGTGTAATTTATTATTTTTGCACCTGGGTCAAGTGAATTTTACATAACCCAGTCTTTGTAATTATAATAATCTGGAGAGTTTGCATTTACAGTATGTAAAGTTATTTTCCTCTTGAGTAATTTTCAGCAAAATTAAATACACGTGTGGTTAAAATTCAAACCCTCCTACTGTAGTGGCTGCAAAATCCTGGGTAATTGCACTCAAATAGATTGAACATGTTACATTATTTGAAGCTGAGGTTGGAGGTTTAGCAAGGTTTGTAAGTCTACTTTCTGGCCACAAGCACAGTGATGATTGACCACACTACAACTGAAACAAAAAAGTGCTTTTTCATCAAATTGTAGCACTTTCGAATATTTTGCAACATTTCCTTAATTCATTTTTGTGGAGTTTGTTCTTTTCTTTCCTTGGCACAAGAGATTGACATGAAACACAATTGGCCAAAACTGCTACATTCTAGAAATGCTATAGTACTGCACTATTGGTTTCTTCAGTACCGTTGACAAATATATGCTTATTTGCAACTGAGGGTCTTTTTTTTGCTGCTGATCATTTTGTTCTTAATTTCTTACATTTCAAGATATTTTATCTTCTTATTAACTTATTTTTGTTTATATAACTGATTCAGTTAACAAGGCTTCATGATTATGAGAGTTTACGTATGTTTTTATTTTAAAATTTGAACATGAAAAGATTAATTAGGATGCTCAGGATTACATGATAGTTTGGAATTCAAGTGGCAACCTTTTGATTTAAGGTCCTCCACCTTAGTCTCTAACATATGTGATGGATGATATACAGAGTGTCCTGGCTGGGAAAGAGGGTGGTTCCTTAGCTGGATGGGATGCCAGCCCTATGCTGCTCCAAGAAACAGGACAAAGACAACTCTTCCTTGCCCAGAATAGAGGCAGAGGATGCCAGTACCAGGATGAATACACAGGCTTTCTGGCTGAGTTAGATCCAGGAACAATGCCAAACCAGGAGGCCCGTATAAGGTAAGGACTGGGGAGACCAATGGATTTGGTATATTGCCTCCCGCAGAACATTAGATGGTGCTACGGGACTTGGAGTTCTTTGTATCAGCCCTGTGGGGTACCATGGGTACAGCGGGGGGTGCTGCGAAAATGAAAGAACCATTTGGCATGAAATTTCTACCTAACTCAGAAGCACTCCCGGGTTAGCCAATATAAATGGACTTGCTGCCCTCATCCAGGGGAATCGGGTAGAAGTGGACAAAGTTTGGCTGGGATGTGTCAAGGAGTAGAAGAGAAAGAGAGAAACTGAGGAGAGTTGTGGTGATTGTGCTTTTGAACCTTTGTGGAAGGTAACTGTGCAAATAAATCAGTTTTATATAATCGGGACTTAAGTTTGCAAAGTTGTTTCTGGGCGTTGGGCCTCTGTGGTTCCCCCAAGTGGTTCACACATGGTGTTTCTTTGGCACACCTTTGTGTATTGGTGATTTGGTTAAATGGATGTCAGATCACTATAAAGGTTGTGTGTTTGTGGAGAATTGGGTAATAACTGACTTGGGCTCAAGTCAGCCTCTTACTTTTTGTATTTCACCTAAAATGAGCTGTCAAAATTGAACCACTGTATTCCTTGTATTGTAAATGACAATTACAGCACAATATGTGCAATTTCAGCCCTTTATTTTAGACAGAACTATTGGATTTAGCCTTTTTCATACTCTCCCATGAGAACAGTGTCTGACTTCAGATTCTGGGGTGCAGCAGCTTGCAGCCCGAGTGCCATTTGTGAGAAGTAAAACATATATACAGACATATGCTTACAAACCACTCCTTGTTTTTAACTGATTAACTTTTAACTTAATTACAGATGTTGGTTTTGTTTTATTCTGTAAAGTCAGTAATACTAATCAATGGTTTATGCTGTTGCTTAATTGAATGCCAGTTATCTCAAAAATTTGAGCTCTATTCAAGATTTGAGATGCAGGCTTTTGTTTCAGAAATTGGTCAGCAATAGAAAAGACTCAGGACTGGAGCCAGGAATCCACCCTTCTTTGAATATAATGATATTAGAGTAATCTTTAAACAAAATAAAATCAAAAAGGTTCCGAAAAAATAAGTGGGCATCTGCTTCACCCCTGTGCCAAGCAGCTTTCTACACTATTTCATTACATATCTGAGATGTCTTTGGATTTAAGGCAAGTGCCCAGTCTTTTGAAACATGCAAGTGTTATTCCATTAGTAAAAACTACACACTCCAAAGTAGTGTTGTCACAATACCAAAATTTCCAACTTTGATACGATACCAAGAAAAGTACTGAAACTCAACACAATATAATGTAACTCAAAAATATTTTTATTGCCAAGATAAAACCTTTACGACCTATTGTAACTCTTGCTGATGTCGAAAAAATACACAATAAATTAGCAAATCCACATTAAATAGACATTTAAATTACATGAACAGTAGTCTACAACAGTTTATTAAATATAAAATGAATAATAAATAAGTTAACAGTAGGACAATTCGTATGAAATACAGCAACTAAAAAAAATAAATAAATTGCACACTTTGATGCTATGCATTACAAATGCAAACAGTGCAGATGACACTCTCTTTGATGCTTCCAATTTTCTTGCAAGGAATGCTAACATGTCAACTTGCTCATCTGTGAGGCATGCCCTTTTTGAGCTGCAAATGAGCAGCTCGAAGCAGCAATGCACAAATACTTTCTTGCAAATTGAGCAAGATGAGGTAAGTTTTTCTAGTTTGTTTTCCACTATGCCAGTGGATCTCCCTGTGCACTAAGGTCAGGCATCTTCTCATAAACTGTGAACACATTTGTGGGATGCACAGTTTCAAATGATGCAGTGTTCTGAGACTACTAATGTTGGCTGTTCTTTTCCCACTGTATGTTTGTTAACAGTCCTTTCAGTTTTTCTTTTCTTTGATGGTTGTTAGGTGCTTGAAGAGGGTGTTTGCTGAATTTGGGTTTCCACTTCAAGCGAATGAACACTGTTATTTAGCATTTGCTTGGCTTCTTTTTCTAACACAACACTACTGTCTTTAAACCTTGGGTCAAGAAATGTTGACGAGTTGGGAACCAGCTGCAGAGGGTGTCCCTCATACCTCTGTCTTAGGTTAGTTTTATTTTTTCTTTAAGTTGCTGTCTCAAGATGCTATTACCCTGATAAACTGTCAAATGAGAAAAAACCTTATATGTTAACAGTAGAACATAGGAGAGGATGCAGTGTTTTTCGTCACTGAGGAAATCAGTTTAAGAGCTTAATGGACTTAAACATCTCTTACAGGCTCAAGAACTGTAATGTTAGAGTATTTCTCATGAAGTGCCGTTTTTTCCTGTCGTCTGATAGAAGTGAGTAGAGAGCTTGCTGTTGTTCCAAACATCTTTACACCATTTCATATGCTGAATCCTAGCATGTAGGCTCATCATGAATTAGTTTTTGTTTGGGTATCTGTAAATCCTTTTGTTTCATCTTCAACTGTCTGCACATTTTTGGAGACTTGCTGAAAGCAGACACAGTTTGTTTTAGTCTTGTGAGGGCTGCAAATACAGAAGATATGTTTAGGCCCTTGTGAATTGCAAGGTGCAAATTGTGCTCAAAGTAGATAGATAGATAGATAGATAGATAGATAGATAGATAGATAGATAGATAGATAGATAGATAGATAGATAGATACTTTATTAATCCCAAGGGGAAAATCACATAATCCAACAGCAGTATACTGATACAAAAAAAGTAGGAGATAGTTAGGAGGAGATCCATGTAAGAACTTGTGATCCCAGCCATTTTTGTCATATCCAGCTGCCATTCATCTTGAATAACCTACTCTAAGGCTTCCCTTAAACTCTCTCCTGCTTGCTCAGAGTTAAGCCCAACACAGCCCAAACACCAGCTTTGCATGTTGCAGGATTGTGCAAAAAACTGGAGAGTTACTGCCATGTATGTTGAGGCAGACCTGCTGGTTCACAGATCGGTTGTGGTTGAAAAGGCTTCTGTGTAAGACAATTAATTACTTTACTTTTTCTATCCTAATAAAGTGTGGGGATTTCAGTTTATATGAAATAATTTCTTGAAGGAAGACAATATCTGTTATTTGTTTATTGCATTAGCTGCTGAAATCCTGGTATTTCAACAGTGTATGCAGTTACTTGATGCCTGCATACTGTATGTATTCTGCAACTTCCCTGTTTAATCTCTTGTCCTCTAGTGATTTTTTGTCATACTTTTTATGTTGTGTATCACTGTGATAGGGATTATGAAGAATTTTTCTCCTCTTCTTTCTGATAATAAGACAAACCATTTGGTTGTGTTATATTTACATGTTTATTTTAAGAAAATTAATGTTACTTATATCTTAAAAAAGTATTATGTCTGTCAAAACATAAAGAATATTAAATAACTTATAGCCATTGTAATAGTGTTCAAACCATTAAATAATTAAAACACTTTTAAAATAGTATACATTATAAATTATTACATAGCATTGTATTTTAAACAAAATTATTTTTTACTTATCTACTTACAAAGTAGATAGGAACAGAGCACATATTCATTGCTTTTGCATGCCTTTTGTATATTGTGTTAAAACTAGGGCTGGAAATTGATTAAAAATTAGCTAATTAATTGCATAAATGTATTTAATTAATCACAATTAATTGCATCTAACATTAAAGAATAATTATAAAATTAATACACAAATCATTAAGGAAATACATACTGAATCACAAATTTAATGTAAAGTCAACACAAAAGAATAAAAAAAAATGGCATAGTTTAAACTTTAACAATGACCTTAATCCTGAACTTTTAACAAAATATTACTTGAGCAGCTATAACCTGAATTTGAATGCTTTCCTAGAAGGCAAGTTGGATAGAAGGCAATAAGAAAATGAGGCCAATGTATTAATTATCAAATTCGCCTAGCATATGAGACAAGATATTTCAAAGTAAAACGTAAGTGATTAAAATACCTGTTGACTTTGAATGCACTGGTCAAGACTGATTTAATTGATTAGTGAAAGAATAAGCATCTGTTAAATGAGCATTTATTAAAACTCCTTAAATACTATCCTCAATTTTTTATCACCTTCACCAACTTGATAATTATACTTTACACAAGTGTTTTTCAGTTGGTGCACAATGGAAATAACAGTGTAGTGCCCCTGTGTCCTGACCTGACAGTGACACGCTCCTCAGGTGGTAGAGACCTTTCTGAGGAGGATGGGACTACCTGGAGAAGCCGACATAAAATCAGCTCTGTGATTGCTGTTTTACAGATGTAGCACATGGAGAGCACTTTAGCAGCCAGGAGATATGTTGGAGGTCCATCTGCCTGGGTGTGTGTTTGCCAGCAACACTCAAAGAGCCGAGGAACAGTGGGCATACGAGTTGCCTCGAACCGAGTGGGCAAAGGGACAGAGCAGCTGGAAATTGTGTCGAAAGTGCTAACTAAGTTCTGTGTCTGCGAAAGACAATCCCTTTTCCAACCCTTTGGAAAATTTAACAGAAGTATAGTTTTAATGCTTTTGTGGTTGGCAGAATTGTGGTGTGCCTTTGGATTTTTTGGGTTACAAAAAGTGTGTCACCATAGATAAATAATTGGTAAATAATGTTGTACCTACACCTTTGCTCCTGGCATGCTAAAAAAGATCTCTGTTGCTGCTATCTCACTTAAAAACTGACACAGTGCATTACTTGGATGGATATGTTATATTCTTTGCATAAATTAGCAAAGATACTGCAAACCTGAATCATGAGTAGGGATAGGTCTGTATTGTGCGGTAGCACAACTTGCATACAAGTTTGCAGAAATCCTTGGGTTTAGCATCTTCATTTGACACAAAGCCAAAGTATTTCCAGACGCAGCTGTGTCTGCTCTATTTGTTAATTAAATTTGATGGAGAAATCACTGACACTGCTAATGAAGCCATCTTTGTAACAACGTGCGTAACACTAAGACGACACAGCGCACAGCATGAGAGAATATTGGAAGTAGAGTATTTAAAATTGACACCTTGAAAAATGGATATTGAAACTGTTTCATGCATGATGGAACCATCGATACTTTCCATGTTTTTGACAACACTACCCCAAAGCACTAAGTAATTTCAGACCACCGGTCTTAACTTCTCATACCATGTAACTCTGTGAGAAGTTAATCAAGAAACAACTACTACTTAACAAAACACAGGGATATTTAGATCCTTACACTAATCAGCAAACAGAGCAGCACTTCAGAATGTACCGTATCAGCATTTGGAAGGATCAAAAACACACTACATTGCTGTTTATAGATTTCTCATTAGCTTTTAATACAGTCTAGCCCCATATTTTAGTTGATAAACCGATTGATGAGCTCTATTTGGACCCTAAATTGAGGGAGTGGATTCTGGACAGAACACAGGTTATTAATGAATATTATTATAATAGCTTATATATATAAATGTATCTATTGCGTCACCACAGGCATACTGCCTATCACTTCTTTTGTTTATCTTATATACAAATGCTACAGGAGTAGTTCACACAAGGACAGCCATATCCTGAAATTTGCAAACGACTCTTTCATTGTGAGTCTTGTGCAAGATAAGGAGGACAGCCATGGACTTGTTGTTGATGATTTCATTCAATGGTGTGATTGTTCATTTTTACAGCTAAATATTTCTAAGGCAAATGATATGGTTGTAGATCTCTGGTTCTTCCTTCCTACCACTGACTCATCTCTAAAGTAGATACAGTGAAGATGGTAGAGCACTAAACATGTCTGAGAACAATCATTGATAACAGGATAAACTTTGATCTTAACACAGAAGGAATCTGTAAATAGGGACAGGCACAGCCTTTCTTTCTGAGGAAACACAATAGTTTTAAAGTGGGCAAAGCCAAAGTGACACTTTTTCCAATTCCTTTATTGAATCTATTGTGATATTTGCTTTTGTATGTTGGTTTGGTAACCTCAGCATTAAGAATTGAAACCCTTTTTACACTGTAAAAACTAGCAGTAAAATTATTGGTTTGCAACAGACCTCTGTCAATGAGTTGTTTTACAAACAGGCTAGAAAGAAGGCTGACTCAGGTTTAGGAACTCTTTTATTCTCAGAACTATAAGCATTTTGAAGTGTGTTACTTGTAGGGATACTGCTTAGTGCTAAATTCTGAATTATTGTTTTGTGTACTGTTAAAGACAATTGTTCATCTTTTTACTAATCCTGAGTGTGTGTACTTATGATACCATTAGTTGTCAGCTTGCCTTTTTTTTCGTATGTTTTTGTACTTTCCTGTGCAAACAAGTTTCCCTCAGGGATAATAAAGTCTACCTAACTTAATAAATTTTTAAAGAGGTGTGGAAAACTGTATGTTAAACTGTTTATTGATGTGTGCCAGTTTGCAGTAATTCCCCCCCTCTTCATCATTTATACATTAATCAATTGAAGATGTGTGAATACTTAAACAAAAAAAAAAATACTGTGAAATGTATGTAGAATATGTGTTATACAGATTAACAGTTAGCGGTCTTAACCCATAAGGCTTGATTTGCTTGTTAGTACAGCCACACCTTTTATTTGTCTTTAAATAACACTTTTCCCCTCAATACAAACGACATTCACCAAGTATGAAAAGTGAGAAATATATCTGACTTGTGTCAAAGAAGGAACTTATCTATTAAGTGAGTATTCTGCATCTATTATGGCATTTATAAAGATTGCTTCTTTAAGCTGTTTCATTGTGACCAGCTATATTTAGGTAGAGTTTCACTTAATCTAAAATGGTAATATGATATCTGTTAAAATAATGTGTTTTGAAATGTGCTGTGTCTAGAAACTATTCTGAGGTAGCCTTTGGTTCTTCATACTTATAAAATGTGTGCTGTGGGATGATTAAATGGCCCCACATCATCAGACATTGAGAAGTAGGTAAATTAATCATCAAAGCCTTAAATATTTTGGATATTGTCAATCAAAAATGCTAGTAACGCTAGTAATGAAATCCTACTTTCTTGCCTAATTATCAGTGCCACTTGTTTCAATTTTGTAAAATACTGAGCACACCCATCCTTTCTTAATACAGGTCCAAATATACATATTTCCTGATGGAAGATATAGCAGATTCCAGGCAAGTCAATACAGCTTTGGGTGTTCTCACATAATGTTCATAGATTTGCCACGTCTGCAAATTATTGCTGTTCTATTGTTCTACTGTTCCACCCAAGCTGCTACATGGAGGTAGCAAGCCAGTACTGTATTAAGTCCCAAATGCAAAGATCGAATGGCAATGTTGTTATTTGACGTTCTTCTACTGCCCTTTTAAATTTGTTAATTTTGAGTATGATTTGATGGTTCTGCTAGTGTGCTTACTGTTTCGAATGTTAACAATTAATGTTATTTTATATATGTAAACACAGTGAAAGGTCATATTTGGAGTGTTATAAAGTTTTAGTTGTGCCTTGTGCCTAATGCTGTTGTGATTATCTTGGGCTCTTGACCCTGAAAGAGATAAGGTAAGTAAAATAATTGATGGGTGAATTTTAATGTTGACAACATATTGTTCCTTGGTATTATTTCAGTAAAAAAGGGGTTGTTTTTCATTTTTCATACCAGAAAGAGAAACAGAATAGAGGAGGGTTAGTAATAGTTCATAATTATTATAATTGACTAACAAATACAGATGCAGTATGCACCGCTAATCGACTGCTCTTGTCAGATTATGCTAGACTAAAGTAGCAAGTCTTCAGTTTGTTTTTAATATCTGTGACTGAAGGGACATTTCTTATTTAGTATAAGAAGGCAATTTTTTCCAGAGCTATTGAGCCCTGTAATTAAAGACTTAACCTTTAACTGTTACTTTATTAATCATCTGAATTTTTAGTAGGCCAGCACCTTGATATCCCAGGGTGGAATCTGGTTTGTAAGTGATAGTACATTTACTGTAGATAGGTAAACAGGACCTTGGCCATTTAAGGCTTTATATGATAAAAGGAGGATTTTGAAATTCACTTTAAGCTTAATTGGATTCCAGTGTAAAGAATTCAGAACAGGAATGATGTGGTCTTACTTTCTAGTTCATGTAATGATTCTTGCAGCAATGTTTGTCATTAACTGAAAAGTACAATTTGAACAGCCTTTGGATAATACATTGCACTAGTCAAAATTTCTAGAAATAAAAAAAAAGTAGAGATAGCTGCAAGTTGTCAAATAGTTTTCTTTTCAAATTGTAAATGTAAATATTTTGCATTACACATGTTTTGTTAAATCTATTCCTTTTCTGATTTTTCTTGATTTGTTCTGTCAGATCTGAGCTTCGTGTATATTTTTGAATGTTTATACGGTGTATCCATCTGTCTTCCAAGAAGTTTACCTGATTCAAGGCAATGTGATATTTTTACATAACTGTCTTCTTTTCATGGATTTTCTTTCAATATTATTTGTGTTGTCTCATAGTTACTATGAAGTTTTAAAACAGGAAGGCCACCTGAAATTAGCATTCTCCATTTGGTAAATTGCAACATTGTATGTCTGAATGAAATAGTTTTAAAAGTCACTGACTGAGTTATTTTCAGCCAGGAAAACTTCTAAAGAAGGTTAACCAGTTTTTCTGCTGCAAAGAGGATGGAAACAATTTTCATAATTGCGTAACTGAAGATTTATAATTGTTCTTTAATTCATGCCTTTGAAGGTGAATATCTTTAATTAGTATAACCATTTGTGAATTTCCCCTTGGGATTAATAAAGTATCTATCTATCTATCTATCTATCTATCTATCTATCTATCTATCTATCTATCTATCTATCTATCTATCTATCTATCTATAACCATGGTAATGTTAATTATTTAACTATTGGATATTTTCTGTATTTTTCTTACAATAAAATTACTACCAGAACTGCAAAATAATGCCTTTTTACATTTCATGACCTACTTATATGAAGGTAAATAATAATATTGTAGGATTGGCATGATTGACTGAGGAACTGGGCAGTCAATGCACTGTAGGTTTAGAGGATTGACATGGGGCTTTGGAACCTATCCCAGCTAGTACTGGGCACAAGGCAGGAACAAACCCTGGACAAAGCACCATTACATAACAGGGCTAACACACCTGTGCACCAAGCACACACTAGGCCGATTTAGAGTCACCAATTTACTTAACCTGCATGCCTTTGGACAGTGGAAGGAAACTGGAGCACCCAGAGGGAACCCACACAGACATGGGAAAACATGCAAACACCACACAGAAAGGACCCAGGACGTGAGCCCTGGTCTCCTTATCGAGAAGCAGCGGCACTACCACTGCACCACTGTGCTGCCCCATATATGTATTACTTTCACAAATTTCTTCCTAACATAGCTGTTTTGTCTGTAGCTGTCTTTTTAAACAAAACATAAACATATACACATATATACATTTGATCTATCACCACATATATATATATATATATATATTTTTTTTTAATCTGTTGACTATTGAGAGGCTTATTTACCTCGGCAGTGACATTCATGTCTCTGATGACTCTTCCTGTGAAGTCAGTAGACGGATTGGGAGAGCATGGGGGGTTGTGAGGTCACTGGAAAGGGTTGTTTGGTGCTCCTGATATCTATGCAAAAGGATGAAGGTCCAAGGCTTTAGAGTCTTGGTGCTTCCTGTCTGGCTATATGGTTGCGAAGACATGGACGCTATCCAGTGACCTGAGATGAAGACTGGACTCATTTGGTACTGTGTTTCTCCGGAAAATTCTTGGGTACCATTGGTTTGACTTTGTGTTGAATGAGCGGTTGCTCATGGAGTCCCAAATGAGGCACATTACCTGCATTGTGAGGGAGCGTCAGTTACGGCACTACGGCCATGTGGCGCGTTTCCCTGAGGGTGATCCAGCTCATAAGATCCTCATTGTTGGGGACCCAATTGGGTGGACCAGGCCAAGGGGTCACCCATGTAATGCCTGCCTGCCTGCCTGGGGGGTTGCCAACTGGGATCCCGAGTTGTTTCGCCGTGTAGTGGGTGCGGCAACAAACTGTACCAGTGCATGCTCCCCAACTTGACTTGACTTGACTATGTGTTTAAGATGCAAATTAAATTAACTGAAAAATTTGCATTTTATTTATGTGTTGTACCAGTTTGTCAAGGTATGTGTTCTGTAAGGGCATTTTTTGCCTCTGTTTATACATTTAAAAAAGTGTAGCCAGTGCTAGTCAAATCATAGACAGTAATACTCAAATGCAGAAGGCTGATCTAACATGCATAGTTTTCAAATGCTATTTATTCCATTCCCAAAGACACATGACTGAGTAACTGATACCACGACCGCCCATAGCAAAAGTAGAAAATAGAGCAGCTTGCAAAACATGTCTCATGGGCAGAAGAACTGTGAAAGGCAGCAAAATATTGAGTAAATGCACCTTTTTTGAAAAACTCTATCTGGAGCCAATTGCTCTGTGTTAATTACTGTCTTTAGCCAATAAGTAGTGTCAGCTGTTAAAATAATTTTTCATTGGCATGACACAGTTGAACTCTGAAAGGTCTGTTTTTGCAAGTAGGTGAGAGTTAACTGGAATTTTCTCATGCATAATATCTGTAACAATTTGGTATATTAACTTCTTCAAGTTGGAGGACCAGGAAAATTACATACAGTTATTTAGCTCTGAATTTTATAATAGACTTATGTCTCAGATATTACTAATTAATCAGAACTGTTGACAGTTGAGGGTGGCACGGTTGCGCAGTGGTAGTGCTGCTGCCTCGCAGTAAGGAGACCTGGGTTCACTTCCCAGGTCCTACCTGCGTGGAGTTTGCATGCTCTCCCCGTGTCTGTGTGGGTTCCCTCCGGGTTCTCCAGTTTCCTCCCACAATCCAAATACATGCAGGTTAGGTGCTTTGGCAATCTTAAATTGTCCCTAGTGTGTGTGTGTGTGCCCTGTGGTGGGATTTGTTCCTTCCTTGTGCCCTGTGCTGGCTGGGATTGGCTCCAGCAGACCCTCCTGACCCTGTGTTAGGATATAGCGGGTTGGAAAATGACTGACTGACCGACTGTTCATAGCTGAGATTACATGTGATCATTGCTTGTCCCATACTAGCCTGCTGGCCACTTAAGATTCCCTGAGGCCATGCCTTTCACTGTTTGTTTTTCCTGTCCGTCGGACCTTACTTTTATACTATGTTAATTAGTGTTTCCTTATTTTAATTCTTATTTATTTAGTCTTTTTCTCTTTCTTCATCATATAAAGCACTTTGAGCTGCATTATTTGTATGAAAATGTGCTATATAAATAAATGTTGTTGTTGTTGTTTGAAAAACCTGGCACGCAGCTCTCTGAGAATTCTTATTTAGCTTTGTTACTGAAATCTTCTTCTTGGCTTTCTCTATGAAGTCCTCATCAGCTGTCACATTTAAGCCACACTTATAAAGTTTTCTCCCTTGGATTTTCATTGTCTGTACCTGTACTTTATTCTGCAATGGACTTTTTTACTTTCTTGTAGACAAAGTATAAGGAAAGTATTGTAATCGTCCAAAGATTTGATGTCGAGAGTTTCATGAATCTCGACGTTTTAGATCTCCTTGACTTCCTCATATATGAAGTATAGGGAAAGTATTGGAATCCTCCAAAAAGTCAATTTCGAGATTTTGATGAATCTCAAAGTTTTAGACCTCTCCTAAAGTCTGAAAATACCAATTTCGAATAATTATGTCTGTTTGTCTGTCCTGCGGTGGGTTGGCACCCTGCCCAGGATTGGTTCCTGCCTTGTGCCCTGTGTTGGCTGGGATTGGCTCTAGCAGACCCCCGTGACCCTGTGTTCGGATTCAGCGGGTTGGATAATGGATGGATGGATGTTTGTCTGTCTGTGTGTGTGTATGTAAACACGATAACTTGAGTACGCTTTCACTTAGGTCAACCAAATTTTGCATACAGGCATTAGGTACAAAACGTAGATTTCTAGTAACTTTTGTTAACCAGAAGTGGTACTTTACCTTTTATTCATGCAGCTGCAGAGTCCGATTTATTCAACTTTACTTTTATAATAATTGTTCAATATACTATTAATTTGATTTGATCTAATTTGATTTTATCGCACATAATATAAAAACTGTAATGATTGTCTTGTGGTTTACTCCTCAAATATCCATCCCCACATCTGAGTATACGAGAAAGTCTAGGGGAAACCACTTCCTATTTTTTCTGTACCAGCTGTACTGATCCTGATGTTGTTGCATTAGTGTAATGTCATGTCATACTGTCTGATTAGTACATATTTATCTATACTGTAGCAGAAACTTTTAAATTTACATCTTTGTGATTTTCCATCCAATAGCATTTGCTATATTAAATAAATACAGATTTTTTTCATTTCGTTAATTAAAATAAATGATAACAACTAAAGAGTAACCAGGCGTCTCAGTGCTATACTGATTGTTATTCTTTGAGATCAGATCTCATAATGCATACCCATATACTCTTTAAAAAGCAAGTTTGGCATTTTTCATGAATTTTTAAAAATACTGTGCCTGTTCTTGTTGTCTGATATGGAGTCTTGGGGTTATCGGGCAATGGTCCAAATGCCTTACAAAGTTACCAATTATTTCCATTTCCAAGTGAAATGTTCTCATGTGTCAGTGTTATAATATGTGCACATATTATAAATAGTGCATGCATGTAATTTTTTGAGAAAAAAATATTTTTGAGATTCTGCCATTTTAAAAGAAGTCCAACTGTACACCTCATTGCATTGCAAATCTCCATCCACAGCAACACTACACATTTAAGGCATAGTTTCTTTTAGCTTGATTTGTGAATGATACTGTTGCTGCTGTTCTTTTGAGAGTGAGTTGAGCACTGAGGGTAGGATTTCTGACTATGAAGATGATATATACGTGCAGTCTTATTACTGATCCATAATAGGTTTTATGATCCCTGTTTCTGACGTTTGCAAATTTTATGGATTTATGCAATATTTACAGTATGTACACCTCTACATATTTAATCATTATGATGGTGACATCTCTTTTTTTTTTTGGAGGTGCTGTTTTTTGTGATTGTTTTGCATAGCTGTGGCCAAGTTGTTTATGTTGACAACCTAAATGTTAAGTGCACAATAGACAGCCCAGAATTATTTTGAGAATGAAAGAAAACACTGGGGGATGATTGCCAGTAGGAGCAGAGCAGTAGAATAGTCAAGGAGTGAAAATAGTTACAACCAGCAAATACAAAAATATACCAAGGTTTCAGTTCCTTTCAGACCAAACCTGATACAAAATTTAAAGTTCTCTTTGAATTACTAATAGTGTTGATTAAAACAATTTGCCAAAGAAATTTTCACAACAAATCTGCTGCGGTTACTGGTGACCTTGTTTGCCGAATATTTTCACTGAGTTTGGCATATTACCGCCTTAGACAAACCATTTTTTCTCCAGTGCCCCATGATGTTTTGTAAGGCTGGTGTGACCATCATAGAGCTTTATCAGCCATGCTCAGAAGTATAAGATTTTTGCAGATCTGCTTTGGTCATGCGTGATGTCATGACCTGACAAATATTCTAGCCTTCTACCGTGTGTGCCTTTAAAAAAAAAAACTAAACAAAACTTGCAGTATTCTTATTTGAGGGTTATATTAGCTGACCACAATGAGAAAATTATGAGTACTGCCGGACATAAATGTATAACTGATCCCTGTACAGCACTGCATAGCTAATTTGCACGCATAATTAGCCATTTGCTACAGCTAGGATCCAAAATAAGCATAAAAGAGCCCCCCTCACCTGAAGAAAGAATGAAACGCAACCCTGTAAAATAATATATATTATTTTATATTACATACATTTTTTGTTACTTATTGCTAGTTTGTAGCCATTTGTTGTATTTTGTTTGTAGTTCTCATTCCATCAGTGTCTTTTGTTGTTTGAGGCATGATGGCACAGTGGTTAGTACACATTTAGATCACATTTTTGGCCGCATTAATTGGTCTGGCATAGTTTACAGATGCTGCCGTACCTCTCAAGGACAATTAAAACACCATTGCACCATTATAAGTTAGTCAAAACTAGTTCAGTTACACTTTTCCCATTGACTTCAATGCATATCCTGCTTATTTCCATGATTTTATAGAAGTCACAGAGAAGCGAACTCTGCAGGGTTTGCTCATATCTAATCACTAACTAATGCTAGAATTCTAACGGGAGATTTATCTGTCAAAGTATTCTGAATATGCCACTTTTTTACCCATATTTGTACTGAAAGGTAAGAGATGTCAGAACTCTCAACAAGGGTGATAGATAACAAGTTTGCAACCAGAGCCAGATAATACCTGTCATAATCGCAGCAAACGAGAATAGCGTTATGGAAAAGGTGAAATGATTAAACTTTTTAAATCACTTTGCATATTCCAAACTCCCTAGAAAGAGTTACCGTCAGTAAAAAATGTATTAAGTCCCAAAAACAAATAAAATGATCGCTGAGAAGCACAACAGTGCACTGCTAGTCTTGTGATCATTCACTACCATTATGCACTCACAGTTTGAGAAATGAAGCAAAACAGGACGTTATCTTTGTATTGGATTCACTTAGAAAACAAAACAAATGTCTTTGGTTTAGTTAGGGTAAAACAGAACTAAACGGAGTAAGGACCTTTCAGCTTGGTCTTTTTTGAGTCTATTGAATTTTTGACTATTGGTATTTTTTACTTCTTTTTGACATTCTGACTTTTTATATATCCATTTGTCTCTGCTCTATTTTTCCTTTGGGCACCTCGCTTAATATTAGAGGAAGCTAAATTGCCAATTTTATTCAATATTATTTTGGTAAGTGTGAATGTTCAGTCTTCTGTCTGCCTCTTTGAATATGCTTTTTGTTTTGCCTGTTTGGTGCCATTTCTCAAAACTGTACATTAACCCATTTTCATAGAAAGGGAGTAGTACTAAACAGCTTCAGACACGTGCATGGTTTGCTGCTATTTTACTTTCTTCTTTTTTAGATGAACACACTATCAGACTGTTGATGTGAACAAGGACATATCCTTAACCTCACAAAAAATCATGCCAAGAATATGTGGTAAACTTAATTAAAACTTCTTTTTGTTTCCTGCCTCAGAAATACAGGAAGCATTTTTTCTATAATTGAAAAATTTACTGCTTCAGAGTGTACTTATTGGGTAATTTTAAAATATTTTGTTTTCACAAATGAACCAGTGCCCCATATAACCCATTAAAAAATCAAGCATTCAAGACTTAATATAAAATGTTTCAGTTAAGAAAACAATTTCTTGTGACAAATTAATGAATGCTATGATTGCACAAAAAACATTGATTGAAAAATGCCAAACTCATTGTTTAAATCTAATGATCACATCTCTAACCATAGTTAAATGAGCTTGTAATTACACAAGAATGCTATACATTTTTATAACCACCATGGGCACAGATACTCCTGAACACTTAAAAATTTTAAGACTTTTATTATTAAATCTAAATGCAAGCAAATCCACACATTTATCAGGTTAAGGGAGGAAATGTAGTGAAATATTTATGAAGAAACTGACATATGAAAGAATAAACTGAAAAGGCCTTCTTTTTTAAACACAGCAGGGCAAATCTGCTCCTATATAATGTACCTTCTTAAACCAGTTTGGGAGTATGATGTGCTAGACCTTTTTCTGGACGCATCAGGGAAAAGTAGGGACTGGTCCTGGATGAGACACCAGTCCATTGGACAAATTAATGCACACAGACCCACAGTCATTTGAGACTAGTTTATAACAAATTATAAATGAAAAATGCTAATCTTTGGAATGTGAAAAGAAATCCAGAGGCCGAAAAGACAGAAAATGTGCAAGCTCCAGACAGACATTGATTGTGTGTGACATTTAGTCATCATGCCACCTCACATGTACACTACTATTAAAAAAGAAGTATTTTCACTGTACACTCAGATGTATATCTACTGTACATTTTTAGAATCTTCTTGACGTTTGGCTATAATATATCATGATCTTACATGTTTGATATGTAATCTAGTTTGCTGTGTGTAATATAGCTGTTACATTACATTATTTGGTTTTATTTGCATTTGTATAACAAATACATTGTGGGACATGTGATGCTGTTGTCATAGATAGATCCAATATCTAGATGTGAGTTCATTTTGAGTTGATGGTGGCTACTGTAAAATCTAGGGATATTTAAGCACTTGGAATTTAATTAAAAGTGTTTGAACTTGGCCTTCCACTAACCAATTGGTTTTAGGAATTAGTTTGCTTTTATTTTCTAGTTGTTGATTTGTGGTGTATATGCTAAGTTCACTTTTTTGTTGTACTCACATTTTTATTTAAAGTAGCAATATATGACATGTTTTTTGAAACACATTTTCAGCAAAAAGTTCTACTGTGTTTCTGCTACATAAATAAAACGGAAGCATTGGGAGTGAGGCACATTGATAAATAAATACAGTATACTCAAACTTACTTTGTGTAGCGTTTTTCACTGAGTGCAGGTGTAGAGTGCTGAAATATGTCCAAGCATGTATTTAAATTCCAGAATACAATCTCTCCGTTTGTTGGGGTGAAGCCAGTGCTTATTCTGCTTACAGCGACAGGTCCTCTTAGAGGCTCTCTGTCTCTTTTCAGTGTTCCTGTATAAGACTCCACAGAAAGAGCATGAACAATGTTATGATAAAGAATGTAACATAAGTTGTGTGTCCTTAACTTTGGAAATCTTGGGCAATTCATGAGTGAGTATCAATCGGATGATGTTAATGGTCTTTAAGTCGTCACTGACTGGCACAGATGTACAGTACTATTGCCATATAAATATTTCAGTTTATAGCCCGGGGTGCATTTGTTTGCTACCTCACTGTCAAGCACTTGAGATTTACTGGTTTTGGAGACAGTCTCAACATGCAAGACGTGTTGTGCAAAATAACCTAAAAACAAAGTACAGACAGTTTCTGTGGAACATTTTGGAGGGAAGCAATCCACTTTCTCTAGCTGAGTCATTTGTTTCTGTTTTGGTTATCAGTCTTTCTGAATTTCTGGTTTTAACAATATTTTGGCTTTTACTTCATTCTTGCTTCTGGGCTCTTTTAAAGCTGCCTCTGCTAGTTTTCATAGCAGTATAATGTGTTAGTAGACTGCTTTAACTACATGATTTTAACAGTACTTTACAATGTTATGAAATGAAAAATCCAGTCCAAACTCATGGTGACTCAAAAGCTTTCACAGACCACAGATTCCAATTTAAGTGATCTAAAAATGGCTTTGATTAATATCCTGGTGTTAGTTGTTGGTTGTGGAGAATCTGACTAACTATAGTTCAGATTTCCTACATATAGAATGGAAAGTCTCAAGATAAATATGTAGGCTGCTTTGAAAATGAAGGAGAGCAGATCAGGAGCTTTGCCAATAAATTATCAAGTTAGAACTATTGAATTTGTATACTGTGCAGATAATGCAGCTGTGATTTTTTTGTGTAATATAAATACTATGTATGCATTTGTTCACTTTGTGCTTACAGAATTATGCTTTAATATGTAATTCTTTCCCTCTTGCATTCATTTCTAGATAAGTAAGGTTTAGATTTTTTTTTTTATAAGTGCCTCAAGCACCAGGATAAGTTAGATGAGTAAATGATGAAAATACCCAAGTTGAAGTGACCTGTCTGATGGTAAATTTGATATTGTAAACAAATCAATAATTGAAGTTACACAGAATGTTTCCCAAATTGAAGACAGATGAGTTTGCAAATCCAACATTTGAAATTTCAAAGGTTTGTTCCTTTTTTGAAATATGATAATTGAACTGTTCTAGCAAATGATATTGAAGAATAAGTGTATTAAATTACATCAAAAATGGTCCACTGGTGGCTGAATTGATTTATGCAGACAGACGAAGAGACAGGAAGTCTGACAGACATGACAGTCCCAATAGGTGCTTTTCACATTTTGTTGGCAGTGGTGGGATGAGCCAGTTGCAGTCAGGGAAGAACAACAAAGCAGAAACAGCAAGAGGATTTGGTGACTGACTGATAAAAAGTCCATGTGCCCAAGTCTGGAAGAACTTATTTGAATTTTGAACTTTCAAAGGATTTATTTAGTGTTTTATGTTCTGTCTAATGTGCTTGTGTTTTTAGTGGTTTAGTGATTTTAGTGCAGTGTGTGAGGGCCATGCCATCCGTGGCAGCACAAGATCAGGTAAAACCAGTACAGGAGAAATATTAATGGTTTTCGTTTGTTAATCCCTTTTTCTAATCAATAATTATTGGCTATCCACAGTGCAGCAAACAGGAGGCACCAGATGCACATTATTTCAGATTAAAAATGGGGTTATTACAAGAGAGGGAAGAAAAGAACTAGGGGTGAAAGGAAAATAAATGAAACTAAACTAAAGTCAAAGTGATTGCTGGGGTGTGCAAAGGTAAATGAGGAAAAGGATGTTAGGGCAGCTGTAGCTGTATCAGATTGTTGCATTAATGTTCGAATGTGCGTAAAAATCAGTAGATCTGTTTTTTTAGATGGAGAGAGGGGAAGAGGGAAAAGGATGAATGAGACCTGACTTTTCTCCCCAGACAGGGCAAAGCCATGTAACTATTCACCAGCTTATAAGTGCAATAGATAAATGTACAGATAATTAAGAAGAAAATAATTTTTTTGACCTTTACACAATAAATACAAAGACAAATATATGGTCTGTAGTGCTGGCACATGAAACTTAAAGCCTATGTTCTTTCTGAAAAGTACAAAACTACCATTAAGTATGAAAGATCATCAGCAAACGTGAAAGACTACTCTGTGAGACATGTTTCACAATGTTCCATTAGAGCTGATCATTTTTACAGACAGTGAGGATATCTTCTAAGTTACATTATGATGCCTATAGCTGTCTTCTTCTAAGTTACATTATGATGCCTATAGCTGTCTTTACTTTTATTTCAGATGTTAAGACTTGCGTTGTGCTAAAAAAGAAAACTTTAATATTAAAATAGGGTTATGTTTTTGTTTTTCCTTTTTTACAATATGTAAGAGAAATTACAACCCTGCAATTGTTTAAAATGTTTTCTGAAAATTTTAATATAAACTAAAGTATTTATATTGATTTAATCCTCTATTGTAAAACTTTGAATCATACTAATAATCAGATTTGGACCTCTAGTCTAAATATCACAACTATTGCATTCAAAAATATTTGCAACATTGGGTGTGTTTTAGAAGATTATCGTTAAGCTAACAAGTGTGTATCATCTTTGACTCAAGTCTCCATTCCCCACAATCATCACTATGTTATGTTATGCTGTGTTTTCCTATTTTACCTATGTTAGGTAAAATGCCCAGTAGGGGATGCGTGGTCATTTGGCCTTGAAACCCCTGCAGATTTTGCTTTTTCTTCCTGTTAAACTGGAGATTTTTTTTTGTTTTCTCCATCCTCCCAACCATCTGACCTTATCACTGGACTCGTCATTAGAGACTTGTATATAAGGACGCTAGTAATTATATATCTATGTTTTACAAGATTGTATGGATTTACAGAATTATTTATTTATTTTCTTTGTTACTTATTCATTATTTTTTCTACCTAATCTTTGTTTTTTCTTTTATTGTAACTTTCTCTTTGATGCCTTGTAAAGCATTTTGAACAACATTCTTTGTACGAAACTATGCTATTTTAATAAGTGCTGTTGTTGTTGTTGTATCACTATAAACCATTTTGAAGAGCTGCACAATGGTTCCCCTTTTGTGTAAAAACTTATAATCTTAAAATGAAATAAATTCAGAATAACTGCAGTAACTATTTGCTATACACAGTAAATACAATACATTTTTTAAATGCTAAATTCAGTTGAGATAGCACATCTGTTCTATTCACTGATGAATTTGCAAATGACAAAGGACCTAATGTATATATACTGGTAATCGTGGCCTAATAAGGGAATACAGATGAGAGTTACAGAAAATACTTGCTCTGGCAGTTGGGACCTCGGGCACCTTTTTTTCTTCTTAATGACATACTTTTGACAGGCCAAATAAAGCAATACCAATAGAATCTATCAGTGCCTTAACATTTATCCCTTTATTAATTTTCTGAACCTGCCTATTGCTGGGGATTGTGGGGAGTCAGGGCCTAACCTGAAAGTATCAGAAAAAACACAAGATCCAACACTAGACAGTATGTTAGTTAACTGAGAGGTATATCCATGGACAAATTCACAATTTAGATTCACCAGTTAAGCACTGTTTCTTTGGGATATCAGAAGAAACAAAAGAAATGGAATAATAACAAAAGACAGTTAATTTTTCTGTGGTGCTGCTCTTCACTTAGTGCAGGCTCAGACAGTTGTAACTATTTCACACTTAAATGCAATTATAAACTTTACAGATAATTAATTATATAAAGAATATGCATAAAGATACAGATTTCTTTAAACACATAGGAAGATAAGCAGTTCCAAACTTATTAACTTACTGTAAACTGAACCTAGCAATATCTCTCTATTAATGTAATTGTTGAATTGAAAACTAAACCTACACTCAGTAGCAACCCTGGATGAATATAAATCTTGGGTTTGGCGGTCCTTAGTTATAGTACAAAATCAAAGGACATATTCAGACATAATCAGTCCTGGAGACATTAACCCACTGGGCAGCCACCACCTCCTGGGCACTCTGCAGTATACAGTAAGTCCATGTTGGACCGTGACAACAGTATTTTTCCATCTGTTGATTCCAAGGCTACCATTATCACCAATTTATTTCCAAGGGTAGTAAAAAATGTGGAAGTACAGCAGTACAGTAGGTCCAAGTGACACAGTTAGAGACTGAGAAGAGGAATAAAGTAGAAGAGGGTAATTAATTGTTCATAATTATTGTATTACTTATATTTTTTTCCAGATGACTAGCAAGCAGATGCACCATGCATAGATAATCAGCAGCAATATGCTTCACTAAGTAGTGAATATTCAGCCTGAGTATAAAAGCTGAGACTGACTAGGCATCTCTTAGTGGGCAGATTGTTCCACAGCTTTGGTATACTGTAGCTAAAGGTTTGGCATCCTACTTTTATTATGTTAATCCTTAGATTCTTTAGTAGGCTGGCATCTCAAAATCTAAATGTGCACTGTGGTTTGTAAGTAACAATAAGTTCAGATAGGTAAGCAGGTTCTTGGCTGTTTTAGGCTTAGTATGTGAGAAGGCAGTTTTTGAAATGAGTCCTAAGCTTAATTGAAGGAGAGTAGAAGCACTTAAAACCTGGAGGTATATACTGTATATATACAGTATATGGGTATTGTATGCATATGAGTGAAAATGAATGTCTTGTTTTCTAATGATAGTTCCCAATTGAGGCATATAAAGGGAAAACAATAAAGGTCCAAGAAACTGGGCCTTTCAAAACACGATATTTAACTTCTGAATTTAATAATGAACTACCGTCAACATTTTCATTTACGTACTGAAAACTGATTTGATAAATGAGAGCTAAACTATTCAAGAACAGTGCCTGTGAGCTCAGTGTAATTTTCTAGCCTATTTAATAGAATATTATAGTCAGTGATATCAAAGGTTATGCTTAAATCTAACAACGTAATTACTGTGGCATTTCCTTTATCAAAGGATATTAGAATGTCATTTATATCATGGGTTATGGACGTTTTTGTACTGTACTGGTGTGAAAGTCACAATGGAATTTTTCAGATAAATTGTTGAGATTAAGGTGAGACTAAAGCTGCTCGGCATCTATTTCCTCAGATAATTTAAAAAACAGTGACAAATTTGAAATCTCTCTGTAATTGTTTATTGCATGTTCATTCTAGCTCTGATTTTTTTTTCAGTAATGATATAACTTTCAGAGCATTAAAAAAAGTAATAATCAATAGTGAACTATTGATAATGTTAAGAATGGTTGCCACCAGTGCAGACATTAAGCTTTTCACTGGTTTTGTTGAGACGGGTTTAAGGGACAGGTAATAAGTTTCAATTTAGAGACGTTATGACTTCCTTTTTATTGGACATGTTCTTAAAATATGCATATTGGGGAATATTATCATGTGATTTAATGTACTGTATATTAAAATTTAGAATTGGTTTTAACTTTCATATAAAATTGAGCATCTTTGTGCATTTTAAATACATTTTAATCTAAAAAAATAATTTTTTAAATATTATGTTTTCTATAAACAACATTGTGTTTTATGAGTTGAAACAATAAAAACTTATCAAAATAATACTTAAGACTTTCCTTTCTAAAGGCACTTCGAAGATTTTATGAGTGCTCACATATTGTGCCTAATGTTGATGGTGCTAACAGTAGGCACATTTACTAGCATGCTAGCTTCTACACCTCTTTGTTTTGTCATATTTGGCCTTGTTGGTCCTGAGAAGTCTTCGAGCAAATGCTGAGGCTGCTTCCTACAGCAAACACAAAATAATAGACTGGCAAGATTTGGTATATTGTTTTGCAAATGGCTATCTAAAAACGGGGCGACATGGTGGCGCAGTGGTAGCGCTGCTGCCTCGCAGTTAGGAGACCTGGGTTTGCTTCCTGGGTCCTCCCTGTGTGGAGTTTGCATGTTCTCCTCGTGTCTGCCTGGGTTTCCTCCGGGTACTCCGGTTTCCTCCCACGGTCCAAAAACATGCAGGTTAGGTGCATTGGCGATTCTAAATTGTCCCTGGTGTGTGCGCTCCCTGTGGTGGGCTGGCACCCTGCCCGGGGTTTGTTTCCTGCCTTGCGCTCTGTGTTGGCTGGGACTGGCTCCAGCAGACCCCCATGACCCTGTAGTTAGGATATAGTGGGTTGAATAATGGATGGATGGATGTAAAAGAAATTAATTTCCTAAAGCAATTATAAGGAGAAGAATGCTACTTATACTCTTTGTTATTCCTGATTTCAACTTATAAACATCTTTTTGCATATTTGCACATTTATTCCTTCCTCTCTTTTTACAGTGCCAATTAGATTAATACATTAGAGCTTTAGGTGACCTGTAGGGGAAATTCTACACTGGAGTTGCCATTTTGGCATACTTTAAACAACAAAAAAACAAAACAAAAAGCAACAGTGTGTGAGTGGATTCTGTCCAGGACTGTTTCTTGTATGGCAGCCAGCTGTGACACTGAATTGAACAAAGGAGAGTTCAGAATGCTATGTTATTCTTGTCTGAAATGTTCTCAAGTTATCCACTTCTCAACTGGCATTTTTTAACAGCAAAAAGCCCCAAGGCTATGTGTGCTGCCAGTCCTTTGGAGTGAGCATACTAAAAGCCATTCACACTTGTATCAGAGATGAATCCCACACAGACATAGGGTGAACATGAAAGCTGCAAATGAACACATTTGAAAAAACTACAACATAAATAAAAGGCAAGGTGCAGTGAACTGATAGTCTGAAGAGAAAAATAAGCAAAAAATATCTATCCATTATCCAACCCGCTATATCCTAACTACAGGTATGTAAATAATATGATTCAGCTACAACATTTTGTTTTAGAAAGAATGCGTGGAGCAGTACTTGATAAATCAAGAAAATATCTTTTAACATCTATTACCTGAAATAATCTAAGATTACCATTATTTATTCATACTTGACAGCTGCATATTATCAGTAACATTAAAGAGTCTACTGTTACTCGTCACCTGGGTTTAATCTGTTATACACTAAATTTTTCATTAATATATTGCTTGTACAAATAAACATACATACAAATGTGCAGCATGATCTTACTGTTTCATGATAACTAAGTTAAGTTTGATTCTTATTGCTGCTTATCAATGGAGAACAATTGACATTTTGTGTAGCAAGAAACATTGGTTTATTTGTCAGCATGAGTGTGTAATTTTTAATTTTCAAAACCATCACCTCTAACATCTTAATGAAAGGAATTTAGCATTGAACAGATAACAGACTCGTCTTTAAATAACAGACATGCTGCAGGACATTTGTAGAATGACTTTAAGCCAACCAACACTCAGGTTACACTGAATACTTGGCAGTCTGTCTGTTGTTATTCCTGGACAACATGGAGTGTAAACAACTAAATATGATCACAGCATTTACAGTAGCTTGACTTAACTATGAGGGGATATTTAAGCAGTATAGAAAATACTGAAGGTAGTAACGAGAAGTCTGTTTACTTTGAAACTAACATGTGGTTAAGGGATGGTATTTTTTTTCTTTTATTTTTTTAAGACATATATGCCAATGTCTTTGTTAGACCTCACTGTTTGACAAGAGTCAAACTAGCAAAGCTACAGATGTGTTTATCACTTTCAAGTACTTTGCAGATTTTTTTATTCAGGGAAAACTATACATCTTTGCTAACATATTTGATGTCCAGTCATTTCAAGCCACACTTTACAGATAAGCTAACCTGAAACCTTTCTTATTCTGCATTGCTAGCCTCCTTAACATTATGATTACCACTGGAGAAAAAAGGCCAAAAACAATACATTTTTTTTGAACAAGCCAAAATGTTATTACATGTAACAGAAATATGTAAATACTATAAAGCATGGGCACCTGTGTATCACTTTTATGGCTTGGCTGAGGTAGGTAGAGCCACTCCTGGATGAGGGGGCACTGTTGCAAACGGTTTTCTCTCATTCCTCTGCAGCTCTGACAAGATGCTCAATGAGAGCGAATGACCTGCCCATGGCAAACAGAGTAGGCCCACCCCTTAAAGTCAAAGCCTTATAAAAGTAGACATCCCCAGTCTTTCCAAAAGACTGAGCTCCAATCTTGAACTGTTTAAACAGGCATTGTTATGAAAAACTTATGAGAGGACTACTGAGGGCCTGTTTGCTTTTTGATTTCAGTTTATGTGGTGTCATTTTTCCCTTGTTTTTTGTGTTATAACATTAAACAAGAAGGCGTGATTGGCTCCCCAACTATTCCCTTGGACTTCTAAGGCTTACTCGGGTGATTACAATACCAAAATATCAACATTAATACAGTAGGAAATGTATGTTTAACATCCACTGCTAAACTGATGCAGATTTAGTATATGTCCTATGTGTCATATGTTTTGAAACGGTTACCAATGCACATCTCAGCGTTGCAACTGAGATGGCAGAAAAGTGATTCCTAATGCACACTTTTCTTATAATATTTTTCTGTAGCTTGCGCATCAGAGTATAGTATGACCGTGCCTGAATCCACATGATCGACCTGCCTCTTGTGTAATTGCAGACTACCACAACAGAAGGCTTACCGAATTGCACATTTCCTCTGAAACTCAAAAGCTGACAGTTGCTGCTTTGTGAGCATTGCTTTGGGGTCTAATGTTTTTTTGTCTTTCAACTTGATCACAATCATTTTGCATTTTTGCCACACACCTACTTGCACCACAATGAACCTTCAGGTGACCATATTCACCAGGCATATCACAGCTGCATTTACAGTGCAGCATGTATCAGTTTTACTTCAGTTTTACTATCCTTGTCAACGTCTGATGACTAATTCACATTGTTTTCACTATTGCTTGATTCAACTAACAGTTTAGTTTCAGTTTGTTCTAAAACTGGATTTACTACTTCTCATTTATATGCCATTGTGTTTTGGTTGAAGGCACTGCCCCACTAATGAATAATTGATAAGTTACCTAAAAGTGGTAAAACACACAGAAATATTCATGATATGATTTTTCGTAGAATAATATTCATTTATCTACTAGATGGCAGCACAATACAGTTCTGATGGTTATTCGTGCTTAACACTTTACATTGGATCATAATGGCTATTTCATAAGAAACATTCAGGGTAAACTGCGTTTACATAGAATTTGAAGCCTAAGAGATCCTCATTGTTAATGCCAAGGGCGTTAATATATATCTCCATTTATTTATACTGCCTTAAACCTGTTGGAACAGTTTCTTCCTAAAAATAAAACAATAAATGATCTAAAGAGTTTTGAGGCAGAAAGTGGTTATGTTTAAAATTATGGATAAGAAGAGTATTTGGAAAACTCAGAGTTTTATATACTAAATTGGTAAATGACCAGCAACCATGAGAAGGGGGTCTTTCAGTCTCATAATCAGAAAACAAAACATCTGAAATCAGAAGTAATTTTGCTTAAGGCTCTAACATTCAGAAAGTCTTTTCTTTATTTAGAAGAGAGTGCAGGCTCTTTCCAAGCAAATGGCTTTTATGACTGTGACTTCACATACATTTACACACATCAGTCACATCCCTAATAATTTATGAGCCCATACGAGGTGAGACACAAAAATAACCGGATTGGTAAAAAAAAAATGTATTAATTGATTACAGCATTATAAACATTATCAACTTCTATATTCTCCCCCTCCATATCTCTACACCGCTCCATACATATCTTCCATTGATTGAAACAGTGCTGGAAGTCTTCTTGCTTGAGGCTGTTCAATAGGCTTGTCGTTTCTGTTTTCACTTTATCCATTGAAGAAAAATATGTTCCTTTCAGGTCACTATTGATTTTTGGGAACAAGAAAAAATTACTGGGAGCTAAATCGGGCGAATAGGGAGGATAATTGAGGACAGATATATTTTTGTCAGTCAAAACCTGCTTTATGGAAAAAGCATTGTGCATGGGAGCGTTGTCTTGTCTTGTCTGTTTACTGTTTTCACCCAACATTGTTGCAGCAACTTGTATAACAATTGTTGTGCAAATCATGACTGGGCTATTCACAAGTTATACCTAGCCAGTTGGCGGTTTGAGAGGCCATGTAGGAGGTGATATAGTTCTGTGATACACGTCCAGCTGACCTCCAGACAGTTCTCCAGGAAAGCCCCAAGCCCAGTCCGGTTATTTTTGTGTCTCACCCCATTCCAAAATGGGTTGTGACGATATATCTAAAGAACGTCTGGAAAAAAAATATATATATATATATATATTTTTACTAAATCATGAAAATAACCTGCGGTGGGCTGGTGCCTTTCCAGGGGTTTGTGTCTTGCTTTGTGCCCTGTGTTGGCTGGGATTGGCTCCAGAAGACCCCGTGACCCTGTAGCTAGGATATAGCGGGTTGGATAATGGATGGATGGATGGATGAAAATAACTGACTGTAGTCATGGAGTATTCACTGTGGTGCTGATGGAAGGAGGGGGCTAACAACGTGATTTGCTGAAATTACTCTCAAATGCAATCTCTAATCCCAGTTGTATCTGGGTCTGTGATGAGAGAATGAGACTCCTCAGAGCTCTGAAGTCATGCAAAAAAACTTGACATCGTGTTTTATCTTGTTATCAGTGGCATCTTTCTTGTTTTTGGTGTCTGTTGATGATAACCGTGTCATTTATCACTAAATGCTTAAATACAGAGAGAAAATACAGTTACCATCAATGTAGTTATTTCAGGCCTATTTAACAACTAAAGCTCCACTTTAATTTTGCACAGGTAGTAAAGCAGCATCTGACTCAGAATAAACATTAAAATAGAATTTGTGTACTAATTTGTTTTTGTTCTCTTATAGCTATAACTGAAACTAACTTACTATTCATACTGTGCAATATGTGTAAGTATACCAGCTCAGTCAGGTGTAGTGGATAGCAATGCTACCTCAAAACTCACTGTATGGAATTTGCATTTTGTGTTCATTTTCGTGCAGGTTTTCTTTAGGTAACTCCCTGGGTGGGCTAGGTTGATTGGTTTTTGTGAGAGAGTGCACTGCAGTGGACTGGCATGTCCATATCTAGAAAGTGTAACCTTTGTTATGCATAGCTTGGAAGTTTGGCACTCATCCCATAAGGTTTTTGACATGTAATGTTCAGCCTTATCCACTACGGTGGGGCTGGCTTGGGGTAGGAGTTAATGGCTAAAATGACTACAGTGTTACCTATTCACAAATAAACCGCACAGGACATGTTAGTGTGATGGTTAGCACGATTGCATTTTAGTGACAAACGTCTGGGTCGGGGGTCCCCAATTCTGATCTTGGACAGCCCCAAGTTTTCATTCTAACCCTTTTCTTAATTTAGTGCACTGCTTTACTGCTAATTAACTTCTTTTGAATTAATCTTAATTCACTTGTTTTTTATAATCTGTTCCCCTGAATTTCTTCATCATTCCTCTGAATTGCTTCATTTCTTTCCTCAAATGGCACCCAAACAAAATTGAAATGTGAAGTGAGTGAGCAAACAGAAGACCAAATAAGTCAGGGCCTGAATCTCCAACCAATTTCACTCCAACCAGTTGCTTAATTAAGTGCTGATTCTTGTTGTTAATTAAACCCGTTCTTTAATTCCATGGCTTGTTGCTGCTCTCATTATGCAATAGCATACATTTTCGAAATTGTTGATTTTCTCTTTTCTAAGTGCAGTGTTAAAATGTTAAGGGGATCTGAGCAGATCAGCATTCCTGAGACCCTCACCTTTCGTTATTTTCAGATATTGCATGATCAACACAGTTTGCTGGTCATGATTTGGTTAATTTTGTATCTTATTATTGTTCGGCTGCTAATTAAGGAAAAAGAAACAATTAAGGTGCCTGAGTCTTCAAGAGCAAGTCAAATAAAATTAATTCAAAAGATGATAATTAGGAGCAAAAACAGGTCATTAATTAAGAAAATGGAAGAATATCTAAAGCCACTAGGGCCGTCCAGAACCAGAGTTGGGGACCTCTGGTCTAGTTTCACTTGCCACCATTACATTTAATTATGTCTTTAATCAAGAATTTCCCTTGCATTTTTTATCATGGCCTTAACTAGCCCCAGGTAGGCCACATTGTCTCCAGAGTTTCTGTTTTTATTTCAGTTTGGGGTTCATTGCACCAAGAGGAAAAAAAAATTAATCTTGTATGAAACGAAGCTTTCCATTAGTGCTGGGCGGTATGACCAAAATTCTATATCATGGTATTTTTCTAAATTATCCCGGTTTCATGGTGTTTCAACAGTATTTTTTTCATATGCATGATTGGATGTCAACCACATTTTCCACTGCAATTACTACAGTAGACTGGCTAAGAATAACCTATTCCACTGTCATGAGCATTGTACATTGTACAAAAAAAATTTTTAATGTGCCCACAAGTATTAATACAGGTTTGCATGGCTCCATAAAGTGATAGTTTTCAAGGGGGTGGCACTAATGAAGAGAAGGAATCACATTGCATGACAGATGCAGTCAAAATATAGAACCTTTTTATTGAACAAATTTTACAAACAACTTAAACTATAATTTTGACAACATATTTTCAACCATCCAAAGAGGCATTTAGACTTAGTAAAATATCCAGAAGTGCTTGTCAAAAGTTGTATTGCACTAAACATGTCTTAGAAAAGTATAAATAGTAAATATTTTTTGTAAACCAACTACACTTTCTGTTAATGTTAACAATCTCTGTCCACTGACACGTTAAAGTGACTTTTTAAACAACTTTGCCATCATTAAACTACATAATATTTAAACTAATAAATAATAACAATAAAATAAATAATAGTGCAGCTTCCAGTAATAACACTATTACTTCAAGACTTCAAGCCCAGGTGCATTACACAGTATTCACCAAATAAAAATAAAATAAAGCAAGTGCAACTTGGTGATGACATCTTTACCAACTGAACCATCATTTAGGAAGATTTCAATTTTATGGACTTTGCTTCAAGCTAAGCTATATGCATAAATAATAAAACTGCAACTTGCATTTATAATGCTATTTGTGGTATAGCCACCATGGAATCGTATTAGGGCCGTGGTGAAGAAAACAAAATACGGACACGGAAGAAAAAAACAAACAATATGTTGACAATAAAGTTGACATGTTGACTTTATTCTCGACATTTCCACTTTAATTTTGATGCTTATGTCGAGATTAAAGTTGACATTTGCACTTTATTCTCATAGTTTATTTTATAATTAAAGTAGAATGTTGTAAACTACACTTCATCCTAAAATCAATGTTTAATTTACTAGATTTTCTCAAACCCCATCATAAGTTAATGTAGCACATTAAATGCTTTGTGTTGTGTTCCCCGACCCAGTTGTTAATCACTACCCTTCTTAAACTGACTTCCTCTGCACTAAGAGGAGGTGCCAGCAGCGATCACCGCACAGAATCCATTCACTTCATGATATTCCTGCTCTCTGAAAATTTAGAATGCTAAGATATATACTTGATATCGTTTTCATGATGAAATGCATTAAAGCAGGTATTAAACATGCACAGTAGTGTGGCGGTAGTTCTGCTCCCTTGCAGTAAGGGATCCCCAGGTGTATGTTCAGTGTAGAGAACTTTATGGTAGGTGTGACAAGGCTCCAAAAATCTGGAGGTACAGTATGAATGGGTATCGCACAGGTTTAACTTAAATACTAGTGAATGGGAGCCCGATCGAATCGGGCTACATATTCTTTGTTTGTGAAATCCATACTTTCTCTGCAAAGAATTATTTGTTTTTTTAAGTTCTTGGAATGATTTTGTTATCATGGCACTGATTTGTGCTTAAAATAGACCTCTTCGGTCGATGTAATGAAGAGCTTCCTGTTTAAACGGGGCAGCAAGACTTGAACTCAGCTCTTCGGCGCACCTCATTTGATCTGGTGGTTGGAGACACGAACACAGAATTCAATGGATGTTCTTCTGAGCAGCCTTTCTTTATTGCATGTGTGCTGTCTGTCTGACGTACCAAACCCTCAGCTCCTATCCTTCCTTTTTCTTTCTCCATCTAACCAATCACCACACAATAAATGTCTTTATGAAATTAAAATTAGTTATAAACTTTGCCCACGGAGTGTTCAGAACTTTAAAAAAATCTTTGTTATACATGCTCAATTATGCCATCCATTCAGGGTTGCGTCCATCCCAGCAAGCATTGTGTGCGAGGCAGGAGCAAATCCTGAACGCCAGCACATTGCAGGGTGAATACGAGCAACACATACACTAGCAGGGTCAATAAAGCATAACAAAACTAGGTAGGGTACACCCGAGACCCCTTTGCTGCGAGGCAGCAGTGCAACCTCCATTTTTGTTCATTTGTGGATTAATTGATATCACTGAGTTTACTTAACTGCACATGATTACATCTTTTAAAACTCAGTACTGGAAATGTGTTAGTAATACTCCTCAATTAACAAAATACATTTAGTCCTTCATGTGCTGTGCAGTAAATAACATCCATCTCCTTTTTACATTCCCAACCTGAGCCCCTGAAGATTTGATGTATGAACATTGACAACTGTGTTATCAGATCACACTGTTTCAAAATATCTATAGCATATAATTTATTAATAGGCTTCTGATACTAGATTGCATGCACCACACATTTTTGATTGTCTGTGCTGTTTGGCTCTGCAAAGGACCAGCATGCCATCCACCTTGTTTGCTTCATGCCTTACTGCTAGTGCTTTTGTGACAATCACTGGCTCCCTGTGACCCTAAAATAGGCAGATTAAATTTACCCTGTCATCATATACAGGATTAAATGTGTGCAGTACGTCTGTTCAGTTCTTGTCACTTGATTGCATGTTTCACGTATGCTTAACCTCTCCCTCGGTAACTCTGACTAGATGACCGACTCATGCACATACATGATTGCAGTGAGCATTATCTTAGCAAAATAATATAATTCTTTTGCAAAACAACGCAATCATTTTTGGGAAATAAAAAGAAAAAAATGTTATTTTACAAAAGTCTTTTTTTTTTTAAACACACTTTCAAATCAGGTTGGTCAGAATTAGTTAGATTTGTTATACTTGCTTTTATGAGATTGGATCAGTATATGAAGTGGACATCAGCTGGTTAAGAACAATTACGGAAGAATAATGTTTCATGAACAAGGCAAATTATCTAAAGTTTCAAATTCACACAGGTCATGCTTTCATTTTCCAAATTTCTCCCCTTGTTTTTTTAATTGCTATTGCATTTTATAAATGCTATTGCTTATGCCTGTGTATTAGTGAAGATGATAAATTTGACTTACTAATGCAGAAACTAATTGTAACTGGAAATGACATAATTTTCACTAATGTACCATTCAAATATGTGTCATGTAACTTTTGATCAATTTTTAGTTATTATACTAATAAACATGACTTTGACAACAAAAAACCCAATGAATGATACAAATGTAGTGTTTGCTGAATTTGTTTTCAGGAATTACATATACTATTCCAGTAACCCTGCTAATTGCACATATCTGAGATTATACAGTTCAATTTACTTGTTGTCAGTAATTGTATATACAGTATTTGTCTTCTTTTGCCAAATGTTGATGAATGTCTGGCCAACATGGGGTTTTTTAAATATTAGCTAAATACATTTCATTTTGGAATACTGTGTAGTCAGATGTGTGAGTGGCTGAATCCTGTCCACCGTTGGATCTTGACCAATTTCCAGCAACCCAGAACTCGGTACACTGGTCACAAAATGGTTGGATGGTCATACAGTGGTATCCATGTTCATAACAGTCCAAATAAAATGCAAAGCTTCTGTTCCTTTATCACAGCTGTGTATGTCACTGCATTAAAAAGTATGTAATCTCACCACTCACTCACTTATCTGATAGTTACTTGTCATAACATCATCCTCTCAAAGCATGCAAAAATTTGCTTATTTTTTTACATCTAACTTTATAATGCCATAAAACTGGCAATAATGAAAGCCTTTTTGTCTGAAGCATAATAGGATCCTCCCACTTTATGAAATTAAACCATGCATGATTTTTAAGTAGTAGTTTGGAGACCAGCAGTCCCACTCCAAAATTCAAGACATGGAAGTACTTATTGACATGCAACTGCAACTGTGACAGCTTCCTTCTCTTTCTTTAGCACAGTGGGTTCTCCATCTCTTTGCCATCACTTGTACTTGCTGCTCCTGACTTTTTTTTGTGTGTTCTCAAGTACCACCAGGACTGGCTTTGCCATTTAGACAAACTAGGAAGTTGCCTAGGGCAGTAAGATTTGGGGAAGGCAGCATTTTTTTAAACAATACAAATCTAGAAAAACTGGGGCTCAATACAACTGTCTGATTATATTGTCATATCATTTTTGCATACTAGGAATATCTGGTCTTATTATCTGATGACCTACACAATCGAACAATAACATAAAAAACAGTCATAATAATAATAATAATAATAATAATAATAATAATCCTCAAACTGTAGCATTGAAAACACAGACATAGCAAAAGAAAATTTTACAATCAAACAGGCAACAGGTCTACAGCTCTTAAACACATCACTAAAGGCTAATTTAATTCAAACTATAATAATCTCCAAAATGGGCTTACATTAAAACTTGTATTAAAACTCTGCAAAAATCTTTCTCAGTTGTTCACCACTACCTATGAGATTTGCTAAAGCAGTTCTCCATAGTCTAATCTCTTGCTGGAAAAAAACTCTGTGAGTTTATGTATTATTTAGATAGTTATATTACATTATTTTCAAACACAAGGATACAGAAGATGACTGTCAGCATCATCATAAATTATGTGTTTGGCTGGAGGTTTAAATAGAGACCTGTTGGATTCATAAATGTAGTGTAATAATATGATTATGTGATTTTCTTTTCATTTAGAAAGACATAAAATGCAATAATTTCTGTCATTAAAATGTACTGATGTGACTGGTTTATACACCAGTATTTTCCTGGCCATAAAGTAAAAGAAAAAAAACAAAACAGTATAGTTGTAGTTTCCTCTCTGACTGGAGGACTTCTGTGGTATAGAAAACATTATAGAGACCAACTCTGTCATTTGTTCATTTTCTCCACTTTAAGGTTGTAGATACTGTAACAACTAGTGGATGGTCTAGCAGAACTGGCAACAAAGCAGAAAACATTTTTAAACATCCACAAACCTGAAGAGTCACTAATTTACAGTTGCCAGTTTACCCAGCTAATGTCCAAACTTCAGACAGGTCATCACTAGTATGGTTTATAACTGACAGGCACAATAGTCACTCAGGTGCAGGCTCATTCCCTTGCCTTGCCACAGATAAGTACTGTACATGGCCATTTTAATAGGTCAACAGAAAAGGGTGGGTTACAAATAGGATTGTACTGTTTAAAATCTGCTTTGCAAGTCAGTACCACAAAGCAGGCATCTGACTTGGATTGTGAGATCTACACTTGTTACTTATAATACGTGTCCGAACTTCAGAAAGACCAAGTTTATATTTTCTTAACTATTAATATTAAAAGCTAATACAAGAGATCAATATCTAAAATTGCAGGGCGAGTTCTTCTTCTTCTTTCGGCTGCTCCCATTAGGGATTGCCACAGTGGATCATCTGTCCGTATATGAATTTGGCAAAATTTTACACCGGATGCCCTTCCTGTACTAAAAAAGCAGAACAATATTACATCTATTCACCTTCCAACCACTGTTTGAAAAGCTTTGTTGGACCTGGTGACAAGCTATATCTTAGGTGTGGAGAAATTAAATTGGTAAACTGAAAGAGCTGGCACCTTAATCCACCTTAATTTTTGTGATAGCACAAGGCACCACAGCTTGTAATCTTGAAGCTGTATTTATGGAGACAGGTAGTACTGCAATTATATGCTGCTGCATTTCTTTGGAAGAGAGCTATAAAGAGTTTGGTACCTCACAATTAAAAACAGGACCATGAAAAAGGAGCATGAATTTTTAACTCTTTAAATAGGCTCGCTTTTAAACAGTCTAATAATTATGTTACTTTTAATAAACAGTGGCTTTATATGATGTTAGCTTTTTTTTTAAACTATTGAGCATTACATTACAAAGTTCAGAAAATAAACTGCAGACCCTTGGGCACCCAGCCTAGATTTCTTTGATATTTCCAAAACTAGGTGAAAAAGATTATAAGGATATACCTTAAAGCCATTAGTGAGATCTGTCTATTTAGCTTCTTGAAGCTCTGCAAATGCTATTCACCTTGTTTTTCTCACATTCTTCAACTGCAATCCTGGAGTTCCCCTGGAATTTCAAGGAAATATCCTGTGAAAAAAAGAAATGAAAAGCCATATGTAGAGTTAGGGTACCAGTGGTAACTCTGTTTAATTGTTGTTCATACTGTAAAAATGAAGTATATGAACACAGATATGGCACCATAGCTGTGACCCCTCTCTGTTGCTCTATAAATTAATGAAAACTTCCTGTTTCCTGTGTTCTATTCTTCTGGAAGATGGAAGAGTTGGCTCTGTGGGAGGTTATAGTTCTTCTTCCAAGTAATGATTCTAAATTCTTGGGCTGGAGGATGGAAACATGTATGTGTCTGTGTCACACAAAAACCTCTCACTGTACACCTTCACAATTGGTCCCTGCATGAAACACACAGGGTTCACGGGTTGGATAGTAAATTCAGAGGATCTGGGTGTGCTTTTGGGTAGTTAGTGGTGGTGCCTTATTTGATCCAGAATTCTGGATTTGAATCCAGTATCTAGTCACAATATGAATGGAATTTACTTCCCTGTGTGATCAGAGGGTTTTCATTGGTTTGTCTGCTTTTCCTCCCCTCATTCTAAAGATTTTTATATTAGGTTAATTGGTGATTCAAGAATGGCTTTGTTTGTATATGACTGTGCCCTGCAATTGACTGGAGCACTCTCTAGAGTTTGTTCATGCTTTGTGCTGGATGCTGTCAGGATAGGCTCCGGCTCTCCACAGTCCTGCATTGTGTTAAGTAAGATCAAAAAGGTTGTGCTTAGATTTGGCCATTTTTGTAAAAGCAAAGATGCACATGATCCTGGCCCCTCTCTCTCTAATACAAGAAAACAAATTTCCTGCTTCATTTCTTCAAACAATATGAGACTCAACTTTGAAAGTCATACAGTAAACAAAACAAGGAAATTGCAGGTTAATTTACATACAAGAATCAATATTTTGTTTAAAAATCTTATTTGGATAACAACCAATACTGAAACTGAAACCTAATTACGTATGCGTCCCATTACAGAGTCTTCCCTGCTTTTGTTTGTTTGAAACTATTCCAAAGTCGTGCAGAGTGCTGATGTTGTAGGTTTATATTTAGATATTGGCAATGGAGTTATTTTAAGAAAAGTAAGGAAGTTCTGGTACTGGGTGACAGTTTGAGTGCACTCCAGTGATAGCAAGGGTGAGAGAACCATGGAAAAATATTCTGGAGCTGCCCCTTGTTCTGACTTAAAAAGGAGTGGTATTGAAGTGTATATTTTATGAAAGCTATGCGCAGTATTCTCTATGAGACTGAGAAATAAAAGAAGAAATAAAGCAAAGTTGGAAAGAACAGAGATGAATGTTCAGGTGGAATGCCTTCAATGTTATGGAGCTAAATGAAGATGAATGCTGAATTAAAAGAAGGACTTGGTGTGGAGGTGATAGGTGTTGTGCTGAGTAGAAACAAACTGAGATGGTTTGAGTATATGGAGCGAAAGGCAGAGGGTGACTGAAGAGGTGTACCAGGATGGAGGTGGCTAGAGTGAGGCCAAGACAGAGGCCAAATAAAAGAAGTTGGAGATGCTTTCTGCTAATATAAAAGTGATGGGTCTTAACCATAAGATGCCCAGGACTAAGGACAACCAGCTAACCTGGGTAAACCAAGACAATGCCCTTTAAATAGATGGTGTTAATAATGATGGGCATCCATGTGTAGTACCAAGACTCAACAGGCATTTTACTCTTTTACTGTGTTTTTTCTAAATCACTGTCCTTGATATGTGTATTTTCATTGTTAAAGACACTACAGAAACTTATGGACTGCAGTTTTCAGATGATAAGTGTGATTTACCTCCACTCTGCTTATATTTCATTTAAATAAATAGTGTTTTATTTATTGTGTATAGCACCTTAGACGGTAGACACCATCACAAGATTATGAACAAAGGAATGACAAGGTACTGTAGTACAAGAAGTATAAACATGAAGTGCATTGAAAATATATCTGTCAGTGATAATGATAAAAACCCATTTTCCAAGTGTAGAAATAGTGAAATCCTGACAGTTTTGCTTATGATTTGTTTGTTGCTTTGGATAAATGTCAGTTAAATAAACCATTGTATTTTAAATATACAACTTGCTCTGAAGAAATGCATTTTTTGTAGTGCTGCCTACATTTTTCCATCCAGGACCAAAGGCTATTTTGGCAGCAGTGAACACAGGTTAAGAACCTAGATCAAAATGGAGCAACAGTCCTTCACACAGTCTACTTATGCATGCAACATTACACACTTGACATCAGGCCAGTTTAGACGTCTGTGGAATGTCAAAAGGAAACAATACCACCTGGAGAAAAGCCAATGCCGAAAAGGGGGGGAATGTGCAAAATCAACATAGATAGTATGTGAACCCAGGATTCCAACTAATGAAGTGGCTGTGCTAACCACTGTACCTAACAGAATTGTATAAACATGTAAAAATGACCCTATCAGCACCGTAGTTTGTTATTTTTAGAAGCATCATTAAATCTTTATTATTGATTTCAAATGTCATACTTGGTTATGTTGGTATCAGACTTTCATGTAACTGTCTAGGAAAGAGGACTTAACTGAATTTATAGTTCAATCAGATCTGATGACTAAAAAAGACCCATTGTATTGTGGAAGGTGATAAAGAGCGATGACTAGGATAAGACGGGATGTTGATATTAGTTTACAAATACTTGGAAGACAATAGACATGGACATTCAGTGGGCATTCTTTGGATGTTGAGATCATATCTAACAATTCTAGCCAGATCACCTGCCCTGACCTGAGCAGTAAGCGCCTGCAGAGAGCAAACATGCCTAGATGGAGCCACTTCACTTTGAACAGAGATGCAAATTCAGTATGTATTTGTATTGTTTCAGTTAAGAATAACATAAAGATTACAGTACATGAATTCATACAGTATTAATGCTTTACCCTTTAATAGGCCTTGTGTTAAGCAAAGAAATATTAGTGGTAGTAACTTTATGGTGCACAGATCATATTCAAGATTTATTTAATTATAGCTTAGGTTTGGCAAATTGACAATTTTGCAATCAAAACTCCTGAGTTGGATGGCATAAGTTCATAACAAGCAGTAGTGCAGCATGGCAAAGTCTTCCAAGCTAACTTATATTCAACTGCTTTTAAATTACCTTAATTTTTATAAATGAAGTCCTCATTATGACATATTGGTTTAAATGGTGTTTAGAATATTATGTATGCTGTGTCTTACATGAAGGTTGCTTTATAAGTTTTTTATTTATTTATTTATTTTAGTAAATCTTTTCATTTTCCACCTGTTATCTTACATTTGCTGGTCAGATAAGACTGAAGCTGAACTCCTCCTAGAGTTTCTGTTATCTCCAATTTTTTACACTAACTACTAATAATCTACTTAGCCAGCATTTCTTAGAAGCCAATGCTTTGCTTTGTTTATTACTGTCAGTGTGTTTTCATTGCCTTATGATTCAAGAGGATGACTTATCTTCATGTAAATCTCTTTAAGAATTTTTATATCCCATTTACCAGGCAGAAACAAAGAATAGATGCTTTGTATTTTGCGTTGGGATATTTGCTTCTTTATGCCTCCATTAATATGTAATTAATCATCTAGCACTGGGTTTTCAACAGCATTTACTGAATACACCCTAAGCTCTGCGTGGCCGAAGAAGACAGTACCTTGGAGGTGAAGTTGACTGTTGCAAAGCCGAGATCTCATGTCAAGATGTGCAAGTTCTCACATGAAAAAGATCAAAAGCAGAAGGAGCTTCACTGATGTAATAGATGTGAGGAAGGGGAAGTGACATGATGTTATAGTTAAAATAGCATTTTCAGACTAAAAAGCTTAGTACTTACTGTTTTACTCTTTTCTCGCGCATGCAAGCTGCACCCATATGTTTACCTATTCTCGTAATTAAGTCTTCTGTTGGTCCTACAATCGGATCATTTGAAGTATAGAAAGAAACAGCTGGTTTTCCTTACTTTTTTGTAGTCAAACACTGAAGTCCTGTCTTGGTTACCTGAAGGAGCATTTAGAAGCTGAGGAGTTAGCCCTTACGTCTCATGAAGAGGGCTGTGTCTTTCAGGCTGAGGCAGTGTTTGAATTGGCAGCGGTTAAGCTGTGTATTTAAACAATTACTGTACTCTGTTTTTCTTTTAAGGTTAGTCTGATGTGGTTTGTTCTCCTTTTGTTATAAACTTCAATAAGCATTCCTTAGAGTACTTGAAGTGCAGCATGTATCTTTTACTTTTAAGTGCTTTGTGGCAGGTTAGCCAAATCACAGTGCTGTTTTATTTTCAATTCAAAAGTAACTTTTAAAGACTAGAGCAACTATTGAGCTTTTTTCTGAAATGTATTCAATGTGCCCATTTATACACCATTTCCCAATTAAGTTGCAATGCTCAAAATACTTTAGAGAAACAACAAGGCAGGTAAATGGGTGTAGATAGCATTGCTTATGAACCTGAAATTAATTATTCATTTAGTAATAACCACAACACAGCATGCTTTCGCATTGTTCTGGGCAGATGCAGCTGGAATTGGACAAGATGAGCAACTCTTTAGTAAGTTTGAATACTCCAAAGGTCATCATTTTCTTCTCTAAAAACTTAAAAAGCCCAATAAAAGGTGTTTATTTGAGTTGAGTGACAGAAGATGTTTTGCAAGTGCTACAATTCAGCATTGTTGCTCAGCTCAGTTAAACAGTCAAATGTCAAACGATTATATAAACAAAAAAAAGCATAATTCTTCACCTCAAAAATACATATACAAAAACTAGGTAAAATCTTTAAATGGGAGTTGTTTTACTTTATTTAGCAAATATACAGTTTCTGCCAATGGAGTAAGCAAAATTTACTTGACAAGATTTCTTAAAGTAAGCAAAAAATTCTAAATACAATTTTTTTATCAAGTCAATAATTCTTACAATAAGGAAAATAAGATTTAATGTCATGATATAAATACTTTTTGCTTTCTTAGATTTCAAACTCTTAAAGCAATGTGTGAGCTAACTAGTTGGCCTCTTTTAGCTTTTTCTCATGTGAGGCATGCTTTAATCTGATATTAGTTTACATCCATCCATCCATCCAATCTCCAACCCACTGAATATGTGAATTAATATTTTGTAATCAAGCTAAGTCAGTTAGTATTGTTTTTGCCATTTAAAATCTTAGTTCTTGTTGTAGTCTATTACATCTGTTGTGTTTCTGCATTTTATATTCTTAGTGTTTTGTTTGTGATTTCTTTTTCCCTTTTCCCTGCCTCATTATGAACTGACTTTTGTCTGTTTCAAGTGGTCCTCTACTTTCCCCCGTCTAAAACTTCTAGATCCATATTGAAATTTTCTATAGCCTCGATTACTGTTGCTTCCAGTTAAGTTCTAATGTCCAGAAATGTTTTCAATGGTTAACTGACTGCATCATTGGGATGCTATAAGTGAAGACCAGATGCTCAGAGTTAGATGGTATTTAGCCTGGCTGCTAAATTCAAATAGTATTTGCGATATCACATTACACTTATATATAAAACCAGGTTATATACTTTAAGTTCTGAATGTGAGATCATGTCTGAATAAAGCAAGTGCCAATGGACTTCTCGGGTTTACAAGATGGCATTAATAAGAGTTACAATGTCAGATAATGACCCAGTCATGTGATCTGTTTCTGTTCTGTTATGTCATATAGATCTACATGTAATGTGGTTTTTAGGAAGGGGTCTTTATTTTTCCCCTTACTGTTTTTTACAATTTTTAATTTTTTTGTTGTTTTGTAGAAAGTACAGTATTCCATACAGAAATAATGGAATAATCACACATCAGGTCATGAATATGGGGTTTTGGTCAAGCACCAAAAGCTGTTGTACCTTTATTTATTCTAGGTTAAACAAGCACAGAGAAATAACCTTATGTTTTGTCTTTTTGACATATTCAAGATTCATAATTTTAGCAAAACATGAGTATTCTACTTGGCCTTCCAATGGGACCATAATTGATATCTTACAAAAAATAAAGCAAACTTAATTTGTTGTACACAGTATCAAGTAGTGCAGAAGAACAAGCACCTAATTCATTCTTGTATATTACCAGACAATGAACACCTTTGAGTATCTTTTGGCCTGCTGATCACAGACATCACCTTTAAATATCATTCAACATTTTATTGCAATTGCCTATTTTTGTGATTTTCTCTCAGATGATAAATATAAATATAAAATACAGCAACTACAATTGGCAAATCTGTGGTGACCTAAAAGAAATGGTTAGGAATGAAGCTTGGATATACCAAGAAAAGTTGTGTAATTTGCAAATGGGACTGCCATGCTAAAGAGTTTCATGGATGTATTTACACCAGGCATTTTAAGATATAATATGAATACTGAAGTGTGTGTTCTGTGGATAATAAAGTGTTATAGTTGTTACAAATTAGTGAAAGGGCTTTACAAAAGTACATACAATCCAATTCCCACTTACACTATCTTTAGTTCAGATATAATGCTTTTTTTTCCAAAGCGAATGAGTCACTCCAGAATTCTCATAGAAAACAAAGGGAAGATTAAAGTAACCTTTTGAATACTCAGGCAAATTTCCAGGCATCCTTTTCAGAACGAGGCCCTCTGCCAAAAGGCCACCCAGGATATTCCATCATAGAGCTTTATTGTTAAATGTTCCAGTGAAGTGACCTTGACCCAAAGCAAACTTACAGTTTTTTATTGACACTTATTAAATATGGAAGGCTTATGTTATATTCTAGTAACAATGCTTCATTGTTTCTTTTGGTTTTTAATATGTTCAAATGCCAATGTTTTCTAATTTGTTTTTTTTTTTTTCTACCAAAATCAAGATTCTTACTCGGTTCATTCTAAACTTATCTGTCAGTATCTGTTATCAAATGACTGTATAGATTTTTCACTTATTACTGTTTGATTCTATCAATTTGTATTTTTTTTCCCAACGTAAGATATCCTTATACAAAGACTTATATTTTTAATATATGCTAGTCATACCATACCATTTTCTTAACCCTCTTAATACTGAGAAGGGTCACAGGGTACATTAGTAATATGAATTTATGCAGTACTTTTTCAAAGTATCTTGCCATTTATCTCTCATTAAAAACATGAGAAGGTTGATTAATAACTCTAAATTGGGTTTGACTGCACTATAGTGGACTGACATCCAACCTAAAGTTTCCTGTCTTAGGAAGGCTTTGTTCTCCATGACTCTGTAATGGAATAAATGAGAATAAATGAATCCATTTTGTGTAATTAAATTGTCCAAAGAAATATCTTGAATCAAAGGTTTCAATGAAAATAACTTTGCTAAACACAGCAAGTATGAAATGTATGTGATCAATGAATCCATGTAGATCACCATTCATTTCAAATATGCAGTCAAAGAGTTTTTTCTTTTTATTTTGTGGGGTTTAATCTGTCCTCCCTGGCTGTCTGACCTTACTTTTATTCTATGTTAATTAGTGTTCCCTAATTCTCTTTCTACATCATATAAAGCACTTTGAGCTACATCGTTTGTTTGAAAATGTGATGTATAAATAAATGTTGTTGTTGTTGTAATCTGTAGGAGTAGTAAGCACTAACTCACTCACATTGTTGCCTTCATATCTAAGGAGTGGAGTCCCAGGGTGGTGTACATGTGATAGCGACACTTATAATGTGACTTTTTTTCTGTGGCTTCCTGCAATAGTGGCAGTCTGCCAAATAGAGAGATGGCTTCGGTTTGTTCTCAGTCATTTATTTTGTTCTCAGTTTACAGTTACTATGGAGTAAGGATGAAGGATTTATAGCTTGGCCAAAAATACTAACACTAACACTACTTAATACTTTACACTAGGATAAGATGGAGGGCTAGCTGTTTATCCTCTGTTCTTTAGGGAATATTGGTTAGGATATAGCGGGTTGTGTAATGGATGGATGGATAGCTTTACTTTTAGTTTTTTTTTTGTTGTAGTCTTTTGTATGGTAGCTAGCAATATTCTCTTTGTAATTTTGTTTGGTTTTAGTCTTTTGTATGGTAGCTGGCTAAATTTTTAAACATAGTGTTCAGGTTTTTAAATTGTTCATGTAAATGGTATTTGTAGGTCAATTGAGAGGTTTGTCAAAACCTCTATTGTAGAAGTCTAGTTAAACAACAAAAACGCAACCCCATATAAAAATGGGAAGGAGAAGAAGTGAGAAAGGTTTGCTGGCCTTATGACTGTTAAATATTTCTTTATATTTATTTTTCTTGGTATCCTTTTACCGCACAAGACCCTTGACCTTATCAGTTATTTCTTCTATAGTGCCATTATTCTCTCACCTATTTCTACTTCACAGCTACTGTATATACACAGGTACAGTCCCGATCAAAAGTTTAAGACCACTTGAAAAATGGCAAAAAATCATATTTTGCATGGTTGGATCTTAACAAGGTTCAACATGCAACAAGAAGAAATGGGAGTGAGACAAAACATTTTTTGAGCATTCAATTAATTGAAAATAACGATTAAATTGAAACAGGCTGTTTTACAGCTGATCAAGATTTTAGGACCACGTGCCTTTAAAAGGCCAAATCTGTGCAAAGATGTGGATTCATTGTCATTTTCTGTCAGGTAGTCACACGTTCTGATGGCAAAGGCAAAAAAACTCTCCCTTTTTGAACGTGGTCGGGTTGTTGAACTGCATAAGCAGGGTCTCTCACAGCGCGCCATTGCTGCTGAGGTGGGACGCAGTAAGACAGTCATTTGGAATTTCTTAAATGATCCTGAGGGTTATGGAACAAAAAAGTCAAGTGGAAGACCAAAAAACATTTCACCAGCACTGAGCCGGAGAATTAAATTGGCTGTCCGTCAAGACACTGGACGATCCTCGACCCAAATTAAGGCCGTTAATGGTGCTGACTGCAGCCCCATAATCTTGTCTCCTTGAACGCCACAGAACTGTTTGTTTGGACTTTGCAAGAGCACCAAACATGGGACATTCAAAGGTGGAAGAAAGTTTTATTCTCTGATGAGAAAAAATTTAACCTTGATGGTCCTGATGGTTTCTAACGTTACTGGCATGACAAGCAGATCCCACCTGAGATGTTTTCTATGCGCCACAGTGGAGGGGGCACCATAATGGTCTGGGGTGCTTTTTCCTTCAGTGGAACAATGGAGCTTCAGGAAGTGCAGGGGCATCAAACGGCCGCTGGCTATGTCCAGATGTTGCAGAGAGCATTCCTCATGACTGAGGGCCCTCGTCTGTGTGGTAACGACTGGGTTTTTCAACAGGACAACGCTACAGTACACAATGCCTGCAGGACAAGGGATTCTTCCAGGAGAATAACATCACTCTTTTGGCCCATCCTGCTTGTTCCCCTGATCTAAATCCAATTGAGAACCTTTGGGGATGGATGGCAAGGGAAGTTTACAAAAATGGACAGTTCCAGACAGTAGATGCCCTTCGTGCGGCCGTCTTCACCACTTGGAGAAATGTTCCCACTCACCTCATGGAAACGCTTGCATCAAGCATGCCGCAACGAATTTTTGAAGTGATCAACAATAATGGTGGAGCTACTCAGTACTGAGTTCATGTTTGGAAGTTTGATTTCTGTTTTGGGGGGTTTACGGGTTTTTTTGGAGGTGTGGTCCTAAACTTTTCATCAGCTGTAAAACAGCCTGTTTCAGTTTAATCGTTGTTTTCATTAAATTGCATGATCAAAAAAAGTTTTTTCTCACTCCCATTTCTTCTTGTTGCATGTTGAAGCTCTACTTGGAACCTTGTTAGTCTTAAAAGTCTTAAACTTTTGATCGGGACTGTATAACTAACACTAAGTATTTAGTCTTCGCTACCTTAAGATCTGTGACTGTTCTGTCTTGTATTAACCCACTAACCCACTATTTTCCAGCTTCTAACCAAGACCCCTGGCTGTTCAGAATGTACTTTCAATTCTCTCTGTTTCAGGCCACCCATCATACTCAATTTCCTTTATCTACAGTTCTTCCATCATCTCTGCCATCATCACTAAGTGATTAGCATAAACAATTCACAGAATTTGCCATGCATTACAGTATATCCTCATTTAGCACATCCACCACAAGGAAATGAGGAAAGAGCTAGTAGCTGAACCATGAGATTAACCTACTTGCAAATGAATATATCTGTGTCTCCATATGCAGTTCTCACTCTTATTTCCAAGCCCTTATACATTTCTAATAGTCTTACTAGCGTTTATGGAACTTTCTTTGTACTTAAGCATTCTGCTGTAAGCCTTTTCCAGATGTATAAATGCATAATATAGCAAATCTCTGTAATCACTTCTCCTGAAGTTTTCACACAATCATACTGCATCTACCATTCCCTTACCTCATAATTTCTCTTAATCTATCATCAATTACTCATTCTACCATTTTCATCAATTGCTTCACAATAGTTCATACAATCATGAATGTGTCCCTTGTTTTAAGCAAACGGACCAGTACACTATTTCTTCAGTCATCCAGTGTATTTTCATCTAACACACCTTTAATTGATTCCACCTTTTCCCCCAATACTTCAAGAATTTCATTCTACACCTTTCAGAGACTAGGTGCTTTTCCTGACTTGATCGAATTTAATTTAATCGCCTTCATTTTAAATCTTTATTCGTATATCACTTGTCCATTTACTTTTCCCACTTTTAAAAGCTGCCCCTGCCATTCACTGAATTTTAACAGTTGTTCATAGTACTGCACAGACCCTTTCCATATACTGTTTTTCTTGTACTTTTCTCTTTGTTATGTATGCAATGTCCCATATCTGTATCCTTCACTGCCTTTGCTCTTGGTTGTTCTCGACTCTCTTTGCCTTTCTGCTTGCCACCCTGCTCCAGTTAAATGCTTAAATTCCCAATCTTTAAGTAACCTTGACTTCTAACATTATTATTCCTGCACTTCATCATCTGACCACCATCCCTCTGTCCATGCAATTGTCTCACCACTGTCAGATTGAGGTGGTATGGGCCTTTTTTTCAGAAGAAATTAGGTATATATGATTGACAGAGTCTGAAGAAGACTTGTCACAGGGAGAAGGTTGAGAGAGAGAGAGAGAGACAGAGGATCAGGTGAGAGGGACTGTGTGTTGAGGGTTGAGGGAAGAGGATGTGTAGGATTAGTAAAAATGGAAGAGAGTCATCAAAGCAGTAGATCCCTTCCAAAATGGTAATTGTCAGCAAGAGGAGGAAGGGGGTTTGCTTAGATAGGATGAGTTTAACTTGGTTGCTAATTGTAGCTGTCTATTCTACTTTTACAGCAAAGCTGTTTTTTTTGTTATAGTATGGTTTACTTTGATTATGTAACTACACATAATTTGATTATTTTAAACCACAGTGTGTAACTTTCTGTGTTTGGTTGTATCATCTCACTATGTGGGGATCCACCCCGTATATTATACACAGTTGCAAGGAAAAAAAATTTTGTTCCAGAGAATTGTCTGGGTCTATGTCCAAGTAGGAACGGGATAGGAAGGTGCCTGACTTTTATAGTTGTTGGGGAGGAAGAGGAGGGATGGTAAGGGTTCAACCCGGAAGTGAGATCAGAAGTAGGCAGGAAGGGAATGCAGAAACTGGTGAAGTTTATGTGGGCTTCTGTTCTGGTGATCTGCAGAAAAAAGAAGAAAGGTTAGTGTATTTCGTCAGTCCCTGCCCTCGTTCTTTGCCCTTTGTTTATGCCCTTAGCCTGTTTCCCCAGCGTACATGTGTGATAGTCGATACAGATAAAACACACATATGAAAGACACATATGATGGAACAGAAAAATGCACAGAACATTTTGTTGTATCCTATTTTCAGGACACCCCTATACAAATATGTCCAGATGTAATTATGCAACTTTTAATGCAATGCACCTCGGAAACATTGCCCGTTATCGAGAAAAGGCTAACACATAGCACACGCTGTTCGACTGACAACCGTCTGCCCGCCATTTTGGAATGCAAGGCAGGTGCTGCCATCTATCGGCAATAAAAATAATTTTTTGTGAATTCTGTATGTTATAAACTTAATAAGTTATAGCATAATGAAAATTGCATAATTAGATCTGGACCACCCTATATAATATGTGATTGGTGATAGGATACACACTTATATGTAAATAAGACAGTGTATGTGCATGTTTGTATCTTTGTATGTATTTTAGTATATTCTGGCATTGCTAAAAAATAGCTACATATATTTTAGTGAAACTGCAGAATAACTGAAGGATAGACCAACTTAAAATATAGACTATTTTGTTGTGTCAATGCCACCAGGGGGTGGCGAGCACAGGTCAGGGTCAGAACAAGAGTGATGTAATATTCAGTGCGCTTTGTTATCTTTTATTATCTAGCTGCCTCATCTGTCAAAGAGTCAAAACCGTTGGAGAGCCAGTGGGGTTAGGCCTGTTGTGCACTGGTTCTGAGGTGTCACCCAGTGCAAGGCAGCACTCGAGTCTCAATTTGGGTGGCCCATCTACGAAGGTGTGGGGCACACCTTGTCTGTCTGGCATGATGATCATCTTCCTTTGCTGTCAGAGGAGCTTTGTAAACTCCGCATTTCATTGTGAGCAAGTGACACACCATCTATGGTCTAGTGACCCACGTCCTGCTTACAGAGGAATCAAAGCATTACGCACATCCAAATCTGTTCCTTGGAGAGTCACAGTTAGGGCAGGTAATGGAATGGTCCTTACGAATGACGCTGCAGTTTTGACCCACTGGGCTGGATATTTTGAGCAGTTGTTTTAAAGATGATCCTCTGCCTTGGACTCTGAACATCTCTGGATCCATGATTCTTGAGACTGATCCGCCAATTAGCTGTGAACCACCCAGTATCACTAAGATTGAGCAGGTGGTGAACCAGCTGAGGGTAGGGAAGGCTGCAGGGATCTGTGGTATCCAGGGTGAACATCTCCAGGTTGATGATAAGGCTGTCCTCCTGGCAGCTACGGGGGAATAACACTGCTGTCAGTGCCAGGTAAGGTCCTTGCTATGACCATCCTCAATAGGATCCATGATCACTTACTCACCTACCAGTGATTGGAGCAGTTTGGTTTAACACCTAAAAAGTCTAAAATCGACCGCATCCTGGCACAGAGGGTTCTCATATAGTGCAAATGTGAATATAGGCAGAGTTTTTTTGCAGCCTTTGTTGATTTTTGTAAAATGTTTGGCTCAGTTGATCAGGTTGTCCTATGGGACATCCTAAGACTTTGTGGAATCCCACAGAAGTTGCTGGATATAATGGCTGGCCTATACACTGGTACTGTGAGTACTGTGCAGAGTGGATGCAGAATCTCTGCATTTTTCCCAGTTGATTCTGGGGTTCGTCAGGTGTGTGTTATTTCTTCCACTCTATTCAATGGTTGCATGGACTGGGTGTTGGACAGGGTCATGGGGTCCAGTGGCTGTCTGGTATCTATTAGTGAAGAAAGATTCACTGATCTTGACTTTGCTGGATGAAAAACAAGATCCATGCTGTGTTGTCTTCTGCAGTCAATGGAGGCTCTAATCGGGGCTCTTGAGAGACTGAGCATGGAGTATAAATGTCTGGGCTTGCAAGTATTATGGATGTAGTGAGAAGTCAAGCAAAATGACACCTTTTATTGGCCAACCTTTTGAGGCAACTCAGGTCCCTTCTTCAGGCAATGGATGAAAAACAAGATCCAGGCCTTTAATGACCTCTTGGGCATAACCATCAGCAGTGTGTCCAAAACTTTCGCATAGCTGCTTCATGATAAAAGGTGTGCCCTGATCAATGAGAATCTCACGATGGATACCAATATGTGTAATCATATCAGAGAGTGCTTTTTCAATAGTTCAAACATCCTCCTGTCACAGCACTGCTACTTCTGGGTATCTTATGGTGTAATCGATTAACTTGAGCATATACTGAAAGCCATGTTTACTCCTGGGAAGTGGGCCAACATTATCTAATCCCACCCTCTCAAAGGGGACATCTAAAATAGTCATCTGTAGAAGGGGTGCTCTGACGGGTCTGTGAGCTGAAACTATTTGACAGTCGTGACAGGCCTTACAAAATTGCTTCACAACCTGGCCCACATTCACCCAATAAAAGCATTTTTAAAAGGAATGCATTCCCTCGTTGTTTCAGCGTCGAGGTAACCCCCAAAATGACCAATTTTAAAAACCTTCTCCCTATGTTCACTTGGTACTACCAACTGCTCGATATGTCCATCACCCATGCAATCTGAAATCACCCAATACAGAAAACCATCTTTAAGTAAAAATTGTGGTGTTTTAAAATTTAGGTCTTCTCTCTCCAGACGGTAAGAGTCATTTGCAGCGTGGGTTTGTCGGAATGCAAAATCCAAGTTGTTATCTGCTAGTTGCAAGTGAGCAAACTCCACCTGGATGGCAGTCTCTGCATCCTCCGTGTTTGATGGAGAATTGGACTCACCTCCCACTGCTACTGTGTCCGATGCAGCATTGCACTCACCTTTCACTGCTATTTCGTTTTCGTCCAGGTCCGTATTGAGTGTCCGGTCTGTGGAGGCTGTTGGTGTGTACAATGGCGCGGAAAAGTTTGCCAGCTTTCCCGGGTCTTCACTTGAGTATTCGTCCTCCAGCTCGCTGGACAGGTCCAGTTCAATTTCAAACCCGTTTCCTTGACTAACATTGTCTGCGGCAAGCCCCTCTCTACCTACTACGTAATATAGTCTTGTATGTTTTAATGTCTCCATGGATGCAGTGGATGTTTACTTTGTCCGTGGTCTTATAAGGTGTTTGCTGGATAATATTAAAGTTATTGACAAACTAGCAAAATACCTGCGCTTTGCAGCGGAGAAATAGTGTGTTAAAGAAGTTATGAAAAAGAAAAGGAAACATTTTAAAAATAACGGAATATGATTGTCAATGTAATTGTTTTCTCACTGCTATGAGTGTTGCTTTCAATAAGGATTTGATTATCATTATTTCTTTCAATCAGGTTCGTATTTGGAGGATGTGTTGTGTTGAAGTTACATTCCGTGTTTGTCAACTGTTGTAAAGATAACAGGTTTCATTCATCGAAGTGTTCACTACCCAAATTGGTACTCATGAATCTAAGATGTTTAACAGGCATTCCCGGTATTAAGTTGTGGATTTGCCTGCGAATATTTATCAGCAACGTGTCTATGAATGTAATTTAAACTTAAGCTTTACACCTTGCTTTCCTATTGATATGTCTACAAAGGCTTTTTCAGATTCAGAGGGTTGTTCCTTTCTTATTGCATCAATAAACAGCTCGTCTTCCTCTTTATCTGAGACATCAAACACTGCATGCAAGGGTTTACCTTTCCCAGTCCTGCAAACTTTAGCGAAGTGGTTCAATTTACCACATTTTTACACTGTCTTCCTTTAGCTGGACATTGACTTTTTCCGCCGTGTGCTTTGTTTCCACAGTAGCTGCACTTATGAATATGCTTGTATGCGTCACTCGCTTCATATTCTTTTGCTGCCTTCTCAATTGTGTAATGTGTTTTTTGTTCAGCGCTCTTTGGAGCTCTTGCTTGTTCTCTGCGTACTGCGTTCACAGTCAGTTCATGTGAGCCGCTCGAAGTACATGCATTGAAGGTTCTCAGCTGTGCTTGTGCTATCTCATGCGATCTTGCGACATCCACGGCTTTATTTAATGTTAGCTAAGACCTGGCACTTAAAAGTTTCTTTCGCACTTTTGCTGAGTTTGTGCCAAACACTATTCTATCCCTGACCATCTCTTCTTCGTTTGCATAAGCACAGTCCTTCACCAGCAATTTTAACTCCGTTACAAAGTGATCAAAAGTCTCATTTATATCTTGCATCTTCTCACTAAACTTGTATCTCACGAATATCATATTCCTCTTAGGCATGACAAACGCCTCGTAGCGGCAGCGTGTCTATTGGATTGCTGCTGACGGACGACCTTATATGGACAGGCACTCAGTTACGTGGGGGGCGTGCGTATGGGAGACGCAATATATGCAGGCAGCCAACTACGTGGCAGGCATGGTGATGGGTGATGCAACTCCGCCTCACACAGCGACTGAGCTGCAGGCTATTGCCGTATATATGCACGTAAGTAGGATTCAGTTATGACCGTTACACGTAGAATTTCGAAATGAAACCTGCTTAATTTTTGTAAGTAAGCTGTAAGGAATGAGCCTGCCAAATTTCAGCCTTCTACCTACACGGAAAGTTGGAGAATTAGTGATGTCAGTGAGTCAGTCAGTCAGTCAGTGAGGGCTTTTCCTTTTATTTGTATAGATAAAATGACACAGATCAGATAATTAAAAGTACAAGCTCTTTTGTAGGACACACTTAGGATCCCTCTGAAGGTCATAGCAAGTGAGAGGATTTAAACAAAACTGAGTGCCATTATGAACAATGTAGCACATCCTCTTTTTGACACACTAACACTGAGGGCTTTCAGTCAACAAATTATTCAGCAGAAGTGAAACGCCACTGGGGCTCTCTTATACCAACATCAATACATCTGTTTATTATTTGTTTATCTTCTGTAAAAAGCCAAATTTTCCCCTGGGGACAAGTAAAGTTCTGTCTAATCTAATCTAATGTTCACTTTTCTGTAATGTCACCAACTTTTCATCAAATCAGTCAAAGCATTTTTGAGCTTTTGGAGTATTTAATTTTTCTATTGAAGGTTTTTTTTTTCTCCTAAATATTGATATATCGAATTGTCCTTTCTTAGTGGATACCTACTGCTCTAGATGTACAATCCTATCAAATTTTTGCTTTTTAACAAAAATCACATTTAGCTTCAAATACCCAAGGAAAATCAACAATTTAGTGTTTGGCATTTTTTGTAGCTTTGCTAGAATGCCTTTTTTCTCCCACATCCTAAAGTGTGGAGCAGCTTAATTATAAACTCTTAAGTTGTGTGTAAATGTGCCCAGTAAAGCAATTTCACCTGTCCAAGGTTGGTTTTTGCCTTGTGTGTAGTGCTTCCACGATGAGCACTGACTCACCACAGTCCCAGATAAGGACTTAGAAAAGGACTAGATGAGGGGGCTAGAAAATGGATGTATGGATAAATGGACAACTTTAACCCTCATCCATTGGATTCAGAGGATGAACCAGAAGATTCACTTTTTATCTGGCTTTGTGTGGTATATATATTAACCAGCAATCAATCTTTCTTATCGTTTTTAAATGTCCTCATTTAATTGTAAAACTCTAAGTTAAAGTAGCTACTAAAAGCTGATTGATCACATCTTCACACACAGCACAAATCATGCATTATTTGTTTCTAAACTCATACCATAATAAGATACAGTGGTCTATAATGATAGCTCTTTCTTTCTTTTTTCTTTCTTTCTTCATGATTTTTACATAAAAAAATGATTCCCAAAATCTTTTTGTTGAAAGTGAATCCCTAACTACTAGTCAAATGTGACCATACCTTGAAATCTCTTAATTCTACATTTTTAAAAAGCTATTAGAATGTGGAACTACTTACTTGTTACAATAGTATGCATTTCAGAATGGTCAGGTATTTCTAGATTATTCCAATGTGCTCATGTAGGTAAGCCAAACAAGTGAGGCATTACTTTGAGATGTGATAAATAATTTTTTAGGTGTGTGCACTGTGTAGCCTGGCTAAGTCTGACTGCACTCTCTGCCACTCAAGTTTCATCTGTGTGGAGGGGAGCCCAGTCAGAATGAGGATTACAGTAGTTTGAAGCAGTACAGGAAAGGCGTTGGGCTATAAGATGCAATGATGGAAGTAGAGACTGGCATAGTTCTTCTAGAATAGATGGGCTGCAATCATTACAGGACAGTAGGAAGAACCTAGAATTCAGATACTTCTGGGATGAAAGACAGAATAATACTGGTGGGTGGAACATTGGATAGTAGAGCAAGAAGCTTCTCTGTGTTTTTTTTTTCCTGCTACTGCTTTTAAGTGAATGGGTAGCCCAGTGCATTTCAGAAGAATAGTGTCTCAGGACTGCAAGACCATTTTCTAAGTGGTTTTGGACCACAACTTCTAGAGGATAGTTTTGGTTTGGTTTTGGTGGACATACTTGGTAGATTTACCACAGAAGTAGCTCCTAGCTGGAACTTAAAAAATCCTTATAGTCACCTACTCACTGAACTGGTTGGTAGCTGTGTGTTGATTTGGACAAGGTGTTGACTGTTAGGTGGAAGAGAGGTCTGGAGAGAGAGAGAGAACATTTTGAAGGTGAATTAAAGGAGGGCTAAATTATATTATTAGGTAAGATAATTTATGAGACCCTGCCTGACAGCTAGTGATGTAAGTCTTGTGTTAACTAGACCCTGGTAGAATTTTTGTTTTGCCTGTTTATTTTCTTTATTCTTGTATTATTTGCTTTCTCCTGTTTATATTCTTAGTACTAAAACATGTTTTTGAGAGCTTTCATTACTCTGCATTTCATTCTTGGTTCAGGTACATCTACAGAGCACCCCTTATCGTTTCAAACTTTGTACAACTGCTTCTCACATTACTGAGCCTCATTGTCAAGCCAGGCATCTTGTCTCACAAGAATTTCTTAGAGTTAACAGGCTCAACAACAAACTGCTGAATCAGTATGCATAAATATCTGATAAATCATTAGCAGCTCTTTGCTTGTAGTGTTAGTTACAATGCTATGTATGGTACAGGCAGGGTGTCTGTCTATTGTCACTGTCTCTGTGCCTGTGGAATTACCTTGGGCAGAAAAACTTCATACTTTCCTTATGATTCAACACCGTATTTCGTTTGCCTTGATCAGTCTTCCTTAGAAACATAACAGTTTACTTAATAAGGTCAGAAGCTTGAAAGTCTTAAATATATATATTAACTGTTCAAAAAAAATAAAGAAACATTTTGAAAACACATCAGATCTCAATGGTAAAAATAAAATCGTGCTGTACAACTATACTGATATGGACTGGGTAATGTGTTAGGAACGAAAGGATGCCACATCATTTGATGGAAATGAAAATGATCAACCTACAGAAGGCTGAAATAACACAACCTGAAAAGTGAAAAAATGATGCGGCAGGATTTTGCCGAAATTTCATTGCAGCATCTCAAAATTGTACTCATTAGTTTGTGTGGCCCCCACGTGCTTGTATGCATTCCTGACAACATCGGGGCATGCTCCTAATGAGATGATGGATGGTGTCCTGGGGGATCTCCTCCCAGATCTGGACCAAGGAATCACTGAGCTCCTGGACAGCCTGAGGTGCAACCTGGCAGCATCGAATGGACTGAAACATAATGTACCAGAGGTGTTCTATTGGATTTAGGTCAGGTGAGTGTGTGGGCCAGTCAGTGTTATCAATTCTGTCATCTTTCAGGAAATGCCTGAATACTTTCGACACATGAGGCCGGGCATTGTCGTGCACCACGAGGAACCCAGGACCCACTCCACCAGCACAGAGTCAATGGGTCCAAGGATTTCATTACGATACCTAATGGCAGTCAAGGTGCTGTTGTCTATCCGGTAGACGTCTTTGCGTCCCTCCATTGATATGCCTCCCCAGACCATCAATTATCCATCACCAAACTGGACATGTTCAATGATGTTACAGGCAACATAACATTCTCCACAGCTTCTCCAGACCCTTTCATGTCTGTCACATGTGCTCAGAGTGAACCTGCTCTCATCTGTGAAAAGCACTGGGCACCAGTGGTGGACTTGCCAATTTTGGTATTCTATTGCAAATGCCAATCGAGCACCACGGTGAGCACAGGGCCCACTAGAGGACGTCGGGCCCTCAGGCCACCCTCATGAAGTCTGTTTCTGATTGGTCAGAGACATTCACACCAGTGGATTGCTGTAGGTCATTTTGTAGGGCTCTGGCAGTACTTATCCTGTTCCTCCTTGCCTAAAGGAGCAGATACCGGTCCTGCTGATGGGTTAAGGACCTTCTACGGTCCTGCCCAGGTCTCCTGGAGTAACTGCCTGTCTCCTCCATGCCCTTGAGACTGTGCTGGGAGTCACAGCAAACTTTCTGGCAATGGCACATATTGATGTTCCATCCTGGAGAAGTTGGACTACCTGTGCAACCTCTGTAGGGTTCAGGTATCACCTCATGCTGCCAGTAGTGACACTAACCTTACCCAAATGCAAAACTAGTGAAAAATCAGCCGGAAAAGATGAGGAGGGTAAAATGTCAGTGGACTCGACTTGTTAAACCATTCCTGTTTTGGGTGTCGTCTCTTTGTTGCCCCTCTAGTACACCAGTTGTTAATTTCATTAACACCAAAGCAGCTGAAACTGATTAACAACCCCCTCTGCTACTTAAGTGACCAGATCAATATCCCAGAAGTTTCATTGAGTTGATGCTATACTCTTATTAAAAAGAATTCCTTTAATTTTTTGAGCGGTATATATGCCATTTCATATAAAATGATTCTGGTCATAAGAAATGCGTTCCATTGTCCATGTCAATAGTTCTACCAGTTGTACATTTACCAGGTGAGGGTGTCTTTTGACACTTTCTTTGTGTCTTTTTTTCCCCAGAGAGATTTACTCACTGGTTACACGGTCATTTTGCATGCATCTAATGATAATGCTACCAAACGGTATCTTATCCACGGAAAAGGGGATAAAGGTATACATTGTGTAGTATAACAGTCTCAAACATGTGTAAGTCAATTCAGGTTGCATTGGGTTGAAGAACTTGGTGCATGACAGAAATTAGACCCAGATAGCATCTATGCACACACTCCTGCATAACTAAAATGTTTCTTAGAAAATCAGAATTATATAACAGCACTTAGCAGTACCACATCACAATTCCATATATGTGGATTTCTTTCCAAGTCTGCACAAGTTTTCCTGTGGCTCCTGCATGTTTTCCCCCATGTCCCATAAATGTCCCATAGATATGCATGTTAGGGTAACTGGTGACTCATGTCAGAGAGTGGGGACGTGAGCAGGTGTGTCCAAATCTAGACTGGTGACTTTTCCAGGGGTTCTATCCTGCCTTGTGAGTGAGGCTGCACAGGATCGAAGTAGGCCCCCTGTGGCTTTGCATTTGGGAGAATAGGTGTTTCACCATCGCAGGGTCTTTTTAGAAACTCAGGAATTTTTGTAACATTCCCACCACAGGAACTCCAGCCATTTGTAGTTCCAGGTAGGTAATTTCTAGTACTTTTTTAGCTTCTCCTCCAGGGTATGTACTTTCCTTTCAACCTAGAACTAATGTGGTTGGGGCTCTGGCGATGAATTGTGTTAATTAGTTGATGATAATCACAAGCACCATTTCACAAATGTGTTAGTAACTGCTGAATATGCCGTAGCTGGCATCACATCACTGTTTTTTGCAGGTCACATATTTTGCATAAATATTACACTTTATGTTGTGTGGTGGGAATGCAACACACAAAAGTGTCCAGGGACTGCAAGTGTCCCAGGGTCTACATCGTACAGGAAAACTATTGATAAATTGGTGAAGTTTCTGGAGTCCAGGGGCCTCATGTATAACGCCGTGCGTAGAACTCACACTATAACATGGCGTAAGCACAAAAGCGGGAATGTGCGTACGCACAGAAAAAAACAGATGCAGGAATCTGTGTGCACGCAAACTTCCACGTTCTTCCACTACATGAATCCCGATCAGCTTGAAAAGTAATGCTCGTGCACGCGCCTGCTGTCTCGCCACAACACCTCCCAGAATTATGCCTCTTTGAATATGCAAATCAATATAAATAGCCCTTAAGCTCAGCCTTCTGTGAAAACACAATGGGAAAAGCATGGGGGAAAATATAAGGATTTCAGTGAATACCAAGTGGAGGCAAGGAAAAATGTATTATTTGGTGGTTTAAACAGTGGTATAATCAACAAAAGGAAGTTGGTCGAGTGACAGATTATCGGAGAAACTCGAAAGCTCAAGTTCACAAAGTCGCACAGTGCTCGAAAAAAAAAAAAAGAAGTGGACACATATCATAGTCATCAAAAGGCAAGTCATAGCCCACCGTCTGAGTGTCATATGAAAGCTTATTAGGGTACAGAGAAAAAATAATAGGCACACAGTGGGAAAAAAGCATGAAATGTCAACTTTAATCACATAGTTTATTTTATCATTAAAGTAGAACATCATTAACGTCATCTTAAAATCGTTTAATTTACTAGTTTCTCAAATCCCATCTTAACTAAAGTAGCACATTAAATGCTTTATTTTGTATTTGATCTTCTTTGTGCTCTATATGTGTGAATGACTACGTGTTTCTGCGCTTTCTCTGACAGGACACAGAATCCATTAAATTCGTAATATTACAGCTCTCTGAATGATTAAAATACTGAGATGTATATGTGATATCTTTTTCATGATGATAAGAATGAAAGCATGCTATTAAACATGGGAACGCGGTGGCGCAGTGATTGTGCGCGACCTTCGAAGAAATTATTGCAGCAGTACTGTCTCTTTCAAACGTACTAACCTCCAATTCCTGTCCTTACTTTTCTTTCTCCAAATACCGAATCGCCACACAATCAGCTCTATAATAGACGTTAAGCCATCTGTAAGCTTACAGCGATGATTCTTCAAAACTTTTAAGGAACATTGAAATATCTTCATAGTACGTTTTTAATTATTCTATCCATCTATCCTTCCAGTGTCGTGCCAGCCCAGCAAGAATACAGCATGAGGTAGCATCAATCCATGAACTAGCTAGTGCTGTGGCACCGTGTCCTCACATGTTAAATTATTAACAATATAGATTATTTACATGATGTTAAAGTTTTATCTGTATAATAAAAAATTAAAAATGATATCGTCATCATATGTAAATATGCAAGTGTAAAGTGGCGCAGGTTGTGCAATATTATAACTGTAGTGCAAGTTTACAGTGAGGTGATTGTACTTATAAGTACAAACAGTTCTACAAGAAGCAATTGATGGACTGATTGACTGTGTTTAAAATTCTTGGGATGAAACTGTTTCTGAACTGTGAGGTCCGTACAGGAAAGTTTCTGAAGCATTTTGCCTTGGCTGAGGCAGCGTGTGTTTGATGCTGTATCCCGATAATTCCGATCAGCTGCTGCTGTGATTCCCCACTCAGATACAGTGATATAAATACTCCGAGTGGTGCAGTGAGAGTAATATGGAAAAAGATGATCCGCTGTGGCAACCCTTAACGGGAGCAGCTGAAAGAAGACAAAGAAGGTGTAGTGACAGTAACAACGCTAAAGCAGTTATAGTATTTGGAATACTATGTCTATTCCCTGGACCATTATATTGTTACAGGTTAATTACAATCAGATGCATTACACTAATAAACAATATACGGTTAATTTCAGTGTATTTATAAAGCCGCGTCAGGAATGTGGATCTAAGAAAGAAAGGTTAACCACATAGGAACAGTAGCACTGCTTTGATGCTGGGTGACGCCAGTCTGCAAAACCGAGCGCAGAACTTGCGTACAACAGGGTATGAGGTACTGTGGAAATGTGCGTGGCTTTCTGCCAAGTTTAGGTTTTATACATCGTGATCTAAACGTGGAAACGTTCATACACAAAATTTCTGTGTGTACGTATCGTTTATACGTGAGGCCTCTAGTTATTTGCCTTGAATAAATGATGAATGATTCATCTGTGCCTAAACAAGTCTCAAGTTCAAGGTACAGCGTGCCAGAGACTTACCTGGAACAGATAGGAGAAAGAACAGATCTCCAGGGATCTGACGCTGTAGCATCGGCTCTAGCCAAGAGTAAAACGTGGAGTGGAACTGCAAGTGAGTCAGACTAGGAGAACTTGTCGATTCCAAGAGTTCATTGGAACTGAGCATGGCCTTACTATCCGTGATGTCAACTAACATCTGCGTGTCAGTGGCACTGACTCCAACCAAGATTGCTACTCTGCCTGCAGAGTGCAGAGAACACTGAAATGAATAGACCCAACTGAAGGTAATGATCACCGCAATGATTATTGCAATAACTAATGCTCTCAGGGGGGACATAAAGGAGTCAAAGAATAATATAAAGGAGCTAAAGAGTAATATAAAGAAGGTTAAAAATGATATAAGGAAAGATATAAAGGACATAAACATGGCAAACGAGAAGATGCTTCAGAATATTAAAGACCAGGAGAAAAATTGAAGTAATTGCTTTGAGGCAACCTTTAAAGTTATGCTTCAAAAAACTGAGGTAAAATACTGGAAAATGCGAGTAAGGCTGAGAATAAATTCAGTGGACTTGGTGCTAAGTTTGAAGATGTTAAGCAAATGTTTATAACTCTTATTGCAATAGTTGAACAATTATTGACATCTGCCACTGGTGAAAAAGCAAAATCTGAATGTGATGTGCTTGGAGACAGATTAATTTTGCTGGAAGATTAATATATAAGACATAATATCAGAGTTGAAGGTCTCCCTGAAAACCGTGAAAGTCCAAACCCAGTGAAATTCATAGCTGAACTATTCTCTAAAATAATTGGAGAGGATTTTAAATCAGACACCGAGATATTAGCAGCTTACTGCATAAGCCTCAAAACCTAGAAGCCTTATTGCTCGTTTCAACAAATTACAATCCACAGTAAATTTGATGTCACTTCCCAGACTGAAACATATTTGAAAACTGTATTTGTTTTTTCCCTGTTTTCCTTACCATCAACAACTGCTAAACATGTTACATTTTACAGCAATATACAGTGCTTACACAAAGCTGAAATCAAATATAGTCTCTTGTGTCCTGCTAAACTGAGAGTGGATATTCAAGGCAAGTTAGACATTTTTAGTTCTTTGGATGAAGTAGGAAAAGATCCTGATCCCGACACTTTTTGAAATATGATTTTGAGTCACATCGTGTCCTGGCAAAGCAAAGAAGATTGTATCTGCAATTTGGTCCATTTGCAGTTAGACTTTTGCTGTAATTATTGATGAAGAGAAAATCGTCGGAGCAAAAGATGCACCAAAAAGTTTTCACCTGGAATGAAGGCTCTAGGAGTCAAGAGGATGGGCAAACAGAGTATATTGTTTTATTGCAATAAACAACAACACGGACTCAACCGAGAGAGAGCCAACAGGTGTTTTCCCTTCTTCCATCCTTGAGCTGTCTTTATCTCATCGTTCTCCCTTCCAGGGTCCTCTCGCTAGGTTTTATTGGCAGCTAAAGCTAAGCTGTAATTGAAAAAGGAATATTGCATGGACCTTTGTTTAACCATTTGTTTAGCAGGCCTAACTTACATTAATATTTGCACTAAGGTTAATGCTTATATATTTTCCTATATTTATTTATGCTAATGCATGATACTAATTTTATTTTCCATATTATACATTCCCTTCTCGGCTAATTATACATTTTAATTACAATTATAGTCGCAATCTTTTTTTCCCCACAAAGGGGATTTTTTAACATTGTACCTTTGTCTTATTGTGTTTTAGGATTGTAGTATCATACGTTATTTGCTTTTCCATGGGTACTTTTTAACATTATTCCCTGGGTTTATTCTTTTGAGACTGTTTAAGATCATATTCTAGGTTTATAGTATTCAAGCTGTATTGCCAATAGATATCTGTACTTTAATCTTTCTACACAGCTGCTGGGGGGCTTGTTTCTTGGACATTCTCTGTCTCTAGGAATGTCCGAGGACTGGGACTTAGTGAAGTGTGGTCTTGCCTCACTTGGGGAGGCAAAATGGGGGGTTGGGGGCTCTGCGGGTGGAGAGAGAGAGAGAGAGAGAGAGAGAGCAAACTAATTCTAATTTATCCTTTTTACCCCCACTGTTGTAAGTGCCAACACAACAGTAGATTTCATAGCCATAACTCCCCGCAAAATTGGAAATTAAGTTTGAATCTATTTTATGTAGTAATTTACTACTTTAATTTAAGACTACAGTAATCCCTCCTCGATCGCGGGGGTTGCATTCCAGAACCCTCCGCGATAGGCAAAAATCCGCGAAGTAGAAACCATATGTTTGTATGGTTATTTTTATATATTTTAAGCCCTTAGAAACTCTCCCACACTATTTATAAATATTCTCCGCACAGTTATACAGTAAACCCTCGTTTATCACGGTTAATCCACTCCAGACAGATAAATGAATTTCCACGAAGTAGGATTCTTTATTTATAAATCTAATATTTTCACAGTTAGAGCATAGAAAACCTGTTTACGACCTTCTAAATACATTTTTAACATTATTAGATCCCTCTAGATATGAAATAACACCCTTTAGTCAAAAGTTTAAACTGTGCTCCATGACAAGACAGAGATGACGGTTCTTTCTCACAATTAAAAGAATGCAAACATATCTTCCTCTTCAAAAGAGTGTGTGTCATGAGCAGAGAATGTCAGAGAGAGAGAGAAAAGTAAACAATCAAAAATCAATAGGGCTGTTGGGCTTTTAAGAATGCGAAGCACTGCGATAAAGAGGCCGCAATGAAAGGATCAATGTGAATGTAGTCTTTCAGCATTTTTAGAGGAGCATCTGTATCTTCTAAGCAAACAGCCACTGTGCAAACTCTGCTCACACCCCCTCCGTCAGGAGCAGAGAATGTCAGAACGAGTGAGAGAGACAAAGAAAAGCAAACAATCAAAAATCAATACGGGCTGATAAAGCTTTTAGTTGTGCGAAGCATATCGTATATCATTGAGGAGTTAATACGTAATACGTGCTCTGATTGGGTAGCTTCTCAGCCATCCGCCAATAGCATCCCTTGTATGAAATCAACTTGGCAAACAAACTGAGGAAGCATGTACCATAAATTAAAAGACTTATTGTCCGCAGAAATCCGCGAACCAGCAAAAAATCCGTGATATATATTTAGATATGCTTATATTTAAAATCCGCGATGGAGTGAAGCTGCGAAAGTCGAAGCGCGATATAGCGAGGGATCACTGTATAAAATGTCAACAAAAGTTCAGAAGCAATGTCTCTATGACCAAACAGTGAACTTTGTGAGATGGAATGTCAAAGGTCTCAATCAGGAATTAAAGAGGAAGAAAGCATTCTCTCATCTAACAGGTCTAAATGTAAAGATAGTATTTTTACAGGAGACTCACTTACTAAACAAGGATCAGTTTCAGTTGCAAAGAGATGGGACTGTGCAAATTTTGCTCTCCAGCTATACAAAGAAAACTAGAGTTGTCAGAATATTAATACATAGAACAATTTCATTTCTAGTATCAGATATAGTATCTGACCATGAAGGGCAATATGTGACCATGTTGGGTAATTTATTTAATTATAAATCAATTTTGATACATAACGTTGTTGCATTCAATCCTAATGTGAACACTCATATAATTATAATGGCTGGAGACTTTAATTGTGTTTTAAATCCAGACCTGGATAGGTCTTCAGCTACAGGGGCAGTAATAAACTATCTAACACTACAAAAACACAGTTTGTAATTGATCATAAATTATCAGACTCATGGATATTTCTAAATCCAAACATAAGAGTATATTCCTCCTCCTCACTGGCACATCATTGTTACTCAAGAATTTTGCACGATCAAATCTTGCAAGTACAACACTATTGTTATCTTTGACCATGCCCCTCTGATTATGGAGCTACTCCCCACATATTCATCACGCAGCTGGCATCTCAACTCCTGTTATTAACTGACGAGAACTGTACAGAATTTATGCCCAAGCAAACTGATTTTTTTTTAGAGACAAATGCATCCACAGAGTTCTCTGCAGGAATACTCAGGGAAACTCTGAAGACATTTTTAAGAGGACATATTATTTAATATCTCTCCAACAAAAATAAATCTGAAACCTAGAAGATGTTAGAGTTAATCAGTGAAATTACCAGAATAGATCAAGAACATGGCAGGTCTCCAAATGATGCACTTTATAGGAAAAGACAGGCTTTGCAATCAGAACTCAACCTCTTGATCATATTGCATGTCACATTCTCATTTTCCTTTCCCTAGATGTAATATTCTAAAAAGTAAACTTCATCTCAAGTTTAAACACATATTCTCTTAGTTCATACTTTAGCACCGTAGACATAACTCATTTCATTCCTCTCATTTATCAAACAGAGGCTGGCTTTCATTTGTAATATTAACAGCTGCTTAGTTGTTTTGACAGTTTTGGAAGGAGAGGGGAAACGTTTTCCCCAGTTCATGATGTCTCTATGTCTACAATCTGGTTTTCCATTTATTAAAATACACATAACAATACATTGACATTGTGGACTATGGCCATCCAGTCATCCTGGCCAATACCCCCAGGCCGCCAGGTGGCGCCCTCCCTGCAGCATGGAGGTGCCCCGAATGCCAACAGGGAATTATGGACATTGGAGTTTTCATGCACAGACCTACAGGATACCACAGGGGCCCACAGAGGAAGCTGCAAGGTGCCCAAGGACTGTTACTTGCCCTATAACCTGGAAGCATGTCTTAGTCACAGCAACAGGAAAAATGATGTCCTTCCAGGATGAAAAGAAGGTTTTTGATCTGACCCGGAAGTGCTAGGAAGACACATGGACTGGTTCAGAAGCACTTCCGGGTCACGGACTATAAAAGACTGTGGGAGATCCCAGACGATGAGCTGAGCTGGGTGGTAGGGTGGCAACGTGTCTGGGAGTGGAGGACTGTTTATTATTGAGAATTGTAGTGTTTATTATATGAGTATTGTGGAGAGGAGGGTGCTTTCTGCACTTATTTGTCCAAATAAAAATTATTATTGGACTTTTACCTGGTGTCTGGCGTCTAGTCTGAAGGTTCAACGAGACGACAGTGCCCCCTATCTGTCACAACATGTAATATATCTTATGGTAAGCAGATAAGTTTCACAGATCATTTGTGATTTCATAAAATGCTTGAGATTTGGTAGAAAGGACTCTACAAGCAAAATCATCTGTCTTTCTGACCATCTTGATTATACACTTTTAATTAATCTTTCCTTTGCAAACAGTTTTTTTGCTTTCAATAAATATCAATTGTATATCTACATCATACCCAGTTCAATAAACCTTTTCCATCTTCCTCAGCATTATCTGTGATCTGTGATCATGAATGGACTTTTCTTATATATTCCTGTTTTTGAGACTGCTTTTTTCATTTCAGAGTTGCCAGTTGGCTATCTTGAAAGCATCATGCATGTGACTGGATCGATTCATCACAAAACACACTTACATACAGTGTGAGAATTTGGGGTTGCTGATTAAAATACCACACAACAAGGGGACTAGGGAGGATTCATGTAACAGCAAGAACATTCAGATTATACATAGGTAGTGACCAAACATGGGAGGGAATCCATGTCTCTGAAGCATTGTGGTCATAGAGTCAACCATTGTATCCCATGCTGCCTGGTATAGTCTTAGTTATACAGTATTCTTTTTTTTTTTTTTTTTTTAAACAGTAAAATGTTTAAGAGTAGGAAAAAAAGGGGAGGAAATCCTCTAAGTGAGAATTAGATTTTTTTCAATTTCAAATAGTATATAACATCAGTTGCCCACTGACTTAAAAGAGGTGGGTTATGATTCTTCTTCCAGTTGAGCAAGATAAGTCTATGTGCCAATAGTGAAGTAAAGGCAATTAGTTTGTTTGTTCTTCTCCACTTTAAGCCCATTTGGGAGTACGCCAAACACAGCTGTTAATGGATTAGGAGAGATTGTGAAACCAAGACTGCCTGAAAGGCATTTAAAGGTTTTGGTCCAGAATGATGTTCATTTGGTGCATGCCTAATACATATGGCCCAATGAGACTGGACAATTTTAAACGGGACAGATGTGATTGATAAAAAGATTTTAAGTTGAATAATTGTATGCTTTGCGCATATGGAGCTAGAGTGAATTCCGTGCATGGCTGCCTTCCACAACTTTTCTGAAATGTTGAGTAAGAGATCCTTTTCCCACTGTTCTCTGGGATCTCTGAAAGTAAGGGACTTTAAAATGTTTTTATATATTACAGAAATGCTGTCTGAGACCTCAAGACTGATCAATATTTTTTCCAGAATAGAGGTAGGTGGGAGGTGAGGAAAATCGAGCATATTGTGTTTAGCAAAGTTTCTGATTTGGAGGTAGTGAAAGAATTGTGTTGATGGAAAAATTAAATTTGGAATATAATTGTTTGTAAGATGCAAAGACATTATCTATGTACAAATCTCTAACTGGTCTGCATGGGTTTCCTCTGTGTGCTCCAGTTTCCTCCGACAGTCCAAAGACATGCAGGTTAGGTGCATTGGTGATCCTAAATTGTCCCTAGTGTGTGTTTGGTGTGTGGGTGTGGGTGTGTGTGCCCTGCAGTGGGCTGGTGCCCTGCCCGGGGTTTATTCCTGCCTTGTGCCCTGTGTTGGCTGGCTGGGAAATCTCTAACTGATTAAATCTCCCATATGTTTTCCAAACATTAAAAATTGCGTATGTTGGAGAGGGTGGAAAAAGGTGGTAATCGTGCAGAGGTGCCATAGATAAAAAGTTTCTCTATGTTGAAGTACTTCCTACATTGGTTCCATATTCTGAGTAAATTAAGCACAGTTGGGTTCTTAGTATATTGGTGATTACAGTAATCCCTTGCTATATCGCGCTTCGACTTTCGCGGCTTCACTCTATCGCAGATTTTAAATGTAAGCATATTTAAATATATATCACGGATTTTTCGCTGGTTCGCGGATTTCTGTGGACAATGGGTCTTTTAATGTATGGTACATGCTTCCTCAGTTTGTTTGCCCAGTTGATTTCATACAAGGGACGCTATTGGCGGATGGCTTAGAAGCTACCCAATCAGAGCATGTATTACATATTAACTAAAACTCCTCAATGATTTAAGATATGCTTCCTGCGCGGTGCTTGATTGTTTGCTTTTCTCTCTCTCTCACCCTCTCTGACATTCTCTGCGCCTGATGGAGGCGGTGTGAACAGAGGGGCTGTTTGCACAGAGGCTGTTTGCCTAGAGGATACGGACGCTCCTCTACAAAATGCCGCTTTATCGTGGTGCTTTGGCATACTTAAAAGCACGTATTGATTTTTTGATTGTTTGCTTTTATCTCGCTCTCTCCCTCTGACATTCTCTGCTCCTGACCACAATCCTTTGAAAAGAAGATATGTTTGCATTCTTTTAAATTGTGAGAAAGAACTGGCATCTCTGTCTTGTCATGGAGCACAGTTTTAACTTTTGACTAAAGGGTGTTATTTCATGTTTAGAGGGCTCTAATAATGTTAACAGTGTGGGAGAGTTTATAAGGGCTTAAAATATGTAAAAATAACCATACAAACATATGGTTTCTACCTCGCGGATTTTCATCTATCGCGGGGGGTTCTGGAACGCAACCCCCGCGATCGAGGAGGGATTACTGTACTCGTATTTACTGGGGTACAAGGCTAGGAATATAAAGAGGTACTAAAGGATTTTATTTCTATTGTGGACCAAGCCTGTGTGTATTCATCTATCTAGTAAAATTGAAAGTTAGGTAGAGCCATGCCGCCTTCTGCCTTAGGTCTTTGTAGGGTGCCCTTTGGATGCGTGGATGTTTTGAATTCCAAATAAATGAGGTTATGATTGAATCTAACTTCTTAAAAAATTATTTGTTAATGAACAGTATATTGGAATATATATGATTTAAAAGAAGCTTAGGAAGGATATTTATCTTGACAGTGTTAATTCTTCCAGCTAAAGTGAGATGAAGGGTAGACCATCTGTGCAAGTGTTGCTTAAATTTTTCCATGCAGACAGCAAAATTTTCTTGATCAAGAGCTTTATAAGCTTTTTAAACTTGTAAAGTTTAGTCCTAGGTATTTAAACTGATCAGCGATGATAAAAGGGAAGGTGTCTAATCTAATATTGTATGCTAGAGAAAAGTGTTTTTATTTTTTATCATTTTTTAATTTTTATTATTCATTAAAATTAATTTTGAATCCAGAAATCTTTTGAAATTCTGATAGTGCTGTTAGGACTGCAGGCACAGTATTTTGTGGATCTGATATATATAGTACCATATCATCTGCATACTGTATAGTGATATTTTCTGTTCAAGTCCTTTTCTTATAATCCCCTTTATCTCATAAACATTTTGAAAGTGAACTACCAGTGGCTCAATGGCAATTTCAAATAGCAGTGGTGAGAGGGGGCATGTTTTGTTTTGTACCACATTCTAGTTTGAAGTCTGAAATAATTTTGTTAATACAAACTGAAGCTTCTGGACATGTATACAGTAGTTTGATCCATGCACATATGTTAGGAAAAATCCCCAATTTCTCCAATGTAGTGAAGACGTAGTTCCATTCAACCATATCAAATGCTTTTTCTGCATCTAACGATAATAATATCTCTGTGTAGTTAGACTTTGTGGGTGAATATATTACATTAAAAATACGTAGAAAATTGGAAGCTAAGTGTCTGCCTTTAATTAGTCCAGTTTGGTCTTGTGATATTACCGAAGGAAGCACTTTCTCAGTCCTTCTAGCTAGAACTTCGGAGAGTATCTAAACATCATTATTCAGAATTGATATTGGTCTGTATGATGTACATTGTAATAAGATCTTTTGTTTAGGAAAGATGGTAATTAATGCTTGGCGAAAAGTTTGAGATAGAATTTTATTGTCTCTAGCTTCTGTAAATGTTGCTAATTGAAGGCGAGCTAACATAATTGACATTTTTTTATAAAATTTGGCAGGGTGGCCATTAGGACCTGCTGTTTTCCCATTCTGAAATGAGTTTATAGCTATAGCTGCATTTTTCCAAAATTACGCAAGGTCAGCAACTCTAACTCAAAAATGGGATTCAACAAAAGCCTGATGCGCAGAAATGATTCCACAGACAAAATATCTTCGTTTTTAAAAGTTTTCAGTTAAAGTTCTGTTCAAAAAGTTCTGTTCAAAGCTTAAATCTTATTACATCTCAAATCGTTACTATTTACTTATCATTTCTGAACCATTTCAAAACGTTCAGAAAACTGTATGCTTATCCCATTTCTGAGTTGAAAAGTCTTTCAAGTCCCTCTTTACTGGGACCTGTTCTAAACACAACTGAATCTATTATCACACTGTTTCATAGTTATAGTAAGAAGGTTCTATCTCTTACTAACTTATAGGGGGAAAAGACTATACCATTGTCTGTGAATATGGAAAAAAATTATATTCTATTCAAATCAAGCAACATTAATATGAGTTTAGCTTAAAACTTTAACTTTCTTAAATTGGCTCTTACAATAGCATCTAGTAATTCTGAGAGTGCCAGAGATTTATCCAATTCCTCTGCATTGAGAGTGTCTAGTTGTGTTATTTGTAATGCATCCAAAAACACATTAAGTGTATCTTGTCATCTTTAAACTGAGTACAGTAGAATATAAGGACTTATAGTAGTCTCTAAATGTGTGCATTATAATTTTATGGTCAATGATTTTGTCTCTGTGTTGGTAATTACTGGTATTGCACTACAAATTTCCTGCTTCCTGCAAAGCCTGTTTTTCCTATTAAGTGCCTCATTTGGACACCTGGCATGTTCTTGATCTATTCTGGTAATTTTACTGATTAGCTCTGATGCATTCTTGGTTTTTGATATATTTTTGTGGGAAAGATATAAGATAATTTGTCTTCTTTAGAAAGCCTTCAGAGTTTCCCAGAGTATTCCTGCAGAGACCTCTGAGGATGTATTTGTCTCTATAAAAAAATTATTTGCTTGGATATAAACTCTGTACAGTTCTCATCTGTTAAAAAAAGTGGGTTAAGATGCCAGCTGCGAGATGAGTATGTGGGGCATAATGATTTTCCCTCCGTGATCAAAGGGCGGGCATAATGATTTTCCCTCCGTGATCACGAAATTTTTATCTATAAAGAAATAATTCTTGAGTAAAAGTGATGTACTCTTGAGAAGAAAGACTATGTACTTGAGTTTGGGTTAAGAAATCTCCAGGGGTCTGACAAATCATGATCAATTAAAAACGGTGTAATTGTTTTTGCAGTATTATATGTCATTGCCCCTGTGGCAGCAGACCTATCCCGGTCTGGATTTAAAACACAATTAAAGTCACCAGCCATAATAATTTTGTTCAAATTACTCAGCAACATCACACTGACACTGGAGCGCTGCAGGTCTGCGTGCTTAGTCCACTGCTCTTCACCCTGCTGACTCACGACTACACAGCCACGCACAACACCAACCACATCATCAAGTTTGCAGTTGATACGACAGTGCTGGGACTGATAAGCAGGGATGATGAAACAGCATACAGAGATGAGGTGGAACAGCTGTCCACATGGTATGAAGACAATAATCTATCTCTCAGTGCCAACAATACAAAAGAGATAATCGTGGACTTCAGAAAATCACATCCTGCCCACATCCCACTCAGCATCAACGGTTTAGATGTGGAGTCAGTTAGGAGTACCAAGTTCCTCGGTGTGAACATAACTGAAGAACTTACGTGGACATATAACACCTCTTCACTAATCAAGAAAGCCCAGCAGAGACTACACGTCCTGAGGCGGCTGAAGCGAGCAAGTCTTCCCCTTTCCATCCTCACTATAATGTAGTGGTAGGCGGTATGACCAAAATGCTATATCACAGTATTTTTCTAAACTATCCTGGATACACAGTATTTTTTTCCCATGCATGAGTGGATGTTAACCACATTTTCCACTGCAATTACTACAGTAGACTGGCTAAGAATAACCTATTCCACTGTCATGAGCATTGTAATTTCTACAAAAAAATTTTAATGTGCACACAAGTATTAATACAGGTTTGCATTGCCCCATAAAGTGATAGTTTTCAAGGGGGTGGCACTAATGAAGAGAAGGAATCACATTGCATGACAGATGCAGTCAAAATATAGAACCTTTTTATTGAACAAATTTTGCAGACAACTTAAACTATAATTTTGACAACATATTTTCAACCATCCAAAGAGGAATTTAGACTTAGTTAAATATCCAGAGGTGCTTGTCAAAACTTGTATTGCACTGAACATGTCTTAGAAAAGGAATAAATAGTCAATATTTTTGTAAACCAACTACACTTTCTGTTAATGTTAACAATCTCTGTCCACTGACACGTTAAAGTGACTTTTTAAACAACTTTACCATCATTAAATGGCATAATATTTAAACTAATAAATAATAACAATAAAATAAATAATAGTGCAACTTCCAGTAATAACACTATTACTTCAAGACTTCAAGTCCAGGTGCATTGCACAGTATTCACCAAATAAAAATAAAATAAAACAAGTGCAACTTGGTGATGACATCTTTACCAACTAAACCATCATTTAGGCAAATTGCATTCATTTGGACATTGCTTCAAGCTAAGCTATATACATAAATAATAAAACTACAACTTGCATTTATAATGCTATTTGTGGTATAGCCCTACAGAATCGTATTAGGGAAGAAAAAAACAAACTATATGTCGAGAATAAAGTCGACATGTTGACTTTATTCTCGACATTTCCACTTTAATTTTGACGTTTATGTCGAGATTAAAGTCGACATTTCCACTTTATTCTCGCTGTTTATGTTGAGATTAAAGTCGACATTTCCACTTTATTCTCACAGTTTATTTTGTAATTAAAGTAGAATGTCGTAAACTACACTTCATCCTAAAATCAATGTTTAATTTACTAGATTTTCTGAAACCCCGTCATAAGTTAATGTAGCACATTAAATGCTTTGTGTTAAGTGTTCCCCGACACAGTTGTTAATCACTACGCTTCTTAAACTGACTTCCACCACACTAAATGGAGGCGCCGGCAGCGATCACCGCACAGAATCCATTCACTTCATGGTATTCCTGCTCTCTGAAAATTTAGAATGCTAAGATATATACTTGATATCATTTTCATTACGAAATGCATTAAAGCATTTATTAAACATGCACAGTATTGTGGCGGTAGTGCTGCTCCCTCGCAGTAAGGGTTTCCCAAGTGTATGTTCAGTGTAGAGAACTTTATGGTAGGTGTGACGGGGCTCCAAAAATCTGGATGTATGAATGGGTATCGCACAGGTTTAAATTAAATATTGTGTAAATGTTGGGTTTGTGATCTGGTGGTCAGAGACATGAGTACAGAATGCAATGGATGTTCTCCTGAGTGGGCTTTCCTTATTGCATGTGTGCTGTCTTTCTGACGTACCAAACCCTAGCTCCTATCCTTCCTTTTTCTTTCTCCATCGTAACCAATCACCACACGATAAACGTCTATGTGAAATTATAAGTAGTTATAAACTTAGCCCATGGATTGTTTAGAACTTTAAAAAAATCTTTGTTATACACGTTTAACTATGCCATCCATTCAGGGTTGCGCCCATCCTAGTAAGCATTGTGTGCGAGGCAGGAGCAAATCCTGAACGGCAGCACATCACAGGGTGAATACGAGCAACACATACACTAGCAGGGTCAATATAGCACAACAAAACCCCGCATCCTACATGACTTTGAAAGGAAACTGAAGCACGCCGAGTAAACCCACCAGAAAAACATGCAAATTCAAGGCAGGGTACACCCTAGATCCCCACACGATTAATACATGCTTTAATGCATTTCATCATGAAAATTATAGTATTTATCTTAGCAGTCTAAATGTTCAGGGAGCAGGAATATCATGAAGTGGATGTATTCTGTGCAGCGCCTCCTAAGTACAAGAGGAAGTCAGTTTAAGAAGCACGTATCGATTTAACATGGCTCGGGGAACACTTAACACAAAGCATTTAATGTGCTATATAACTTATGATGGGGTTTAAGAAAATCTAGTAAATTAAATTTTATGATGAAGTTTAGTTTATGATGTTCTAATTTAATGACAAATTACAAGAATAAAGTCAACATGTAAACTTTAATCTTGACATAAATGGCGAGAATAAAGTAGAAATGTCGAGAATAAAGTGAACAAGTCGACTTTATTCTCGTCATAAGCATCGAGATTAAAGTGGAAATGTCGAGAATAAAGTCAACATGTTGTCACACTATTACACAGTACCCAGGTACATTACACTGCATTGAAAAAAAATAAAACAAGTACAACTTGGCTTGCAGTATTATCCAGCAGTATAGAAACAGTATTCATACATTTGAACATAATGGTCCACATCCGACCTTTTAAAACCAAAGTATCTCCACGGACGTGACTCTTTTTTTTTGACAAAAGTTCGCTTGTGTCCTCATGTTTAACTTTATCGTCAGCTTCAGTTTCGGTGTGTTCTCTGTCCATTTTCACTGCTCAATACCTAAATTGCCACGTGTACTCCGTTCCATGCTTATTTAGCGGTATAGCAGTGGAAAAGAGCCCCTGCCTAACATCTCCACTAACGCATGTACTCTGTTGTATGTGATTAGCAGTGTAGCATTTGAAAAAGGTCCAAACCTTGAACAGTATTCTGCTGTGCCACGTTCCGAACGTTGTTTAGGCAATTTAAACCAGTGTTGTGGTATAAGAAAAATCCAGATCATAACAAAAATAAAAATTGTTTTTCGGTATGAACCGGTATACCGCCCAGCACTACCATGATGGACTTTCACACTTCTGCCATCCAAGAGAGGATACTGCAGCATCAAAGCCAGATCTGCCAGGCTGCAGGACAGTTTTTCCCCCCAAGGTGTCAGACTCCTTAACACCATGCTGTCCCCTGGGATCTTCCACACGGCCTCAACCACCACTAAAAACAGAACTTTTATACATGCAAGCCACTTTCCTGCAAAGATGAGTGCACATGGAGAAAAAAACTGAAAATCTCATACTGACCTTTTTTTTTTTGACATTCTTGATATCCTTCTGCTGTGAAACATTCTGACCTATCATTGTTTACACATGTTTTAAACAACTATTATCATACACTGATAATTTCTGTATTATCTATATTTATTATATTACATATCTATTGACTATATTTATGTATCTAGATTGCAAATACCATACATTGCATCAATGTTCATATTGCTAACTACACATCAATATTGCTGCTACTTCTTTGTCTTGTCTTTTCACAATGTCTTGTCTTGTTTGTGTTTTAATTTAAAATTTTAATTTTAATTTTATTTTTAATTTATTATTTGCGCTTCATGTTGTTACACTGTGGACCCTAAACTTCGCAATTTTGTCTATCTGTATACTTGTATATGGTTGAGATGACAAAGAAGTTCACTTTGACTTTCATTATTAACGGATGCAAATATGTTTTGGATGAGTCTTAGTTATATTCTGACACTATATTAGTTCTCAGTTACGAAGTAAGCAGGTGATAGGCCCACCTTCATTTTTATAATAATGCTAAATCTGTAAGCCAGTGCCATTAAATTACTTATCTGACTTTCCATCCTATGAATGTTCATACATTTCTTCACAGTTTCATACTGCCAGGATAGAGAACGAAGCCCCGCTATCTATGATCTTTCACTTCCTTTACTGACTTGAAATATCTCTCAAGTCACCAGTTTTACAGCTTTGAATTTTGTCCTCTTTTTTGTCTTAAGAAGGCCTTTCCTTGATAGACTGGTATGTCTGCATTCCACAAAAGCAGTTTTAAGCTTTAGGTAGTGATCATTCTTTCATGACCTTAATTTTGCAAGTTATTACCTGACATCATGTGCCAAACAAGGGGCCTTTTACTGAACATAAAAGCTGCTAAAACAAGGCTTCACAAATGTCTGCAGCTTTGTGTATAATAATTATACTATAGTAAATATCTGTACTATAATGGATTATAATGGTTTGATCTGTGGGCATGGGAGAAAAAAGTGGACTTTCCATGTGGACTGTGAGGGGGCCATCAGGGTCATTGGGGAGAGAATAAAGCCATTATTGGCAGTAGGCATATAAAGATGAAGGTAAAAAGGAAAGAGGGGGCATTAGGCCTTGTAGGTACACCAAACTTTCAACAGGCAGGAATTAAGACACATACAAACTGGCAGAATAAATACAGTCTTATCCTAGAATGATAAAAAGGAATTCAACTCATCAGACGTCAAGGATTCCTGAATCTTTAGTAAAAGATTGCTAAAGAGGGTTGGCAGGAGGTGTGAATACGTCCTGGTAGACAGAGCATAACACAGATCCTGATTTGGCAGAATTAAGAAAATGTTTCCCTTTTTAAATAAAGGCAGAGAAGGAGGCAATTCATAGCCATCCAGCTCATAGGGTGTTATGCATAGGGGCCATGGTGACTTTTTAAAGCAAACAGCTCAGTTGTAGCCTTGGAAACTGAGACGTTTGTGGGTATCTTTAAAGCTCTGGATATGCTGGATTCAAAGATGGAAGTTTTAGAAGACTGTCCCTTTTATTAGAGTAAGGCAGGAATTGATGCAAAGAAGTAGAACTGCTACTGAGGTTAAAGTCTGGGGACAAGTAGAAGCTAGGGAAAACTGGATGATGAACCCTGAATCATATGAGAGAAAGGAGTGGAGTGAGGCACATGACAAAGGGTGTGCTTTTTTCATTCCTTGGTAGTTAGGAAACTTCAAGACTTGATGAGAAAGTTCTCTGAATATATATTCCTTCCATTGTGTATTTTAGAGATAAATGCACTCATTTTATATACTCTTTCCATTATTCTAGAAGTGAAGTGACAACACTAGGTCAGCCTGGCCTGTTACAAGCATGTATTGTGTCCCCTTTATGTGACTTTTTTATGCTATCTTAATCAGGAGGAATGCGTGGAAAAGAATACAGAATAAATATAAATATAAGTACAGTGCAGAAAAAAAGTAGTGCTTTACTCCATTTTATGAAAATAAGGTCATGGTTACTTATTCACTGATTGTTTTGTGTTTATGTACAACTTTCTGTCATTTGTATTGTCTTATTTTAGTGGATTGGCAGATAACATTTACAAAACACAGTGCTCTATCCTTTGCTCAAGTATTGATTGGCATATTGTACTTTAGCACTTTATATTTTATATATGAAGATTTATTGAAGTCTAGGATCTGATGCTAATATATTTTCTTTTGAAAATCTGCAACATCTGATGTGAACTCTACAAGTACTCTTTATGAATTGTAATTATTTGCATTATATGTATCATGCAGCCTTTCCAACAGCAGACCTGCTTTAAAGCTAGTGAAGAGCTTAATGCATAAAGCAAGCAAAATGGCTCTTTATGAAAGCAGCTGCCATTAGCAAAGGTAATTGTGAGGTAAACTTTTTTTTAGCAGCTACATTATGGTGCCTCACAGTGCTACTGTATGGGTCCCCTGTTCTTTCTGTGATTTTGTGGATTTGATGCATGGAGTCAGATTTCCTCACACACAACACACTAGCTGTCTGGTTTATAGTTAACCCTAAATGTTTGGTAGTAACAGAAAGAAGTAGGTTGTGCATTTAAACTGATTAAATTAAGTTCTTGCAGAGGGATGCTGAGTTCACAGTCCTTAGTATGTTAAATAACAAGACAACTAGAGAAATGTGAGTTAAACCTATATCTCTTGACCTAGGTTGTACTGGGATGCTGTGTTGTCCTGTCTAACAGACAAGCCTAAAAAATACAATTTCTTAGCAAAATTCAGGAAGAATTATAATAGCCGTCAATAATATAAAGTGATTTTTTTACCCTAATAACAATATTAAACTGTAGCATGTTCCAATGCACTAACTGCTACATGCAAACCTTGGTATCATTAAAATTTTATATTGATTACTGTGAAAATCATTATATAATATAATAACATACCAGTTACATAACCCAGATTTGGGGACTGTATGTTCTGTGGTGGTAAAGATTCTTAGTAATATCGGCTAGAAGACCCCCTAATTAGAGCAGTAGTGGCTTTAAAATTGACTTTGTGGACTAAATATGTAACATCTCACATCTTTCTATGTTGGTAATCCATCCATCCATCCATTATCCAACCCGCCAAATCCTAACTACAGGGTCACAGGGGTCTGCAGGAGCCAATCCTAGCCAACACAGGGCCCAAGACAGGAAACAAACCCGGGCAGGGCGCTAGCCCACTGCAGTTCTATGTTGGTAAGCAAGGCCTAATTGATCTGAACATCCATCCATCCATTTTCCAACCCGCTGAATCCAAACACAGGGTCACGGGGGTCTGCAGGATCCAATCCCAGCCAACACAGGGCACAAGGCAGGAAACAAACCCGGGGCAGGGCACCAGCCCACTGCAGTTGTATGTTGGTAAGCAAGGCCTAATTGATTAGAACATTCAAATCATAAATAAGGATGTACATTTCTTTATTGTCCTTGAAAACTGATTTCTTTTTCCCTTGCAAATTGTATTCTGCCCTTGATTTTATATGCATTCATAAATGGGATTTCTCGTTTTCTTTAAGACATTCCTAATCATGACATCTCACTAAATAATCTCCATTACAAAGTGGAGTAGTCAAATACTAAGAACCAACTACCCAAGTCTGTTTAATAAGCAAGCAGTATGAAGGGTGCCCATGCCTGCTACTGTATAGATGGCACCAACTCACTAAATTTAAATACAGCAGGCATAAAAAGAACTGATCCAAATAATCATTAATTCCAACAGCAGTTAACTAGCTCAGTAGTATTATTCTACTAGTTGGCTATCATATTGTACTGTACAGTATATGTCTTTCCTGAGCATTTGCAGAACTTTCTCTGCAGAGCTCATGATGGTATAATTTTACTCAGAACAGTCTGATGTTCTGTCAACATTTGTGTTTGAGTTCATTACTACATGTTATGTTTGTTGAGTATGAAAATATCTTTGACTGATGAGTTTATGTAATGTCTTCTATGTTATTAATAACTATCCACCCTTTTTTTGCACGCTCTCCTTTTGTCTGTATTTTTTTTGCCAAGAATCTGCAGTTTTCAATCTGTAAACAAAGACATACAGTAAGTGTTAATGTTAATTGACAGCTTACATTATGAGTGAGTGTGGATATGAGTAAGTGTGCCCTGTGATAGACTGGTAACCAGTCCAGGGTTGGTTTCTGACGTATACTAAATGCAGCCAAGATTGGGTCTGGTCCTTTATGAACTTGGAATTGTTAAATGGGTTCAATAATGGATTCATTGAATTTGAAATTTTTGCATTAAGTTAGAAACCCATTTCTCATAGTGAACAATAATTGTAAATGAAAAGGAGTCACTCATTTGAGAATGGATTAAAATTATATAAATCTGAATACAAGCAGTAGTATCTGTTTTATTTTTTATTGTGACAGTTATTGAATACTGTATATGAATATGTTCTGTTAAAGGACACATTTGACATACCTTGTATTACATAATGGCACTTTGGGCTGTTTTGGCAGGTATTCTCAGTTGTGTGATATTTTGGTTAAGGATTTGGACCTTGAACTCTAAGGGTTTGCATTACAATCCAAAAACTGACATTGTGTGGCCATAAACAAATCACATCACCTGTCTATGCTCCAATTGGATAAACAAAAGAAATATAACCAATTGTATCTCAGATGTATGTTGACTTGGATAAAAATATCAGCCGAAAAGTAAATGTAAACCTAAATATATGGTTAACTTTTAGTGTCTGTTAGGTGTTGTTGTACTACACTGCCCTCTAGTGGCATTGCAGATGGTAGGTTTTATATTTTTATCTAGAGCAGGGGTTCTCAAACTCCGTCCAGGGGATCCACTGTACAGCAGGTTTTTGTTCCAACTAGCTTCTGTTTTTAATTGAACTCCTAGGCTAATTTAGTAAAAAGTTATTTCCCAGATTTTGTGTTTTGGGAACAATATAGAAATTAGAAAACTAAGTTTGGTACTGTATATGTGTATATCTATTATCCATATATCTATATCTATCTATATTATATATATATATATATATATATATATACACACTGTATCAATATATATCTATACATCTGTATCAATATATATCTATATATACACAGTGGTACCTTGAGATACGAGTGCCCCAATGTACAGGTTTTTTGAGATATGAGCCGTCACTAGGTTGATTTTTTGCCTTGAGTTACGAGCCAAAATTCGAAATACGAGCCATCAAAGAACTTGTCGCCGCACATTCCGAAGAACTGACGATGGTGGAGTTGATGGAACTACAGACGCAACAACATACAGAGATTCTGCAGATCGGTATCGCAGAGGAGCCAGAGGCGGAGGAGGTTATCTCTTCAAGTGAGATAAAGGAAGTGTTGGCAATGTGGGAAAAAGTTTCAAACTTTAAAGAAAAGAAACACCCTGAAAAAGTTGCAACTGGTTGTGCAGGGGCGCTATTTAATGACACTTGCCTAACTCATTTCAGAAACATTCTAAAGGGGAAGACTAAACAAAGCTCCTTGGACAGATTTCTATTGAAGCGCCCTGCGAATGAAAGTGACGAAAGTGTGGCAAAAAAGAAAAAAAACTAGTGAAGAAGAAAATTAATTTAAGCAAAAGTGAAATGAAAGAAAAAAACATTACAATACGCTAATCGGCTCCTCCAACATCTGTTTATTGCTTTAGATTCTCTTTTATGTATTAGGTTTTTTTTTTTTGTATACAATATTTGTTCATTATAAATGCATTTTTCTTATGTTGAAAACATTTAACAAAAAATTTGGGTGGTTTTTTGGGGGCTGGCATGAATTAATCTCATTTCAATTAAGTGGGGAAAATTGATTTGTGATACGAGCATTTTGACTTACGAGCTCGGTCACGGAACGAATTAAACTCGTATCTCAAGGTACCACTGTGTGTGTGTGTGTGTATATATATATATATATATATATATATATATATATATATATATAATATAATATATATATATACTAATAAAAGGCAAAGCCCTCACTGACTGACTGACTCATTGACTCACTGACTCACTCACTCACTGACTCATCACTAATTCTCCAAGTTCCTGTGTAGGTAGAAGGCTGAAATTTGGCAGGCTCATTCCTTACAGCATCCTTACAAAAGTTGGGCAGATTTCATTTCGAAATTCTACGCGTAATGGTCATAACTGGAAACTATTTTTCTCCATTTAGTGTAATGGGGTTGAGCTCGAAAGCCGTGGGGGCGGAGTTTCATGTGACATCATCACGCCTCCCACGTAATCATGTGAACTGACTGTCAACGCAGTGCGTAGAAAACCAGGAAGATAACGCAGTAGTAATGGGAAGTTCGAATCATTTCACCGACTCAGACCTTTGAGTCTCCTTCAGCAAAATGAACAAATCTTTTTTCGAGTCAATTCGTTCAATTCTCTTTCTGGCTCAGACTGCATAGGTTAAGATTATGGGGCTGTCACGTAATGATCGAACGACTCAAACCCGAAGACTCGAGTGATGAACTAATCAATTCTGTTTCCGGCTCAGACTGAGTTGGTTAAGCTTATGGGGCTGTCACGTGATGAACGAACGACTCGAAAAACCCGAAGACTCGAGACATGTGAATCAATTCAAATACAGAAACTATAGGAAGTTGTGCAAATGCGCATGCGCGACTGAACGAATCACTCCCACGAGACGACTCGTTCTTCCCGAGTCACATTAAAGATTTGTTCAAAATTAACGAATCGTTCAAGAACGACCCATCACTATAACGCAGTGTTACGGAAGCGACTTTGTGACGCTGCCACCAAATACTTACAGAAAAATCCACAAGTTAATAGACACGCTGTCTCTACAGTCTCTCCACACTGAATCCTCCAGGCACTACTTACAAAAGGTTACATTGACAATCGTGTTACGTTATTTTTAAAATGTTTCCATTTCTTAGCACAAGCACAGCTGAGAAGCTTTGATGCATATGCTCCATAACGCGTTAAAAAATCATGCATTTAATCACACTTTGCAATACAAGCAAAGGGGAACTTCTGTCAATGCATGATTTCCTGGTACACCGATTACATTGATCAGCGCTTCCCGATTCATTTTACCCTCGCACACTCTTGGTTTGAGAAGAAGTATGAAACAATATGAGCTTAACACAGAAAAACAGATCACCAATTGAAGCTTTATGAATAATCGATTCGCCATCAAATATTATTTTGGTAAAGCCTTACTCAGTGTACTCCTATCCACAAGTTAATACACACGCTGTCTCTACAGTTTCTCCACACTGAATCCTCCAGGCACTACTTACAAAAGGTTACATTGACAATCATGTTACGTTATTTTTAAAATGTTTCCTTTTCTTAGCACAAGCACAGCTGAGAAGCTTCGATGCATGTGCTCCATAACACGTTAAAAAATCACGCATTTAATCACACTTTGCAATACAAGCAAAGGAGAGCTTCTGTCAATGCATTATTTCCTGGTACATTGATCATCGCTTCCTGATTCATTTTACCCTCACACACCCTTGGTTTGAGAAAAAGTATGAAAAAATATGAGGTTAACACAGAAAAACAGATCACCAATTGAAGCTTTATGTATAATCGATTCGCCATCAATAATTGTTTTGGTAAAGCCATACTCAGTGTAATCCTCCTTCCATTTTATAATTTTTCCGCCATTAGCCATGATTAAATGAACGGTAAAAAAGTAAGAGCGAAGCGAGGGTGACTTATTCAGGCAGGCAGGCGACAGCTCAATAGCTCGAATTTGGATATGAGTAGGTTCTATTTAGTCGCCAGAAATATCTTTGTTAAGAATGGAAGTTGAATTTAGTCTTTAAATTTCTATGGTAAAGAAAAAGTTATGCAATGATGACTAAATTTAACTACTGTATATAAAGTCAAAACTTGTATATATAAAGTCATTCCTGAATATATAAAGTCAAACCTTGATTATATAAAGTCACTGTCGGAATAAATAGTCAAAACTTGAATATATAAAGTCATTCCCAAATATATAAAGTCAAAACCTGAGTATATAAAGACGGCGTTGGAATATTTCTGAATATATAAGGTCAGCGTCGGAATATATAAAGTCAGCGCTGGAATATATAAAGTAACCGCTGCAATATACAGTATAAAGTCAAAACTTCAATATATAAAGTCAGCGTCAAAATATACAAAGTCAGTGCTGGAATATACATCCATTTCCCAACCCGTTGAATCTGACCACAGGGTCACGGGGGTCTGCTGGAGCCAATCCCAGCCAACAATGGGCGCAAGGCAGGAACCAATCCTGGGCAGGGCACATGCATCATTTTCAAAACATTAACCGAACAATGTTTTTTTAATTTATTTTTCTGAATATGTTTTTGTTAACTTAGTTCATTTCAAAGTCATTTCAATCAATAGATTTTGACTTTCACTTTATATATTCAGGAATGACTTTATAAATTCCGACGCTGACTTTATATATTCAGGTTTTGACTTTATATATTCCAGCGCTGACTTTATATATTCCGACGCTGACTTTATATATTCAGGTTTTGACTTTATATATTCAGAAAAAAGTTTTGACTTTATATATTCTGATGCCGACTTTATATATTCACAAAATCAATGTATTTGCCTGTTTGGCACCTCATAGTATATGTGTGTGTGTATATATGTACACATGTATGTATATATATAATGTGTGTATATATATATATATATATATATATATATATATATATATATATATATATATATATATGCCAGCAACACTCATGACAATGACAAAACAATTACATTGTCAATCATATTACGTTATTATTAAAATGTTTCCTTTTCTTTTTACTTCTCCGCTGCCAAGCGCGGGTATTTTGCTAGATATAGATATAGATATAGATATATATAGATATGAGAAAAACACTCATATCAATGACAAAACAATTACATTAACAATCATGTTACGTTATTGTAAAAATTTTTCCTTTTCTTTTTCATAACTTCTTTAACACACTACTTCTCCGCTGCGAAGCGCAGGTATTCTGCTGGTCTTTAAATAAAATGCTGCCAATAAGGAATAATAGAAATCACCGCGCTGCTTTCTAACTTTGACAAACTAAAGTTTTATTGGGTGAAAAAAATGATTGTCTGTGACAGATACACATAATCAGTAGTGTGTGCGACCCACTATTTGTGAGTTTGACTGTTTGTGTTGTGTTGTGTACACGTGTGTGTGTGGTTTTCTCAGTTTTACAATAAAAACAGACATCAGTTATTTGTGAAGCAGGAATATTCTGATCATTCTGGTCCCTGATCACTGATAAACATTCAGAAGAAACAGCGCTATTCCAGTGTTTTCCTCCATAACATCCTTTCAGCAAACAGGACTAAGTTCCTTGCTGAAACAGATCACCCTTTAATGAAATGCTGCCAATACAGAATAACAGAAATCACCGGGCAGCTTTCGGTCAATGATAAACCAGAGTCTGTTAAGGTGAAAAAATGGGAGGTATTGCAGTTGCTATCAATGCTTCCTAGTAACTCAGGTTTTGACAAGAATCTGTTTTATTGGGTGAAAAAATAATCGCCCTTGACAGATATGCTTAATCAGTAGTACGTGCGATCCATGATTTGTGAGTTTGAGTGTGTGTGTGAGCGTGTACGTGCTTGTGTGTGGTTTTGTTAGTTTTACTATAAAAACAGGTAAACATCAGTTATTTGTGAAGCGGGAGTATTCTGGTCATTTTGATCCCTGATCAACATTTACAGAAACAGAGCAACCCCAGTGTTTTCCTCCATAACATCCTTTCAGCAAACAGGACTAAGTTCCTTGCTGAAGCAGATCGCCCTTTAATGAAATGCTGCCAATATGGAATAACAGATATCACCGGGTGGCTTTCCACCAATGATAAACCAGCGTCTCATGAGGTGAAAAAATGGGAGGTACTGTGGTTGCGATTAATGCTTTCTGGTAACTCTGCTTTTGAGAAGAATCTGTCATGGGTAGGAAAAGAGGGAGCGAGTGAGGCGGGTACAATGAGCCGGGGTGGGACGGAGCGAGGCGAAGAGGCGGATATCTGTGCAAGTGTTTTAAATAATGAAAGGGAAAAAAAGTGCTTTGAAATCGAGGACCCCCAACCAAGAGGGCTTACGAAACAAAAGACAGGCATATGCTACTTGTACAAAATGTGCACAATAATTACAACAGTGTTGAAGAAATGATGAAGTGAAAGGGAGATGCTAAACATGGGTGGTCGCATTGTGCCTGCCCATAAATCCCAACCAATGTATATATCTGAACGGATCTATCTGAACCAATATATATATCAGAACGGATGTATCTGAACCAATGTATATTTCTAAATCAATCTATTTTAACCAATATATATATGTAAACCAATGTATATCAACCAATTTATATATCATAACTGTATATATTTGAACGGATGTATTCAAACCAATGTATATATCTGAATGGATGTATCTCAACCATGTATTTATCTGAACGATTGTATCTCAACCAATGTATATATATTAGAATGGATCTATGCAAACCAATTTATATATATCTCAACCAATGTATCTAAACCAATGTATATATCTGACCGGATGTATTCAAACCGATGTATATATCTCAACCAATATATCCCAACCAATGTATATATCTGAACCGAAATATATATCTGAACGGATGTATTAAAAGCAATGTATATATTCAAACCAATGTATCTGAACCGATATATATATATCTGAACCAATGTATATATTTACGAACCAATCTTTTTTTCCTGAATGGCCCCTCATAGATATATATATATATATATATATATATATATATGTGTATGTATATATATGTAGATATGTATATGTGTGTGTATGTGTATATATATATGTGTATACTGTATATATGTGTGTGTGTGTATATATATATATATACAGTATATATGACAGCAACACTCATAACAGTGACAAAACAATTACATTGACAATCATGTCACGTTATTTTTTAAATGTTTCCTTTTCTTTTTCATAACTTCTGTAACACCCTACTTCGCTGCTGCGAAGCGCGGGTATTTTGCTAGTATATATATATATAGCCAGGTTTTGATTTAAAACTTTCCTGATATTTCATAGAATCCACTCAAGCAGTGTTTCCAGGGCCTATGTAGGAAGAACAGCTCCATGACATCACAGAGCCTCCACCATGTTTCACAATTGGGACAAGGTTCTTTTCATTATAGCCATCTTTCATTTTACACCAAACCCACTTTGTGTGTTTATCACCAAAAAGTTCAGTTTTTGTTTCATCAGACCATAGAACATGAAATTCTGTTCTGTGTCTCCTCACATTTGTTTTTCAGTTAATAAGGAAGTCATTGACTTTAGCTGGAAAGTTCCTATACACTCCAATCTACTTAACAATGTCCAATTTAAATGGGAAACATACTTCGGTTACATTGTTTCACATTAATTTCCAAGGGTGGAAACAATTGTGTTGCATGTTTTTGTTAAAAATATTTCTTGATGAGGGCTTTGTTTTTCTTTGAGTGAACTTGTTTCAATTGAAGTTAGTATGTTTCTCAATTTTTCAGTACAAGATATGGTTCTTCAGTAAACACAGATTTTTTTTTCTAATTTTGAAATAATTATGTACATACAGTATTTGGTAATTTAATATCTGTTTTGAATTTGTCATTTTTTTATCAATTGGTTGTATTTATTTTTGCATTGCCATTTTGTTTATTGAGAGTGCTCCATTTTGTATTTTTTCAAAGAAGCAGACAAAGTATTGCTCACAATGGAGTTCCAGTGACACTGAGTGTGAAGTCATCACTTGGGCAGTGTATCTGATGGTGGCTCACTAGTTCATAAGTCCAAGATTCTGGATTCCAAATCAAGACTTTTGCTGTTGGAAAAGCTAGTTTTTATGATTATCTGTTGAAAGTTAGTCTAGAGTATCAGGACTTTGCATGATTATTGTCTTTGATTCTTGTTTAATGATTTGGCTTCAAATATTTTTGTTCTTTTTGATATACTGGTTTTGATCTGTGCTTGTTGATGGAATTGGCATTCTCTTATCACCTTGGGCCTCATGTATAAATGGTGTGTATGCACAAAAATGTTGCGTACGCCCATTTCCACACTCCTTTCGAGATGTATAAAAACTAAACTAAACATACCAGCCTTACCCTGCACTATATGTATATTTATATTATACACTTATATTATACTTATGCTTTCATATTGTATATTTTCTACATCAAGTGTACATCTTAGTATTCCAAAATGTTCAGAGAGCTGTAATATCATGAATGTAATGTATTATAAGTGAAGATCAGTGCTGTAAAAGAAAGCTTGTTTAAGAAGCACATAGTGATTCACACACATAGAATACGAAGCATGATATTTTACTTACGATGGAATTTGAGCAACTTGATTTTAAGATGAAAATACAATGTTCTACTTTAATGACAAAATAAACTATGAGATTAAAGTGGAAATTTAGAAATTAAAGTCAACATTTCAACCTTTTTTCTTCACTGTGTACCAAATTTTTCTTTTCTGTTTACCCTAATACGCTTCTGTATGACACTAGTCGGTGGGCTACGAGTTGCCTTTTCATGTCGATTTTGACATCTGACCACTTCTTTTGTTATTTCGAGCACTGTGCAACTTTTTGAACCTGAATTTTCGAGTGTCTCTGCTACTGAGTATCCCTCGATCAACTTATTTTTGTTGTTTAAACCACTGCTTAAGCCAACAAATAGTACATTTTTCCTTGCCTCCACTTCGCATTCGCTGAAATTGTTCTTGTCTTTTAATCAAACATTGAACGGGGAAGGTGATATTTATAATTTTTTGCATAATAAAATATAAAAAATTCTGGGAGGAGTCGTGGTGGGTTGGCAGACACGTGCACGTATGTTACATTTCATACTGATCGGGATTTATGGAGCTGAATTGCGTGGAAGTTGGCTTGCACGGTCTTGTGCATCTGAATATTTTTGTGTGTACGCACATTTACACTTTTGTCTGTACACCATATTTTACTGTGATTTCTATGCACGGCATTATGCATGAGTCCCCAGATCCTTATGGCAAATATGTTTTCAGCTCTTTTCATTAATAAAGCAAAATAGTATTTCCATATTATATAAATGTTAGACAGATCCAGCACTTCATTTTAATTAAATAAAAACAAACTTTACTCTTTTAGTTGGACTTTATTAGAAAATCAAAGTCAATGTCAAACTTTATTTATAAAGCACTTTAAAAACGGCCTAAACTGAACCAAAGTGCTGTATAAGATAAGCTAAAATCCCCTCGGCGTGAGCACTCCAGCGAGCGCCCGCTCCAGGAGGGCAGGTCCCTGTCGACGCCGGCCTCAGCGCCGCCGGGCTTCGGCCTGTAAAATAAAGGAAAAGAGGGCCAGAAGCACAGCCAGGACACTCATCCCGGCGCCTGCCGGTCTCCTCGTGACGACCGTGCTCCTGCCCCCTCCGACAGCCCCCAACTTGCCTGCTGAAGTCCTCCGCCGCAGGTTCCATGCCCGCCCGCTCGCCGGCCTCGCACCGCCTCGCAGGCAGCTCGCCCAGCCGCCCAGGGATCTCCTCTGCCCATCCAGAGGACGCTCCTTCCGGACGCGCACCCAGCGCCGCTCCTCTTCCTATCGGAGGAACCGCATTCACCCTTCGTTCCTCCTTCTTTTCTTGGACGCTGACGGTCTGGGTCTGAGCACAGCAAAGCTCAAATCCAGCCCCGCTGCGCCCAGGCAGAGCGACAGGAGACAGCTGCAGGTTTGAAGCGCAGGGCGCTAGGACCCAGGGCACCAGCAGCCCCGATCCTACCCGCCTTGCGTGTTCGAGCTCCTCGCCTAGCTAGCTGTCTGCACCGCATCCGCTGTTGGGATGTTGCCTACTGAGCCGGTCGTCCCGTGAATCGGTCACGCCATGTTCGCTAACCCCCTTGCTCTACGGGAACGGCAACACTCACCACTCCCGCCAGTTCTGCCTGCCTCCGGTTCCAGCGCGCGCCCGATCCTCCGTCTCAGTCGGTGGCATTCTCGACGCGACCGCCATCTCCATCAGCTGCTCACACTGAGCGGCGAACACGTAGCAGTTCTAAAGGCGCTTGGCGGGCGGCGGGACTCCTCCGACGCACGCCGAGCCGCTGGTGGAGAGAGAGAGACAGACGTCGGTGGGCTTACCTGTCCATCAGCTCCACGCGACGCCTGCCTCCTCTGGGCCACTCCTCTGGCCCAATCGGGTCTCGGTTTGGCACGAGACTGGCATTCCTTGGGCCCGCTCTATCCAATCATCGGCGGGCACGCAAGACACACCGCCAATCCCGCGCCTGTCAGCGGGCGGGACATCCGCCCGCGCCATCTTGCCTCCCCTGCTCCGAAAGCGGAGACGCCTCTTCGCGCAGCGTGACTGCGGGCGATTCCTTGAGCCGCAGCGGCTCGAATCCGCAGCCCTCTTCGCTGCCTCCGTCGCCGCGCTGCCGACAGCCCGTGGTGGGCGTGCCTCGCCACGGACGCGATCCGTTCGTCCCTCCCTGTCAAACAAAGGTAAGTCCGACCCGAAGGGCCGGCGATTGCAGGGCAGGGCACTCACCTCCCGAATCCCGCCATGCCTCGGCGTGGCCTTCAGCGGCAACGCCCGGCCTGGCTGTCCGTCCCCGACAGCGCGATTGGAGCCGCTGCGCTCGGCGATGTCGAAGTTCTCCTCCGCACTCGGGGAAAGCCATTCCGTTGTCCGGAGGCGCGTTTCTGGGGCGAACGCCCGCGGCGTGTAACGGCCGCACCCGCGGCCAGTGTGTGGGGTCCGCTGCTGCGCCGGGCCGTTCACAGACATATTTGTTATTAACAAAGCAGGTCCCCGTCTTGTACCAGACGGATCATCCGCACGACTACGCCACTGTGAACGCTGGCCCCGGCACAGACAGACGGACATCATTTTTGCACCCACACACCGTTTATTTACACTATTTACAACAATGTCCATAATCACGTGCACTCACGAACCCCAGTGCCTCTTGCACCGAATCCCCCAAAGTCCAGGGCCCACAGTTTCTGTGCCTTTGTCCTGGCCGCCTCCTGTCCGCTCTCCAGCTCAGTCCTTCTGCCTCCCGACTTCCACCAATCACTGGAGGGAGGCGGCCCCTTAAATAATGCCCCGGATGAGCCCCAGGTGCTTCGCCTCTAGCCACGCCAAGCGTGGCGGAAGTGTCGGCTGTCTTCCTGGCAGCTCTCCGGGTGCCACACAAAGCCCCGGCACTTCCTGGTGTGGCGGAAGTGCCGGGCTCCCGGATATAGGCACGGGCGCCGCCTGGCGGTGGCCACGGGTCCCTACAGGGCTGGGCTTCAAAGCCCTGTACCCGAGGCCCCTTGCCTAACCAGGACGGACGCCCCCACTCCGTCTGGAGGAGGCACTCGCCCTCCTCCGGTCCTCAAGCCCCGCCGGGCTCCAGCCCCAACCGGCAACCGCACGGATAACCGGCATCGGGCGCCGCCTGGCGGTGACCACGGGCCCCTACAGGGAAGGGCTTCCATGCCCTCAACCCGTGGCCCCCAACAAAACCAGGACGGACGCCTCATGTCTGGAGGAGGCACAAGCCCTCCTCACGCCCTCCTACGCCCCGGCCTCTCAGCCCGGCCGGGGCCACAGTGTATACTGTATATATGTGTGTGTGTATATATATATATATATATATATACAGTATATATGACAGCAACACTCATAACAGTGACAAAACAATTACATTGACAATCATGTCACGTTATTTTTTAAATGTTTCCTTTTCTTTTTCATAACTTCTGTAACACCCTACTTGCTAAGCTGGTATTTTGCTAGTATATATATATATAGCCAGGTTTTGATTTAAAACTTTCCTGATATTTCATAGAATCCACTCAAGCAGTGTTTCCAGGGCCTATGTAGGAAGAACAGCTCCATGACATCACAGAGCCTCCACCATGTTTCACAATTGGGACAAGGTTCTTTTCATTATAGCCATCTTTCATTTTACACCAAACCCACTTTGTGTGTTTATCACCAAAAAGTTCAGTTTTTGTTTCATCAGACCATAGAACATGAAATTCTGTTCTGTGTCTCCTCACATTTGTTTTTCAGTTAATAAGGAAGTCATTGACTTTAGCTGGAAAGTTCCTATACACTCCAATCTACTTAACAATGTCCAATTTAAATGGGAAACATACTTGTTACATTGTTTCACATTAATTTCAAGGGTGGAAACAATTGTGTTGCATGTTTTTGTTAAAAATATTTCTTGATGAGGGCTTTGTTTTTCTTTGAGTGAACTTGTTTCAATTGAAGTTAGTATGTTTCTCAATTTTTCAGTACAAGATATGGTTCTTCAGTAAACACAGATTTTTTTTTCTAATTTTGAAATAATTATGTACATACAGTATTTGGTAATTTAATATCTGTTTTGAATTTGTCATTTTTTTATCAATTGGTTGTATTTATTTTTGCATTGCCATTTTGTTTATTGAGAGTGCTCCATTTTGTATTTTTTCAAAGAAGCAGACAAAGTATTGCTCACAATGGAGTTCCAGTGACACTGAGTGTGAAGTCATCACTTGGGCAGTGTATCTGATGGTGGCTCACTAGTTCATAAGTCCAAGATTCTGGATTCCAAATCAAGACTTTTGCTGTTGGAAAAGCTAGTTTTTATGATTATCTGTTGAAAGTTAGTCTAGAGTATCAGGACTTTGCATGATTATTGTCTTTGATTCTTGTTTAATGATTTGGCTTCAAATATTTTGTTCTTTTGATATACTGGTTTTGATCTGTGCTTGTTGATGGAATTGGCATTCTCTTATCACCTTGGGCCTCATGTATAAATGGTGTGTATGCACAAAAATGTTGCGTACGCCCATTTCCACACTCCTTTCGAGATGTATAAAAACTAAACTAAACATACCAGCCTTACCCCTGCACTATATGTATATTTATATTATACACTTATATTATACTTATGCTTTCATATTGTATATTTTCTACATCAAGTGTACATCTTAGTATTCCAAAATGTTCAGAGAGCTGTAATATCATGAATGTAATGTATTATAAGTGAAGATCAGTGCTGTAAAAGAAAGCTTGTTTAAGAAGCACATAGTGATTCACACACATAGAATACGAAGCATGATATTTTACTTACGATGGAATTTGAGCAACTTGATTTTAAGATGAAAATACAATGTTCTACTTTAATGACAAAATAAACTATGAGATTAAAGTGGAAATTTAGAAATTAAAGTCAACATTTCAACCTTTTTTCTTCACTGTGTACCAAATTTTTCTTTTCTGTTTACCCTAATACGCTTCTGTATGACACTAGTCGGTGGGCTACGAGTTGCCTTTTCATGTCGATTTTGACATCTGACCACTTCTTTTGTTATTTCGAGCACTGTGCAACTTTTGAACCTGAATTTTCGAGTGTCTCTGCTACTGAGTATCCCTCGATCAACTTATTTTTGTTGTTTAAACCACTGCTTAAGCCAACAAATAGTACATTTTTCCTTGCCTCCACTTCGCATTCGCTGAAATTGTTCTTGTCTTTTAATCAAACATTGAACGGGGAAGGTGATATTTATAATTTTTTGCATAATAAAATATAAAAAATTCTGGGAGGAGTCGTGGTGGGTTGGCAGACACGTGCACGTATGTTACATTTCATACTGATCGGGATTTATGGAGCTGAATTGCGTGGAAGTTGGCTTACGCACGGTCTTGTGCATCTGAATATTTTTGTGTGTACGCACATTTACACTTTTGTCTGTACACCATATTTTACTGTGATTTCTATGCACGGCATTATGCATGAGTCCCCAGATCCTTATGGCAAATATGTTTTCAGCTCTTTTTCATTAATAAAGCAAAATAGTATTTCCATATTATATAAATGTTAGACAGATCCAGCACTTCATTTTAATTAAATAAAAACAAACTTTACTCTTTTAGTTGGACTTTATTAGAAAATCAAAGTCAATGTCAAACTTTATTTATAAAGCACTTTAAAAACGGCCTAAACTGAACCAAAGTGCTGTATAAGATAAGCTAAAATAGTTATTATAATAGTATATATATATATATATATATATATATATATATATATATATATACAGTAATCCCCCGCTCTATCGCGGTTGAGCTATCGCTTCACTTGCCCACCCCCTCATTTGGTTTACCGGATAAACAATTTAAAGAGATTGTTATTTTCGTGGGAATTGTTACATATGCATTATTTTCATTTTTACTTTAAAACTTTTGTAAAAACAATATTTGTCCTTTATTTCCTGCCCCAGGCATGGTTAAATCTCTTTCTCACGGCACTTATAATACTCCCCGCATTGTGAAGGGGGTGGGGGTCTGAATGCAAGTTAAGAAGAAGTGGACAGATCAGCTACTGGCTTTGTGCTGCTTCTGCCAAGATTACTGAAGGAGGAGTGGGGGGCAACGGCTGAACGCACATTAAGGAGAAGTGGATTGTGCTGGCTCTGTGCTGCGTCTGCCAAGATGCTTTTTCAGCTTGTGGCTCTGCATGTCAATCATTTAAAAGCCTGTACAGCAGCTCTTATCCTGTCTCACTGCCTTGTCTTGCGTGAAGTTAAAATGTTTTATAATAGAGAGATGTTACTCCTTAGCCAGACATCCACATATCATGTGTTTACAAAGTGTGTTTTAATAAGTTTACATGTGTTTAAAGTGTGTGGGAGGTGTATTTTAAGGTTTAAACGATTTCTATATCGCGGATTTTCACCTATCGCAGGTGGATCTAGAACATAACTTTCGTGATAGGCAGGGGATTACTGTTTGTGTGTGTATATATATATATATATATATATATATATATATATATATATATATACACACACATAATAAAAGCACACTCATGATAAACAATACATAAAAGATATACAACATACTTATAATACACCCACATGCACATGCACACTCTAAATCGTTAATGTATGTGAACTAACATATACAGACATAATATTTAACATCTTACAGGGTTTAAGGCCACTGAAAAGCAGTAAGCCTTTACTAATGATCTAAAAGTAATTAATGTTTGAACAAATCTAATATAATAAGGTTGGTTATTCCAAAGAGAGGGAGTGGCCACCACAAATGCCCGATCCCCCCTTTACTTCAACCTCGACCTTGGCACCTCTGGCTAGTAGACCACAGTGCTCTTGCTGTCATGTAAACATGAAGGAGTCCCTAAAGGTAAGAGGGGGCCATTCATTTCAAACATTTAAAACAAGTAACAAGATTTTAAAATTAGTTCTGTAGTGAACCAGAAGCCAATGGAGTAAGGTCAGTATTGGTTAAGATGTAGTCATGCTTGAGACAGCCTGTCAATAGGTGAGCAGTAGTATTCTGGACTAATTGCAGGCATCAAAGCGATGACTGATCAATATCTACTATACATACAGAGAGTTGCAATAGTCCAATAGTCCATGTTATAAAAGCATGAATGGTATTTTTGAAATCACTATAGGAAAGAAAGGCCTTTACCTTAGCTAAAAGTCTCAGCTGGAAGAAAACTACACTTAACCACAGAGTTTACCTGTTTGTTGAATTTGAATAAGCTGTCAAAAATCATGCTTAAGTTCCTAACTAAAGATTTATTATGAGTGATCCAAGAACAAGATCAGGGACACTCAAAATTTCTGGGCAACCAAACATTACAATCTTGGTTTTGTTATCCTTAGCTGAAGAAAGATTAATGCCATCCAGATTTTATTATCATTTAAGCACGCATGGAGAGACTATATTGTCTTGCTCTGCTTTGTGTTCAGTGGCATGTATATTTGAATGTCATTATCATAGCAATAAAAACAGAAGTCATATTTTCTGACAATCGAGCCTAAAGGCAGCATGTATATCAAAAAGAGAACTGGCTCAAGAATGGAACCCTGAGGTTCCACAAGTAAGAGGGGCTCAAGAGGATGAAAACTTATGTAGATGAATAGAAAAGCTCCTATTGCTTAAGTAGTATGTAAACCATTTAAAGGCATTACTTTGGACACCTACATACTATTCAAGGCCAGATACAGTATAAGAATTTCATGATCCACAATATCGAAAGCTAAGAGCAATAAAAGAGAACAGCAGAATCTACAGCATCAGTAGATAGTAGGAGTTCATTGTAAACCTTAAACAGCACTGTAAGAGAATATGAATCCGGACTGAAATTTTTCCAGAATGCTATTTACATGTATAAAACAACAATATAATCCGCAACATTAGTTCTATACTATGCTGCTACATATAAATATTTTGCAATAATTGAATTACTTCTGAAGCACCTCTTCTGTGTTTAGTTTCCCCATGATGTGGTAATCTGTTGCCATCTAAAGCAGTGACTACTTATGCTATCAACACAACACTTGGACTATAATGACACCATTCTCATCACATTCTTTAATCAATTGGACTAGTCTGTACAGTTGATACTTATTCATATGATATATTCAAATGCGTTCTTTTCTATTTTTGGGTATAAATGGTCAAATGTGAAAAGAAGTTTGCTTAATGGTATGGTGTCATTTGTTATACTGCTTTCCCTAACTAGCTTGGGTGAGTTTACTCTGGGGTTTATAAACTAGCAGTTGTTATCTGATGGGGATGAATCACTTCAAGGTGAGTGTATGGCTCATGAACACAGAAGTTCTAAGCACAGGGCACTGTCATAAAATAATACACATAACACTGTGTGAAAAGGAAAGGAAAATTATTAACTCATGGCAGAAAAGCAAACACCTCCAAGTATCAAAAATCTGTATGCCACTAGATGGCGACATTGCTCAACTATCCACCTCTTTCTACTGTAGTTTCATTTTTGACATTCATGAATTCAGTCTCGATTCCCCAACACTGACCTTTTGAATTGCAGTCATACTCTGAAAAACAATTTACTTTAACAAGTTATATATGAATAATTAAATACATCTGTCACAAAATCATTTGGTTTGGCCTAAATATGCAAACACATGCTAAAAAACATATTAATTTCTTTGGACTTTTTGAGATGTTATTACAACATGAATTCTTGATGTATTTAAATAGGGCTATTCATCAGTGATCAACAGAGGAGACACATAAATGTCAAAGTAGCAAAATGCTACAGATTGTTCTATGTGATTTAAAAATAGAAACCATAAGTAACTCATTATATAAATACTCACACTGGTAAGGCACACCTAGACAGGATCTGGGGCAACTGAATTTCTTTAGAAGTCTTCACTGGAGTGTACCCGTGTGCATCTATTTCTGAGGACAAAGGAGTAATCAAAGACAATATGGTATACAATTACTGGAAAACATTAGTCATTGCTAGATTGAGAAAATTTACATGACATTGAAAAACTCCCCAAGCACAATATATTATATTTTAATGAAATAAACAAAATATGGCACACCTGTGGAACTGTATCCGTGAGTGTTGTCTATGAAGGGCATTCAAGGGAGCAGGAAACTATTGAAGTTGGCTGCAGAAAGACTCTTAAGAGGGGCATTCAGGGGTGAAGGATACTATTGAAGCTGGTTACTGAAAGGCTAAGAAACTCCCAAAACTTTAATGTCCTATACACGTAAGAGAGGAAATGTGTATGATGATTGTTGTGCTGTGTGGATGTTCTTTGTTTCATAAGAGAGTGAGAAAACTAAAGGGGAGTGTTAAAAAATTGTCACAGTGAATCTCATCAACAGATACACAACATGTAGGTGATTCTAAAGACAAGTGAAAAGAAATTTTATGGTAGGTTGAGTGTACAATTTATTTTTTTTCAACTCAGTACACTTCACAAATGTCATCTATGGTGTGATGGAAGCAATGTTATCCTGTTGGGATAGATCCATATAGTAGGGCCTAGAAGACTTCTAAAGGTACTAGGTAAATGGGTGTATTAAAATATAAATAACTCCTGGTCTTCAAGAGTTGATAAAAAATGTATTTCCTGCAGAACAAAAAATTTTGTTGACCTGTGTTCCTCATCCAACTTACATGAGCTAGAGGAATTTTAAAAATGTGTAAAACTTGCACAGACTTCTCTTAAGAAATTCATGGCTGTAATTTCTGCAAATGGTAACCAAAACGAATGCAAGTTTATGGATAACTATAGAATTTGTCATTTATTCATGCTTTTCTAATTTATGAGGTGGTATTAGCTTGTTGTGAATTGCTTCAAAATTCCCCAAAAGGAGTGAAAACTATTAAGAAACACTCCTCCAAACAAAAAATATGAAAAGAAAGTTGAATTATTACATTTATTAAATAAAGAGGATACAAAAAATGTCCAAACACAAAGAATAAATATCAGAAGACAAGAATACTAAGACTATTAAAACTACAAAAAGAAGCTCAAATTACAAAAATATAAGAAACAGTAAATTAAAAATGTATAAGGTGATCTGAAGAACTGCAACAGGAAATGAAACAAAAACTTGAGTTAATCAATCCAAAATCAAAAACCACATATCAAAAGAACAAAGCAATAACTAAACAAACAAAATATTCAAATACTCAACTGCTTTAAAGACCACAGTTCTTTCAAAAACACAAAGAGAAAACCTGACAACGCGCATACACAAAGGTTAAGGTAAGGCCATTTTAAGCCGATGTTTGAGAAGCTGCTTCTTAGAAAGTGCTAAGATGCTGCAGAGAAAACTGACAACAAAACCTAGGGCTAGTTAATCAATTATCATCATCAAAAAACATAAACATTTAATTTTACATTTAATTTAACATTTAAGGCAGGGAAATTTATTTAAAATAACACAAAGAAAGGGTGGATCACAAAAGAAAAACAATTAACAAAGGAACAGCAAAATGAAAGCACATTTAAACTGAAATAAAATGGCAATGATAAAGTAAAAGGACACAATATGCAAAGGTTAGGGGCAAGACCCATACAGCTCATTGTGTCTGACAGTAGTGATGCCATACTCCCTCTTTATTCTGCTTCTCCCTGGGCTACACCCCTCTGCTCATGTGGCAACTTTTTTGTTTGTTAGGCTTTGGCTATTGTGGCATTTATTTAGTGCGACTAATTGATATTGAGCAAATAAGAATGATTTTCTTACAATATATGTCACTTTTTCTAAGAAATAATTTGAATTGACCCAGATATTTTTTCTGGTGTCCTTTTTGCTCTCATGTCCAGGTTTGTCTTGCTTTTCTTCATGTTTGTCTCTGTTGTGTAACAACAGTTTACATATGATCACATTTTTCCATTGGGCTTTGTTTCTAGTTTGATTTTGACAGTTTATCCATTTTTATCTTGAGCTTCTATCCTTTTTGTTCTTTTACTGTACTTTAGTTACCTGCCTTCTATTTAGGAAAAATCTTGCCACAATACAATGTAAGAGCGACTGTTGTCTAATTACCTGGATTAGCTCTTTTGCTGTGTTCACTATCTATGGGAGCTTTCAGTGTTACCGCTTGTGATGTCTACATTCCCACCCTCTTTTGTTGTGTTGGCATTTGCAAAGAAACATAATGTCACTATTGATTTTCATTATAAAAACTTTTTTGTGACTTCAAATACAGTGCAACCAGAAAAAAATATATTGCTGGCTGACCTGGATATTTTTTTTATTTTGTATTTTTGAATTTGGTTATAGGAGGTTAGCATTATGTCAATTAAGAAAGTTTTCTCTGAATTGTCCCAATGAAAGCTTCCCGGTGGGAAGTGCATATTTCCAATGTTTCACATAAAACATGAAACTAGCACTGATGAATTTTAAATGTGGATATGGAATACTGTAAATAGATCAAAAAAAGCCAGTGCAGCTGTGGTGTGGCATAGAAATTAGTTCTTAATCAAAGGGATATTTGGGAAAACAGAGAGGCTCTATAATATGATATCTCAATATTAAATTATTTTTGTCATTCAAATTAAGAGATGCCTAATAGACTAGTTGAAGCTTTAAAACAAACCTTTAGCATGTTTCAACTTTATTGTCATGGGTAGCAAGAGGAATGCTTCTTTGGGGCAAAGTCGTCTAATATTGTAATGCTTTCAGATATCCAAAAAATCCTTTTACTGTGGGATATGAAGGTGACCCCAACAGTCTACACTTAATAACTACACAAAACTTCATTATTTTTGAGTTGTTACTTTTGAATTTTGGATATGAGTATTTCAAAAAATTTTGTGCTTGTGAAAAACCTTTATGACCTCAGTTATGCAACCTTCTCAAATTTAGTTTTGTCTTTGGTGATTCTGAGAGGAAAGCTGAAAAGTTTTAACAAGCTATTATAGATCTATTAAGGGTCTCTCCCTTTCTTTGGGTTTCATGCTTTTGAAATCAGAATACACAGACACTTTGAGAAAAAGTTTAGATATGGACTACCTGAAAAAATTGATTAGCCTTGTGTGACTTGAGCCTTGATTTGGGAAGGTTGTGACTGTGTGGACAGAAAAGCATGACCCACCTTGAATTGTTGAGTCACCAACCAGATGTCCCTGTTTAATTGGTGCAAAAAATAAACAAAAACTGAGCTCAGTGATGCCAACAACAGAAGATAATTGCATTTTGTCCAGCTCAGAAGAAAAATGTTTCCCTTAGGGTGGCTTGGAAATAGTGCAGAAGCTAGCTCCAAAAAAAGTCCAAAAGCAGACTCTGGGGACCGTCAGGATCATATAGAGCCCAGAACAGAAGTCTGAGACCAGCTTTGGGTGCTGCAGCTGGGTCAGTTGCCCTCACTCAGTAACTTTTTGGAGTGCAGGTGGAAAAGGAGATACAGTTAGTGTGCTAACATAAGTTACAGTGAGTGGCCCCTCTCGTCCTGTTGTGGTACCACTTACCTCAGTAAGTCAAATAGAACTGATGACGTAACTGAAGAGTACTGTATAACTGTAAGCATAAAAAATATGCCATGGGTACTAATGTATGTAAATAACATTTGGTTTTATTCTGCAAGCTTTTTACTACCCCATATTATACATTTCAAATGTATTTATGTGTGATAAAAAAACAAAATATAACAACATTACAAATCACATTCACTTTCTAGGGTTTAAAAAAATTAAAGTCACATTTTTATTTATAACTTTTAATTTCTTGGATGAACAAGTACATCACCATTTTTAATATTCGAGTAGTCAACTTTATTTAAAAAATAATACAAGCAAATGCAAAAAATATATTTTATTATACTGATGCCATAATAGATACCAAAATTAATGCTTTGGCACACATAAGCACAAAAAAGAAAGAGAAGAAGAAGTTCTTTGGGATACAAGATTACCACTTTCATACTTATCCAGCTCTGCTTTTTTTCATTTGAGCTTTTATAAAGGATGACCTTCAAAACACATATCTATTGCAAATTAAATACTGTTACAGACCTTAGACAACCTTACCCATTATGATAGTTTGTTTCTGATATGAGAAGCTTTACTTGCTGCTACCCAAACTGAGATAGATATTTGGGTGATACACTCAGTGTTCTCCCTAGCGTCGCAGCTAGTTTAGTTGAGCGCCCGCCTGTCATCTCGCATGACATTGTGAGATCTCTGCATGGCAAGGGACGAGCGGGCGGGTAGGCAAATACTGCTAAAGCTAATAGCTGGTGTCGAGGCGGAGCAGAGTTCACAAGCAAAGAGTATGGGGAGGTGGGGTTTCGAGAGGGGGCTGTACATGGTAATAGCGGGGGTGTAGCAGCTTAATACATTTGCAAGGAGTATGGAGAGGTGGGCGGGCGAGAGGGGGCTGTACATGCTAATAGTGGGAGCGGAGCGGCAGTTCACAAGCAAAGAGGATGTGGAGGTGGGTGGGCAAGAGGAGGTCTCATAAAATAAAAAAAAAGTCTAGTGAAACCAGCTTGTCAGATATTAGAAAAAAGGCGTCAGGAAGTGATATCTCTGTTCTCGGCGTCAGCACAGTCTGTATAGTGTGGCTGAGAGTACAGCAGCTCTCTTCTTGTAAAGTACATAGCAAACCAATATATACACCAGTGAAAGGCAACCTTTTTCGAGTTGCAGCGCACTAAGTCCAAAAATTTTCTTTCGCGGCGCACCTGAGGGACTGCCCGTAAATAAAGTTGTGACGACACAATCTATGGACAATTGCCAATAAAAATAGTTAATTTTACAAGTTTGAAAGACATTTTGTTAATAAAGGAATCAAAGGATAAATCTTAAATTTAATTAATGTGAACGTTGAGATTGTTTTTCAGCACATATGAGATTGATGCGAGGATCAATTTTCAAAAGACAGATGCGCATTTCCTTTAAAATCATTTGAAGTCTCTCGCATTTCTTAGACTTCATTTCCGTAAGTGTTCCGTTAACTGTTTTTCCAACATAAAAAATATTTTTTTAAACATTATCCTTTTAATCAACCAAAACTTCAAAAACACTAGCAATTTTAAATATTTTACAAAAGTTTTCGCGGCGCCCCTAGAAAATTCCTGTTGCCCGACAATGATATACACACACAGTTGTTTAAGCATTAGGTGTGCTCTGTGTGCAAAAATCCTTGTAGCACTCACAGTGGTTCCTGTTTAAAGTGACCCCATACGCCGTTCTTATATTTGCTCATATTTGGACCTGCGTCCATATTGCAAAAAGTGTGCAGAAACCCTTGCAGCACACACTGTGTCCTTAGCAAAACTTTGGTCACTGAATTGCTGAGGGTTTTGTACGGAAGCGTATTAGGGCCACAGTGAAGAAAAAAAAAAAATACAGACCAAGTGAAGAAAAAAAACTTATGTCGAGAATAAAGTTGAGATGTTGACTTTATTCTCGACATTTCCACTTTAATCTTGACGCTTATGACGAGAATAAAGTCGGCATGTTGCTACATAACTTATGATGAGGGTTTGAGAAAATCTAGTAAATTAAACATTCATTTTAAGATGAAGTTTAGTTTATGATGTTCTACTTTAATGACAAACTACGAGAATAAAGTCAACATGTCGAATTTAATCTCGAGATAAACAGCGAAAATAAAATAGAAATGTCGAGAATACAGTGGAAATGTTGAGAATGCGTACCAGCCGTAGTGCAAGTGTGAATTGAATATCCAACAGGCTATCCCTTTCCCACTCAAATGTCTTAATGTTGGTAAAAATGCACATTACACCGCTGAAAGAATAATGGAAGAGCTGCTGGATGTCTTAGCATCAGAAATAAAATCTAACATACTGAAAAATGTACACACAGAAAATGTTTTCAGTATTCTGTCTGATGAAACCACAGATATCTCAGATGTAAAACAATTACCGGTAATTATTTACATTAAATACGTTTGCCAGGTCACTAAAGAGGTCAGAGTTACTTTTTTATTAACCCGCAATATGATTGACTGCATAGCGGAGACTATAACCAACACACTGAGTGAGACTATGGATACTCTAGGCTTGAAAACTGCTAATCTGGTTGGACTAGGGTCAGATGGAACGGCTGTTATGATTGGGAAACAGAAAGGTGTGGCAAAACTGCTTAGAGATAAAACATCTGGACTCTTGGTCAACTGCCACTGTGTAAAAACACCAATTGGCCCTTGCAAGTGCCCAAGCAGCAGCTGCTGTACCTTATTTAACAAAACTGAACATCTTAAGGCAGCTGTTCTATTCTTCCAAAATTCTTCAGTTAGGATGGCTGGTTTAACGGAAATTCAGAATATTCTGAACATTCCCCAGATTAAGCTGAAAATGGCCAGTGACACTAGATGGCTGTCTGATGACTTTGCAGTACAGTCACTACGACAGTGTACGAGTGATCTCCTTGGAGGGCCCAGATCCTGGGAACTTTGATTATGGGAAAGCTTCAGACAACTGGGCCTCTAGGAAGAAAAGAAGAATAAATATTTAACTGAAGACACCTTCTGCATATGCAAGTTGGCTTTGAAGAATATTTTTAAATTTTTCTTCATTAGGTTTCCTATACTTTTTTTCAATGTTTTTATTTTTCTTCCCGACAACGACAGTACTTGTGCCTGTTGGTTTATGTGGTAACAATTGTTACTTAAAATTTTGTTAGGGTTGCAGGATCCTGAATTGGATACTTCTTAAATTTAATAAAAATATTCTTTCACAAGTGTCAAACCTTAAAAAAGAAGTCATATTGAGCTTTGGAAAATAATTAATAATAATTAACTAATAAAAATAGTGCACATTTAATTTTCCCCGTCCCAACCCACCCAGCTACTTTTTCTTGCCACTCGGCTGGAAAAAATTTCTGGGGAGAACACTGCACTTGTCTGTATTCAGCACGGTGGTGCAGTAGTTAGCACTTGTGACTCACATTTGTAGTAATCTGTGTTTGAATCTAATCTTAGTTACACTGTCTCTGGAGTTATCACACACTTCCAGTGTATTTGAGTTTTATTTTTCTTTTGCATCCCAGAGATGTTTTAAATTGATTGACATTCTGTTAGTAAGTGCGTGTATATATGATCTGTGAGAGACAATGTCCTATCCAGGGATGATTCTTGTCTTGTGGAGATTGCTTCTGGGATAGTCTGTTGCCCTTGCGAATCTAGCTTGAGACTAAACTGATTGGAAATGATTGTCTTATAGGTCTTAATATATTGTCCTCATTAGGAAAACTTGACTATTGTCTGCTCCATCCATACTATGATTATCTTAGTTCCTGGGAGAAGTGTCCATGTTCTGGTTTAAATCCAGATGAGCAGAATCTGGGTAGACATTACAGTATGTCAGTCTGCTTTATCTAAATCAGTGCCCTTCACTTGGTCATACAAAAATGGCATTTCAGGTTTAGCCAACTGTTGCGCCAACTGCAGCTTATCCTGTAATACCGGTAGAGTGAAAGCTTATATGCGCCCTGGAGTATGTTGAAAACCAGTTATGATTATCAGTCTCAAAATGTACAATAAAAACCAGCACCTCTGCCTTACTACATTGTCAAGTAAACCACCAGTTATATTTTTTTAAAGGAGACTGTAATCATACATTATACAAGCCAAAAAAACAATACATATATATTGTATATTTGTACCTTCTCAAACCTGCTTAATCCAATTAATCATCATAGGGACACAATGTGGTAACCAATCCTGGCCAAGATCCCAGTTTATAATGCTGTTGATTTTCAGTCTGTATATACTGGAGAAAGTAGGGTAAAATGACACCTTTCATTGGCTAACTAAACAGATTACAAATGCAAGCTTTCGAGGCAGCTAAGGCCCCTTCATCAGGCAAAGTGTAGAACAGTAATAATAATTAATTTCTGTTTCACTGATTAATTCTTTTAATTCAGGTACAAATATTGCTCATGTTGGTTATAATGAGTGTTGTGTAGCAATACAACCAGCAACCTTTGGGTTATAAAGGTAAACTTACAAGCTTCTCATTGAGCAGAGCAATATGACAACTTTCCTATCCCTGTAGATGGGACATATTGTAATCTGACAGCTGAGTGGTTTTGTGTGAAGTCCAGCTAGGCTTTCCCCTAGCCTCCACACCTGTGTGTTTCTGGACACTTATATATCCCATATCCCCAAACACTTGCATCTTGTTATAAGTTTCAATTTGAAAATAGCCCTGTTTAAGTGTGAATTTGTGCATACAAACATCTGGCAAAGTACTGTCAACCTTTCCAGGGCTATCTCCTACCTTGTGTAAAGGGCTGTCTTTTGGCACCAGTGTACCTGAGCTGAATTAACTGTGCATAAGTATGTTAAGTTAGGTCTTCTATGATCATGTAAAGACTACACATGAGCATTTTTAAACTAAAAGTCTTACATTGGAGACAACTTTTAAGACTGAAGATGTCTTAAGTTACTTTTCCATTTAGGCTAGATAATTTAAGGAGTGGTTGTCCTATTTTCTCAAACTGTTTTTTTGTCTTGCAGGAATTTGGAGAATGTTAGCATATCACCAGAACACAGTGAACGGCTATCTTCAAGAGATTCAGAATGGGATGTGGACTTAACAAATCCCACCTCTCCCACATCAAACAAGTCAAAGAAGGTAAGAAACTATGATGCTTTGAAGCACAGAAATAATGTCATGTAGTTAATTTATTTTTAGTGTAATCCCCATGAACACTAATGCACTTGTTTCGATATCCACTAAGCCTTTTTATACCTCTCAAATAAAATGAGCTTGTGTTCCAAGGAGGTCACCCTTTCCATTTGGGTAGAGGTAGGGTGGCCAGACTTCCCTTATATACGGGACATGTTTCATATTTGATAATTTTGTCCCCTGTCCTGTACTGACCTTTCAGGGACACCCAAATGTCCCATATTTAGTTAATTTTCAAATTTTGTAATAAAAATATATTTTTACTACCTTCTTACGGTACTTAGTTGTAACTTTATAAGTAATTATACTTTTATTTCTCAGAATTCTCTTGATGAGAATAACCCAAATGTAACGAGGAAACTAGTGTTTGCTGCCTGTTTGCAATTTGTTCAGTTGCTATGGTTGACTGAGGACAGCGACACTGTTACTGTTTTACTCCCCAGCCACACTGCTGTGTAGTTCTGTATCAGCATTGCAACATACAGTGACTGTCAACAAAGTGTGTTGTTACTACTTGCCACGGCCCACTTTTTTTCTAACTTAAAAACTAATCCATCCATCCATCTCAAGATGCCAAAACGTAAGTATAAATTTTGTGATGAATATTCCAGCGAATGGACATTTATCAAACAAGGCAGAACCTGTTTTGAAGCAAAATGTATGTAATTGCACTTTCGGTAATTAATTTTCAAATGATTTTACTTTTGTTTTCCTCATAACCCATTAAAATCCTCTCTTTAAGATAGCATTATCTTTTAAACAAAAGGAGAATGTTCGACTGCTTTTCCTTGATTGCTTTGGTGTTTAAGACAGTTGAATTATTGACCCTTTATATGGGCCATTTGAGACTTGTAATCAATATGAACCATGCAGTCAATATTTTTAAAAAAATGTGCTCATGATTTTGCCAATAGTGGCTTAGACTTTGAATTTCCTAGCTGTTGGAAGATCACCACGCTTCCAGCGTTTTGATTGTTATTTGACCTCTGGTGATTGTGACATATCCAAGTTTCATTCCCAGTTATGAAACTATTGTTAAATTTCTCCCAGTCCAAATTCATTAGATTGAGATTATACTTGGAACTGTTCTGAAAAAGACAAAATATAATTCTAACAATATCAGTTTTCAGGATTCAGTATTCCAAAAACCATAACACATAAATATGTATACAAAGGTATGTGTTCTTCAGTTCATGACACAGCATCTCCATTGGGGTGAGCACTTTAATCTGACTTGGTCACTTCAAGACACACATTTTATTCTCTTTAGAGCATTCTGTTGTTGATTTATTCCCCTGTTTCATGTCAAAGTCTTGTTGCATCACACAACTTCTATAAAGGTGTGGATGATGGACTGCTATCCTGATATTCTCCAGTAATATTTCTTGATACAGTTTTGAATTAATTGCTCCCTCTATAATAGCAAGCTGTCCAGGCCCTGAGATAGCACAAAACTATGATGATGACTCCACCTGCTTCATAGTAGGATATTTTTTCTTAGGGTTTGCAGTGTTTTTCCCCGCTGAATATAGTGTTGTGAACACTATATACTAAAGAATTCAGCTTTTGTCTCATCTATCAACACATCATTGTCACAGGAGCATTTAGGAACATCTCTGTGCTTTTTTGCCAAGATGAGATGTGTAACAGTATTGCTTTTGCATGGCAGAGGTTTTCTTTTAAGTATCCTACTGCGAACTTCATTCTTGTTCAGTATTTATCTTATAGTGGATGAACAGAACAGAAACTTTGGGAAATTCAAGAAATTGTTGCAGGTGTCTTATTTTTACCCTATTTTCACCTTGTTCAGCAAGGCACATTGCACTCTTGCCGTGATCTTTTCTTGAATACCCCATCATAGGGAGAGTGTCAACAATACTGTTTTCTTCATTTGTGGACTGATGAACATTCAGGACTTTAGAAATGCTTTTGTGGCTTTTTCCACTTTTATACATTTATACAATTCTCCTTCCAAAGTCCTTTGATATTTGCTTTGATTTATTCATAAATAAATCATATCATAAAGAGCAGACTTTGTCTCTAAGTATAATTTGTGTGCCTTTTTTATAGGACAGGGCATCTCCAATCCACACCTTCAGTTTAATCTCATTAATTCCAATACCTGATTCCACTTAGCTGTTGGAAAAGTCATTAGCCTAAAGGTTCACATATATTTTCATTTTGGATGTTTAATGTTTAAACAATATTTCCTTTTATAGAGAGAAGTTAAAATTAATGAAATTCAGTGTATCACTGTGGTGCATATCCAATAAGCATTAAATAATATGTTTATGATATATTTTTCATATACAATATTTTTATTTCTGATTATTAATAATATTATCACTATGCTAGAGTGCTTTCTTTTACATTATGTAATACTTGTGTTGAGAAGGTTTCTTGTTTTTCTGATATTTCTAGAAAAGAGGTGGCAAAACTTCTAAACAGGCACTTCTTGGTTTATTGTACCCAAACAATGTTATCATAAAGTTACAAAATGTGTTACCACACCCTGGTATTTTATTCTGCACCACTACCGGACCACAGACACAGTGGAGTACTGCAGCTGCTGTTTTACTTAACGCTGGGACTTTTGGATTGCTAGTCTCCATAACCTTTCACACTCCACAATTCTGTACACTCCTACAGCATTTGGAGATATTAACAGCCAGAGCATCAACAGCATCTCCACTAATTGCAATCTTCATCTCTACTGACTTTTATTTTGTGTCTCTTGAGAGACCCTGACTGTGGATTTATTTGTATTCTGAAGATTCTTTAGTACAAGTCTGGTATAAACTTAAATTTATGCCATAATTGATTTGTGTTGCTGTTGCTGTGGTAGTTTTCTCACAATTGTAGCTTTGTAGGCAGCACAGTAAGGAAAACAACCCTCCTCTAGTGTGATTCCCAGCATTTAATTGAGTCCATTCGTGGAGCTGAGTCTCAATGTTGGGTTCATCAGTATTGACAAGATTGGCAGTTGTTTCAATTATTTATGTGTTACAAAAGCTGATTGTGTTTTTCTGTTATTGTGGCTTAATTGAAGCTCAGATCAAATTGTTAGGAGTAATGAATGCAGAAATCCAGGTAATTCTAAAGAAATCACAAAACTTTTATCTCGTTACATGAAGAAAGAGTGTGTGATGGGATGTGCTTGGCTGATAAATGTGGCAGCAGAGAGGCCTTTTACAGCCATGTGTTGGATAACAGGGCAGGTAGAAGGCAGTACATACTATATGAGTGCTTAGTGCACCAAAATAACAATAGGCATTGGTAGCAGCACAAGAGTGAGAGAAAGAGAGAGAGTGAGATAGACAGACAGAGGGGTTCAGGAAGGAAAGGCATGGGTTTGCAAGACCTACTGTATGTGGCAAACACTGCATCTTGGAGTCCTTATATAATTAATATATTGTATAATAAGCCTGGATGGTAGGAGTTGCTGGGTTAGCAAGAGTACAAATGTAACACAGTGAAATATCAGTGTGAGAATGTGTGCTACAGTACTCCCCTATGTAGCAGCATAGTCATGGATTTTAGCTTCCTGTTTCTAATGACAGGAACTCCTGGGTGTCTGGTCCCAAAAATATGTGTAAGGAATGTGCAGTGCAGTGACACCTTATATATCCATCAGAGATCAATTTTCTAAAATGAAAGTAGGAATTCTGAGAAAATCCTTCACTCTTGATTGCAGGAATTACCATGAAAGTAACTTCTAAATAGGGTTTAAAAGATGCTCCATGCCAGATCCCTGAAGAGACTCAAATTGGTAGATTAGCTCGGAGTCAGCTGGCAGAGAGAGAGGTTTATGTTTTGGCTGTGAAAGTCTGGATTAACTAAAAGCCAATTTTCAGGTACCAGTTTTTATTTAACGTTTTCAATTGCCTTCCTATTTTTTTCCAACCTGAAGCAGTTTTATTACCAACACTGTATCAAGAGCAATCATGTTTTAAACTCTTCCCCATATAAATCTGAAACAAGTGCATTCAGTTTGTGTTCCACCAACAGGGCAGTAGTATTATGTCAGGCACCTTCTGTCAAACTGTCAATCAAATTTGATTGATGACCTTAAGCCCCACCCCTTTTGATTTATGAGTGGAAGCCCCACCCCTTCCACCTGATTGATGGATTTGAATGATGCACCCCACCCCTCCACCTGTTTGCCCCCCTCCTTGACCCCGCCCCCAGCCACCTGTTCGGCCACCTGTTTGTCCCTCTTCTTACCCCCCCCATCCACCTGTTTACCCTAGGAAACTGTAAAGGGCATTTTGATGGATGTCTAGCACCTCCTTGAACCCCCAACACCACCACCCACCTGTTTTCCCCAGGAAACTGTCAAGGGCATTTTGATGGATATCTGCCCCCTCCTAGAACCCACCACCACCCCACCACCACCCCACCCACCTGCTTGGACACCTGCCCTGCCCCATCTCACTAGGGCAAGTCCAGACATGCCCAAGGTATGCCTAGGCCCTCCTCCTTGAACATCACCAACCCCAACCACTTCCCAGCCCCCATCTTCCGAAGACAAGTTCAGGTATGTTGCAGTCGGACCAAGCTAAATGTCCAGACATGTACCCGGCCTGAAGGGCCTGCCTAGGCCCCCGGTCAGGCAGCACCTGATGGCTGGACAGCACCTGTTGGTTGGCCCCTCCACTTCCTGGTACACTTCTTCCGAGGACATACACACACACACATGCTACGGCCATACCGATCTACCTTATAGCCGTTCCTGCCTGTATTGCTTTGGGTAAGACCACCTGTATCTATGTAACTATTATTTTTAAAATATCTATTTAACCTTTGAATTATCTAAGTCAAAACAGCCTTTTTTTTCCATCTCCCTGAAAATTCTTTCACAGAAGGGTCTTAAACGTCCAATAGCTGAATTTTCCATCTCACAGACAGGCTCTGAAAAAAAGCCTTCAACATCGCACACAGAAAGGAGCAGGCTTTAAGAATTAGAATGCAAGACAAACCTATACACTTAATAACAAATGTTGCTGATTCAATAGGAGTATCTTGGATCTCTGTTTTATTTTAACCTTTTGACAAGAAGCCCCTGGTCAGGGAAGTATACCACATATATTGAAAATGAACAGCGCCGACATGCTAACTAAATAGATATAATCTAAGATATTTTAGAATATGGCCCTGTGCGCTAACCCCATGATTCTGACAAACTAAAGGGTCTTCACTTAATTGTCAAACATCCTGCGGGGGCTATGGATCTTGTAATGGAGAGTGCAAAAGATTCTATAATCTTTATTCTTTAAAGGTCAATACGATGGAGATCTAGTGCCTGTGTCCACAGTGTTAACCAAACATAGAACATGATGTTCGAAATTCACCTAGGGTTTTTCAGAAGAGATAGGACAAGTGCGGCATGTATTCTGTATTCTATTTTCTGTGTTAACTATTCACAATGACCATACTCCCGAGACCTTAGGTTTTTTTATGCAGAAGTTGGGATTAAAGATCATAAACCGGCCTGAGGCGGACTAACAGCTGAAGTGTGAATCAACACTGATTCCCCACACCCACCTTAGCTTCAGGTGGCCGGAGGTGTTGGGGTGCTGTGCTTTGGAAAGAGTGGTTTGGCCAAAGAGTATTTTAATTCGCTTTTTTCTAGCCCAAGATATCCGGTCTGATTAAGGCAATCTAACTAATCCTCTTGGGAGGATTAACATGGGACGTATTGGATAGAAGTGGTCTTGTTTTAGATATACTCTTTTTATATAAATTATACATCCAAGGTTAGATATTTTTTAGACGTCTCAAACGTGATTTAAAAGGGAACTGCTGCATCTTATTTAACTGTGTGTATGATTTTTAAATCCCTTAACTTTAAAAGTGAAGTTCATTCCATGGACAGAGGGTGTGCGCGTTCTCGAGAGCGCTCCCGTTCCAGGGTGGGGGAACTTACACACAGCTGTTGACAAGCATGCGTGCACAGGGACGAACACAGCAGAGCCTGACAGCTCCGAGCATATGGCCTGCAGAGGCTGACGGCTCTAGCAGCGCTCCGAGGCTCATACAACTGTCTGCTCGGGACCGTGCAGAGGTTGGCTGCTCCTTTCTGTGTGCGATGTAGGCAGGCCCTTCAGGCCGGGTACATGTCTGGACATTTAGCTTGGTCCGACTGCAACATGCCTGAACTTGTCTTCGGAAGATGGGGGCTGGGAAGTGGTTGGGATTGGTGTTGTGTTCAGGGAGGATGGCCTAGGCAGACCTTGGGCATGTCTGGACTTGCCCTAGTGAGATGGTGCAAGGCAGGTGTCCAAGCAGGTGGGTGGGGTGGTAGTGGGTTCAAGGAGGGGGTAAACATCCATCAAAATACCCTTGACAGTTTCCTGGGGTAAACAGGTGGATGGGGTGGGGGTAAGGAGGGGGACAAACAGGTGGCCGAACAGGTGGTTGGGAGTAGGGTCAAGGAGGGGGGCAAACAGGTGGAGGGGCAGGGCGCGTCATTCAAATTCAACAATCAGGTGGAAGGGGCGGGACTTGTGATCATAAATCAAAATGGGCGGGGCTTAAGGTCATCAATCAAATCTGATTGACAGTTTCACAGAAGGTGCCTGACATAATACTACTCACGGCAGCAACCTTTCTTTTGGTTGCTATCTTCTGTAAACCCAAGCCACAAAAATAAATAAAACAAAATACAAGTAAAACAAAGCAGGTGAAGAACTGAGTTAAGGTGTATGTGTGGACAATGCTAACAGCAGCTGTCAAATGAATACAATAGCTGAGTGACTGATATGTGCTGATATAGCAAAAGAGAGGGGCTAGTGAATTCATTCCCCTTCCCATCACTGATCAAGTGGCATGGCACACCCACATGTTTGCTCTTATTCAGTGCAATCGGTGGTTACTGCTTAGTATATATGGACAAGTGGTAGTTCCACTATTCCTCTTCCTCTTGTTTACTATGACATTGTTAATATAAACTTAGTTATTTTTATAATTCTTTCCATATATGTTTTCCCTGATAGTTGTGATGGAAAATCCTGTCCAGATTAGTTGAAAACCTGGATCATCGGAGTCTGGATTAATGGGGTCCTACTGTACTTTAAAACGTTGAATTCTTCCTGTACATAATTTAGTCCATTGTATTTAATAATACATCATTTAACAACATATACACTGATCCCTCGCTATATCGTGCTTCGACTTTCGCGGCTTCACTCCACCGCGGATTTTAAATGTAAGCATATCTAAATATATATCATGGATTTTTCGCTGGTTCGCAGATTTCTGCGGACAATGGGTCTTTCAATTTATGGCACATGCTTCCTCAGTTTGTTTGCTCAGTTGATTTCATACAAGGGACACTATTGGCAGATGGCTGAGAAGCTACCCAATCAGAGCACGTATTACGTATTAAATAAAACTCCTCAATGATATACGATATGCTTCCCGCGCGCTGCTTCGCACACTTAAAAGCTCTAAAAGCCCCTATTGATTTTTCATTGTTTGCTTTTCTCTGTCTCTTTCACTCTCTCTGAGAAATACAGGCAGATACTTATCCATCATGCACTACCATCAGGGAGGTGTATGATTGGCCCCATTTTCTGCTCCTGACGGAGGGGGTGTGAGCAGAGGGGCTGTTTGCACAGTGGCTGTTTGCTTAGAAGATACGGATGCTCCTCTAAAAAATGCTGAAAGGCTACCTTCACATTGATCCCTTCATTGCGGCCGCTTTATCGCAGTGCTTGCATACTTAATAGCGCAACAGCCCTATTGATTTTTGATTGTTTACTTTACTCTCTCTCTCTGACATTCTCCGCTCCTGATGTGCACCTTGAAGAGGAAGATATGTTTGCATTCTTTTAATTGTGAGAAAGAACTGTCATCTCTGTCTTGTCATGGAGCACAGTTTAAACTTTTGACTAAAGGGTGTTATTTCATGTCTAGAGGGCTTTAATAATGTTAAAAAATGTATTTAGAAGGTCGCAAACATGTTTTCAATGCTCTAACAGCGAAAATATTAGATTCATAAATAAAGAATCCTACTTCGTGGAAATTCATTTATCTGTCTGGAGCGGATTAACCGCGATAAACGAGGGATTACTGTATAACTGTGCGGAGAATATTTATAAACAGTGTGGGAGAGTTTCTATGGGCTTAAAATCTATAAAAATAACCATACAAACATATGGTTTCTACTTCGTGGATTTTCACCTATCGCAGGGGGCTCTGGAATGCAACCCCCGCGATCAAGGAGGGATTACTGTATATATTTAGGTTTACAGGGTCATTATTATGAGCAGAGTGAATTTCTTACCTGCATGTGCTCATCAATATGTAACACATCTCTAGTGGCATCTTTATTGAGTAGTGGTAGTTACCCTGATTAGCATCTAATTTATGTATGCAGAGCAGTGATAGCACAGCTGCCTCACAGTACGGCAACCAGAGTTCACTTCCTGGGTACTCCCTTCATTGGTCGTTTTCCCCGTGTCTACATGGATTTCGTCTAGGTGATCTGGTTTCCTCCAACTGTCCAAAGACATTCAGGTTAAGTGAATTGGCGACACTCATTTGGTCCTAGTGTGTGTTTGGTGTGTGGGTATGAGAATGTGAGTGTTTGTATTGTGTTGGACTGACACCTTATCCAGTGTTTGTTCTTGCCTTATGCCCTGTGCTAGCTGGTATAGGCTTCAACATCCCATGCGACTCTGGTCTGCGTTATGCGGGTTAGAAAATAATGTGATGTATACACACACACAGAGAATACTGTGAAAAAATATTTGTACCCAGAAGCAATGTATGAAAACTGGTATGAGATATGAGCAGTGGTCACAAACGCAAATGATTAAATTTGCATATCCCTTACCTTCACAATGAAAATTAGACTACTGCTTTGTTATGTTAAAAGTTATAGTGATGACAACTATAGTAAGGCTGTCACACCCATTGTGCAGGATCTGGGTTGACAAGAGGAGCTGGTGGATCATCTGAAATGACAGTCTGAGCACATGTTCTAGTACATTTTACCATTTAAAGAGTCTTAAGGAACTTTTTGTGGGTGGGTGGGTATTGGGTCATTATGGTAGGCGCTGTCTGTCAGTGCTACCATAACTTTTGGCACTATAGTAGTGTAGCAGTTATTACTGCTGTTATGATTTGTTACTAAAATACACAAGGAGAAGAAAACTACTGTGGAAAAACCCTGCCCACACAAATAACACATTTAAAGTGATATATTTAATTAAATAACAGTTAAGCCAAAAAAGATTAAACTAATATATTTTAAAGAACCAAAAAATAATAATTAAATGCAAAAAAGCTGTGGGGAAACATTCAGTAAATCAAAGCAACAGTAGCTACAGGAAAAAGGTAATATTAAATTTCAAGAAAAAATGGAACAAAATGTGTAATGAGGCAAAGACATACAATATACAACCAACATAAACAAAATTTAAAAACAGTCGTAATCCTAAATTCACAGACTAAATAACAAAACCAAAAGTTAAAAAAATAAAAGTAAAAATAGGAATAAGTAAATGGTCAAAAGACCTAATAAAGCCAAATAAGGCACAACTATAATGAACAACTTCTTTAATAGGTTTGATCACAGTAACCCACTCTCACCTCGGAGTACTGCATCCTCCAACCATCCTTCTGCTGATACCAGCATAGGTGAGACATCCCCACCCACAATTACAGCAGCCCATGTGAGCAGAGAGCTGAAAAGACTTCGTGCCAGCAAAGCAGCGGGACCAGATGGTGTATCGCCACGATTGATGAAGGCCTGTGCGTTGGAACTGGGGAGTCCTCTACAGTGCATCTTCAACCTGAGCCTGGAACAGGGGAGAGTCCCAAGGCTTTGGAAAACATCTTGTATCACCCCTGTCCCAAAGGTATCACGTCCTAGTGAGCTGAATGACTTCCGGCCTGTTGCTCTGACGTCACATCTGATGAAGACCATGGAGCGGCTGCTGCTTCACCACCTGAGGCCACAGGTCCGCCATGCCCTCGACCCTCTGCAGTTCGCATACCAGGAGAAGGTGGGAGCGGAGGATGCCATCATCTATATGCTTCATCGATCCCTCTCCCACCTGGACAGAGGCAGTAGTGCTGTAAGAATTATGTTTTTGGACTTCTCTAGCGCCTTCAACACCATCCAACCTCTGCTCCTTAGAGACAAGCTGATTGAGATGGGAGTAGACTCACACCTGGTGGCATGGATTGTGGACTATCTTACAGACAGACCTCAATATGTGCGTCTTGGGAACTGCAGGTCTGACATTGTGTTCAGCAATACAGGGGCGCCGCAGGGCACTGTACTTTCTCCGGTCTTGTTCAATCTATATACATCAGACTTCCAATATGACTCGGAGTGGGCAGGCGGAGGAGTACAGGAAGCTAATCAAAGACTTTGTTAAATGGTGCGACTCAAACCACTTACATCTTAACACCAGCAAAACCAAGGAACTGGTGGTGGATTTTAGGAGGCCCAGGCCCCTCATGGACCCTGTGATCATCAGAGGTGACTGTGTTCAGAGGGTGCAGACCTATAAATATCTGGGAGTGCAGCTGGATGACAAATTGGACTGGACTGCCAATACTGATGCTCTATGTAAGAAAGGTCAGAGGAGACTATACTTTCTGAGAAGGTTGGCATCCTTCAACATCTGCAGTAAGATGCTGCAGATGTTCTACCAGACGGTTGTGGCGAGTGCCCTCTTCTACGCGGTGGTGTGCTGGGGTGGCAGCATAAAGATGAAAGACGCCTCACGCCTGGACAAACTTGTTAAGAAGGCAGGCTCCATTGTAGGAATAAAGTTGGACAGTTTAACATCTGTGGCAGAGCGACGGGCACTAAGCAAACTCCTGTCAATCATGAATAATCCACTGTATCCACTTAACAGTGTCATCTCCAGACAGAGGAGTAGCTTCAGTGACAGACTGCTGTCACTGTCCTGCTCCACTGACAGACTGAGGAGATCGTTTCTCCCCCAAACTATGCGACTCTTCAATTCCACCCCTTGGGGTAAATGCTAACATTACTCAGTTATTGTCTGCTTTTTTTATTTTTATTTTTTCATTTTTTCATTTTTATTACTATTTAATTTAATATTGTTTTCTTGTATCAGTATACTGCTGCTGGATTATGTGAATTTCCCCTTTGGATTAATAAAGTATCTATCTATCTATCTATCTATCTATCTATCTATCTATCTATCTATCTATCTATCTATCTATCTATCTATCTTTTACAGGAGTTTAAAAGGGAGCAAGGACACAATAAACAGAAAGCGAAGTAATGTCACTCCATTGAAAAAGTATCAAGCATCTGTTTTTAAGGTGCTATTGCTTCACCCAATTACAGCACCCAAGGACAGTTATCTAAATTGGTGAATCATTCCACAACTTAATTATATAATTAACACAAACTAATAAATATGATTAATCAACAATAAACAAAACCAATTAAATGAAATTTAACTTAAACCTACAGTAACTTTACAAAGAATGTAAAAAAATGTATATATATGAAGAAAAAAGGAAAATTCTTCAGCTGAAAATAACTGATTTCTCACAGACCCAGTTTTACCGATTTGAATCTCATGTAGTCATTCGGAGGTATGGAGGTTGCAACCCCACCCCAATGCATAAAACAGAATATTGCCTTACATCAATTCAGTTTTAAGCAAACTTTCAATGAATTGTAAAAAGAAAAGAAATAAATGGCAAAAAAATTGGCTGCTATTTCCAATATGGCAACAAAATAGGCCTCAGTGGATGTGAGAAAGTGCAGAATGTCTCTCTTGCTCTTGCTCCATCTTACCCTGGCAGTGCATGAAGATTGGAAACATGCTTCTCCCAAACTGTTGATCTGTGTCACTCACTATGGTACATCATAGATTGAAAAAAAGGGAAAAAAAATAACTCTTATGCTCTCGCTGTGTCACACTCATTGAAATATGCAGTTGTACATGAAAAGGGAGATCAGTGCTTTCCATATTCTTACTCTGTTGCACTCACCATGGCACATGGTAACATCAGAAAGACCAAGATGCGCATCTTCCATGCTCTTACTCTGTCTCGCCACTTCAGTGAGAGAATAAGTGAAGCACACTTCTTTCATACTGACTGTCTCTGAGTCAGTGCTTCTGTCTTTTCATGTACAGAATATTTGTGAACCAGCTCTCTGTTCTAACTCTGGCTGCACTGGATTCATACAGGGTGTTACGTGGGCCTGTGCTGTAGCCCATACATCCCTGAACTGGATAAGTAAGTTAGATTAAGCACAAACCTAATTTCATCTGTTTTTTTTTTTTTTAATTTTATAGATTTTATTGAAATCATACAATATTCCAAACAAACAGATCAATTTTTACAAAAATAGAATAGAAAACAAATCAACCCCCACCCCTGAGAAAGACAGCATGGCCAGCAGAGTAAAACTTAAAGCTAGTAAAAATAAATAAATAGATGAATTCATAAGTGAATAAAGATAAATGGGAGAAGAAAAAGAAAAGGGGAGAGAATCTGCTTCCTCAGTGCTTTAAAAGCTTATTCTAAAATGTTATTGATTAGATTATGCCAGGTTTTGAAAAGGTTCTGCACAGATCCTCTATGTGAGAGTTAGATTTTTTCCAATTTTAAATAGTATATAACATCAGTTATCCACTGACGTAAAAGAGGAGAGTTAGGATTCTTCCAATTAGCAAGATAAGTCTATGTGCCAATAGTGTATTAAATGCAATTACAGTTTGTTTGTCCTTCTCCACTTTAAGCCCATCTGGGAGTACATCAAACACAGCTATTAACGGGTTAGGAGGGATTGTGAGACCAAGGCTGTCTGAAAGGCATTTAAAAATTTTGCTCCAGAATGATGTTAATTTGGTGCAAGCCCAAAACATGTGACCCAGTGAGGCTGGAACTTGATTGCAGCGTTCGCAAGTTGGATCTTGCCCTGGAAATATTTTAGACAATTTTAAATGAGACAGATGTTTATTGTAATTTTGAGTTGAATAATTGTATGCTTTGCACATATGGAGCACAAGTGAATTCTCTGCATTGCTACCTTCCACTCCTTTTCTGAGATATTGAGTGAGAGATCCTTTTCCCACTGTCCTCTTGGATCTTTGAAAGGGAGGGACTGTAAAATGTTTTTATATATTGCAGAAGTGCTGTCTGAGTCCTCGAGATTGAGCAATATTTTTCCAGCATAGAGGGAGGTGAGGAAAATTGGGCAGGTTCTGTTTAACAAAGTTTCTAATTTGAAGGTAGTGAAAGAAATGGTTTGCTGGAAAGTTAAATTTGGAATGTAATTGTTTATAGGATGCAAAGACGCTGTCTATGTAAAGATCTCTAAGTGATTTAATCCCAAATGTTTTCCAGATATTAAAAACTGCATGTTTGCAAGGGTGGAAAAAGGTGGTTCTCTTGCAGAGGTGACACAGATAAAAGCTTCTCTATCTTAAAATACTTCCTACATTGGTTCTATATTCTGATTGAGTGAAGCACAATTGGGTTGTTGGTATATTGGAGATAATTTGCATTTATTGGGGCACAAAGCAAGGAATATAAAGAAGTACTTCAGGATTTTATTTTTATTGCAGACCAAGCATGTGTATGTTCATCTATTTGTGTCCATGTACACGTTTTTATAGTTTGTATGTTTGCTGCCCAGTAATAAAATTGATAGTTAGGTAGAGCCATGCCACCTTCTTCCTTAGGTCTTCGTAGGGTCACTCTATAGATGCGTAGATGTTTTGAATTGCAAATAAATAAGGTTATGGTTGAATCTAATTTCTTAAAAAATGATTTATTGATGTATATTGGAATGTTTTGAAATAAAAAGAGGAGCTTCTGAAGGATATTCATCTTAACCATGTTAATTCTTCCAGGTAAATTGAGATGAAGGGTTGACCATCTATGCAAGTCTTGCTTAATTTTTTGCATACAGACAGCAACATTTTGTTGATAAAGAGCTTTATGTTTACTTATGATGTTTACCCCTAGGTATTTAAACTGATCTGCAATGATAAAAGGGAAGGTGTCCAATCTAATATTGTGTGCTTGAGAATTCAGTGGAAAGAGCACACTTTTATTCAAATTAATTCTTAGACCACAAATCTTTTGAAATTCTGTTAGTGCTGTTAGGACTGAAGGAACAGTATTTTGTGGATCTGATATATACAGTACCATATAATAATAATAATAATAACATAATAATAATAATAATTCATTACATTTATATAGCGCTTTTTTATCATCTGCATATAAAGAAAGTTTCTGTTCAAGTCCTTCTCTGATGATCCCTTTTATCTCATAAGCATTTTGACAGTGAACTGCCAGTGGCTCAATGGCGATTGTGAAAAGCAGTGGTGACAGGAAGCATCTTTGTCTGGTACCACGTTCTAGTTTACAGTAGTCTTAATTAATGTTGTTAATACAAACTGAAGTTTTTGGATTGGTATACAGTAGTTTGATCCATGCACAAATGTTTGGGCCAAACCAAAATTTTTCCAATGAAGTGAAAAGGTAGTTCCATTCAATCATATCAAATGCTTTTTCTGCATCCAACAATAATAATATTTGTGGGTGACTTTGCGGGTGAATATATTACATTAAACAGGCGTCGAAGATTGGAAGCTAAGTATCAGCCTTTAATAAATCCAGTTTGATCTATACTAATAAAAGGCAAAGCCCTCACTTACTCACTCACTCACTCACTCACTCACTCACTCACTCATCACTAATTCTCCAACTTCCCATGTAAGTAGAAGGCTGAAATTTGGCAGGCTCATTCCTTACAGCTTACTTACAAAAGTTGGGCAGGTTTCATTTCGAAATTCTACGCGTAATGGTCATAACTGGAACGTATTTTTGTCCATATACTGTAATAGAATGCAGCTCGATAGCCATGGGAGGCGGAGTTTCATATTAAAATATTTAACCAATCACAGTTCGGCTGTCATTTGTTGCTAGGCAGAGAGAATAGACTGCAGCTCGATAGCCGTGGGAGGCAGAGTTTCGTATTAAAGCATTTAACCAAACAAATTTCAGCCATCATTTGTTGCCAGGCAGAGAGGCTTTCACAATCTGTTGTGGAGGCACTCTAACACAGAATAAAAATTGATTAACCTGTTGCTTCAACCAATCGGATTTTGAATTGGTTTCAGTAGGGCCCTCTAGCAGGCGTACGTCAACGTCACCGTATTCAGACCCATTGATTGGATAGAAGCCGATATGAGGAACTGGCCACTGAATGCACTGCAAAGATCGTTGCGTGCACTACGGACAACTTCATGGCAGGATTCTGGACAATATTATTTGCCAGACACAGACCAGATTTCAAGACCACGAAAACCTGATGTTTGTCCCGCTCCTCGAGCCCCAGAAGTTTTGGAAATACAAGAAAAATTTCACGCATGCAGCCTTCTCCACTTTAACACAAGAGCCACGGAGCGCTTTTTGATCTGTCTCCGCTAAAAACAGAACTGACTGTAATGTATGCCATCGATGAATTTGCAGGAAAATCTCCCACTGATCTCCTTGACTTCCTTCATCAGAAAAATCTGACTGAGAGCATGGGGCAGCTGTTCACATTGGTATATTTGGTGAGCATTCCTGTGTACACTGCTTCTGTCGAGCGGACATTTTCAGCCCTAAAGCAAATTGAAACTTATGCCAAAAATACCATAGGGCGGGTTCGCCTTTCAGCAATTGCTTCGATGGCGATAGAAAGTGAGGTTTTGATGGAACTGAAGTGCACGGATAATCCGTACGACAGAGTAATTGAACTGTTTTTGAGGAAAGAGAGGACGATGGATTTTGTTTACAAATAATCCGAATTTTTGTCGAGTAAAATGTTGCGATTTTCCTAAATAATATTGCAAGTTTATGAGTTATTATTGATGTTTGTTTATGTGTGTCGCGGCTGTGGCTGCAGTAGAAAGGACCTTGTTCATCCCTGGTTTGTCTATTCAATAAAGGAATTTATTGTGGCTACAGGAGTTATCTTTTATATATATATACACCCCGATCTACATACTGTCAAATAAATGAACCACATGCCGTAGTGCAACATGAGAGGCTTCGACTCTAGCGCTGACATCCGAGGTTCGATTCCCGAGACGGGGTGCAGTGAGTGTGTACGCCTGATGAGCCCAGAATTAGGGCGAAACACGTGCCGCGTACTGTTTGCATTATTTGACAGTAAAACTATTTCAATATATTCAATATATAAATATCAGCGCTTCCCGATTCATTTTACCCTCACACCCCCTTGGTTTGAGAAGAAGTATGAAAAAATATGAGGTTAACGCAGAAAAACGGATCACCAATTGAAGCCTTATGAATAATGGATACTTTATTCGCCATCAGTAATTGTTTTGGTAAAGCAATACTCAGTGTAATCCTCCTTCCATTTTATAATTTTTTTGCGACTATCCATGATTAAATGAACGGTAAAAAAGTAAGAGGCGAGGTGACTTATTCAGGCAGGCAGGCGACAGCTTAATAGCTCGAATTTGGATATAAGTAGGTTCTATTTAGTCGCCAGAAATATCTTTGGTAGGAATGGATGTTGAATTTAGTCTTTAAATTTCTATGGTGAAGAAAAATTTATGCAATGATGACTAAATTTAACTTACATTCCTACTAAACATATTTCTGTTGACTAAATAAAAATTACTTATATTTAAAATTTAAATAGAACTTGAACAGATACGACAGTTCATAATACCCACGCAGCACTAAGTGCATGTAAGAGCAGGAGTCATCCGTTTTAACAAGCAGCGTACTGCACTGATACGAAATAGCCTGCCCATTTAATTATTTAGGAATGGATAGATAAATTAAGATTGTGTACAAATAATGTTTTTAATTTTTCTTCCTCGATGGATTCTAACACCCCCAGCAACAGCTGCTCGCACCCCAAAGGATATATATAGATATAGATATAGATATAGATATAGATATATAGATTATATAGATAGATATAGATAGATAGATAGATATATATATAATATAGATTGATAGAGATATAGATATATATATGTATATATATATATATGTGTGTGTGTGTATATATGTAGATATGTATGTATATATATATGTGTGTATGTATGTATATATATATATATATATATATATATGACAGCAACACTCATAACAGTGACAAAACAATTACATTGTCAATCATGTTATGTTATTTTTAAAATGTTTCTTTTTCTTTTTCATTACTTCTTTAACACACTACTTCTCAGCTGCGAAGCGTGGGTATTTTGCTAGTCTTGTGATATTACTGAAGGCAGCACTTTCTTTATCCTTCTAGCTAGGATTTTGGAGAGTATCTTAACATTATTATCCATCCATCCATTATCCAACCCATTATATCCTAACTATAGGTTCACAGGGGTCTGCTGGAGCCAATCATTATTCAGAAGTGAAATTGGTCTGTATGATGTACATTGTAAAAAGTCCTTAGTTTGTTTTGGAAAGACGGTGATTAATGCTTGGTGAAAAGTTTGAGGTACAATTTTATTGTCTCTAACTTCTGTAAATGTTGCTAATAAAAGGGGAGCTAGCTGAGTGGAGAATTTCTTGTAAAATTCGGCAGCGTATCCATCAGGGTCACCTCCTTTCCCACTGTGAAGTGACTTTATAGCATCTAGTAATTCTGATAGTGCCAAAGGTTTATCCAATTCCTCTGCACTGAGAGCATCTATTTGTGGTATCTATAATGCATCCAGAAATGCATCATATTGTGTCTTGTCTTCTTTAAACTCAGTAGAATATAATGACTTGTAGTAGTCTCTAAATGTGTGCATTATATTTTTATAGATTATGATTTTGTTTCTGTTTGTGTTGGTGATTGCTGAGATTGCATAGCGAACTTCATGCTTGTGGATTTGTTGAGCTAAGATCTTATTAACTTCATCTGTTTTACCAAATCCTGTAAATCCAGACTTGAGGTTATAAAGGATCAGAGTCTATCCTTGCAGCAATGGCCCAAGGCAGTAACCATTTCTGTTGGGGATCAAGCTTACTAATACACATATCACACTTACTCTTCCTAAGTAAATTAACTGTTTAAGTGGATGTTTCCAGGTCTTAATCTACTAGAGTAAGATTTTTAGGCTTACATTTTAGATTTAAGAGTATACAGTTTTAATAACAGCTAACTCATGCAAGAATCTAAGAATATAATTCTCATTGTCAAAGCGCTATTCATGGAATTGTTGTGGAGGTGGTGAGACTGAAGCGGGCTAACATCTCACGCTTCAAAGTGTTGTGATCCGCTGCCACTTGCTCCTCCAAATCTTAGTAGGCTCTTTGAGCCTCGCCAGACAGAAAGGGGACGAGGAGATGAACTTATTCATGGAGTGGCCACCACTGTCTAGTGGCAGTGTGGTCAAAATTGAGCAGATATACCTGACTTGTAAAATCTCTGCTGCTTTGCTGTGGGTGTCCTGCAGCTGGATTGCCTGGTCTATAAGTCGCTGCACTGCTCCATCTAGATTTACTTGGTCAGCCATCGTGCTGACTATGCCACTTGTGAATGAGTGAAGAATTACAAGTCCGAAGTAAAAACATGTTGGGACACCAAATTGGTTGTCCCCATTCACATCTTCCAAATAATAATTAAAATAGAGGTGCTCCCAGGTGCAAAGGCAATAAAACAGTAGCAACAAATTAATCGCAGTAGGGCTTAAGTTAGGTTCAAGTTCAGGTTTCTGGAATGTTGTCATGCTCTGCTCGCAGAGAGATGTCTTATTTTGCCAATTTACAATATTTTGTGCAAAAACTGAAAGGAGTGAAGTCAGGTGGTGTTGCTGTAGGAAAAGGAGAGGACATGGGTGGCGACAGCACCTCCTTCTTACCCCGAGGTGATACTTACATACCTTAGAGGAGCCCAAAGGATGATCCACAGATACACTTGCGTGACAATGCTTAATTGAATTCAGAGTTGCAGAGAGCCAGAGCCCATTGTAGCCGCATTAGACACAGGGCAGGAGATAACTTTAGACAGAGCACCAGTTCATCATAGTTTGTAAAAATGTAATTACTCTAAAAGGTAAATATAAAAAAAGATAAACAATTAACGAATACAGTCTACCACTAGGGAAAAATTTGTGCTAAAAGAAGGTAGACATTATCATGTATCCAGAAGCATTTCTATATAAGAAAACCAATACAGTAATTGTCTAGGGTAAGTATCCCAAAAAAAAGATTATTTGACCAAGGGTCTAACTTCCCCTCTAAACTACTCAGATTCCATTGCAAGATCAATCATTTGGGGAAATGAAAAGTTTTTGGCTGTACTTTGACAAACAGATTAAATTGTTACTGCACCACATGTCAGATATTTAGGCCCACAAAAACACTTCAAAATGGAATCTTCTAGTAATCTGTCTGAATTGTCACTGCCTATAAAGCTACCATATTGGCAAAGAATTCAATTTTTTTCAAACTTCATTCTATATACTATACAATTTTCAGAAACACACAATTAGAATGGCAGTGAAAGTTCAACAACTTGTGGTAGGTCAGTCAATGAGGTATAAGTTGGATCTGAACCTGCAGTCTTCAATTTAACTTTTAAGCAGCTGCAAGTTACTATGTCTTGTGTGGTTGCTTTTACTTATTCTTTGAACCTGCTTTCTCTATTAAAGGGCTGGGGAACTCATATTTGTCTTAGTAGTTCTAACTGTGACATTGATGCTCATCCACCACACCTACAATTAGTCACACTAACTTAGGGAGAATGTGAAAACTCCTCAATGCTAATGGCTTAGCTAAAAACTAAACATATGTTTTTAGAGCAGTGACTTTTGCCACCTTGCTTTTATTTTGCCCATTCACTTTTTATATGTCTCCATTGTTTTAAAAGATTTAAGGTAAACTCAGACAATGCAGTTTCCAGAGTTGTCGAGAGAAGCAATTAACATACTCTTCATACAAAGAAGGGCTCAATGTTTCTTGCAAATTTCCCTTTGATCATAACAGAATATTGAATATTTTACCGTCTTTAACATAATTATGTTTAGGTGTTTGCTTCATTTGTCTGCGTTCTGGATCCAGTATATATTAATTACCAGTTGTTGTAGATTTATTTACACATTCACAATAGCTCCAAAGGTGTTTTGCCCTGTGTGGATTCTTTCTTATAATATGCATTTCAGTTTCCGTATAAAATTGTCTTTTGACCAGTTCCCTAAATAATGCATTAAATTATCTCTCTCACTTTAATAGCTATTTTGCTTCTTTAGCTTAAAAGTAAGGAAATGTAATTATGACTTGCGGCAAGGGTGGTACAATTCGTGTTTTTGCTGTTAAGCGCACAGTAGTTAGGAGTTTATAAAAAAAAAAAACTGAGTCAAAGTAAAAAAGCAATGTTTTCAAAACCATGGAGACCAAATATTACTTCAGGGATCTGTCTGAGTTTTTTACTTTTTCATTCTTTCTTATTCACACATACATACACATGCACACACAAACTATATATACATATGGTGAGTGGTCATTTTATTAGGTGCACCTGCCATTTCCACACTCTTTGATCAGTGACAACATCATATGAGCTCATGTTGCTGCACACAGATAGTAACAGATCATTTGTGTGTGTGATTCGGAGAAAAAATAGACAAGAATAGACATTAAATAAAATTTGAGCTTGGTCTTGTATTGGCAAGGTAGCGTCTGTCTTCTAGTGTTTGCATTCATTAGCCTCAACAAAAACTATCAAAGCTTAAACAAAAATTCAGTTACTGCCTTTATGTCCGTAGTTGTAAAAGCAGCAACCTACACCAATACACCATGGAAAATCACTGCCAAAATAAGGCATAATTTTTATGTCTTCACCAGTAATGTGTCCAGTAAACTTTAGCTGTCGCATATAAACACCATATACAAAATGAAGAGGTACTAGCAAATAACACAGTGTAACACTTTAACAGAGAAATGACTAAATTTGCCTGAGCACATTCTTCGTCTATGCTGTCTGGCCTGTTATAACAGTGAAATGAATTTTGGAAGGAGGATAAAGGACTTGACTTTGCCATCCCATTACTTGGTTAAGCACATTTCACACAAGACCTCCAAAATTTGGGCTTTGACAACGAAGAGGGCAAAAATGCTTCACACAGCCAAAGAACATGAAGACTACTCTTCCAAATAGTATAATTGCACTGGGTAGAACTAAGACAGAGAGGATGGTGCTAGACATACCATCAAAGAACATAAGGAACATCAATCCTTATGGGGTTTTGTGCATAAAAATGTGAAGATGGACCACTAACACAGGTAACTTTGGTCCTGTATTCAGATCAGGTTAGGTCAGGTTGGGGAGCATACACTGGTACAGCACTTTGCTGCAACCTCCGCACGATGAAACGCCTCGGGATCTCATGCGGCAACCCTCTAGGCACACATGCGGTCCAGTACTACCCTCTGGAAATGACCAACAATCTGCAACAGCCAGGTGTTACGTGGGCATCTCCTTGGCTTGGTCCAGCTGTTTGGATCCTTAACAATGAGGATCATGTAAGCTGGATCACCCTTGGGGAATCACGCCACATAGCCATAGTGCTATATCTGACACTCCCTCTCAATGGAGGCAATGTGTCTCAACCAGGACTTCATGAGCAACCACTTTTTCGACACAAAGTCAAACCAGTGGTACCCAAGGGTGCTCCGAAGAGACAATACCGAAGGAAGCCAATCAATCGTCTCAGATTACTGCATGGCATCCATGTCTCGCAACCATTTAGCAAAACAGGAAGCACAGGGACTTTTTTTGCAGAGATATCTGGAATGCCACACACCCCTTTACAGCGACCTCATGATAAGACCCCCATGCACTCTTTGTCTGCTTATTTCATAGGAGTCACCAGAGACACAAGTTTTACTGCCAAGGCTAGTAAACCAATTGACAAGGTCGACATTCACTGTGCAGGCAGACACACTGCTGATGGCTGAACCCAAGAGGTCATTAAAGGCCTGGACCTTGATAAGAGGAAATATAGAACAGAAATGCAATGGGGTTGCTGTTTATGTCAAGTAGAATTTAAATGCAAGTCCTAGTCCTTTTCAGTTGGACAATGAGCTCCATCTTAGTGAGGACATGTGGCATCACCTGGAAAGCATTAGGGAAAGAGGACTTATTTTAGGATTGTGTTATAGACCAACCAATGCATACACTAATTTCAACAGACATCTTTTTAGTAATATGCATTAAAAAGGCAAGTTTACAGGAGGATATTATAGCCATGTGGGACTTTAATTATCCAAATATTAACTGGGATAACCTTGCAAATGGCTGAGCAAAAGAGCAGGGGCCTCATGTATAACACCGTGCGTAGAACTCGCACTATAACATGGCGTAAGCACAAAAGCCGAAATGTGCTTACGCACAGAAAAATCCAGATGCAGGAATCAGTGCGTACTCCAACTTCCACGTTCTTCCGCTACATAAATCCCGATCAGCGTGAAAAGTAACGCTCATGCACGCGCTTTATGTAACGCCCCAACTCCTCCCAGAATTACGCCTCTTTGAATATGCAAAAGAATATAAATCGCCCTTAAACTCAGCCTTCTGTGAAAAGACAATGGGAAAAGCACGGGGGAAAATATAAGAATTTCAGCGAATACCAAGTGGAGGCAAAGGAAAAACATACTATTTGTTCAAATAAACCGTGGTATAATCAACAAAAGGAAGTTGATCAAGTGACATAGCGTGTTAGAGAGACTTGAAGGATCACGTTCACAAAATTGCACATTAAATAAAAAAGAAGTCACATATCAAAGTCACCGTGAAAAGGCGAGTTCTAGCCCACTGTCTGAGTGTCATATGAAAGCTTATTAGGGTACAGAGAACAAAAGGCACACAGTGGGGAAAAAGCATGAAATGTCAACTTCAATCTCGACATTTCCACTTTAATCACGTAGTTTATTTTGTCATTAAAGTAGAACATCATAAACTTCATCTTAAAATCATTTAATTAACCAGTTTCTCAAATCACATCGTAATTAAAGTAGCACGTTAAATGCTTTGTTTTGTATTTGATCTTCTATGTGCTCTATGTGTGTGAATCACTACTTGCTTCTTAAACCGGCTCTCTTCCTCCAACTGGACACAGAATCCATTACATTCTTGATATTACAGCTCTCTGAATAACTAAAATATTGAGATGTATACGTGATATCATTTTTATGATGATAGGAGTTAACGCACGTTATTAAAGATGGGTTTCACTTCGATGAAATAATTTATTGCAGCAGTACTCAGGGGCGGCTCTAGGCTCGTGGTGGCACTGGGCAGAGGAAGAATCAGTGGCTCCTTTGCCCACCAATGTCAGTAAGGTAGCTTATGCACGGTGCATGGCCACGTCCATTGCAGACACTGCATAGCCGCCTCGTGCTCATGACACAAGCCTTTAACTTTTGCCGAAATTTGTCGCTGCGTTTTTAGCTGTGTTGTTATTTTCTCTTTCTGTTTTATATTCAATATACTGTATATTGGCGTAGCTGCCACTGCAGTCCTTGCTTTTCTTTACCCAAGTAACTGATCGCCACACAATCAGCTCTGTAATAGAAGTTAAGCCATCTGTAAGCTTAGCGCCGATTCTTCAAAACGTTTAAAGAACATTGAAATATCTTCGTAGTACATGTTTAATTATTCTATCCTTCACGACACTCCCAGTGAAGAATATAGATTATTTAAATGAAGTTAAAGTTTTATCTGTATAATTTAATAAACATATTTTGATGCATTTCATCTTAAAAATGATATCATCATCATATGTAAATACACGCTTAATAAAGTGGTGCAGGTTGTGCAATATTATAACTTTAGTGCAAGTTTACAGTGGGGTGATTATACTTATAAGTACTAACAGTTCTACAAGGAGCAATTGATTGAGTGCGTTTAAAGTTCTTGGGATGAAACTGTTTCTGAACCGCGAGGTCCGTACAGGAAAGGCTTTAAAACGTTTTGCAGCATGTCCTTGAAACTGTTTACCGATAATTCTCTTTCCGATCAGCTGCTGCTGTGATTCACACTCAGATACAGTGATATAAATACTCTGAGTGGTGCAGTGAGAGTAATATGGAAAAAGATGATCTGCTGTGGCAACTACTAACGGGAGGAGCTGAAAGAAGAAGAAGAAGAAGAAGAAGGTGCAGTGAGAGTAACAACGCTAAAGCAGTTATGGTATTTGGAATACTATGGCTGTTCCTTGGACCATTATATTGTTGCAAGTTAATTACAATCAGATTCGTTACACTAATAAACAATATGCGGTTAGTTTCAGTGTATTTATAAAGCCGCGTCAGGAAAATAAGTTGTAACCACACAGGAACAGTAGCACTGCTTTGACGCTGGGTGCCACCAGTCTACAAAATCGAGCGGAGAACTTGTGTACAACAAGGTATGAGGTACCGTGGAAAAGTGCGTGGCTTTACACCAAGTGTAGGTTTTATACATCACGATTTGAACGTGGAAAAGTTCTTAAGCAACATTTCTATGCGTATGCACCATTTATACATGAGGCCCCTGGAGTTTTTAGAAGTAATCAGTGACTGTTTTTAACACAGTATATTAAAGCACCAAAGTGATGTGAAGCTTGTCTGGATTTAGCATTTTGTAATACTCAAGATAGAATTGAGGGTGAAGAGGTGATTGAACCACTAGGGTCAAGTAACCATAATATAATTCTGTACAGTTCTCACTGTTTTGTAAGAGTGTGAATGCAAGTACTAAAATTGTTAAATTTAACATTAGTAGGGCAAATTTTGAGCAGAATTTTTTACATGTAATGCAGGACAGGTACATACCAAAATCTGGAAAAACAACTCCACAGTGGGTTAATAAAGAGGTAAAAAAGAAGCTGCATAGGAAAAAACAGCTGTATAAGGCATATAAGACTAATAACTCCAAAGTGAATCGTAGGGATACGAGAACATGAGGCCAACCATTAAGAAGGATATTAGGGAGGCTAAAAGACAATTGGAGAGGAATATAGCAGATAAGGTGAAAGGCGGCACTAAGAGATTCTTTCAGTATTTTAGTAGTAAAAGAACAGTCAATGCGGAAGTGAAGTGCATCAGGAAGAGTAAAGGGGAATTAAAAGATACATTTTTTGATTCAAGCAAAAGGAGCATTAGATTAAAGTGTTAAATTAAGATTCATCCCGACAAACAAAAATAATTTTATTCTTTAGCGGCCAAGCACCAATGTCTGTAATTTGCAAAGTAATATGACATATTTTTTTTCAGGAAAAGTAGCTCTTGTTTTATGTCAAATGTCTGTTCTGCTGCAATTTTCTCTTTGTTGATTTTTGGTGTTTTACATTGGTTGAATCTCAAAGCAACAGACATTGTAAAACCATGCTGTAAAAGAAGACACAAACAAAGATGAAGAGTTGATACCCCATATAATTAGATAAACAATAAACAAATAAAGCATGGAATCAATGCGGAATAGACTTTTCAGACTGAGGTACTCAATTGAAGTGAAACAAGATGGATGATTTCCGGGTTATGAGTTCACAAGGCAGGAAAAGGAGGGTCCAGGCAGATGGACACAGAAGTGTCATCAGAGATGGAGTGGAGGTCAATCTTCTGTTCTATATAGGGAAGAGAATACAAGGCATTAGTACACAGAACCAATCCCTGGTTCATCTGGGAACTACCATCACCAAAGCCCTTAAACTGTCTTTCATGTGCATGCACATGACAATGCATGATTTTAGTCATGCAGCCATTGTACAAAAAAATCTGAACTTAATTTTTTTTAAATTTGTAACCCCATCCCAGTTTTGGAATTTCGCCACATTCTTACCAGAGCCCATCCTAATGATACACAGTATAATATATCTTAAAGATGGTCAAGTTGTGCAGCCAGGCATTGTCAGAGCCTGTGTATATGGTTGTAGGTATCAGGGAAGCCTATTGTACCAACATTGGGCTCAAGAGGAGATTAAGTGACAGCATACAAATTAATCTCAGTGGATTTCAATTTCCCGTTTATCTACTAATTATTTACAACAAGGATAGTATATAGATGATGAAAATTGTTTTGAGCATTTCTAGAAAAAGCACCACCTCTTTTTAGCAGCATTAGTTAAATTTATTAACACTTCAACTTGAAGTTAGCCTGACTTCACATTCCCAAGTGTGATCATCTCTTGGCAGGAGGGTGTCATATTTGAAACATTTGTACACAGCATTAAATATAACTGTCTCAGGTCCACCCTCATCATACAGAATAACTTTCGGACAACAATTAAAACTGTTACTTTGTCAGTTCAATTTTGTTGTTAATTTGTATTTAAGGAACTGGTACAGATTTGGCTATCATTCCAAATCCATAAATATGTATTTCCTAAAATTATTTTGACACATCCTATGACATACAGTTGTGCTTGTAAATTTACATACTCTGGCAGAATTTGTGAAATATTGGCCATTGTTTGGAAAATATAAGTAATTGTGCAGAAAGCTTTCCTTAGGGAGCTAGCACAGGCGAAGCAATTTATTATCACATAGTTGTTTGTGCCCTTTTTAAATCATAATGATAACTGAAATCACCCAAATGGGCCTAATCAAAAGTTTGCATTCCTTTGAATGTTGGGGCTGATAATATACACACAAGTTGAAACACACAGGTTCAGATTAAGGGACATTAAGGGAGAATTTCCACACCTCACCTATGACCTCTTTGATTGTAATCAGTGTCTGTGTATAAATAGTCAATTGAAATTCACGCAGAGCTACACAAACTTTGCTGGATATCAAGCCATGGGGAAAGCAAAAGAACTGTCAAAGACCTGTGAGAAGAGGTTGTTGATTTGTATAAATCAGTAAAAGTATATGAAAAGATATCCAGAGATCTGAAAATGCCTATCAGTAGTGTTAGAACTCTGATAAAAAAGTGGAAAGTTAGGGGTTCTGTGGTTACCAAGCCACGGTCAGGTAGACCAGCCATGATTTCAGCCACAACTGCCAGGATCATTTGTCGAGCTGCCAAGGAAAACCCACAAGCCACTTCAGCTGAGATACAAGCTTTCTCTGCAGACAAGTGGTGTTGCTGTTTCAAGATATAGGAATAAGGAGGTACTTGAACAACAATGGACTGCACTGTTGGGTTGCAAGCAAAAAGCCTTTACTGTGCCAATGCCACAAAACAGCCCACTTGCAATGTGCCCAACAGTATCTAGACAGGCCTCAAAACCTTTGGAAGAAAGTCCTTTGGAGTGACAGACCAGAATTGAACTTTATAGTCACAACAATAAATGCTATGTTTTGAAGAGGATGCAACAAGGCCCATGACAAAAAGTATACCATCCCTACTATGAAGCATGGAGGTGGATCTCTGATGTTCTGGGGTAACTTAGTGAAACCTGATGGCAAGATGAATGCAACATGTTACCAGAAAATATTGGTGGACAACTTGCATTCATCAATTGGGAATCTGTGCGTGGGATACACATGGATCTTCCAGCATGACAATGAACCAAAACTGAAGGCCAAGTTGACCCTTCGGTGTCTATAGCAGAGAAAAGTGAAGGTGCTCGATTGGCCATCACAGTCTCCTGACCTCAATTTCATTGAGCCACTTTGGGGAGATCTCAAATGTGCTGTTCAGGCAAGACAACCCAATAATTTACAAGACCTGGAGGCTTTTTGACAAGAAATATGGCCAGCTCTACTACCTGAGAAAATTAAGGGCCTCATCCACAACTGTCACAAAAGACTGCATGCCATCATTGATGCGAAAGGGGCAATACACAGTTTTAAGAACTAACTATGCAAAAATTTTGAAATTGGATCATCTCATTATTTTCCTTATTACTATATTTTTTAATGATTGTGCCTGTGATGACTTATAGTTTAACTTAGATTCCACTATAAATAAATTAAAATCTTTTGCCTGATCAGTTATCTTTTCTTTAATGTATGGTACAGATCTTACAAATTCTGCCAGGGTATGCAAACTTATCAGCACAACTGTAAGGAAGCTTGCCCTTGTAAATGCATTTATCAACAGAATCCTAGTGAACGTACAGTATAAGGAAGCGTTAAAAACATTTTTTTTTCTAGTTATAGTCCATAAAGGTGGCATGATGATCAAACTTTACCTATTTGTCCGATGACAAAAAAAGAGCTGATCACACTAAAACAACGATCCTATACAATTGCTCTGCGGGATTACTGCAGTGTTACAGTATGCCAGAAGAAACATATATACAGTATACACTTCTAACAAGCCATTAAAGTCATATTTAAATTATTAATATGGTCAGCTTTTATTTAAATAGCAAAGCAATCAACCACAATTTTTGTTGAGTGCTAAGAGATTCTCGGATTTTAATCCCCCAGCATTCAACTAACCTGAACACTGAAGAAGATTTATTAGACTTTTGATTATTTCATCAGAGATACTCCTTATGTAGAATTACTATCCAACATGATTTTCTGTTGTGTAGAGTAAGCAGGGTCCTGCCCTCCAGCTGCTCAAATGCTGAGGGTGTTGCACAATGTGAATATAATCTGCTGTTTTATATAATTAAGGTAACTGCTTGCTGACAAGTTATATTCAGTGTTTTATTACAGCCCTTTTTTTTCTTGTACAGTTGGTCTCATAAGAAATGTGTGTTGAGACATGTATGTGTCAGAACAATCAGGTCTGTGTCATTTTAGTCTAATCTGTGCTGTGGAGAGTTCCTCCTCTTTACAGCTTGCTGGAGGTTGAGGTTTTGTTGCCTTAGACATCTGAAGAGTAGCATATTTGGAAAATAATTCAATGACAGATGATGTAAATTCTTCTGAGGTGAGAACGTTTGAAGTCTTTGGCACTGAAGGTAAATTATATTCTTTATTAAAAGTACATTGACTTTCTCAATGGGTTTTAGTATTGTTTGCTATTTTAAGAAATTGATGCTTTTAATTGTAACTTGCTGGTTTGTCTAAATTAAATTGATTGTTTTCAAAGTGCATTTCAGGGATACCAAAACTCATTGCACATTTTAAAATTACTTCAGTCGTTGCTCTGGGTCTCAAATACTTGTATTATATTTGATTACATAATGTAAGTGGGGAAGCCTAAAAGCAATTCCCTGCTTTTATAGAAGCAGCAGGACACAGACAACGAATACATGAAAGACTCTTAATAACTGTGTCAGCTTTGAGAGGAGATTTTATTAGCTTTGTAATTTTACTTTATAGGACCTGGTTTAAGTTCTCTCACTGTCTGTGCTGAGTTTACACATTCTCCCTTTATCTAAAATTCTGGTTTTCTCCCACTTTGCAAAGGTGTGCAGATTAGGCTGATTGGTGCTTCTTAGATGGCCCAGTTTAAGTAATTGTGGGTGTCTGCGTGAATGTTCCTGCAATGTACTGGCACACCATCTGGTATGGTATCTTGACTTGAGCCTATCACTGCCAGGATAGGCTTAAGTTGCCCACGAACCTGTAATGAAAAAAGTCTTGAAAATGAAGGGATTTTATTATGGAGAAAATATTCAGATCTGTCTATTTTATGTTGTAATTACACTTTGGAGGTGGAAAGATAACACCTATTTTTTTAGTAATACCTCACCCTCTACTATGAGTTTAGCTCATGGTGTCTTGTACTCTCCTCTTTTGTTATAGTAGTGTAAGGAAAAGTTTGGAATATTGCATTTATTTTTTCAGTCATGCATCGATAAAGCAAATTATCATTATTATTCATTTGTGTATAATGCAAAAAAATACTTTTACGTTTTTATTATAAATTTTCTATAAATCTGTTGTACCAGTTGGCATTTGGGTTTGACTGTTAGATTAGTACCTGTTTCAACAAAGTATTCCTAGGAGCCATGGCACACCCTTACAAAAGCAGGCTAAGACAGCCAAGTGTCTAACCGCATCCATGGGGTGGAGAAAGCCAGGAACGCCCTGCATCCTAGCATGTTCATGGAGGCCTACAATGGGGAATTTAATGAAGTGCAGAAGCCTGTAAGAAGAAATAAAAAAAGTTCCTATATTCTGCATCTTGGCTTACACTGTTTTGTAACTTATGACCCATCTGTTGGCCACTGACTTATACCTTCAAACTTCAGACTGCTCTAATTTTATTTTAGCAATTCTATGTTCATATTATCACTCGTAACACTTTTATTGCCTACTCACTGTTTATTGTAACATATTGAAGTATATAGGGGCCGAATGGTGGTGTAAACTTTAACAATGCTGCCTGACATCTCCCAAAAACTGAATTTTGCCTGTGTCTGTCTGATATTTTGCACATTGTCCCAATTCCTGCATGCGTTTTCCTACCATGCCTCCGTCAGTTCTAAATAATTCCTATAAGAGATGGTGTGTACTCTACCTGCTCTGTTCCCAATGCTGGCCAAATAGGCTCCAGCTATGTAGTAGGCACTATTTGGAATGAACAGATTGAATAAAAAGGATGAAGAGATTGTATATTAACGTATATTAAAATTCTTGTTTTTGCATCTGTACGTTTTATATCTGGCACAGTGTGACTTTCCCAAGATAGTGTTTCTTCTGTCAGTGAGGAGAAAATAAAGGGAGAGAGAGAACATTGGAGCGGTCTAGATGAGAGCAGGCCATTCAGCCCAACAAAGCTTGCCAGTCCTATCCACTGATGGGGGGATTGGGTGGGGGTGTGGTATAGCGGGTCCACACCTCAGAAAGAGTGGTTGTTTTAATAAATAATCAATTGGCTGGCTCATTCTTTGTGGGTGTGCTCACACGGCTGTGGCGTGTTGGTGGAGTACTTGGGACAAGACGCACCTGCACGTGAAGGTGTGGTCTTTCTCAGATGCTTCATCAGCTTCCTATGGTGTGGGACTGAGACGTTGCACCCATGGAGCCTTATAAAAATGAGCCAGCAGAGAGAAACGGAGAAAGAATGTAAGAAATGGGAGTGGAGGTTAACATAGAATCCCTGGAGCCTACGAAAAAACTCGTAATCCCAAGCCACCTTGAATTCCTTCACACCTTTCCATCGGTGTCTTTTGTTTTGTAAATGTGTCAGTCAGCACAAACAGCAAGCAGCCTGCTATCTCGCCCCCCCCAACACACTGCCACAGCTCAACTCGGGCAAAAAAGTTCTCCTACATCAAGTCTTGTTTGTCTGTGTGTGAAGTGCCTGGAGTTGTATATGGTAAATAATATATTGTTATATGGAACACATGCATTTCATGTGTATTCCGTGTCTACAACAATCTATGTAAATGTAGGATGACAGGAAATGCAAGAAATGTTGAACACATAGCTAAAAGAGAAACCATTTTTTATGTTATAGTACTAACGACAAAATTTTGACATGAAGTGTATATCGTGTGAAGTCCAAATATCAAATAAACACTTTCACAAAAGGTACACATATAACAAAACATGTGTGCTTTTATTCAATAATTTAACCAAAGAAAAAGAAATCGGGTTAGGGTACGATGCAGACACGATCGCTTGGTTAGTGCAGCTGTAAAAACTGCTGAGTCATAATCAAGAGGTAGCGGGTTCAATTCTGGCTTCTTCCCAGAATTACTGTTTTGAGTAATGAGCTGCTCTTATTGTTACAATTATACAATACAAACATTTGATTTGAGTCTGTAACAGCTGGTGTAAGTAAATGGCACTTGTAAAGGTTAGCTTTTTTTTTATTCAGTTTTATTCTCTTAGTCATATTCACACTCCCCCCAATCTGACACTGCTGTTTTCAAATAAAGATGTGCTATAACAGAGATGAACTCGGATAAGGGTGTACATTAGAGAAAGAGAACAGAAGCCCTCCCTGCAAGAAATGGCCAGTCACACATAAGAACAATGCAGCTGCACCAGGTGTAAAGGTGAAAGATGGCATTGTTTGGATGCCACACATATCCTTCAATGAAACAGCAGGGTATGCAGAGCTCACCAAGGTATCATGCAACGTTCTGTTTGTGATTATGTTTTGTGATGGTCTTTATATGAAAAGCATTTATATGTTACTTATATAAAACCCACATTGAATGTTATTTACCTATATTTATTTACTTATCTTCCTTTGTCAGCATACCTGTGTTGATAAAACACATGAAGCTCTGCAGTCTACTTGTGACTTTATGCAATAGGAATATAAGTAAATAAATATAGGTAAGTAACATTCAATAAAATAAAGTCCAAACTGAAAGTAAAAGCTAAAAGTAAAACCAATTTCCACATAGCTGAGAATCCAAAAAGAAAAATATATACTCCAAAAGTAAAATGCATTAAGATTAGAAAAAATTTAACTGACACGTTTAACACCCAGAAGATAATTACTTCTCCAAAGGGGGAAACATTAAAAGAGTCTTCTACTTAGGTAGATAACCTCCTTCTGCTTTGTATGGTCAGTTAATTATTTATAGAAGAATGGTTTCACTACCTGCCTAGTCACTGTTCCTTGAGTTGAACAGTCACTGAAAATCTTGTTAAACATACCAAAAGTCAGTCCTATCTCAGTGTCACTGGAATCTCTTCAAGTCATGATATTAAGCATGGCGATATGTTAATTACTTAGCTACCTGAATAACCTGTGATGTTCAGAAGCCCCTGCTTTATATGAGGTGAAACCTTTATTTTTTCAGAGCTCTGGCAGTTTTTTTGTGCCTGTGTTTTATTTTATTTTTCATTTTCTCTTTTTTATTTTATTTTGAAAAAAATGTTTCAGTATTTCTTTGGTTCTGAGTCAATATTGGACTCATGTGTATAACATGGTCAAGACCTATCACTGTATATCAGTTTATAGAGAATAATATACCAAAATGTATAGTACAAATGTGTGCACTTTTAAAATTGTAGTCCTTGTTCCCATTGAAATTTTGCAGTGCTATATTCTAGAGTGATGCTGTACAACTAATGTGTACTACCTTTTATTGGTGCATTATTCATCTTAGAAGAATATGTTGTTATTGCAGTTCTCATTTGGCAAACATAAAGGAAATCCCAAAACAAAATTTTCATGTAGTATGGATATGGATATGGACTTATGGAGTTTTCAAGGGAAAAAGAGCATTGTGAACTTAAAATTGCTTCAGCTGCTCTTCCATTAGCAACAATACAAGTTGTGTCCCAATGTAAATGCACATCATTGTCCATATTGTATTATGACTGATGATGGAATTTTGTGTGCATTTCATACGTAAACTGCTTAAAATATCATTAGGACCCTCTCATTATTGTTTAGTTCATTATTAAAATATAAAGTATGTATACATTTTTCAGAGCTCAACTTTGTGCATTGAATTTTAAAAAATGTTGTACTATGCTGTCCTATAACTTCCTTCTACTATAAATGGAATTGCTTTATTGTAAATATTAACAAATTGAGTTTGTTCTGAAGTATGAAATACAGTATATTCATTTTTACATTGTTCTGTGAAACCTTTTTTGCATCCTTAACTGTTCTGTTAAGTTAAAAGAACATTAGCGATGTTAGATTAAAGAGATGGTTAGTAGCAAGAACAACTATATGCAAACATCCTATACTCCAGCACAAAACAGTCCTTTCGTTCAGTTTACAAACTACAATATAAAACAATATTAGGCCCAGACCACTAAAAAAAATGCAACCAGCCATTAAAGGATTTGAATACCATTTTGGGTCTTATATTCATATATATTATTAATCAAATGTAACAGACTGTATTGCTCGCACACTCAACACCAGAATAAAGCATCATCAAAGCAGACAGCCCATGTATGTACAGTATAAGTGCAGGACACACAGCTAACCAACAAGAGAGACAAAAGTAATAACTCTCCTTATTTAGTCTTGTCTGAGCCCATGTCATCCACCGTGGTCAAATTTGGTGCCTGTGATTCAGTACAACTCTGCTTGGCGCCTTCTTCACAGCTAATGCCAGATCAAGCTTTGTTACTACCACTTTGTAGCTGAATTCTGTCAACAATGTGGGCATCTTGCAGTGCAAGATAGATAGGTAGATAGATAGATCTTTTTTTTTCCCAGGAGCTCAGAGAAATAAAGAATAAGGGTCCCTTCCAATCTTGTATGTACAGTCAACCCTCGTTTATCACAGTTAATCCGTTCCAGACTCTGCCGCGATAAATGAATTTCCGCGAAGTAGGATTCTTTATTTATAAATCGAATATTTTCGCAGTTAGAGCATAGAAAACCTGTTTACGACCTTCTAAATACAGTAATCCCTCCTCGATCGCGGGGGTTGCGTTCCAGACCCCCCCGCGATAGGTGAAAATCTGCGAAGTAGAAACCATATGTTTGTATGGTTATTTTTATATATTTTAAGCCCTTATAAACTCTCCCACACTGTTAACATTATTAGAGCCCACTAGACATGAAATAACACCCTTTAGTCAAACGTTTAAACTGTGCTTAATTACAAGACAGAGATGGCAGTTCTTTCTCACAATTAAAAGAATGCAAACATATCTTATATTCAAAGGAGCACCGTAAAGAGCAGATAATGTCAGCTAAGAAAAGCAAACAATCAAAAAATCAATACGTGCTTTTAAGTATACAGAAGCACTGCGATAAAGCGGCATTTTGTAGAGGAGCGTCCTATCTTCTAGGCAAACAGCCACTGTGTAAACAGCCCCCTCTGCTCACACCCCCTCCGTCAGGCAGAGAGAGTGAGAGAGACAGAGAGAAGCAAACAAAACAAGCGTCACGCGGGAAGCATATCTTATAGCATTGAGGAGTTTTAGTTAATATGTAATACATGCTCTGATTGGGTAGCTTCTAAGCCATCCGCCAATTGCGTCCCTTGTATGAAATCAACTGGGCAATCAAACTGAGGAAGCATGTAACCTAAATTAAAAGACCCATTGTCCGCAGAAAGCGGCGAACCAGCGGAAAATCCGTGATATATATTTAGATGTGCTTACATTTAAAATCCGCGATAGAGTGAAGCCGCGAAAGTCGAAGCGCGATATAGCGAGGGATTACTGTAATTAAAGTAGTGGGGAGGGGGGCAATTTAAGACATTTTCTAATTTCCATAATATAATATTTAGAAAATGATGTAATCTTCTATATACTTTGGTTATCTAAGACTAGCAGAATACCCGCGCTTCGCAGCGGAGAAGTAGTGTGTTAAAGAAGGTACGAAAAAGAAAAGGAAAAATTTTAAAAATAACGTAACATGATTGTTAATGTAATTGTTTTGTCATTGATATGAGTGTTGTTCTCATATCTATCTATATATATATCTATCTATCGATCTATCTATCTATCTATCTATCTATCTATCTATCTATATATATATATAGCAAAATACCAGCTTGCAGCGAGAAGTAGTGTGTTAAAGAAGGAAAGAGAAAGAAAAGGAAACATTTTGAAAATAACGTAACATGATTGTCAATGTAATTGTTTTGTGTATTTGGTGGCAGCGTCACAAAGTTATTTTCGTCTAGCTGCATCAGAAAATGTACCACGACGTCTGACATGCCTCCTTTTACTGTTTTATCACAGCTTGGATTGTTGCTGTCATATATATATATATATATATATATATATATATATATATATATATATATATATATATATATATATACACACACACATACACATACATACACATATACATACATACACATATATATATATATATACACACATATACATACACACACACAAATTATATATATGTGTGTATGTATGTATGTGTATATATATATATATATATATATATATATATAATCTAGATAGGGGTGTGTGTGTGTATATATATATATATACACATACATACATATATATACACATATATATACTTGTGTGTATGTTTGTATGTGTCTATATGTGTGTGTATAGCTTTGGTCACTGATTGCAAGGGACAAATAATAAAATGTAGTCTATAAGTTATTAAACAGTAAAACATTAACGTTTTAAGAAGTACAGGTACATTGAGCACTACTGGAGTGGTTGGGTAAACTACATTTTAAAGACTGTGTAACACAACAGATAAGTAACTAACAGCAGCTAAAATGTATATGGATCATCTCTCGGTAGTAGATCCCTTTTGAAAGGCGCTACACGACGGCTGTGGTATAGAAATTACATTTTCTATGTGAACTTTCAAATTTGTGCCTCTGGTAATGTGCCTTACCGGCAATTAAAGAAAATTATTTTTGTGTCCTTTGCAATGTTAAGAGAGAAAGGCTTTGGTTTGGGATAAAAGGAAAAAAGGTGTAAAGAAAGGAAAGTTGCCTTTCCTTTTATATAGTATAGAGATGTGTTCGCTGACGATATGAGCATCTTCTGGGGACAGTCGCAGTGGGTCTTGTGTAGACTGGTGAGACGTCCCGCCATTAATCGGCTGTGATGGCACTGTCAGTCTTCCACTCCTGTGCGTATCTTCATAATCCGAGCTGAGGGCCTCATAATCGTATACGTGCAAAAGAAAGTGTGAATCGCCTTAATATTATTTTGCCGTGGTGTAGAAAAGGGGTCCCGTGTTTGCACTTGTCTGGGCTATAGCGCAGGGGGAGGAAGAAAAAAATTAAAAGTGCTCACTTTGACTTAAGGCAGAAGCGCAGTCAGCGTCTCAAAGGCCGGCACAGCTATGCACGCGCTGGCTGCTCGACTTTTGCTGGGCAGGAGACCCCTTTGTACACACGTTCATGATATCAAAAGTCTCAGCGTTCTTTGGAGGTAATTCATATATTATATATATATAGCAAAATACCCGCCTACTAGCGGAGAAGTAGTGTGTTAAAGAAGTAATGAAAAGAAAAGGAAACCTTTTAATAATAACGTAACATGATTGACATTGTCATGAGTGTTGCTGTCATATAAATGCCTGCCTAAATAAGTCACCCTCGCTTTGCTCTTACTTTTTTACCGTTCATTTAATCATGGCTAGTGGCGGAAAACTTATAAAATGGAAGGAGGATGGCTTTACCAAAACAAATATTGATGGCGAATCGATTATTCATAAAGCTTGAATTGGTGATCTGTTTTTCTGTGTTAACCTCATATTTTTCATACTTCTTCTCAAACTAAGGTGGTGCGAGGGTAAAATGAATCGGGATACGGTGATCAATGTAATCGGTGTACCAGGAAATCATGCATTGACAAAAGCTCCCCTTTGCTTGTAATGCAAAGTGTGATTAAATGCATTATTTTTAACGTTAAGGAGCACATGCATCGAAGCTTCTCAGCTGTGCTTGTGCTAAGAACGAAATGAGATGAATGGGAGGGTGATGATGACGTGACTCCCCCACCCGCCTTAACTGTCAATCCCCACAAACACAGTCTCTCGGAATTTGCATAAGCACACCCCTTCACCTACAATTTTAACTTAGTTACAAAGTGATCAAAACTCTCGTTTATATCCTGCGTCCTCTCATTAAACTTGTATCCCGCATTCCCGTGGGCATGTGAAACGCCAGCGGTAGCCTGTCTATGAACTTAATTTAAAGTTTAGGTTTGCACCTTGCTTTCTTTCCGAGGTAGCAGGACTCATGAATATGGTAGTATATGTCACTCGCTCGCTTCTTATTGTTTTTCGCTGCCTTCTCAATTATAAAATGCAAGTTTTCTTAAGCGCTTTTTGGAGGTCTTCCTGATTTTCTACGCACTGCGTTGACAGTCAGTTCACGTGATTACGTGGGAGGCGTGATGATGTCACACGAAACTCCGCCCCCCACGTCTTTCCAGCTAAACTCTATTACAGTTAATGGAGAAAAATACCTTCCAGTTATGACCATTAGGCTTGAATTTCGAAATGAAACCTGCCCAACTTTTGTAAGTAAGCTGTAAGGAATGAGCCTGCCAAATTTCAGCCTTCTACCTACACGGGAAGTTGGAGAATTAGTGATGAGTCAGTGAGTGAGTGAGTGAGTGAGTGAGTGAGTGAGTGAGTGAGGGCTTTGCCTTTTATTAGTATAGATAACGTTAAATTACTATAAGCATTGACTGACATGTCTGGGAGTAAAACACCTGCTTGAAAGGTGCCTGTTCATTGAAAAATCTCCTATTCAGTTATTTATGAATCCACAAGTTTATATATTTAAATTATTAGTGGATGGTCTTTGCAAACTTGATGACCGCCCACAATGGCAGGTCTACCTGGAAATTACATTTGTCTGATACTTTTTCCTTTTTACTTTCTAGTAAAGTACTTTACTATTTTTTTATGTTTTGGTATTTCTAAGTGAATTACAGCTTTTCTTGTTGTTTCAGAATACAGAGCATATAATGTACAACACCAAACTGTAGGTGGCGGGTTACATTCTCAATAGGTGCTACCTAGCTAACAAAGAAAACATAAATCAATTATAACCATTAATAAAACAAAGCATTAAAAATCAAAAGCAGTGAGAAAAAAGAAGAATTGTTGAGGAGCCAGAAAAACTGTTTTTTATTTTAAGGTAGACGGGATAAGACTTAGGTTATGCCACTCTGTTGGTAGGCATATAAATTTAGAGCCTTGCTGTTATTTCTTCTTCCACATAGGGTAAGGACTTTGTCCTACTGTATCTACAACCTGGGCCAATAGACTATTAATGGAGCAGAACAGCAAGATGTCATTGAGGACCAACGGAAGGAAACATTACAGATCTCAGGCACCTGTTAGGGAAACAAGAGGCCTGTTTATTTTTGGTGTAAGGCCCCACACCTTCATTTGTCTATTTTTTTTGGTCCTGTTTGCAGCAGAATGATGATCACATTCCTAACATAACAATCAGTACAACATTCTCAGATATTTTAATTGAATTTGAAGTGATTGACAGCCAGAGTCTAACCTGGCAGCACTGTGTGCAAGGCATGGAAACAGTGGATGCAGTGTTTGTCCATTGTAGAGCCTACTCATGCACATACCGACACTAACACTAACACATGGATCTGGAATCGCCCCTCATCCTAAATGTTCAAGCCAAAAAAAAGGCCTGGAAGTCTTTAGTGATTTTAAATGTTCCAACTGTAAAATGAAACAAAAAAAAAATCTAAAAAATAGTGTTTATAATCCTGCCCATGTAATTCTATCATATTTAAAACAGGGTTTAACAAAACACCTGAAGTGTGAGAGTTCCAGTCTTGTGTGTTGGAGGCACAGGAGGCAGGAGTGGCACTAACGTTGTTTCAGTCGACATGCCGTGGCATATATTATAAACTTGACTTCGGGCAAGAAGTCTCTTGATACACAATTAATGTAGGTGTCAATAACCATATTACATGCAGTACTTTCTCTGTGAGTCAAAATTTTTCTGTGATGACTCTGATGAGCTCTAGAGGGCAAGGCAAATATTTCTATTTTGAGGGGATTTGTAGCATGAGTTTAATAATATACAGATTAAACAAGCCATAAAGGATTTAAATTTGCACAGCTAACACATATTTGGAGGTGATTTTCCAAATTATGAAAGCAAAGATGCTAAAAAAAATAGGAAGAAGTCTCACTTTTTTTTAAAGACTCAAATACAACTCTTATTTAGAAAAAGGTTACAATGAATGAGAAATTTCTGGAAAGTCAACAAAGTTTTATATTTGCATGATACATATATTAATTATATGTTTGCAGCCACCGATAAAAATGACAAAATATATTTTGCCCAATCAGAATGTCATCTTGAGTATATGGACTGTACCATCTGTAGGCTGTAACCTATTAATTGTTCTCTGAAGAAGGCCCATTTGTAATATTCTGATATTTCCTTATTTCAGTTTTAGTTAACTATACCTTTGGCAGTTTACTGCTTACCATTTCACCATTTTAGATCATTCATTGCATTTTAACTAATTAAATTTAAAGATACACACACACAAATCCTCAGTTTTTCCAGTTTAACTCTTACTTCATAATATTTAAAATTGTTCAGTTCACAATAAATGGATTTTGGGGCATTGTTAATTTCAGTGATGTACAAATATCTTCCTCATATTTAAACAATATTTGTTAGTGAATTCTGGAAAAAAAGTCCTTTAAAACTGACCCGTGAAAGCAATGTCCTTATTGTGTTACTTGATCTGGGGTTACTGCAGTATCTTGGAGTTATGCATCTTTCTAAGTGTTTCAAAGTGCAAAATTGGAAATGTATTGTTCTTAGTTGTTATTATTACATCATTGAAAAGTATTTTTGTCATTTAAAAACCTATATTTCCATAACTATGCACTCAATTAATGCAAACCTGTCTCCAAATTGTTGCAGTAATCAATCAAAATAGATCAAATGGTGCAAATTAAAAATTTTATGTTGCTGTTGTAAGTTTGAAAATTATTGTCTAATGGGCAACTTGTATTCTTGTTTGCTCATTGGAAGTGATGACCATTTATTTATATTTTGTGAAGCCTCCTGACTCCAACTGAAAGTTACTTTGTTCTTTGAAGTTTTTTTTTCAGCTTAGTTAATCACTATCATGGAACGCCACATCTATTTTAGGGACATCCTTAAATTATGTAAATATATCTTGAGATAGTTGAGAGATATCTTGAGAGATAACTTTAAATACCTAGTGATGTTTTTCCAAAATAAATATTAATTTAAATAATTTAATGAAATATTAAAAGCAATCCTCTTTAATAAATCCCCTGTGTGCGTCCAGGTGTCCGTGTGTGTCTTTTGGTGAAGTGCGCATACGCAAGGCTCAGTGCAACACGCATGACCGGCACCGTGGACGCACACACACTAGAAGCTGGGCACACAGTGAATGGCGTAGCCGCAGCCGCGCATGATAAGCAAATATAGGACAGCTTTGCTGGGGAGAGTGCTGATTGGGTAGTCGCGGCCGTGCATGATAAGCAAATAAAGGACAGTATTGCTGGGGAGAGTGCTGATTGGGTAGTCGCGGCCACGCACATAAAATCCAATGCTGGGGAGACGCCACACATACTGCCCCGTGCATGTTTACTAACTAACTATCTACTAACAACATGCCACCCAAAAAAAAGGACACATCAAGTAGGACAAAAGACACAGACACTTAAATCGTATATAAGCAACATCTCCTGGAAGAACAGTCAGCTCAGCAAGTAAACATCAACAAAAGAAAGGCTGAAAGACAAAGAAAAATACGAGCAAACAGATCGATTGAAAAAAAGAAAATGAGTGTCGGAATATTCCCCGTGTTGATTTGGCTCTATCCTCTACTAATTTACCCTTTACCGTAAGAAGGCAACAATTTCCAGTTACATTAGCCTTTGCCATAACAATTAATAAAGCTCAAAGGCAAACCTTAGAAAAAGTTGGTATTTACTCGCCAGAACCATATGTTGTTGTCAACGTTGTAGATGGTCCTGAACAAGGCAAACTGTTGCCAAACTCAGACAGAGTATTTACAAAAAATGTTGTCTATATTGAAATTTTATTGAAAAATGTCCTGAGGTAAAAAAATAAAAACATTTTCCTAAATATCTTCTTCAGATATTGTGTATTACAGATTATTATAAAGTTTTACACTAAGGCAATATTAATTATACTTACTGTATTGTCATATACGTTTCTATTTTATTTTTAATATTTTACTTTAGGCTTCTTGCAAAAATATTTTTAACAAAAAAATTAAGAGAACAAACAAAATGAGGTCAGGGTCCCTTGCCATTTAATATAGACTGTTCCTAATAATGTTTATGCAATACTGTTCTAGCACCCGTTATTGTAACGGGCTTAATGTCTAGTTTAATATAATATCTGAATTGAATGAGTTAAATATATATTTCAAATACACTGCTGAATAAGACATCTGTGGTAATTTCACTTCATCTTGAACTGATTTATAGTCATCTATCAATATTTTTGAGGTATCTTTAAAGCATTATTAAAAAACTAGGTTATTGCTTAAATATCTCTTTATATCCCTTACTGCACTTTTAAATATATCTTTAAATGATTCACAGATACACTTAAATCACTTTTTCTTAATTTAAAGGTATCTATGAATGATTTACAGATACCTTTAAATCACTGCCTGTTTAAACTTGCTCTTCATTCATTTACATATATCCACAAATTGTTACATATGTATTTAAAGATGTCAGTAAATAAATTATAGATACACTTAAATAACTTTCTGTCTGTTTAAAGATAAATATGGGATATGCAACAACATCTATTTATTTATTGAAAACAATACAGGTCCCGAATATACTGATTTATTATATATGTAGTACAACATTACTATACCAGACATTAACTAAGTTTTCCCAATATGTCTTCCAGATACTTTTTTTTAAAGCTATTAAGGTTTCTGTTTCAACTGCATGACTTTGTAGTTTGTTTCAGATTCCCTTGAGTTTTTGTGTAAAGAACTGCTTCCTGTCTTCAGTCTTAAGTGTATTTTCCCTTAATTTCCACTGGTATCTTCAAGTGCTTGCAACCTTTCTGAAAATGCATAAAAAGTGAAATGTGCATCCTGTCAGCCTCCATTTAATTTCCTTTGTGTAAAAAATTTGAAGAACACACACACTCACCAAAGAACATGCAAATGTATAATGTGCCTTCAACAACAGACCTAGTATTTGGGCAAAATGATCAGCACTGTGAATGCAGTTAAAGTAAATGTGGTATTATTTAAGGCAGTAGCACACTTAAATACTTTATACAGAAAAAAGCATTTTGTGAATGCATGAAAATGTACAGGGTTATGCTGCTTAAAGGGTGCCATTTTACTTTGTTAAATTAATAATATTTACTCATGTAAGATAACCTTGAATGGGTGAAATTGGTAACATGTTTTCATAATAGTTTAGGATAAAATCTACAAAACCAAATTGCTATTTAGAGATAGCTCAAGTCATGTATAATTCATTTTGCTCAGATATTTTTATTTTCACATTTGATATGTTTAAATCCATTTAGAGATTCCTCTAGTTTGTGAATTTTTTTTGCTGTAGACTACCTTTATATTTTCTTCTAATTGTTAGAAGACAAAACTACAATAGAAATAAGTATCTTTCTGAATTTAAAAGTGAAGCTCAAAACTCACTATTGCCAAGATCTGCCTATAAAGCTTGGGAAAAATATTCTAATTATTCAAAAGATTTAGCTAATTATCTTAATTAATGAAAAATTCCTTTAAAATATTTTAGTAAGCATTGCATTTATTTATCTAATGCCCTGGAGAGTTGGGGATTATTAGGCCAAGGTCTCTAAGACTGCAGCTACATCTGACTTTGTATTTGATTTTCTGTCTTCCAATTGACCATGAATCCCCGGAGAGGTTTATTTTCTCCAGGAATGCTGGAGTTTTTTTTTTTCCTCTTCTCATTTGCAAACTAGCCATAGTTCAACAATTAATTAATTGACAGTTATTGTTAGTTACTGTGTTAAAAAGTTTCAACTGCTTTGCTTTCCTGTGTGTTTAAACAATCCTTTGTCTTTATTTGTACTAAGTCTGTCATTTTTAAAATTCATACTTGTATTGTATCTGAGAACTTGTCACTTGTTATTTCGAATTGAAACTGAATTTTCCTTGCTGTTTTTGTCAGTCATTCGTGGATAGTGTTTATTCATCAAACCTGAAAGTACAAATATTTAATGATACTCAAACTTTACATTCCTTTAATGTGTTTTGGAGAGAATATGATGTTGTTTTTCAATTTTAATGGTTGTACCTTCAGTGTTCCAAACTGTTATGTAAGATTTTAAAATGGTCTTCTGAAAGCAGTGATGAGCATAAAGAGGTTTTTGGGATTTTAAAACTCAAAATTGGAGAGCATATGAATTCCAATAAAGAAAAGAACTTACAAGGAGAAGTATTAATCATTATTATAATTTGTTATCTGCAACTCTATGCATATGTCAAACATATGCAGGCCAGGCTTACTAGAGACTGTGTTGGCTTGGTATAAGTGAACCATCCTTGTGATCCTTCCAAGTTAATTCCTGGTTGCTTACAGATTAGTTCCTGCCTTAAGCCTGATGCTGATGGGATATGCTACAACTCACATCTCTCACTTTATTACTGATATAATGCAACTATATAGTGCTTATCTATAATGTGATCAATTTAAAAATAACCTAGTTAAAGCCTATTGTTTAGCCTAGAAGTAGAATTTTTTAAAGAAAGGATAAAGGAGATTTAGGGCAATGAGACATTGTCCTAAATCTTTGGGTTGTATAGTTCAAACACTTAATTCCTAAAAGCAATGTGTATGTTTAATACAGTTCTTGCTCTAGATATGAGATGTTGGCAGTAGGATGTTTTATGTAATGTTGGAGACAGGTCTGCTCTGAGTATAAGAACAAGTATGTGCCAATCTATTGCTTTAGGCAAAAAGAGACATTGTTTTCTGCTCAAGCCTGGCACAAATTAAAGGTTTATTGAATTTATAAATTGCTGCTAGGCTAGGGTTGTTTTTTTTTTTTTTTTGCTTCCTTAATTTAAATGACAGAACATTTTTTGGAAGAATAGAAAACTCTAAAATCATTTTCATTAAAAAGACAGACACCTGTCTGCATGCTTTTACTTGTGAGTTACTTTAATTGCAGGGATAGAGCACCTTCACGAACTAGGCCAAGAAGATGCCTTTTTCAAAATATGCTGTATGTATTTTTCTAGAAACTATTAAAGGACAAGCAGGGGTGCAGCTCTAGAAAAAGGGTACAGCAGAACCCTAAGGGAGAAGCAAAAGACCCATAATGTTGTGTACCTGTTAGCAGCTATAAGATACTGGTAAAAGTCCATTTAGTAAAGCAGGATAACTCCAAAGTAAATAAATTGCATGCAGAAAAAGAAAAACATCTTTAGAATATCTTAATGTAGAAAAGGCTTCCTTGAAGTTAAACTTTCATTGCCATTGCCTTTTTGTAATTGTAAAGTGGCATAGTTACATTGATATTATTTTTTTTTCATCATCAGTCAGCCAAAAAGACCAGAAAATGTGAAAAGTTAGACATATTAAAATAAAAAAAAGTTTTAGTGGGAGGATGGTTTTGTTTTTAGAGAGGCAACCTGTCATTCTATACTGTTTTGCAGATCTGTTAATTCAAAATCGTATGTGTACAGTATAAATCACAAATATGTTCAGTAAACCATTACTACTCTTATTGCATCAGCTGACAGTTGCTGTGCTTTTGCAAAGAAGAGTCCTCATTTTAGAAAAAAAATACTGAAGGTGAACTGACCTCTTGCCTTATAAACTTCTGGGCACAATTGCCAAATTAAATCCTTCTATATGACATAATTCTAGAGAAGAAAAAATATTTTATTAGGTGTTTTATAAACTTTTAGTGATATTAGAGATTCAGAAGATAACAATATGTAACCACCTAGGAAAGATATATTATAAGAAAATGTAGATAAATTAATGAAATATTATATTATGATCATTTTTAAGTAGTTAATTTACATATTTTGCTATACAAAAGTGTTACATTTGATTTTTGTTTAATGTAAATTTAATTCGAAAGAGTTTCACAAAAGGAGCAGACATTAAACATGGACCAGTCATGTTCTAACATGTTGATTGCAATTACTAGTCTGCTGTGTCTTTAATGACTCAAGATGAGCACATTCCATTTCTAACAAGCCCCTTAAATGCCTTCTCAGTCATTCATCTCAGTTGTTCATTCATGGTTTTACAGAATTTGGTCTCATCATCTACCTTCTCCTTTCTGTCTTCCAGAGTATTAAAAAAAAGCTTAAAAATACTTTTCTAAAATATTGCAGAGTTAAAATAAGTGTCTATCTGTCCATCTAGTCCTGATGGTCATTTATCTTGATAAATGTTGCTCAGTGAGTCAAAGGTTTAAGGGCAGTATTGGGCATAAGGCTGATGATATTGTATTATTCTATAATATTTTCCAAATAAGCACTTGGTTGACCTGTGTACATTTAATACAATAGCTACATAGCTGTCAATACTGAGCATATTCACTTGCGATTCCAATACCACAGAATATATTTTTTTCAAGCCAATGTGGTGCAAAATTAATTTCCAATAGGAATTGTTCAATAGGAAAAATTCTGATTGTAATTCATTTACATAATCCGCATCATACATGGTATTGCTGATGATAGCTATTCCTATGAAGCAAGATGTAAAAGTTCACACTGCCTTTAATTTGCATCACAAAAAAATCAAACAGTAGTCACTTGAATGGGCACTGTCTTTTAGTCCCCAAGACAGAAATGAAAAGTTCAGGGTGCTGCAAATGCCCAAAGTTATTGTGAAACACCGTGTGGCTAAAGGGTCTGCCCAAGCAACACTGAAACAGGCCAGTGGCACCAGACATAAAGAGAATTTCTCAATCTCCAAAAATAAATATTTTCTAGATAATGAAATTTAATTGAGCATATCATAGAAATTGGAAAAATAAAATATTATGACAACTAAGTAAAGTTAACAAGTTAAGTTAAAAAAAACTTTTTAACAATATGTTGAATTACTGAAACAATTTTACTACTTATTACACTCATTACATTACAGAGAGAGAGAGAGAGAAAGAAAGCTGCATCCTAATAAATGAAACGGAAAGGTTTCTCTTACAGCCTATATGCTGACACCATGCTGTCACCAATATGTATTACTTTAGAATGCCTAGCTATGAATTATTTAAATGTCTTCAAGTGGATGAAATGCGGCTAGTAATAGATTAGATCATTACTGACTTAAACGTATCTGTAACCGCAAGGGGATCAAAATATTTTACAGTATAATCCAGAGCTATAAATTACAGTTCTTGTCAGTTTAATCCTGTCTTTAGTGTGTATAGTGCAGTATAGAAGGAAAGAAAAATAAGAAACAGTACTAAAAAACTAAGGAACTACATTCGCTAAAGGGGATGCAGTCTGAAACCCAGAAATGTCAACATTCAAAACGAAGAAAATCTCCAATCAGTTTTCTCAAGCACCATACTTTCAGCAGCATATAGCTATAGTGATGTCAGTAGCTTATGAGAATTCATTATGAACAAACAAAACATGCTGCCAAATGATAAGGAAGTAATGAATAATGCATGTTCAAATTTAAGAGCTAGAATTGCTCAACAGCTGCCATACCTGTACTGATCGACCCTTCCCCGAATGCTGGAGGGCAGCTACACCCATCTGACACACCCAGCCGGTTAATTCTATCCGACAAGCGTTCTGCATTTGCCGTGCCCCTTAATCACTGCGTTATGTAAATGCATTTATATAACAATGGTAGCGTATTGGCTATTTCAAAAATATTTTGCTGTATGCAAATATTTCTTTGTACCTATAATAAAAAGCCGGTTGAATACTGCGCAGCTATGTGGGGCATTCTTCGCGTTTATTTTTAGACAGTTATGTACGCTTGTGTTGAATTTTTAAACATTCGCTCTCATAGAAGAAAAACAAACAAATAAAATTATATTCGGATATTCTTTTCCGCGGAATTATTATTGAGAAAGTGGTCAGTTTCTGGTAAAGAAAAGGGGTGGAGCCGGGCGCTTTGACTATCTCCCATCGGTAATTTGAAGGCGCCCAGCTATCCTGTGCACCACGACAATGTTTTAGTTCAAACTTGGTCAGAGACTTAATCATGGTAAGCACATTTTTTCTTATACTACGAGTTTATTTTAAGTATTACTTGTTTTGATATTCGTTTACTTTGACTTAAAAGCGTAAATGGTGCACAGTTCAAGACTCGGCATGCATTTCAACGCCTAACTCGCCCCCTGCCAGGATCGAAATTCCTGAGCGAGGGAGGATGGATCCACCAGTGAGGCAGTCACTCACATAAAGGAAATGTTTAGTCCTGATTGTTTTTATAATTATTTATTACGTTGTCGGCTGTCACATGCATTGCTGTGTCACTCACACCTGGAGAAAGAACATTTTTTGTAGGATAATTCCAAATAGTACAATTTTAGAATTTTTGCCAATATGTATGGTCTATGAGAAGAATATACGTTTTTAAGGCTGTGTCCTTTTTTCTGTGGTTAATATACTTGCACACCAGCTAGGAGATGATATAAATGATATAAAGTTATGGATGCACACCGAGTAAGAAGAAAAGATATAATTTCCAAAGAGTAAAGTCTAATAGTGTACCATTTTTGTAAATAATATACTTCTTATGCATTCTACTACATCTTTAGATTTGTAAACCTTAGTGTTGTTTGGTGTTGTGACTTTAGTCTGTGTGATTAGGCAGCACAAAAGTGCAGTGGGTAGCTTTTCCACCTCTGTGTTTGAAACCCGGTCAAATCCTGGTATGTGTGCCTTTCTTTTTGTGCGGTGTTTACAAGATCTCATCTCATTTTTGTGGGAGTCTTTGCAGTGTAGAAAGAACATACTTTTGATTTCACTGGAAAATTTAAACTGACCAAAAGTGGGTGAGGGCGCCATGCGATACTACCAGTCTGTTCAAGTTTGGTTCCACCTTAGTGCCAGATGCTACAGAACCAGGCTTGGCACACCGCACCTTTGTACTGCATAAATCAATTTCAATAAATGGAAGACTTTTACACAATTTGCCTTCTCATACATTATTTGTTTTTCCTTTTTAAAGCTGTCATTTTCTTTTTTAATTTTTTGTAAACATTTTGAGCAAACACGAATGAGTTCAAGTATTTTCATTACAAAATGTCAAATTAAACTTAAGCTTAAACCCTAAATTTGTTTTCCTAACATGGAAACTGACAGTAGAATTATTTACAGTATTAATTAAATTAAATGTTGAAATTAGCTTCTCACTGAGAGACTTGTTGGAACAAAATTAGTATTAAATAAATTTTAAGGAACTACAGTATATGAGGAACCTGAAGCACAGTCATTGTTGTACATTATAAAATCATGTATTTTATGTTAACAGTCAAAAAGGCATATTATAGCAATCATGTCATCATTTTCTAACCCGCTTCAGCCAGACCAGAGGCATGGGGGGTGCTGGAACCTATCCCAGCAAGGCTACGGCACAAGGCAGGAACAAACCCAGGACAGGGTGCCAGTCCATTTCTGGTAAACACATCCACACACCAAACACACACTTGAGCCAATTTAGTGTTACGAATACACCCAACCTGCATGTCTTTGGACAGTAGGAGGAAACCCACACTTACACAGGTAGAAAATGCAACCCGGAACTCAAAACCTGGTCTCCTTATTGTGAGGCAGCAGTACTAAAATTGCACCTCTGTGCAAGCCTATATGTTGTAGCAGCTCTTTAATGATAATGATTTTTCAGTGACATTTAGGAGATGACCTAAAAAAAGTAATGTGCCTCAGTTACGACCCATTACTTTTTATTTTATATGTATTTATCCAGTTTAGGGTTGTTAGAGGCCAGAAGCTACTGTAATGGCACAAAGGTCCAAGGCAAGAACCAGCAACAGATGTGGGAAACACAATACAGTCATGATATTGCCTTTTAAAAAGTATTTATCCCATGGAAGTTTTCTCATTTAATTGTTATACTACATTAAATCATAGTGGATTCAATTATTTTGTGTTTTATATTTGTAATTAATTCAGACTACTTTGCAGTTATCTGTTTTGACTTTGACATTATGTTTATCAGTCAGAAAAATTAAATCCACAGTAATTTAATGTTGAATAATAATAGAATTTGAAAACATTCAAGGAGGAGAATACTTTTTATAGTCACTATAGCTCATATATATGTGTACAAAAATCATGTGGACACTGGGATAACACGCAAACTATATACAGATACTGATCAAACTGAAGATAAGGTTCAGGGGTCAGATTTATAAAATTTGGGTATGCACAAAAACAGGACAGAAACGTGCATAGGCAATTTTCCTTGTTAAAGATAGCATTTATAAAAGAAAACTTGATTGGATAACATGCATATATTTATGGCAACTCTGACCCATACATATGCTATATTTAGAAGAAACTGAGAAATGATGACACTGTTGATCAAGTAGAGAAATGAGGCCAAGCCAGGTAAATTACCACTCACACACACAATAATTTATATTACCGCACTGTTATTATAATGAGCTTTACATTAATTTTCTTTGCAGACGCTTTTATTCAAAGCAACTTACAAAAGAGGTAAACATAATTAGGTAACATTAGGCTAGGGCCGGTTTGCTCTGCAAGTGTAGTAGGACAGGTAAAAAAAGTTAATTGCCACAAGTGAGAAGATATAATAACTAATAAAATGTATATTTAATGGAAAATGACACACTGTAGGATCAAGCCCAAGAGTTAGTGATTTCTACTTCACGCTCAGAACATGTACGCGCCCGCATCATGGCTGCCACGCGTTCCTAGCGTTCATTTCACGCGTCCTCTGAGCAGGTCCTCAGAAATTAGCACCACACGTGCGCGAGTTGCAGTACTAGCAAAAAGTCAGGGGGCGCAGTGTGCTAAAAGTCAGAACGTGATGACAGTGTCTCTGTTTACTATCTACATGTGACAGAAAGCCTCTATGCAGATCCTACGGGATGAATGCTTCGATGTGGTGAAGCAAAATGCCGACATACAGATGCATTCGTGGTGCTTTTATATTCAAGCGTCGCATATTCCCGATCGTAATGACATGGTACATTTTAAGTCTCACATACCATCTTTTGTGCTGTCTTTTTTTTTTTTTTTTTTTTGCAACTTAACAACAGCAACATAATGTATAGCGCTGTATTTGAGCCACTGTGAAAAAAAATAAAGGACACAGTGAAAATGTGTATTTTGTGATTAAAGTGGAAATTTCGGCTTTAATCTCGAAATGTCCACTTTAACCTCGTAGTTTATTTTATCATTAATGCAGACCATCGTAAACGTCATCCCAGTTTTTAATCGCTACGAGCTTCTTGGACCTGACAGCAGCGGCAAGCAGCAATAGATTACCACACAGAACAAATTTATATGTATGATATTCCAACTCTCTGCACATTTAGAATCTTTAGATTTGTACTTGATACCACTTTCATGATGAAATGCATTAAAGTGTGTATGTTACATTTTACATATAATTTCATTTAAATAATGAATACTGTTAATAATTACACACATGGGGGGAATAATTACACACATGGGGGTGTCACGGTGGTGGAGTGATAGCACTGCTGTCTCGCAGGGAGTTATGTTCCTGGTATTTCCTGCTTGTATTCCACACTGTGCTCCGGTTTCCTTCCAAAGATATGCAGATTTGAGGATTTGGTGCCGCTAAAATGACGCTAGTTTATGCGAGTGCTTGTATTCACCTTGCGATGAGCTGAGGCCTCGTCCAGGGATTGTTTCTCACTCTGCCCAATGCTTGCTGGAATGGACACATCCCTGGAATGATGGATTTAATCAATAAACATAATTTTCAGAGATATTGAGGTAAGGTGTCATCAGAATTTAATGAGTGTTCTAGGCAATTCACAACACAGAGAAGCCGAACATGTTCTCACCGTGATAATATCTCGCACTGCCACCTGGTGGATTCCTCCAGATTTACGTAAAGTACGTGCGCAAGTATGAACACTACAACACTTGCGTAGCAGGAGTGTCCGCTGCAGCATGCGTCGTGTCGCGTGAAGTATAACTCTGGCCTTAGGAGTCAGCCCATGTGAGAGCAGTCCTACTGATGCCCAGGTTATTGAAGGTGGCAAGATGGATGTCGTGGTTGACTGTGTCAAAGGCAGAAGAGAGATCCAATGGATGAAGACTGATGACATGATGGTGGCTCTAGCAAGTCATAGCTGGTTGACCACAGTCAGTAGAGCCATCACGGTTGAATGGTTCCTCTTGAAGCCAGACTGGTTGACATTGAGCAATCTATTCTGTATAAGGAAGGAAGTGACCTGTTGGAAGCATCAAATTCAAGTGTTTTGGAAAGAAAGGAAAGGAGAGAGATAGGTCTGTATTTGTTAAATTGGGATGGATCAAGTGTTTTTTTTTTATTTGAGAAGTGTGGTCATCAGAGAGCATTTGAAGATGGTAGGAAATGTACATGAGTTGAGTGAGGTGTCAATGATGTGTGTAATTGAAAAAATGAAGAGGGAGAGATGGCCTGAAGGAAATTTGAGGTAATAAGGTCAAGTGGACAGGTAGTGGGTGATTGGAGAGTTTAGAAACATCAGTGGCAGAGAGTAAAGAGAATGTGGAGAATGTTGGGTGATGCTGATGAGGAGGCATAATAAGTACCAGTGAGAGTGAGAACTGACTGCTGATAGCAGCCACCCTATCCTGAAAAAGGGTGGCAAAGTCATCAGCAGACAAGGAAGTTGGGTGAGGAGGTGGAAGAGGGTAAAGAAAGGATGTGAAAACAAAGTACAGAGAGAAAGTGTTGGTGGTGTTATTAATTCTGGTCTGATAGAACCTTACCTTAGTGCTGATGGTGGCAGAAGAAAAAGATGCAAGAAGGGACTGTTCCTTAGCCAGGTCTGTTGGAAACTTTGGCATCCTCCACATACTTTCAACTGAGCTCGGTCTGCTGATTGTGGAGTTCTTCACAAAGCCAGGGACAGGAGGGTCTTTTGCATGCAGGCCTAGAAGAGAGGGGATAAAAATTGTCAAGACAAGAGAACAGAGTTGAGCATAGGGTGTCTATGGCAGTATTGGTGTGAAGAGAGGAGAAGTCATCAGGAGGAGGGAGGGCAGAGGAGACTATGGAAGATTAATGGGTGGGAGAGAGGGAGTGGAGGTAATAACGGAAGGATACAGTGGGTGGAGGAGAAGAGTGAGAAGAGGAAAGCAGCAGAAAGTACTGAATGGAAAAAGTGTTCAGACGTGTGTAGAGGAGTGACAGATGCATTTGTGGAAGTGCAGTTGTATGAGAGAACGAGGTCAAGCAGTTTGCTAGCCTTGTGAGGCGGTGGAGGTGTGGAGCTGTGTGATGTTGAAGGAGGAAATAAGAGCGAGAAAGTCAGCAGTAGGAGGGCTGTCCAGGTGGATGTTCAGGTCCCCGAGGATCTGGGAGGGAAGAGGCCAGTCCATTCAGCTCAACAAGGAAGTTCCAGAGCAAACCGGGAGGGTGATAAATAACAACAAGGTTTATGTTAATTGGAAAAGAGACAGTAATTGTATGGTACTCACAAGTAGTGAAGTTGCATACGTTACCCTAGGGGATGAATTACCAGTTCTTACACATAAGGATACCTGTCTCACCACTCCTACTATTGGAGTGGCAGGAATTGGAGAAGTTGAAGGCAGACAGAGCCACCACTTGGAGACTCCTTTGGGTGGCAAAAGCTGTTGTAAGAACGACACTATATAGCGCCCGACTCGACACAGATTAGACACAGGAGGCACGTATAAAATTAAATACATTTTTTATTTTTCTGTAGCTGTGAGACACGTTCTCCCCGTGTCTCACTAGCTCAACACAGTCCCAAGCACACAATAAACACTTTCTTTTTCTCACTCCACCACTCCTCACCAAGCTTCGTCCTCCTTCCAGCCGACTCTGGCTCCTGAGTGGTAGTCGCTGGCTCCCTTTATAGTTCACCTGGAAGTGCTCCAGGTGCTTGATCCCTCATTTCCTGCTTCACTTCCGGGTGTAACGGAGTGGCTGCCCACACGGGCTCAGGAGTCCCAAATACAGCGCCCCCTTGTGGTACCTGCTGGACCCAACAGGGCTGCACCCAACTCCAATTCCCAGGATGCCCTGCGGGAACCCGATACACTGTTTCACCCCAGGGAGGTGGCCAACTAGCATTCAGGGGGAGGTATTGCAACGTCCATGGCTGTTCCCCCTGAATATAGTGTGCAGGGGCGTCCCGGATAGGTAAGGGCGCCAAGCCCCTGTCACACTGTATTAAAATCTGCTTTGCTGACCACACACTAACAGTTCCACAAGTTAAAGGAGAAGAGGGTGTCTAAAGTGGTGGCTTGACGCAGCAGATTAAGGCTGTCTGGATTTCTTCCTCTCCTGTTAAAGGGGTGATAGAAGTGTCATGTATTAATAACATGAATGTATTGTTGACACATGCTGAAGACAACTTTGAAAGGAAAGGAAAAAAGTAGTGTCCATTGCCTTGTCTGCTGTCCTTGCTCGTTAGACCCCCACAGGTAGACTCGTGGTCTTTACACAAGTAGGTCTTCACACGAGGAGGGCTACACATGAGTACTGATCAATACTAGGCAGTAAGCAGGCAAACAAAGAAAGATCCGGTCAATCATTATACTTAAAGCAAAATGATAAACAGTAAAATCAACTTAATAATGATAATAACTACGCATGGATAACTATTTGCAATGCACAACTACAAATCAATAATAGAAATCCAAACCTGAAAACACGTATCTCTCTCGAAACAGACACCTATAAACCAAGAAGTTAATTGAATGACTTTGAGCTATTCTCTTGAAACTATCTGCTGAATTGGGGTTAGCATTAGAAAGACTGCTCAAAATCAGGCTGTAAAAGTTGATATCCAGTGTGGATGCTCAACCTGGCCAGGACACCCAAAGAAGGGAAGGATGAGTGAAGGCAGCTACTGTGGGACACTGCCTCTCCCAAGACGCCAGATGGCGAGTTCCCTGCAGCATAGCAGTGCCCCGGATTACTGCAGGGCACCATGGGATTTGGATTGCGGCTTCTCAGCCCTGGTGGATACCATGGGTGCCGCCAAGAGACACTGCAGGGGGACCTGGAGATTCGTTTTCCTTTCCATAGCCAGGAAATACTATCGAGTCACAGGGACAGAAGCCCTAAAGTACTTCTGGGCTGAAGAAAAAAGCAAGTTCTCCATCTGACCCGGAAGTGCTTCTCCTCTTCTGTTCACGTGCCTTGCCAGCACTTCCGGGTCAAAGACTATATAAAGGACTGTTGGAGACCCAGCAAGCGAGCTGCAGTTGGGAGGGGTGTGACGGAGCTTGCAGTGAACTGTGATGGAGAAAAGAATTGTGTTTTTGGTATCGATTTAATTGTGTTTATTGTGGCTGTGGTGCTTTGAAGGCACTGTGTAAGAAGAAATAGTTAAAAGAATACTTCTTGGTGCTTTTACCGTGTCCATGTCTGTGTATTGGGTTTAATGGGGCCACAGCACCTCCAAGCATCTTACACCAGGTTTTAGGAAAAGTTGGCTTTCTGGCAACAGGCACCTACCAGAAGGGGACTGGCTGAGAGGTCAGGAGTATCTCAGCCAAACTTTAGCTCCATCACGCCCACAACAGTGTCTAGTTTTCCTAACATGTTCATGGCAATTGATTGCAATCATATAGCAATAAGGGCAACAAGCAAGAATGAAGCTGGTTTTGTTAACTGTAAGCAGATATGTTCTATTAATGCACAAGTCATCTGTGATACCAAGATGAGTTTTGCGGCATAGATCAACCCATAATTCATTTATTTTGTGACAGAATTGAAGTTGCAACTGCCTGGTTGCAACTTACATATTCTTTCTGAGAGTGATTGTTTTTATTTGAGATACTCTGGTTGCTACACCACGTTTAAATAATATTTGTCTTCCATTAATTGAATACTGTAAATAGGGACCAGCATGATTGAATACGAGAATAGACTTGCATCCACTTCCAGAGTTCATTCCCACCATGTACTCACCTTCCTGTGACTTGGGTTAAAAATTAATGGGTGTATAGATTTCACAAATTATTTGGTTTAATCAAACAACTTTTGGTTGGATGAGTTAATGATTCGATCGTAATGCCTATGTATGGTATTAAAATAAATTACTTTTCCAATAGTATGAATTTAGTATGACTTAACTCAGGTTAAAGTGTTTTTTTTAACATACTCTAACTGTATTTATTCACTTCAGTGTTGTAGGGGGTTGGAACTTATCTATGTAACTTCAGAGACAAAGCAGGAACAAACTATGAATAGGGTGGCACGCTAGTCATCTATGCTCATTCTGGTCATCTTCCATCTCCACTGGTAGCAAAAAGCAGTAATGAAATACTTTTACTTGGTATCATGCAGTTTACTGTACTTTACTAAAGTAATTAAGTAATGAGTCATCTCACACTAGTGTTCCAAAATACAGTGGTACCTCGGTATACGTCCGCTTTGGAATAAGTCCAACTTGGTATATGTCCTGTTTGGACACGATAAATTTTGCTTGGTATACGACCTTTGTTTGGAATACAACTCGCGTGCTACCCTTGTTTACCTCTCCCAAGACAAAGCCACAATTGCCCACGAGCGTCAGTGCGCCAGTTGCTAGCATTCAGTGAACAACCCGTGCTATAACTCTCTGTGAATTTTCACGTGTGTGGTATAGCGGGTCCACAGCTCCTGTCAAAGGCCAGTTTTAAAATAAACAATCATCGCGTTCGCGGCTTGGTGAGGTGGCTTGGTGGCTCTGCAAGTGGATAGTATTGGGCTGAAGCGGTTCTCAGGGCGATTCGCAATGTGGGCATTTCTCACCTAAGTGCACAGGTGACAGACCATTCACATTCGTGATTGTTCCTGGGGCTGCTGATTTCAGCTGCCATTCCCTCTTGATAAACAGAAGCGTGAGTCGGCTAGAAGGGGAGGAAAAAGAAAAAGAGAAAGAAAAAAAGAATAGACGGACGGGGGGTTGCAGGAGAGAGAGCGCGAGCGCAGAGGCAGGCTCGCGTTTTTAGCTGAACAGGGAGCCTGAGTGTTGGATCAACACCCGGGGAATAGTAGTAGTGGTCACTCCCACTGAGTGATCATGGAGCGGGATTGACCGGAAGGAGGTTGCTGTGGATCCCAAGTCGCTGTCAGGAGGACCCTACCGGAGCCAGGGATCGGAGAGGTGAACTGAACAGCTGAAGTAGGCAGAGTGAAGGTCAGCTGCAAGTAGGGCGACTCCCCTGTTGAGAAGCCCAAAGGGGGGAAGCAGGGGGGCTGCCAGGTAAAAAGGTACTGGGCTTTTTGTTGTGTGTGTTTTTTTTTTAAAGAATGCTTCCTGCTGTATTTTAACCTTATTGTTTTTAAGAAGACTTTTTTTCTATTGTTTTTAACCTCCACGTTTAACTTCTGATTTTGTGGATTTATTTATTGGAACTTTGGACACTGCACTTTAATTTGAACACCTTGTTTTGTTGATTGTTTTAATAAAACCACTTTGCACTTTTTCACCATCCCGTGCTTTGTTGTGCCTCACTGCTAAGCTCATCTGTAACATTACCGACGGTGTAGGGTTCAAGGGCTCCCAGACAGCAGATGGGAGCATACAGCAAACCCGCATCGTCACAATGTGATTTTGTGTTTTTTCACGTAAATTTGAATTGATTGTTGAAAAGTATGAAGGTGGCATGCGTATCCGGGACGTGGTTGCTGCATACCGTATGCCGAGAATGACAGTATCTACGATTGTGAAAAACAGAGACGTTATTAAAAAGTAAAGTGAGGTTAAATTTTCATTTATTTCATCTAATTGCTTTTGTATTTATGTATTTTAGTATTAAGCAGTATTTAAATTTTATACAGCCCAATCAATGTATAATATGCCAATAACAATAGGATTTTTTTTCATGGGAACGGATTAATAATTTTTCCATTATTTCTTATGGGAAAAATTTGTTTGGTATACGTCCTGTTTGGTATAAGTCCAAGGACCTGGAATGGATTAAGGACGTATATCGAGGTACCACTGTATATATGTATATATTTGCTATTTACAACACCATGACTTATCTTTCCCAAGGGAAAGGGAAGAATCCTTACCTCTCACCCTTAGTGAGAGGGTGACAAGCACTGACATCTGGGAGAGGCTCGGAGTAGATTCACTGACCCTCCGCATCAAGAGGAGCAAACTGAGGTGATTCACGCATCTGATATGGATGCCACTTGGATACCTCCAGGCAGAAATTTTATAGGCGCATGCAGCTGGCAGGAGACCCTTGGGAAGACCCAGGGTCCATTGGAAGGATTATATCTCCCTACCTATTTATTATAGCTTAGTGCATTTCCCTAGCATATTTCCAATTTTCTTTTGAAATTATTGTACAGTACCACATACTGCCATATTATAAAAAATACTTTGTTTGCAAGCTCTGTAGCTGAAGATGATGATTATGGTGGTCAATACTACTTTTGATCATCTGTCACTTAGATTAGATGGTTTGCCTACTTGCTCATTTTAATAGTACAATAAAGTATTCTTTTATCTTACCCCAGGGTGACTTTCATCTAAGTCTCTGACCCACTTCTGAGTACAGATGCAACACTATTTTTGCTACAAGAATACTAGAGCTTCTTTTAGGTATCCAAGTGTTACTGCACCCTATAGTTTTCAATTATTATTCAAGAAACACTACATTTCCATTGGTGCCCTATGTTTGTCTAAACCAGTTCCTGCTTCCTCATCCAAAGACCATATAATAAATGGGAAGTCAATCAAGCTCTTTCCAACCCTTCTAGGCTTCATTTTCTTTCTGTGTCTTTCTGTCTCACTCACACACACTCATTGTTAGGCAACTGTTAGATTACCTGCTCTCAGCTTCTCAAGCTGAATTCAAATGCAAAGGTAGACACACCGAAGCATTGTTCTGGGTGAGTCACTCGATCATTAAGCATAAGAAGTCCTTCCAAGATGGAGAGATGATAAAAGAGGCCTTCGTTGAGACAGATGGCTAGGGAGAAATTCCTGCTGAGATTTCAAGACCCCTGGCCAGAGAAAAAGGAGTTTCTCCTTGTCATTAAACATACAGAATACAAGCAACTTAATAACGATCAATGCCCGCTAGACTTGACAATTTTTTTCCGATCTAACCAACATTCCAGGATTTATGCCCCTGGTAGGGCCACCCAAGGCAAACTGGTCCTAGGTGAGGGATGAGACAAAGAACGGTTCAACACCTCCAATGAGGAATAAAAACTGTGGACGACGTTTTTCCCTTGCCCGGACACGGGTCACCAGGGCCCCCCACTGGAGCCAGGCCTGGGGGTGGAGCTCGATGGCGGCGCTGGTGGCGGGCCTGCACCCATGGGGCTCGGCCGGGCACAGCCCGAAGAGGTAACGTGGGTCCTCCTTCCCATGGGCTCACCACCTATGGGAGGGGCCAAGGAGGTCGGGTGCAGTGTGAGTTGGGTGGTGGCCAGAGGCGGGGACCTTGGCGGTCTGATCCTCGGCTACAGAAACTGGCTCTTGGGACGTGGAATGTCACCTCTCTGAAGGGGAAGGAGCCTGAGCTAGTGCGCGAGGTTGAGAGGTTCCGGCTAGATATAGTCGGACTCACCTCAACGCACAGCTTGGACTCTGGAACTAATCTCCTTGAGAGGGGATGGACTCTCTACCACTCTGGAGTTGCCCCGGTGAGAGGCGCCGAGCAGGTGTGGGCATACTTATTGCCCCCACTTGGAGCCTGTGCGTTGGGGTTTACCCGGTGGACGAAAGGGTGGCCTCCCTCCGCCTTCGGGTGGGGGGAAGGATCCTGACTGTTGTTTGTGCGTATGCGCCGAACAGCAGTTTGGAGTATCCACCCTTTGTGGAGTCTCTGGAGGGGTGCTAGAGGGCATACCTTCTGGGGATTCCCTCGTTTTGCTGGGAGACTTCAATGCTCACGTGGGCAATGACAGTGAGACCTGGAAGGGCGTGATTGGGAGGAATGGCCCCGATCTGAACCCGAGCGGTGTTTTGTTATTGGACTGTGCTTGCCACTGATTGTCCATAACGAACACCATGTTCAAGCATAAGGGTGTTCATATGTGCACTTGGCACCAGGACACCCTAGGCCTCAGTTCGATGATCGACTTTGTGGTTGTGTCGTCGGACTTGCGGCCATATGTCTTGGACACTCGGGTGAAGAGAGGGGCGGAGCTGTCAACTGATCACCACCTGTTGGTCAGACCTGGTAGGCCCAAACGTGTTGTGAGGGTCTGCTGGGAACGGCTGGCAGAGTCCCCTGTCAGAAGTAGCTTCAACTTCCACCTTCGGCAGAACTTCGACCACGTCCCGAGGGAGGTGGGGACATTGAGTCGAATGGGCCATGTTCCGTGCCTCTATTGTTGAGGCGGCTGACCGGAGCTGTGGCCGTAAGGTGGTCGGTGCCTGTCGGCGGCAATCCCCAACCCGTTGGTGGACACCGCGTGAGGGATGCCGTCAAGCTGAAGAAGGAGTCCTATAGGACTTTTTGTCCTGTGGGTCTCTGGAGGCAGCTGATAGGTACCGGCAGGCCAAGCGGAATCGGCTTCGTTGTTGCTGAGGCAAAACTTCGGGCATGGGAGGAGTTTGGAGAGGCCATGGAGAACGACTTTGGACGGCTTCGAGGAGATTCTGGTCCACCGTCCGGCGTCTCAGGAAGGGGAAGCAGTGCAGTGTCAACACCGTATATGGTGGGGATGGTGCGCTGCTGACCTCGACTTCGACGTTGTGGGTGGTGGGGGAGTACTTGAAGACCTCCTCAATCCCACTAACATGCCTTCCAATGAGGAAGCAGAGCCTGGGGACTCTGAGGTGGGCTCTCCCATCTCTGGGACTGAAGTCACCGAGGTGGTCAAAAAACTCCTTGGTGGCAGGGCCCCGGGGGTGGATGAGATACGCCCGGAGTTCCTTAAGGCTCTGGATGTTGTAGGACTGTCTTGGTTGACACGCCTCTGCAACATCGCATGGACATCGGGACAGTGCCTCTGGATTGGCAGACGGGTGGTGGTCCCCTCTTTAAAAGGGGACGGAGGGTGTGTTCCAACTATAGAGGGATCACACTCCTCAGCCTCCCTGGAAAAGTCTATTGGGGTTCTGGAGAGGAGGGTCCGTCGGATAGTCGAACCTCGGATTCAGGAGGAACAGTGTGGTTTTAGTCCTGGTCGCGGAACAGTGGACCAGCTCTTCACCCTTAGCAGGTCCTGGAGGGTGCATGGGAGTTTGCCCAACCAGTCTACATGTGTTTTGTGGACTTGGAAAAGGCGTTCGACCGTGTCCCTCGGGGAATCCTGTGGGGGGTGCTCCGGGAGTATGGGGTACCTAACCCCCTGATAAGAGCTGTTCGGTCCCTGTACAACCGGTGTCAGAGCTTGGTCCGCATTGCCGTTTCCAGTGAGAGTTGGACTCCGCCAGGGCTGCCCTTTGTCACCGATTCTGTTCATAACTTTTATGGACAGAATTTCTAGGCGCAGCCAGGGTGTTGAAGGGGTCGGTTTGGTGGACTCAGGATTGGGTCACTGCTTTTGCAGATGATGTTGTCCTGTTTGCTTCATCAGGCCGTGATCTTCAGCTCTCTCTGGATCGGTTCGCAGCTGAGTGTGAAGCGGCTGGGATGAGAATCAGCACCTCCAAATCCAAGACCATGGTTCTCAGCCGGAAAAGGTGGAGTGCCCTCTCAGGGTTGGGGAGAGATCCTGCCCCAAGTGGAGGAGTTCAAGTATCTCGGGTCTTGTTCACGAGTGAGGGAAGAATGGATCGTGAGATGACAGGCGGATCGGTGCGGCATCCGCAGTGATGCGGGCTCTGCATCGGTCTGTCGTGGTGAAAAAAGAGCTGAGCCGTAAGGCAAAGCTCTCAATTTACCAGTCGATCTACGTTCCTACCCTCACCTATGGTCATGAGCTATGGGTAGTGACCGAAAGAACGAGATCGCGAATACAAGCGGCTGAAATGAGTATCCTCCGCAGGGTGTCTGGGCTTTCCCTTAAAGATAGGGTGAGGAGCTCAGTCATCCGGGAGGGGCTCAGAGTAGAGCCGCTGCTCCTCCGCATCGAGAGGAGTCAGATGAGGTGGCTCGGGCATCTGATCAGGATGCCTCATGGATGCCTCCCTGGTGAGGTGTTCCGGGCACGTCCAACCGGGAGAAGGCCCGGGAAGACCCAGGACACGCTGGAGGGACTATGTCTCCCGGCTGGCCTGGGAACGCCTTGGGATTCTCCCGGAAGAGCTGGAAGAAGTGGCCGGGGAGAGGGAAGTCTGGGCTTCTCTGCTTAAGCTGCTACCCCCGTGACCCGACCTCGGATAAGCGGAAGAGGATGGATGAATGGATGGATGACCAACATGTTGAATGAGCTTAATTTACAGCTGCAAGGGAAAGAGAACTCCATGGTCAATATGATTAGCTCAGTTAATGATTTCAAACGAAAAATGCAACATCTGTCCTCAAAGCTGCAGCACCTTGATTTGGCGAACATCCAAAACCTCGTGTCAGAGCTGGACACGCAATGGAAGGCATGTGCGCAACTTGACAACATGTGCTACACAGAGCAGATTGAAAAATGTTTATCAGACTTTGACAGACGGTTTCAAGACTCAGCTTTACTTGAGCCAATCGCTACATTTAAGTGCTATCCATTTAGTGAATATGTTGAGGGTGATTCACCTGCATCAAAAATTGCAACACTGTTTCACCTAAAACTCCTCTATAGTGGAGGATGAGATTTTGACACTATAGGATGACATTCAGCTGAAGTCTGGTGCTCTTCCTCACAGAGGAAAAGTACCCAAACATGAGGAAATGTGCTACCTCCTTGACTGCATTATTCAGCTGTACTTATTTATGCGAGTCAGCCTTTTCCCACATGAAGATTATTATATTCCAAATACTGTAGTGACCATAAATGTATTGAATTGAATTGCAAGGTACAACAACATATATTTTATGTATAAAGTATACTCAGTATATATATATATATATATATATATATATATATATATATATATATATATATATATATATATATATATATATATATATATATATATATATATAGTGTTTTAATATAGGTAGATCATTTTGACCTGGTCATTTTAAAATTTAGCTCGCAAGCCGAAAAGTGTGGGCACCCCTGGTTTAGGGTAATTGGTTTGTTAATAAATACTTTATTATGAACAGAACAGCAAAGGTAGAAAAAATAAAATTAAGAAGAAATGAAATTGAGCTACCCTAACTGAGCCATAATAAACTTGTTTTTCTATTTCTGTCTCACAGTTTGACTTATTAGTGTGACAATTATGCTGTGGAAGTCGACTTTTAACTACAGGGTTTTCAATTCCATCTCCACCAACCTGACTGTAAACTATGCTTATGGATAGAGATCCTGTGGATCTGTACCTGTAAAGTGCCTTGTGATTGTGTTCACTATGATAAAATAAGAGTATTTTCTTATTTAAAGGTTTGCCTAGTTTTACTACTCTAAAGACATTTCCAATATTATACCCACCTCAAATCATGGTCTCAGAGATTCTCCTGTCTCTATTATGCTATTTCCAGATTGCCTTTGTCTCCGTCCTCCAGTAATCAACCAGTTTTCCCTTGATTTACAGGTACACAGTGCTGTCTAATTTAACATGGTCTGTGCATCTTAGTACTCTCAGGACAGAGATTATCTGTCATCCTGCTGCAAGCATACCTCAATCCTAGCTGAAATGCCTGTTGATCTTTGAGATTAAATGAGCCTAGATGACTTCTGGCAGTATGCACTGAGCAGTGTTGCTAGTGACAATTACATCTGACAATGTGGAAGACAGTGGGGTGAAACCAGCATGCTAAAGTCTACAATCTTTAGGGATAAGAACAAAGTGGGACATGCAAGAAGATAGTTAAAAACTGTCAAAATTCAAAAACACGAAATAATCCAAAAACATTAACCTGTTATAAAAATAGTCTAGAGTCTAAAAAACAAGCGTGGTAAAGCTTGAGCAAAAAGGAACAAGGAAATGAGCTCAATGATAAAAGTAGTGCTCATTGTAAGACGACAGTGTAGTTAAAGAATATGGTAGGATGTGATGCATGGTACAACTTTTCTCAGTAATATTGAATGTTAAGGTAAACTAAACTCTTTTATGGTTTTAGTACAGCTCGGGTTTTCATGGCTGTTTGTTTGATATGCTCAGCTTTGCTCACCTTAGACCGCATTTCAACACGAGCCCGTGTCTTTTAACGTTTACTTTAGAGCTGAACCTTGCAACGCAGACATGCATGCGCGCTCCAGGTAGAGGCTTAGGCGGTGACGCGCTCTGTTCTTTTTTCGCGCCACCTTTGACACGCGCCTACCAGTCAGACATCGACGTCACAGCTCAGGTAGACAGTCGGATGCTTCGTGAATGAGAGTTCAGTCCCTGCGGCGCATTTCGTGTCGGTAAGAGGTGCGTGCAGCGCTCCCACCTCAAGTTTCATACTTCAAGAATTCCATTTTTTCTTTCTTGACTGGCTTTCGTTTGTGTCTTTTCCGAGCACCGTGGGGGATCGAGCCGAAGGGCATCCTAGCTGGATTTTAGTAGTGTTTAGTGAAAGATAATATTTAAGAAATGTTTTTGTGGGGATTTTAAAATCAGTGCTAAAGAAAGTCAAAATATTTCACTTTGGGGAGGATATTTAGTTCACTATTATCACGGTGGAGCGCTTGATCGACTTAATCCGCTAGAGGTGTCACCCCACTGTCAGTAAGAGGAGGTAGGTGCATTTTCAAATAAATAAGTAAAATAGACGGAGTCTCCTTGGGACGTATATGTTGTTGTCGAATTTTAAACCTCGTCACATTGCAGTTGGCTAGCGTTTTGCAGTGTTCCAGGCTAGCTGCAATGGAAGCGGATATTTTTCATATAGCATAAGCAACTTGCAGCCCTTGTAGCTCTTTTGCAGCGAGATTGTTTTCCTTACAAGATACTCGGGCTCATATTGCAGACAGCCTTGGCCGTCTACAATGAGGTGGATTTTCCAGTTCAACAATGACAATTTTCATACGTCTGTAAACCTATACTGGTAATCCAGCGCCTTAATACACTGAATGATATTTAGAAGACTTGAATATGTTTACCTGCACTAATACCAAAAATTACTACTCCTACTAGAAACTTTTATATTGCAAAAATGAAATATTCGTAGTAGCAGATCTGTCAGCCAGAGAAGTGAAAATGTAAAGGCAGCCATCTGCCCACATACAATTTTAAATGTTATACTTTATTTGCACTGTTTCAGATGGATAAAAGGCTTTAAAGATTTTTAAAAGGGCTTAGTGAAAGTTTGGAGACAAAATTAGTGACCTTCATGTTTAAACCTTTTTTTCGTTGCATATTTTAAGGCCGCACCCAGCTTTCTTTCTGTTAAATTATTTTCAGAAACCTACTTTCTATTTTTGTTCTGTTGTTAAAGGAAAGCCCTTGCATACCTGTTTCACTTCTAAACTTAGTAAAAATTCTACTGTTAGTAAAGCATTTACTTTTTTTGTTGCGTACATAAGTAAGGTAGTACATTCAATGCAACAAGCGTGAGAAAATATTTCAAATTTATATAGTCAGTCAGCACACATTTTGCTTTTGTTTATAAGGTAATGGTTTCACCCATAATTTACATATTAAACATAATATTAGTCACTTATAATATAAAGTTTGTGTGAAGTGGTGCCATGCTTTGAAATGTAGAGAAAATTTAAATGTATCTATCAGAATACATTCATATATATACAGTAGTGTATCTTTGATAATGTTTGTGAAAAGGAACTTCAATTAGACAAAAAAGTGTCATGTCAGACCCAAACCAGTTGTGATGGAGAATTTTGACTTAAGGAAATAAATGGTAGAAGTAAATTTCATTTTAATTTTTCAATATGTCGACCATATCCACTTAACAAATAGATATATGTTATGAATACAACCCTTAGTTGTTTTTTTTTTTTGTTTGTTTTGTTTTTTTGTTTTAATGTAAAGAAAAATTACCAGAGAGAATGCTGCAACTTCAGAGACCTGGTTTTTAATCCTGAAAAGCTATAGACTTTGTTTAGGTATAAATGCATGAATGACAAATGATGTATTTTACTGTTACTATTTTGGTCAGTCCTTCAGAGTTATGGGTTTAAATCCCAGTCCAGGTACTACCTATGCGGAATTTGCAAATTTTCTTCTTCACTGTGGGTTTTTTCCCTGTTTGCACCAATGTTTCTCCCCCATGCCAAAGGTTTTTGTTATTTGATGACTCTTAAGTTGGCATTTTATGAATGAGTGCAAGTATTTAAGTGGCCGTTTGCCCAGAGATGGATATAATTCTTTGCCCAGGTATAAGTCTCACCTTCTACCAATTGATTCCTGGAGGTGCCAGTCTTTTGTAGCCCTCAGATGGATAAGATAATATGTGGATGTTACTGCATTATATTTGTGAATTCTGTGTGTGCTTTCTAGACTTTAGTGAAGAGTGCAATATAAAAATAAACTGAACTGAATTTCAGTACGATGTTTTAAGGTATGTACAATTCTTTATCCTACTCTGGATACTTATTCTTCATGATTATTCATCACCTGCAATGAACATGGAAAATAAGAAACAATCCTTTTCATTTGGTTAATGTAAAATATGAAATACTACATGTCTAGTGAAGATAATAGTACTGAACTGGAAAGCATAAAGAACTATACAAAAGAAATAATATCAAAATTGGAAAATACTTCATTTTTACATAAGAATTTTGTGGTGTTTAAATTAAATCAAATTTACAGAAAATAGAAAGTTTATATTTGTTTTTTTTATTCTCTAGTGCAGAAATGTAGTAGTAATAAATTGTGATTTACTTAACTGCATGGCCTTAATCAAAGCTTCTAGCAGTTTAATTTTTTTCTTATTTTGGGTTCGTTCACCACCATTCATGCTCAAAAAAATTAAAGCATTATTTTAATTTGAATCCTCTAGCTGTTCCTTTTACTGTTGGCAAGATTAGAGATACTGATGGATGCTGTATGTTTTTACTGTCTACTGTGCAGAGTGGGGAATACTCTACTCTATTTTTGATGAAAAATAGCTAGGTCCCTTACATTGCAAAGGATGCTACAATTCTGTTTTTCCAATGTTGAATAAAATATCACTAACAAGTAGTTTGTATTGTTGTACCTTAACAGAACAACCAAAAAAAAAATTTCTTAATGATTTTATATGGGTATTTGGAAATTCTGTGCACACTAGCAGTATGAGGCAGGAATGACAGCTCTGCACTTCCGCAGTGACCTTTGAAGCACAAGCGTACATGATAATACAGGGTGGCAGCAGGCAATATGTTTGTAATATTACAGAATAAGATACCATATAATGAAAGACTATCAACAATCACAAGAGAGACTTTTTATGGTGTTTAGTGTCTAGTTGTATGCAGAATGGAGCCAGCAATTCACATCTGGGTATAAACAATGTGTACTCACCAGCCATGCCTCAAAGCATCAAAGTTTGGCTTGAAAAATAGCATTTGGTAGGTTTTAATGCTTTTGTTTTCATATTGGGATCCTGGTACCTTTTCCTCCACAAATGTAAATAAATAAATTATAAAAAAGTGCTTCACTTTAGAACACATTTTGACATGGGATATTAATATATACTGTACCTTTATTGGGGAAAAAAAGCTTTGAGTTGAGAAATATTGAATTTATCTTTTAAGATGTGTGGCTGCATATTGGTGTTCATAAAGTACATGCTATTATTTCTTTATTTAAATATATTAATGTGTGATTTACTGCCCCTTCTTTGACATCATATTTTAGTTTCTCTGCCTATGTTGTTGCTTGGCAATGAGTGAATGTCATGTCAGTCGTTTATATTGCTCGTTAAAAGAAATTTACTAGTAGCCATCATTCCATTGTATTCATGTTGTTCCTAAAACTAAATCCTTATCTCTTCCAGCCTTTGGTTTTAGTTTTTGATCTCTTGATCCATGGCTTGACCAAGGGCAAAAAACACTTGGCTGATAATGCACCAAACATGCCTGTCCATCCAGAAAGCCTCTATCAAGAAAAAGAGAGAAATATTATAGAAGAGTGTAAAATAAGACCTGGGTGTACTCTTTTCTTGAGAGCTAAACTTGATACTGGGTAAAAGACTGGAATTTCTAGGGGTGTTTTAATGAAATGTCCCCAAAAATGAGCTACACTTGGCTCTTTCTCTTTAAGATTTTGCCTTGTTTCTTACCTGCAAATATGTGTTTTAACATGTCATACCCCATTTTCTTTTTAGAATCGATCTTCATCTGATGAAAAACCTAAAGTTTTTGAAAGATTTGGCAATTTCTTTGGATCGGGAAGAAAAAAAAAGAGCAAGGGTTCTTCTGATGGCTTCCTTGAAGAGAATACTTCAAGTACTGAGCCTGCAGCCCTTGGGCAGAAGAATGAAAAGTCCTCTATACCTGAAGATTTAAGCGATGAGCCAGAGTTTCCAGTGTTGTCAGTGTCAGGTGAAGCTGGTGCAAAGGACCATCAAGTTAAACAGTCTGTCAAAGTATTACAGGTCACAGAGTTAAAAGTTAACACCATTGACAAAAGCACACTTAGTTCTACTCCAGTCACTTCATTTTTTCAGGAAAACGCATCTATTTTGTTAGAGCAACCTGAGACCCATGGAACAATCCTCACAAGCCTACAAAAGGCCGGAGAAAACACAACAGTTGAGAAGAACGTGAAACATTTTCGGACATTGCCTGTCAGGCTTGGATCTGCTTCTGATTCTGATTCAGAAAAGACACATTGTTCGCCAAAGAAACTTCATGTTTTTGTAGAAGAGACAAGCATAAGTAGCAGCACAGAAAGCTTAAGGGGTCAAACTGGAGAAAATGCAGTAACTAAGGAGTTTGATAAAGGATCCACTTTAGAATCTGACCCCCAGAAATTTAAAACCACAGCAGAGTCTGGATTTTCAGAGTTGTGTGTAGCTAAAAATTTGTCTGCCCCAGAGCAATTAGCTGATCTTCAACAGATAGACAAAGCACCATTAGATAGTCATCATTTGAAAAGTGACATCACTCAGTCTAATGAGCAAGACACTGTTCATTTTGCTCACTCCTTTGGATACAATGAACAACTGCAACAGGGCTGTACAGATCATTCAGAAATAAAGCTAAAAAAAGAAGCAAGACAAGTACTCACTGTGGAGGTATTCCTGCAGCCTGATAACGAGAGTGTCCCAGTTGAGGAGAGTTGTACTGCTGAAAAAGCAGAAATGGGCAAAAAAGGATTAAATGAGAAAAACAGGCGAAGCGAGAAACGAGGTTCCATAAAACTCCAGGAAAACCAACAGTCTACTCAGGGAAAAACAGATACAATACCACAGTCTGTGGGCAATAATGTTGAACCTGCTGCACAAGCACCTGAAGTAGAAAATGGCACGTTATCTGCCAAAGAAATAGAGATGGGAATTAACGGAAATGAATCAAAAGAAATAATGGGTCATCAGCTTCCAGAACAAAAGCTAGAATTACAAAGTGAAGACAGTTGTTTCCCCACAGCGTCAGCTTCAGTGAACAGCTTAGCCCAGCAGAATGAATTAGCTATCTTGGCTGTTCACTCTAAAGCTGAGCCTCAGGGTGACACACCTGTATCTACAACAAATAGCATGCAGGGAAGTAAAATAAACACAGGCACACATCAGGAAGAGTGTCAGACTTCCGTCACAGTAGAACTTCAGTGCCATAAAGGAGAACCTGCAAAGCAGACCTTGGAATGCTCCACATTCTTATTTAATGCTCCACAAGGGGATGAGATCCTCTGTGGTAAAGATGGCGATCTACAGCTTCATGCTTATCAAAGTGAACATAAAAATATCAGAAAGGATTCAAGTGAAAGTCATATGAAAGGAGTAGCCAAAGCACATGTGTCTTCACAGAAGTCTGAAATAAAAATGTAAGTATTTCAATTTATTTTTGGGCACTTGGTGATGATGTGAAAAACATTAAATCAGAAAAATGTTCCTCCAAATTACAATGCATTTTAATTTGTATTTTAGGCCCACTAAAAGAGTTACAAGTATAACCACTCCTTTAAAGCTTTTGAATGAGTCATTCTTTTTGTCTTTAGGCCTGAACAAATGCTTGCTGTTAAAAAAGAAAGATTAAAGTTAAATTAATAATAACCATCAGAAGAGTAAGAGATTACATAGGTAGGTCCCCCTGTAAGATGAAAATAAAATGTTTTCCGGTACATTTGCCAGACTTTGTTGTGCAAGATGTTTGAATGTGTAGAAGTAAAATATAACACGGTACAATAGATGCTGTAAATCTCAGAAAATACAAATAAGGACTTCAAACAATTATGCTTTCAGTTTAATGGATTTGTGGACACATTTCCTTTAACTTTAAGTTACATCAAATATTAAATGCAGTTACCTCACATATCACCTGTTAACACAGAAATAATAAAATACATAATTAGCACATTAATGATCTTGGGCCATGTTGCAATATAAGAGGGTGAGGCTGTAATATCAATGTGCTTCGAAGGCACTAAATATCAGCGGTCATCCAAGTAGCAGCGTGTAATAGTAGAATGTCCAAAAGCAAAGCCCACAGGTTTGGGGTCAGATCTTCTTTTCAAGCTGTGAAGTTGCTTCAGCACTTACTTTGAACTGCTTGTTAAAGCGAAAAAACTGTATTGTATCTATGCAATTAGGAATGTTCGCAGTTCTGAACCATTTTGCACTTCTTTATGTTTAAACAATATTTTAAGATATTAAACACTATAAACCAAAAGATTTCAGCAATTATTTAAAATTCCATTACTTGAGAATTGAAAAATGTGGACCAAATCGTTTCAGGAAGCAATGTATCATCAGTGAATGGTTTTATGGTACACAGCAGCATAATTTTTATTATAGCCAGCAAACACTATATCAATCAATACTTAAAAGTCAGATGTACCTCAGAGTGCACACAGTAAAATGTATGAGTATTTTACTGCAAAAAAGGTACATGTAAAGTAGCTCTCTAAGACAGCAAAAACACTAAACCCTTCCTGAACTTTTCATATCCACTGATATTGGGCATTGTTAAGTGAAATATTTTTCTGAGAGTAATGTGTAGAAACCAGATGTTCTGGGTTGCATACAAGCATTTAAAAGGAAATTATTAGACAGATTTTAACTTGATTTAAGCATAACATTTAGATTTGTAATGTGAAAGCAAAGGTTTATATATCTAATTCAGAAGATCATTTTAAATCACAGAAAGGGAATTTATTTATGGTCTTTTAAAGACATAAAATAGTTTTAATAGTGTTCATGCCTAAGTTAGTACTTTTTGGAAACTGAACAGGACATGCAGTTAGAAAATGAAGTGATAGCAGAAGGAATGTTTGATCAAAAATATGTAACTGATTATATTGCTTTAAATCAGTTGTAATAATGAAAAAGGTTGTAGTCTTTTTAGCCTTTTCACCTATGTAAAATTCTGTTCAATTATCAGTGATTTAGTGAATTTAATTTCATTTCATTTTTGCATGTGTTCTTTCTGTTTTGTTTGATGGTTGTATATATCACTTTGTTGTAGCCATGTTCCTTGTGAGTAGATGTTCATCCTGTAAAGTTACACTATCATGTTCTTTGCCATTTATGATTTTATATGTCTTGGGGAAATAGTTTCTTCCTAACCAATACTAGACATGCATTTCATAAGAACATCTTGTACCTCCCTACCTCCAGGCTCTTCTGAACCCAGAGAATAGATGAGAGTTGTGTAATTAGCAGTTTCCTTTCCTCTGTTTAAAAAACAGAGCCCTGAAATGATCATTCTTTGAAGTGAAGAATGGTTCTTGCACAGTTGTTGAAGAAAAGGAGAAGAAAAAGAAAAATAGATTATTTAGCAAGTTGCTGGAAAACTTTCTGGCATGCAGAATAATTAAAATCCATGTACCCTTTCATTCATTTTCTGAAGTAACCTTTTCAATTTTATGGTTACTTGGGGGGGCAGAAGCATTTTATCCAGGATGCATCAGGCACATGCAAGAATATACTGTACATACTGGAACCATCATAGACCAGTTTAGAGTTTCCTGTTAACCTATTATGCAAGTTTTGTTTTGGGCAGCTTTTTAAAAGGTGGTCATTACTTCTTATACTTTACAGGGATATATCATGTAAAAAATTTAAATACCCTTAAATAGATTTTTGAGAGCTAAATTGTATTTGTTTAAAAACACACTGTCTATAATAGTCATTTATTGAAATGTCAACTGGGGACAATACTAACAATGTCAGTCAGAGAAGACAGAGCACTTGCATTTTATATTGCTTTATATTGATTCTTACTGTAAATAATAAAGGAATGTTCCAGGCCTTAAAGAAATATATCTTCTAATTTTATTATTTTTAAAACATTGATATACTGTAAAACTTATTTCTGATCTTCTTCACTTTCAGAAAGCCTTAGTCAATATTGTTAAATCACTTATCCTAAATATTTCTCCTTGTACAGAATATTTAGTAGGTACACGTTAAAAGTATCACATTTTTAATTAGGCAGGACTGGCTCGACTTCTCATTCTGTGGCCCTGCTTGTGAAAACAAGCTGCCCTCTGAAATATGGTTATACCCTCTGGGCAGACCAGCACAAAATAGCCATATACAATTACAATTTAAGGAATGCTTTTAATATAGACTTTAAGTGCTGTTTTCCAGGTGGCTTTTCAACAGCATGTGAATAATAAATGTATTTATTTTTCTTCTTTTTGTAAGATCTTTGGAAGGATTACTATTTATTTAATAGATTAAGGACTCCAGCTAGAGATTTCATATGTAGACTGCTTAAGGAATTTTATGAGTATCTGAAAATGGAGCATGTTAGTTGTGTTGTGTCATTTGACACTCTGGTGCAATTAAAAGCTGAAATGTGTGCTGCACCCAGACAAAAACAAAGACCACCAAGATAAGGGAAAACTATAGTTTTTTCATCACAGATAACAAGTATTCACCTTGTGGAAGATTTACACTTTTGTTCAGAGAACTTTAAAGTGCCTTTTGTGATGCTGACCATAATTATGTTTTTTTCCCCATTTGCACACTTTGTCATGGTAGGCTGTATGCCACTTGTGATTTTTAGCCAGAACTAATTCAACTGAAGTAAAATAATAAATACTGATATTATCTTGCTTTTAGCTGTGGTCACTTGTTACACACAAGGATGAGGCTATTCATTACCTGTTTACACAAAAAGAAAAGTCAGAGGAAAATGACGTGAATATGCAAATACAAGTTTTAGGAATTCAGTCAGGGTGGGAGACAGGGTGGATGGGAAACTGCCAGCAAGACACAATAGTCCTTAATTACACTTGAGTACAATTCAATACATGTTATCTCTTGCCTGGTTTCCACTGGATTGCACTATTCATAAAAGGAAGTATTTTTAAAAAATGACCAACATTATGTCACACAGTGAAAGTTTGTGAAAAACTCTAAAAAGGTTTGGGGAAAAAATTGTCTGTTAAAATTGTTTAGTTGAGATCTTTACTGTGAAAGCAGAGCAGTATGTTTATTACAAACCAAATACAGCTCAAACCTCACATATCACGATCCTGCCATCAAGTATGGTATTGTCGGCATTGTTCACTGTTGTTGTTTTTCAGGAAGAGAAACTGACTTGCAATCTAGGGCACTACGAATGGAGCCAAACACAGGCAAATTGTTGAAAAGAACCTAAAGATCTGTGTTTGTAGTGAATATTCATAATAATGAGCATAAGCATACAATAATACTACTAAGGAATGGCTTGAAATAAGGCTAGCATTCTGAAATGGCCCAGGCACATGTCAGACTTAAATCCATTTGGAAAACCTGTGGTATGACCTGAAAATTGCAGTCCACGGATCCACCAGTTGGAAAATATTTGTATAGTAGAAATGCCAGAAATTCCAAAAGGTGACATGCAAACCTCATTAAAACATTTCCAAGAAGACTTGCAGTATGGCTAGTGGGGAGATACTTTTATAAATAGGAAATGTACTTTTTTCATTCAGAAGAAACAAATATTCTGGACAAAATATTTTTTGATTTGTAAACATGTCACATTTGTTTGTTTTTAGTAAAGAAAAGAGAAAATTATTCAGTGCATTAAGATCTGTAAGTGTAACAGAAATAATTTTTTAAAAATTTAAGGGGCTAAGTATTTTCTGAAGTATCACATTTCGGCCATGAATAGATTCCTAGGGGGATTACAATCTGTGTTTCTGCCTGGGTTTTTTCAGTTACTTTTATTGTCAATGATGGTCAATGTTTGGTAATTTGTTGATTTTAAATGTACCCATTATGAATGCGTGCATGTTTGTGTTTCCTCTGTAATTGACCTGCCCCATCAAATGCTGATTCTTGCCTTGTGTTTGATGCTGGCAGAATATTCACTAGCAATCTATGATGCCATTACACAAATGGAGGTTTTAGGAAATGAATAAATTGATGCATGTCCTCAAGAGTGGCTGGTAGTAACAAATGAGTGTTGATGCTGTTAAAGTCAAAGGTATAGCAATGTAAACAACATCATAATGTAGAAATGTATTTTAATCTTAAAATACCATCTTGATCACAAAAACATGATTGGATTTTAAATCTGAAGATATTGACTTAACAAGCTAAAAACCTAGCATAGCAAAGGTTAACAAGAGAAGAAAAATATTAGTAAGCCAAAACAAAAAATCATTGCTTCACAGGCATGTGTTTGCGAGTCTAAGTAGTTATTTGTCCTCTTCACTCCTTATCACTTCCAAAAATAAGTATAAATTTTTTTTTTTTGCAGGTTTTAGAACTTTGTATCTTACTTTCTTGCCAAATACCTGAGCATTTCAACACCCACCTTGTAATAACTTCCAGAGTTAGGGATTGCATTAAAACCAATGCATCCTTCAGGAATTTTTCTTTTGGAGATTACAGTATATGGACATAATGCACCAGGGCAAACATTGTAAAAAGAAGAGAAACTCTTACCTGTATTTGAGTTTCCTGTCCTAGTCCACACTTCATAGTATTTATGTTTAAAAAGTTTAAAATTGTTTACATTGTAGAAATATGCAGAAAAAAGATATTTTCAAAGAAGTGTCCCAAAATAATATTTGATGATACTAGCTTTAGGGAATGCCAGTGTGTTATGTGCTACTCACACACTAAAGTAAAAATTACACATAATAATAAACATTAACACTGAAGGGCTACAGTACTCTCTTTCGGAATACCACTTGAGAAATTAGACAGGCAGTGTACTATAACATAACTTGACCGTACATCTGTAAAGACATTTTTATGTTAAGGTATAGTATGAAATTTCCTTACTGAAAACCCTGGAGCTACACTTCCTATTTTCTCTCTTTGTTTATGAGCTTCAAATCCTCCCTAAAAAGGGTGGTGAAGCACAGCTAGTGAAATCCGAGCAACAGATTCTTTATCAAAACAGAGTAAACTTTATGGAGTATCAAAAAACAAATAGATAAAACACATAAGCATGTTTATTGGTACTGTATTCTGGCTCAAAGCTCAACACATGAGAATTATTCAAGCCAGCATCTTATTCTTGTTAGCAAATACTGTTTTTGGCCACAGTTTACAGGACTTGAGTAATATATTTATATAACACACTATGCATTTTTAACTTTAAAATGTTAATAACTTTTTCATGGAGCTTGAATTGCTGTGCTAATTAGTACCAAGGATACAAATATGGACCAGATCTGTAACGCGTAGTTTGAAAGCTTAGACTAAGAATTTTCTAGTGTCACTTGGCCAATGCAAGAGATTTCAATAACACAATAACACTGGACATGCTGCAGATCCATTGTATTTGCGTCCTTACATGTTAATGTGGTGTCATTTATGCATGATTTCAAAGCTCCTGTACTGTCAAGTAGGATGATTCATTGCTCAATAATTTTCATTTTCTGAAAAATGTGCGCTGAATGTTGTGCATAATACTTGTAACATAACATGCAGTTTTCACATTATAGATGAACACTCACCTAAAAATATAATATCTTAAACAAGTTCACTATATTCAGAAATGTTAAACCAAGTTTATACTCTTTTGTCACTATGATAATAGTATAAACAGAATAAAAATCAAAAGGCTCTAATAAATTATAGTTCACAAAAATTGAGCTATTGTTTGAAATATTGTGTTTTGTATATGTTGTTTATAAAAATGTTATGAAGAGGAAGAATATCTTAAGTGTTTTCTTAGTTGTATATACATTTATGCATATCAGTCTTTGGTGACTGTAGGATTGATGAAGAATACTACTCAACTTTTTGTCATAAAGTCTGTACTTATTGTCGGTCATCTTCTACTTAACCTGGTCCTTCCTGTCCATCCATTGTGATATTTTTGTAACCTGTCTTAAACTATTACCTACTGTACCTTTGTTCAGATATGAAAAAGTAATTTTGAACAAAACAAAATGTTTTAAAAATGTAATCACTTTTATTGCATTAATTGCATCCTGCCAAGGAGAAGTGTAGCTTATTATTATTATTATTATTATTATTATTGTAATACAGTACAATCCTCAAACAAAATATAAAATGACATAATAGTATCACAAAATAAGAAAAAGTTATTATACAAATCCTTTAGCAGATTTGAAAAAAATGTGTCTTAGATTTTACTTAGAAATAGCCAGATTTGGTAAAAGTTTATTGCAAAACCGATGACCAATAACAGAAAGGCATTACCACCCATAGTATTTAATCATGTTTTCAAAATAACCAAAAGTTCAGCCAGGGTAGCAAATAAAGAGTACAGTACAGATTTATGCACCCCAATAGTAGCATATTATTTTCATTCAGTAAAATAGCTGTTGAGACACTTTAATACAATTCCAATCTTAATAAGATTCCAATATCTTTTAATTAATACAATAAATTATTATGATCAACAATGTCAAAGGCTGCAGTTAAATCAAGTGAAACAAAAAGACTTGCATGATCCTGCATCTGCTGCCTTACAAAGATTATTAATGACTTCAACCAGTGCAGTCTTAATGCTATGAAAGGCTCAAAAGCCAGCCTGGAATACTTCATAACTGTAAGCTATGTAAAACCAAAACTGCAAAGCAAACCTTTTCCATCACCTTTTGAAATAAAATTTTGATCTAATATAATAAGACAATACCCCTGGATCAAGACTTAACTTTTTCAGTTAGTCTAATAGCAGCCAGCTTAAGGGAAGTAGGATCTTTACAATGCCAAAGACATATTTATGATTTTAGTTAGGCATGGATGAACTGCTATAAAACAAGCTTTTTAATAAAGAAGTAGGGATAAAATCCAAAGATCTAGTCCAAAAGTAAGTTGATATGTCAGCTGGTCCACCCTGTTTACTGTTGATAGCAAACTTGAAAATGAACAGGTGCACGTTGGCCCATAAAAATCAAGAAGACTGTGAACTGTGTTTTATGCCAGTACTGATTTCTAATTCAGAGGAAATTGTTGGCAGAGCTAATCATTACCAAATCTAATTACAAATTATACAAAAAAGCATTATTATAAAGCTTTAGTGAGTCCCTTTGAATAAAAGAATCCACTAAATATTAAATAGTGTAAAAATGTTTTAATTCCCATTTTTTCATAATTTCTAGTTGATAATTTTAGTTAAAGGTGATATTGTGTAGTCCGTATAGCTGTCAGTAAGAGTAAAAATGTCATCCGATCATCAGTTTTCTTTTTTTTTTTTCTTTGATATTAAATAAAATATGTTCTGATCTGAAATTAAATTTTTTTTATTTTATGCAAAGATAATAAAATGAGTTTCACTTTCTGTTTAGATATAAGGAAAACTATCACTAGCAGACAGAAAAAAGAAACTGATTACAAATGTTGATGCCTTGAACGTGGAAAAAACAGTTGCTCATAAAAAGCATATGTATAATATACATCCATTCCACACTTTAGCATACACGTCTTTTGTGATGTAAGAGGAAGCAAGAGCAAGTAGAAAACATGAAAACAAGGAGAATATGCCGACTCCACACAGAGTGAACAGGCTGGGAATTTAAGCTAGACCAGGCAGGAGTGCTTACACTGCTCTGCTATTCAAATAAACCTATTATTCTTTATCATAATGTCTAGAAAATTACCGTTTGTTCTTACTGTGGTATTATAAAGAGTTTAATTATGGGAATATATATAAGTGTCAAAAATAAGTTAAACTAAAATGCAGTGGTATGCAAAATTATTCAGTGTGTTTGAAAGTCAGGATTTTCTGCATGACAAAAGAGTTGTACACATATTAATCCATTCGGATATTTATCTATTCTTATGCTGTAACAATACATTTTCAAAGTAAAAAAAAATAAAGGAACACGTTGAAAACACATCAGATTTCAATGGGAAAAAAATCATACTGGATGTCTATACTGATGTGGACTGGGTAATGTGTTAGGAATGAAAAGATGCCACATCGTTTGATGGAAATGAAAATTAAAAACCTACAGAGGGCTGAATTCAAAGACACCCTGAAAATCAAAGTGAACAAAAATGCAGCAGGCTAGTCCATTTTGCAGAAATGTCATTGCAGCAACTCAGAATTGTACTGTATTGTAGTTTGTATGGCCCCCACATGCTTGTATGCATGCCTGACAATGTCAGAGCATTCTCCTAATGAGACGACGGATGGTGTCATGAGGGATCTCCTCCCAGATCTGAACCTGGGCATCACTGAGCTCCTGGACAGTCTGAGGTGCAATCTGGCGGCATTGGATGGACCGAAACATAATGTCCCAAAGGTGTTCTATTGGATTTAAGGTGCCAATGCCTAGCTTGTAGAGGTCTGTGTGTCCCTCCATGGATATGCCTCCCCAGACCATCACTGACCCACCACCAAACCAGTCATGATGAATGATGTTACAGGCAGCATAACATTCTCCATGGCTTCTCCAGACCCTTTCACATCTGTCTCTTGTGCTTAGGGTGAACACGTGCTCATCTGTGAAAAGCACAGGGCACCAGTGGTAGACCTGCCAATTCTGGTATTCTATGGCAAATGCCAATAGAGCTCCACGGGGCTGGGCACTGAGCACAGGGCCCACTAGAGGACGTCGGGCCCTTGGGCCACCCTCATGAAGTTTGTTTCTGATTGTTTTGTCAGAGACATTCACACCAGTGGCCTACAGGAGGTCATTTTGTAGGGCTCTGGCAGTGCTTCTCCTGTTCCTCCTTACCCACAGGAGCCGATACCGGTCCTGCCGATGGGTTAAGGACCTTCTATGATTATGAAAATGATTAACAAACCCCCTCTAGTACTTAACTGACAAGATCAATATCCTAGGAGTTTCATTGACTTGATGCTATACTCTGATTAAAAAGTGTTCCTTTATTTTTTTTGAGCAGTATATTTTTGGTAACCATTGTTAGATGTAGATTCAAATGATTTAATCCAAAACTACTGTATGACAAAATTGTAATTTTTCCCTTGTGGTGGGGAAGATGCAAGTGTAAACTGTGTGGAGAAAAAAGTCCCAAATGGACTGATCTTGTTTGATTTTTTAAGAGTGTTTTGTTTTTTTCTCAAGACTTAATGTAGCCCATCCATAATCAGAACCAAGGAGTTGGACAGCCATCGATTGTTTTATCCGCATATGGTTGTCACATTTCAGAAACCATTCATGACCCATTCCCAATAAATTCAGTGGTGACTTGCAACCCTTTTTAGAGGTCTAAGGTCATGACCCATAGTTTAAGAGACCCTGCTTTAGAGGAACCTTGCAATAGACTACAGGCCTGATCGATAGAGCAACTGCAAACAAGCTATTTAATTCAAGGAACATTCTTTATGTTACTTACCCCATGTAATTTGTAGTGGTGGCCAAGAAAATTTTTAATCTCATGTTTTCATGCAGAACAAGAGAAAACAGTTTATTTTATATTGTAACGTAAAGGTTACCAGTTTTGTCCAATGGCAAACAATGTGAAAAACATCCATGGAAAAAAGAAAAGAAAAATTCTTATGTAACTCATGGTGCATATTCCACGTGTCTGCTATCCATTCATGTACTCAAAACATGAAAAATGCATGCACCAGCTGTGTATGTGTATATTCTGGCATCTGAGAAAAAAACATTCTGAGGTTGCTCTGTTCACCTCCTACACCTCTTCCGTAATGTCCCAAGCAGGGCTGTGAAGTTGGAGACAGAAGGCAATTTTTGGTTTACTGGAGTTGGAGTTGGTGAAAATGTACTAAATCTTTAAATCAACATAGATAAAATAAGTATTATTAGTCTAATTATACAAAGAGGAATTTGGCTCAGTGGTACCATAAGTTGAAGGTTTTACATACCAACTCTTCGGCCCTGGTCTCAAGCACATATCCCACAAAGCCATCACTTAACATTTTATGACCCAGAGTGCTTTAAGCCTCTTGACAGGCATGAAGTATAGTGCCACTAGCTTATACACAACAGATGGGTAGATAGTGCCTCTTCTTCCTTTAATAAAACAGATCAAATTATTGACCCCAGGCAATGATCTGGTACAAACAAGTATAAAAATTCTTTTAAGACTAGTCAAATAAAATTTTTGTAGTTAATAGTTATAAAATTAAACATTGAGCTGAGGAGAACAGCAGTCAAATAGAAGAAGGTAATATGTACAAATTTACAAACCATTCCTGCAGGGACACAGAATTGTACGTTATTATGAGTGACTAAGAATCCAGATTTTTTCCAATGTAATGAAAATTTTGTAAAGCCTGGATGAATAACATCTGATCTAAAAATTGATGTACAAATCACCTCAGATCCTTGGCAACCGTCCAGGTTTTAGTCTATTTATGCCAACTTGTAAATTTTGCTTCAGTTTATGTATTTAACTTTTTTACCATGTTTAATTAAAATACGTGCTTGGATACAGAATTGAAATGGAATGTGTAGATCCTTGCTGTGGGGAATAAGAGAATCATTGCTCATACTTGCAGTCAGTAGAGAACGAACAGACTGAACGTCTCTAAATAGTCTCTATATAGTACCATCCTGAGTGATGTCTCAACAATGAGTAATAGTATTGTGACTTTGTAAATCAGTGTTAATACTGAGCTTTCAATGTATCAGTACTTTTGATGTAAAATACTATAAACTTGTTTAAATATAAATCATAGATATTTATTGTTAAATAAGATTAACAAAATATGACATTTTCACATAGTGCTTTACACTGTGTAGTTTTTTGATCAATGAAAGCAAGAAACCTTACTCTCTGTTCCCTTTGCCTAGAGTTCTCATAGACCGCAATCACAAAAAGTTGTGTTGTTTAAACCATTATTACCATCTTGACAAAGAGATCTAGTTACAGCCAACCCTGTACTCACCGTATCTCTTTATTTATAGTATATGGTTTTGCCCATTCCAATTAGTATGTAAAATATGTATGTAATAATCTATAGCTTCAAATAGAAATGTACAGTACTTTAGTACCCTTTGATGCACTGTATATTCAGGCACAATACAGAGAGCTACAGTTCAGTCAGACATTTCACCTTCTATAAGTAAAATATAGCCAGAGTTACAAGAGTGCTATTAATAACAAAATTATCCATGTGATAAATACACATGAGAATGTATGTAAGTTGATTAATACATGCTATGGAGTGTAAGATGGAAGGAGAGCTTTGGAAGAAAGTGGCTTGCTCTTTGTTTTTCCACCACTATATAAAGGAGTTGGTTTGAGAGAGTGAGAGTACAGCATGTTTTAATCATTCGATTAAAAGAGAGAGTACTTAAAATGTGTCTTTCTTCACTACTTCACGCCACAATGACTGAGAGGAACTGAGAGTATGAGTAAGTAGTCCCTCTTGTACCATTCATCAAAAAAGTGCCTCAATGCACACTGCGCTTGCTTTAATTTTTGCATTGTTTGAATTTTTGTGTTCAACTACCTATTTACATGAACTTGATTTTTTTTCAACCTTAATGCATATAAATTAGACTTGAAATGCTTAAGTATAATAATAGTCACTATAATTACAATTGCAAATCCACAACACAAGTGGAAACAAAGTGTTTCTGATGTATATTTGATACATACTCATCTGCCATTGCTATGCATCCAATGGTGTCAAGATTTATATCTGTATCGACATATTAGCTGCTTTCATAGTGTTTTCTGCAGAGTGTCCAGCATGAGGTTACTGATCATGTCAGAAAGAAAAAACACTTTACCATTAAACAAGGAACCTGTTACGTGTGATATTATAATAGTATGTCAGCGATATTTTTTCATATGGAAAAATGGAATTGGATCTAAACGCAAAGGAAATTTTAATTACAGTCTTTATAGAATGTATAACTGAGCAGTGAAGTACCGTATTTTGCTTTTAAAGTACTAAGACTATATTCAGCCTGGTGGAAAAGGGTGGGCTCAAGATTACCTATTTTATGTACATGGATGACTATACTATAGCTCAGCATTATTATCTTGATACATATGTAACTTTAACATTTGGTCACAAATCATTTAAGCATAAGGAAACTGTTTGTTGCCTTGAATGTGAACTGGTAGTCCAGATAATGGTGTGTAGGTGTTCATAGGTTACAAATTATAATATACTGTGGAAAGTTGTTGGCTAGCATAAACAAGAAGGAAGCTCAGCATTCAGCACTTTCCTGAAGGGCAAGCTAAATATTATTCCTTAGTCTGATCAATGTGCTCACTGTAGTCAAACCATAACTTGAGAAACCCATAAATAAGTGACAAGAGCCCAGCTACAGCAAATCTCCAGAGCACTACAAGATTGACAGTTGGCCTGCCCATTGACACACCCACATTGCTTCTGATCTGTTCTTGAGCTTTGCAGCTGCAAGTTCTCAAATAAACCAAGTGACATAAATATGCAGTCTAATTGGCTGTTTATTTGAGCTTATCAATTACAATGTTTTACAATTTTGGGTCAAGTACAGAAGAAATACATGTGTTTTATTGCTTTCTTATTAATAATTACTGTGTTATAATTCATTTTTCAGATAAAATGAAATTTGTTGTAATGAGTTTTTTTAGATCTATAATACTAGGGTGTTGTACCATGTTAGCCATTATGAATGTAGTGAGATGGCAAGCAAAATGACACCTTTTATTGGCTAACTAAAATGATTACAATATGCAACCGTTCGTGGCAACTCAGGCCCCTTCTTGAGGCAAGATGTAATTAATTGTGGAGACCTTTGAGACCAACAATTTTGCAAGCACATGCATTCTTATACAGACAATTACTGCTAAATATGAAAAACTTACCAATGCACACTATGCATGTTTAGGAAATGAAACTGAATGCACAGAAGGGAATCATTATTTTAGAAATGATGCTGTGTGTTTTCCTAGCTTATCCATTTGCACAGCTGGGATTGGTTGGCTTCATTCACAACAATAAGTGGTTAACAGAAATTTACTTTCGTATTTTCTGGTACAATTAACTATGATTTTTTTATTATGTAAAGTATATTTTAAACACCATGCTAGTATAAAAATCAACTTACTTCCATGGGTTTTTGTAAATTTTAGTAAGAGTTCTTTTATGCAGATAACCCCGCAGTTTTTGGGATATAGTTTACTCTGCATAATGAAGCTGTTTTATCTTACGTACTTGCTACTGAACAGCCTTTCTAAATGTAACCAGAGATGCATTGTACTGTTTCTTTTTTTTTATAAAGAATTTTGTATCATGGTTACCATTATACTGAGAACTTTCTGCTGCGTATTGTACCGGTATCTCCATATGCAGCAGAAACATCAAATCACTGCACAGATTTAAGGCAGGAACTTCTATAGTGCGTAACAAGTTTTTAGCTAATGCACTGGACAGTTATTCCATAATATGCTGAGATGTATTCAGTGAGCAAGTCAGAAAAAGCTGAATTAGCATTATTATATCATTAACTAAAATACTTTGTGATTCCATATCATGACCTACAATCCCCAAAATTGTTGTACGTAGTTTTATTTTATTTGGTTACTGTGAGATCTGGATTTAGAAAATTCCCAATTCATTGAACTTTGTAATGACCCACCTTGAAAATGTAATGAAGTAGGAATATTAATTTTTTTAAAATTAAAGGTAGTTGCATGTGAAAATAGTTTAAAGAGTTTAATTACAGTAGAGTCTCACTTATCCGACCTTCGCTTATCCAACATTCCGTATTATCCGACGTCCCACCGCAAAAAAAAAAATACAAACAAAAAAAAAAAATATGCATCAATCGCCAATAAGAACTGCAAGTTGTGAGCATGAGCCTAGTCTATTTTTTGTTGCTCCCGACTCTGCCGCAGCTAATTACAGTGGAACCTCGATTTGCAAGCTTAATCCGTTCTGAAAATGTGCTTGCAGTCCAAAGCACTCATACAGTATATCAGTGCGAATTTCCCAATAAGAAATAATGGAAACTCGGATGATTCGTTCCACAACTCAAAACTATTCATATAAAAATGATTAACACAAAATATAAAGTAACAAATTAACCTGCACTTTACCTTTGAAAAGAATCATGGCTGGTGTGAGTGAGTTTCTAAACTCTTGTGGGATTCCACCCAACAGGACGACACATGGAAGAGCGTCCCAAAGCAATTGCAGTCTCCCAGCGCTGTAGCAGTTCGATGTAAAAGCCAATCCGAAAAGATCGCAGACATGCTATAAGCACCTGCCGTTGATGGGTGATACAAGGAACAAGGGACATTATAAATGCTTTGGGCTCAGTATTACTTTCCCCCCGACCCTGCCTGACTGCTGTGTCTGTATATAGGAGAATGAAAGATCCCGCTACATTAAATAACCTCGTTGTTGCTGTTTCAAGCTTAATAAAGCAGGTGTTGCTAAAAGTACTGAGACACAGCTTCGAGTTTTCGGGTGCAAGACGGGGACTCGCACGTCACAGCACAAACACACACACGCAGTCACAATGCTGTAGTAAACAGTATACGCTTGTACGGATGTTGGCTATATTAGTGACGGAGTTAAGGCTAGAAACTTCAATTAATTACATTGAGCAACAAGAAGAAGCTACAGGAATCGACATAATGATGATGCAAAGATGGCGAGACTTCACAGCGAAGAAACGGCACTCGTCAGGAAAGCAGACTGCGATCAAAAATTTTTAAATCATCACAAGACTGAACGTTTTAAGTAGAGTACATATTGTATTTAACGTCAGACAGTTCTGTAACTAAGTTCATTTTTTCAGTTAATTCTGTTGTTTTGTTGTAAAACATGATTATTAGGTTCGTAATGTGTAAAATTATAACATAGTTTGATGTTTAATAGGTTTTTTCTTAACACCGGCCATTATCCAACATTTTCGCTTTTTCGACGTTCGGCCGGCCCGTTTATGTCAAATAAGCGAGACTCTACTGTACTTACAAAATCTACTTAAGTACAGTAACAAAAGTAAAAGTAATTCTGTACTTTCCACCACTGTTAATTAGACAAGTCGAAGAATTAAATTTATGTTAGTAGCAATGTCTTAGTAATGTACCGGAATACAAAGGATTTCAATTTGCATATACTGTATGCATAGATAAACCATGTGCACCAGCACCAACTCTTGACTGGCTATTTTCCTGACTAGTGTTGATCAGCAAATTTCACAAAAGCATTATCCGCAGTGAATTTGCAGCATTCGCATTTGCATTTTTTCATCAAATTATTTACTAATAGTTTAGCCAGTTTGGAAGAATTTTTTTTTTTTTTTGCATCCCATAATGCTTTGTGAGGCTAGCCTGACATCCCCCAGAGCTGTAATAGCCAAAATTGGATGGGGCCGCCCCCAGGGTATATAATGCTGATCATTTGCATTACAGTCTGGTTATGAAGCTGGTGCATTTCTCACTATTGGAGCTATACACTCATGGAGGCACTGTTGCACAGTGGTTGGCACTATGAAGAGCACACCATTGCGCTTCTAGTTAGTATCGCTACTCTACTGGCTGGCACACTGCAGATTTTAACACTGGGGGAAAGTGGGTTATCAGAATAAACTCCTGCAGATATAAACAGAACATGCGGACTTCATGGAATCCAAAGGTGCTAAGTCAGCTGGTGAACTACTATAGCATTAGTATTCATTCCAGTTTTTTTACATTTTCCATAAAAACAAATGCTATAAAATGTAAAGACATAAAGGCACATAAATACTGTATATAGTAGACTAGCAAAATACCCGTGCTTTGCAGCGGAGAAGTAGTTGTTAAAGAAGTTATGAAAAAGAAAAGAAAACATTTTAAAAATAACATAACCTGATTGTCAATGTAATTGTTTTGTCACTGTTATGACTGTTGCTGTCATAAAGGATTTGATTATCATTATTTCTTTCAATCAGGTTCGTATTTGGAGGACGTGTTGTTTTGAAGTTACATCCCGTGTTTGTCAACCGTTGTAAAGATAACCGGTTTCATTCATCGAAGTGTTCACTACTCAAATCGCTACTCGTGAATGTAAGATGTTTAACAGGCTTTCCCGGTATTAACTTGTGCTAAACGTACCATGGCGTGACGTAAGGGGAGCTGACTGTAAAAAGGCAAGGAGGCGCGTATTTTGAACGAAAAGGGAGAAGACAGCGAAGGAGTGGAAAAGTGAGAAGGAAAACTGTTTAAATAAAGAGCTAGGAAGGTGAATGGAAAGAAGCAGACAGCGGTAAAGCAAGGAAGACTTCGTAATAAGAACGGTTGGGTGCACGTAGAAGGTGTAACAATCAGATTGTTAAGCCTTATGATAATGTTCCTGCACAGAGGATTTAGAGAGACGCACTGGGAGAAGTATAATCTGAACCTCTCTACAGTTTCGTTTATTTTCGTGTTGTAGTGTTCATCAAATTTACGTATCATCTGGTCCAGTGGCGGACCATGCTTTTCACACCTAGGCCTTCAGTAGTGCTCCGTCTGAATCAACGTGCCCCTCAAAAACTAATTTATGGTTATAAAAACCGTCTTAATATGCAGAAATACAGTATAAAGAGCCGCTGCATCGCAGATAGATAACTCCTGTAGCCACAATAAATGCCTTTATTGAATAGACAAACCAGGGGTGAACAAGTTCCTTTCGACTGCAGCTACAGCCGCGACACACATAAAAAACATCAATAATAACTCATAAACTTGCAATATTATTTAGGAAAATCGCAACATTTTACTCATCAAAAATTCAGATTATTTGTAAACAAAATCCATCCTCCTCTCTTTCCTCAAAAACAGTTCAATTACTCAGTCGTACAGATTATCCATGCGCTTCAGTTCCATCGCAAAGTCCCTTTCTATTGCCATCGAAGCTAATGCTGAAAGTCGAACCTGCCCTGTCGTATTTGTGGCATAAGTTTTAATTCACTTTAGGGCTGAAAATGTCCGCTCGACAGAAGCAGTGTACATGGGAATGGTCACCGCCAAATATACCATTGTGTACAGCTGCCCCATGCTCTCATTCAGATTTTTCTGATGAAGGAAGTCAAGGAGATCAGTGGGAGATTTTCCTGTAAAATCATCCATGGCATACATTACAGTCAGTTCTGTTTTTAGCCGAGACAGATCAAAAACTGCTCCGTGGCTCTGTGTTAAACTGGAGAAGGCTGCATGTGTGAAATTTTTCTTGTATTCCCGAAACTTCTGGGGATCGATTAGCGTGACAAACATCAGTTTTTCATGGTCTTGACATCTGGTCTGTGTCTGGCAAATAATATTGTCCAGAATCCTGCCATGGAGTTGGCGGTAGTGCGCGTGAGGATCTTGCGCTCGGAGCGCCTGCGGTGTGTTCAGTGGCCTCGTAGAGTTCCTCATATCGTCTTCCATCCAATCAATGGATCTGAATACGGTGACATTGCCGTCTGGAAGCAGCACAACCATTGGAAAAGCTATGAAAGGAAGCGGACAGACTATTTGGCATTATATAATAAGTTTTCATGGACAAAATATAATTAACATCAGTTTGTGATTCAGATATTTTTTTAGGCCAGCAGAGAAGGCCTTGCAGGCCCTGACGGCCCACCACTCAATCTCATGGCTAACTCATCAGGTCTTACATCACCGGTCAGCGCCTGACACAATTCTCTGCCGCTCTCTCCAATAAGATAACGGAATAATCTGACCTTAGTGTTTTCCTCTGCCTCCGACATTGCAAGTTCTGTGTATAATGTGAACTCGTTTTCTCATTAAACTTGTATCTTGTGAATATCTCGTGTGATCTTGCGATGTCCACAGCTTTATTTAATTTTATCTCAGACCCGACACTTAAAAGTTTTTCTCGTACTTTTGCTGAGGGAGGGTTTTTACAGTAGCTGCACTTATGACTATGCTAAGCACAGTCCTTCACCCGCGAATATTTACCTTATATGGGCAGGCACTCAATTACGTGGGAGGCGTGATAATGTGAGACGCAACTCCGCCTCACACGGCGACCAAGCTGCAGGCAATGGCTGTATACAGTATATGGACAAAAGTTCCAGTTATGACCGTTACGTGTACAATTTCAAAATGAAACCTGCCTAACTTTTGTAAGTAAGCTGTAAGGAATGAGCCTGCCAAATTTCAGCCTTCCATCTACATGGGAAGTTGGAGAATTAGTAGTGAGTGAGTGAGTGAGTCAGTCAGTCAGTGAGGGCTTTGCCTTTTATTAGTATAGATGAACTCAATTTCAGGAGCTTAACATAAGTAAATAATGCAGGTTCTCAAATTTTATTTTTAAGAAACATATACAGTAATTGTCAAATGTGAAGGTCAGTTTAAGAGAAGGAGGCGCGTGCCCTATGCATGAGTAACTAGCCACAAGGAGAATGAAAACAAACCTTGAAAGAGCCTGACGTCAAACCAAGCTCAAGAAAAATAAAGAAAATAACAAAAGATTTATTACTATTTACAAGATGTTTTTGTATTTTTAATAGAAGACAAAGCACAAAGCATCAGCACACAGAGTTTGGAGAGCCTTCAGTGCAACTTCAAAAAATAGAACGAGCCAGCGGCTTCAGTCATGCCATACCACTTTGAATTTTCTGCCTTTAAATCTTTTAGGGCTGATTTGTTTTTTCCTTTTCTCCCAGGGCTGAATATTTTCCCAAAACAATAAAGTGCTTATACAAACAATTAACTGTATTTCTGCAACTGAGTAATCTACAGGTTCTATAAATATGAAATATATAGTTTCTGCCTGCAGAAACATCACACTGGCTGAGGTGTCACATGCTGCACTTTCTTTACATGTTTTAAAAATCTATGAAAATTAAGTCACTCTCAATGAATATTACTGTCTTATGAGCGTGACATTATTGGTGTGCCCACCAGATTCTGTTTAATGCGTCTTTAAAAATTAATTGTTTATGAAACCTGTTTGCCACTGCGGGGAAAATTATTTGATCTGCCAAATCACCTCTTCGTTTTCCTCCCGAAATGATCGGTCCATAAAATAATAAGCTTCATATTATTAAGTTATTATACATTTTATAATGAGTCTCTTACTGCTATCGTGTCATTACATCATTACAGTTTGTGGCGTTTGAACTAGGGTAACACCTAAGTAATAAAAGAGCAGCAAAAACGTTGTAGCATGACGTGTTTTTTTTAATTCTCTTTACTTGACAACACATGTCCTGATATAGGTTTCTGTATGTGGCCTACTTTTTATTCTTTCAATTCTATTAATATATCTAATCTTCTAAATCTATCGAAAGTGTTTTGCATTCATGTGTCACTTGTTAGTACAAGTTATTCTTGTGAATTGACAAGGCAAAAAACAAATAACTAACATTGCACATGCACACATCGTAATGATGATGTTGAAACGATATATTTTGCAGCCCTAGTATAAGGTGTACTAATAGAAACTTTAGTACGTGGATTTTGTTTTTAATCTTTGAAAGTAGATACAGCAGTCAATATACTTGCAGTAGGAAAAAATATAATTTGAAATTGTAAGAAAAAAAGTCACACTGAGGTGCTGAGAATGCTAAAGAACAAACAATTTATCGATGCTACAGCACAAAAAAACTTGTCAAAGATTTTGCCGTTTTTTATATGCACTTCTGTGCTGTGTCATGCTTATTTGAGGCACAAAATTGTATGCTATGTGTCATTTCTTTATTTTTTATTTTTCCCCTAATTGTATATAGCATTTTTATAGAAGAAAAGTTGTGTTTACGTAAAAACAAAAATATGTTTCTTCTAATTCATGTGGCAACAGACACAGACTTAAATATTAAGAATCCTATACTGTCATCATCTAGTCTAGATCAGGCTGTGCAGGTAACATGGGGAGGATGTGCAAACACCATAGAGTGAATCAATGCAGGAATCAGTATATTTTACAGTCATTCCTAAGAACAAATTGTAATTCTTTGTTCTGTTTTTCATTTTAACAGACAAATAGAAAAACAATCTACAGAAGCATCATCATCACAGCCCGATAAGCACAGCAGTGTTGCTGACAGAATCAGCTTATTTGAAAACAAAGTAACCAGCTCACAAAAAGTAGATTTTCTTGTCACAAAGAGCATCCCCTGTACTTCAAAACAGTCAAAAAAATTTACAGGAAGAGCAACTTTGAAGATAAACAGTAGTACTGAGAATAATGAGATGGATTCAAAAACACCTATTGCAAAGGTTCCTGAAACAACTGATTTTCCTGTTTTTGAAGAGAATTGCCAAGAAGCATCTGCTTCACAATCAGAAAAGATAAACAGTAGACATTTTCAGACGCACAAACAATCCGTATCAGATGTTCAGTTACAGTCTATAGCCTTAAAATCAACAAAAGACACAAAGAAAAGTTGGACACTCAGCAGTAGCCCAGAGTCTTCTGAGCATGATAAGACATCAGAATTGAGTTCACCCCAGGATATCACAAATGATGGCTTGAAGAAGAGACCTGAACCAAGGGAAAATGCAGATTGTGGGTTAAAAGAAACAATGGTTCCTACATCTAGCAAAGAAACTAAACACTCTGTAGCCAATGATGAAATTGCTGCATCTCATGTTTCAAAAACTGCTACTTCTAAAGGTCAGTTACCAACAACACATCAGGGTGTGACTACAGCAAATGAAAGCATGAAACCAAACAAGACTGAGGATGATGTAAAAACAACTTTGAAAAGCAGTGACATGCAGCCATCCTTGCAGCCTGGACAGATAACAGAGTTTGTTTCAGCAATGGAAGGGGCAAATAACCAGTCACAGATGAAAAGTAATAATTCAGAAGAAAATTCTGTTGTTGTGATTCAAGGTTTGGAGGACCCCATTAACAGGTTGCCAGTAGTGCATAAAGTTCCGAAGGAACAGGTTGATGGAACGCCAATAACACCCAATGAACAGACATGTTGGTCTTCCTCTCAGATTGCCACAGCAAAACTGTCAGACGACACTAAAGTACCAAATACAACAGATTTGTCTAGGACTTTGACAACAAATAATGAATTAAAACCAGAAGCAAGTACAATGCATTCTCCATTACCCAGTTGTAGAGTAGATAGCCCAACTGAAGAAAAAACAGAACTTACTAAATCGGGAACAACTAAAAAAAAGACCATTAACAAAATTGTAAAGGTTACAAATGAATCACCTAAATCTGGACCAAAACGTGCAGTTAAGGAATCAGTTAATCTTTCACCAACAGGAAGCAAGCTGCCTAGACCAATTGGTAAAGGCATCACTAGGCAAATCTCAAATGATGCAGTAGAAGTCACTGGTGAACAGCAAACTACATTGGAGAATTCAGAAGGCAACATTCATCAACAAAATAGTGAGTCTACTGCATCAGCAGATCAAAACACCACAAAACTTCAAACAGAAAGCACGAAGGCTCTGTGTGAATCACCTACCTCTCCCAGTAAACTGCCTAGGCCTGTTCAGAAGAATATTTTTAGGCAGGTATCAAATGAAGGTTCAGAAAGTGTGGCTGAACCATTGGCATCACCTCAAAAGATTGTTCCAGATAAAAAAGCTAACATTTCTTTTCATGGAACAAAAGAAACGGTTGCACCTGCACAGCGGAGTCCCACCAGCATTTCACAAACAGATAAAAAGAAGAGCATTGTATCTAAAAAAGAAAGGACCAAAGAGCAACCTGCATTTAATATAAAAAGCGATAAGTCACCCTCTGCAGTAAAATATGCCACTGGAAAACACTTGGAAGTAGAGGAAAAAAGCCATGTTATTTTAATACAACAGGGTTCAGTTAAGGATCATGTAACAGACAATGGGGAAAAAGTGATATACACTTTAACAAAAACTGACAGTGAAGCCATTAGCCAAGAGCTACCAAAGAGTCCTACCATGGAAAATGAAAACACTGTGATTAAATCATTGACTTGCATTGCTGCAAAAACAAAATCTGACAATGTGGGACAGCCTGAGCTGACTACTATACACATTACTGAGGTGAAAACTGAGATGGAAAGCAACATATTACAAGACACAAAGTCTATGCAGATGATTGGTGATGCTCTTCCATCAAAAGGGCAACTTTCTCCACAAGAAAATCAATGTGAAAGAAAGGAAGAAAAGGAAGTCGGCAAGGTGAACTGTGAACACTCTGAGAGCTACCATGAATGTAGAGAGAAGGAACCTAAGAATGTTGCCATTAAGGATGGTATTAGATCACCTTCTAATTCACGGCCTCACAAGGAGGAAAGTGACAAAAAGTCAATTAATGTAGTTGCTTTTGTAGAAGAGTGTGACAGTTCTCAAAAGGTCACTGTGTTGCCTTCAAGTGCAACTTTACTAGTTGAGGAATGTAGCAATGTATCTTTCAATGGTAAACTTCAGACAGAAACACTAAATGGAAAAGAACCACAACCACAGAACACTGTCATTAAGGATGAAGATATCCTGAATAAGTCTTTACAGTGCAATCATGCCAAAATAAATACTGAGAATCCAGGTCAATCAGTAGAAATTTCAGGTGCTGTCTTTAATACTGCTAAAACTGAACTGGAAAAAAAGACATTGCAAGGTGGAAGTTCAAGACAGATGGGAAGTGTCTCTGTTCCTGCCAAAGTTCATCTTACCACCCAAACGGAAGAACTTGAAACAAAGGGAGACAGGGGCAGTAACAATGTGAAAGATTTGCCACGATTCTGCAATGTCCATGTAGAGCAGCCATTAGAAAATAATGTCATCCAGCAGGTTGTGGAGTCATCTTTACCTGTACAAATGAGCAAGGCCGAAACTTATAGTGAGTCTGTGAAATCAGAGACTTTTATAGAACATTTACATGAATCTGAAACAACAAAAGACATTTTGAAGAGAGACTCAATCCTTGAAAGCAACAAGCTCAGCACAGAACAACCAGAGCATAGTAGTGTATACATAATGAGCGAATTAACTTCAGCAGCACATGAGGTTGCTACAGATCTGAAAGGAAAAGTAAATGAAGCAGAATTGCAAAAAAATGCAAAATTTAAAGAGGAAAACTTTGAATTGGAAATGAAAACGCATCACACATTGAAATTAGACGAGTTTGAAAATAAGAGAAGCAATGTAGCCAGTACTGTGGAAGATGTTCTTCCCAAAAGTCATATCAGTGCTTCATTAGGACTATCAAACAATAATGAGAAAAACAGAATAACTGAGTCACCTTCAGATATTCAGTTATGTGCTCAGGAAAGAAAAAATGATTCAGTGGTATCTGAAATATTATCAGAAGGGAAAAGTAAAGTAGTGGCACAAGAAATGTCATCATTAAAACAGGTCCATATTGAATCACAAACACTGATAAAACAACAAGAAGCTTTGAGCATTTTGGAGGCAGCGCAGATTGCAACCGGTGTAGATTCAGTAGGTAATTTGGCAAATAAAATATGTCTCAAAAGTGATAACAGTATATTGGAAGAATTATCTGAAGGTAGCAGCCTTCACAGCGTCACTGATTTAACTTCAGATTCACGATTGGGTTCTGAGAACTGTAATATGCCTTTAAATATGCAAACTGTTACTCTAAGACTAACTGAAACAGAAAACAGCATTCATGGAACAGCAGCTTCTAATGTATTAGAATCAGGGAAGTTAGAAACAAATACAGTAAAAGACGTGCACTCCTCTAACTATGTTTCTTCCTTGGGAGGAACATTAAGTAATGACAGTGGATTATTTTCAGCTGCCCCGCTAAATGTGGAGCAAAAAAGCAGTAGTTTTAAAAACAAAGGCAGTTTCATAGAACAGCAAAATATAACTGACTTGCAAGTAAAGGTCATGTCCAAACAAGGGGAATTTAATTTAGAAAAGATACAGTATCAGACAGCATCTTCTAAAACTTTGCAAGGCTCAACTTTTCAGAAGCTACAGAAACCAGATGAAGAAACTAATAAAATCAATATGCATTCTTCAAATAAAGGTATACAAAGTTGGCAATATTCTGAAAAATCAGAAAATTTCACTATGAAAAATGACAAACTCAAAAATCTACATACAGTAAAAGACACAATAGAACAGCCAGAAAATGTAAATGCAGTCCAAAATATTACAGGAACAAAACGTCCCTTCCCCTCTGAGACTCTGAGGCAGGGTGGTAATATATTTGACAGCAGCAATAAACCTTCAGGATGGTTAGATGTGGAACATAAATTTGAAGCAAAAAAGCACACTAAAGCTAACAAGTTAGGTAGCTTTGAAACTGAGGACAGTGACAATATATTAGACAAATCTGATGATTTTGAAGAATTTCTGAAAAACATCAAAAACTGTGGAAGCCCATTTTCAATTCCACAAAAGCAAAGATGTTTGAGACCAACAGCACCCCCACCCTTTGCACTGCCACCTATAAAAGAAGACCGGTTTGAAAAAGTATTTGATCCTGCTAGCTTTACTTTTGGCTTAGGAAAAACAGAACCAAAGGAGCCACCTCCAACAACTTTGTTTAAGATGCAAAGTGCAGAGATAAAAAGCAAACTTCTGCCAAAACGTGTAACAGCAGAACAGAGTTTGCTATTTAAGTCACTACAGCCATCAGGCAAAAATTCGGATGCACAGGATATAAGCAGTACAACATCTGATGGGATTTCTGTTGCTGGCAGTAAAATATCTCGTCTTGAGAAAAGCTCTGTTCTTTCAAGTCTGATGAATCCTTCAGCAGTGCCACAGAAAAATTCTTTTACAAAAAATACATCTATTCAGAGTAGCGTATCTTCCACCTCTGAAGGTCAGGCTGCATGCATAGATAAAGTGTCTGAAAGCATGCAAGAAGTCATCCAAAACCCAGTTTTTAGTGACGTTCCTGGCACAGGTGATTTAGAACTATCAAGACAAGCATTTTCTGAAGTTAAACTCCCAGAATATATGCAGAAATATGTTAATCCAAACACTTCAGATACAAACTGTTTTTCACAAAGTGCCTTTCAGATGCCTCAGTATCCTAAAATGAGTACTGATTTGGGAATTAACAGTGGTGTTGATACTAGCAAGGAATTATCAGTATTCAGCATACCTGGCCAGCTAAATACTACTCCATCATTTTCAGGAAGCTCACTATCACACTTTCAAGTAAGTGAAAATCTTTCATAATTTATTTTTCTTGTATTGTATTTTCTTTTATAATAATATGTTCACTTTCATTATGTTTCAGTTTTATCTTTAAGATGGTGCAGGTAAATTAGCACATTATTTATAAAATAAACTCAGTTAAAATTATGTACTGATAGTTATTAATAAGTTCACATTGGTGTTATCTTCAGTATCAAGAATGCTGAGGGTGAGATGATTCTAAAGTTTGCTGATGCAACAGAAATAAATGGTTGTGTGTGACAGTATTTTATGAAGTAAGAAAACAAGATTGGTGACATTTGAAATATGATAGGCTGCTGGGGAGGAAGGTTGATCAGGATATACCGAAAAATGTGAAGGTGATGCCAGAAGAAGTTTGTTTTTCACAGCATCACTTCCTTGTAGAAGATCTTTTAGTCAGAGGCAGAGTAAGTGCAGTATGTAACAAGGAAGTAGGTTTGGAAGCTGAAGGAGGAGAATTTGAGTTTGTTGAAACGTTCATAGCAAAAGCAAATTTTGTTTCAGAAGCATCAGTCATGAATGGTAAGTGAGAAGTGATGTAGAGTGTATGATTTAAAACGGCAGAAGTCTGCTATTGAACAAAGGGACTGCACAGACAAAAGGTAACGTGGTACTGGAATGTTGATGTAGACATAGCAAATCCATGAAAAGAGGAGAAACTATAAGGAGTGGCAGAACACAGATGCAGAAAGTGAGTGATCTTTGAGGAAAGAAAGTGAAAAGCCAGAAAGGCAGTTGTGAGTTTGAAAGAAGCCAAGAGAAGGGAATATGTACAGTAACTGAGCTGCAGATGAGAAAAAAAGGATTGTATTCAGGATCATAGAATGAGGTGGCCAAAGAAAGACAGTATATAGTGTGTATGAACAAGCAAAATTCTGAAGAGAACATGATTGATGGTAATGGGTTTGAGGATACTTGGTAGAAGTTTCTGAATGAGGAGGTAATGGAATGAGGTCATAGGGTAATAATGTTCATTGTTACAAAATGAAAGCTGTTTTCAAAAATGGAGAATGAAAATGTGCTAAAAAAGTACTGTAAAGCAGTGGCCCCAAGAGCATAATCTGATATACTGAAAGCAGCTGAAGGTACTGGAGTTAAATGGTTGACAGGCCAGTGCAACAAGATTGTGTGTGATGGGAGGTTCATAAAGATTAGAAAAGATGTGTGCTTTTTCATTTATATAAAAGAAAGGATGAATCATTCGAATGAGGATTGTATCGTGCAGTCAGGGTTTAAAAAAAAATCAATGAAGGAACTTTAAAGAGTGCTAAATTAAAGACTGATGAAATAAAGGTAGCAAAATGCAGTTAGGTTTCATACCAGGAAAGGGAACAACATATACAATCCTTGTTGTTTTATAAATACAGGAAAGCATCAAATGAAAGGAAAGAAGCTGCGTTATGCATTTGTAGATTTAACAGGATGACATGAGAGGCAGTACGTTAAGCACAGAGAGAGTTAGGTGGCAGTGACTGGCTAAAATCTGCAGTGATGTCAAAGTATGAAGAAGCACTCAGAACAACAAATGGGGATACAGAGATTTGTGAGGTGAAGGGGGTCTGCACCAGGAATTATTTCTGAGTCTGCTGCTTTTAGTGATGGTTATCAAGATGGTGACCAGGGAAGTACATAAATATACACCCATGATCATGTATTGTTGTCAAAAAGCTAAATAGAAATGTAAGGGAAGATGTTGAAATGAAGATAGTTTTGAAACTGTACCTCATTCTCATCTCTAAAGGCGTCTCTCTAGCATTGAAAGAGAAAACTTTATGAAAGCTGTTTGGGGAGTAGTATGCTATATGAAAGTGAAATGTAACCTATGATGGCAGACCATGGAGCAAAAGAAGAAAGTATGGAAATGAGAATGATCAGGTGGATATGTAGAATGTAATGGAGTGAGAGGAAGATGAATGTTGTTGCTAAGTGAACAGTTTTACATGAAAGTGTTGAAGATAAATAGACTAAGGTGATTTGGGTATGTGGAACAAAAGGCAGAGGATTATAGGGTGAAGGAAGAGGTTAACCAAAATGGATGTGAAGGGAATGAGGTTGGAGATGGTGTCAAATTATATCAAAAAACACCATAACCCAAACAATTCACAGTACTATAGAAAGTGAAAGAAAAAGATTTAGTGGCCATCTGGCTAACCTGGGTAAACCAAGAAAATATCAATTAAATCCCATGATGATTATAATGATGATGACTACAAATAACCATTTATTTTTAAACTCAAATTTCCTATAAAGCACTTTGCCTGGCATGTAATACAAAGATTCTTGCATAGTGCTTTAATGTGAGAAATTGTATGCAAAAGAATTCCAGAGTGTCTCTAAAATCCCTAAGACTAAAATCCCTGAAGCCTACAAAATTATTTATAACTAGCAGAATACCCGCGCTTCGCAGTGGAGAAGTAAAAAGAAAAGGAAACATTTTAATAATAACGTAACATGATTGACAATGTAATTGTTTTGTCATTGTCATGAGTGTTGCTGGCATATATATATATATATATATATATATATATATATATATATATATATACACATATACATACATACATGTGTACATATATACACAAACACATATACTATGGGGTACCAAACAGGCAAATACATTGATTTTCTGAATATATAAAGTCGGCGTCAGAATATATAAAGTCAAAACTTGAAAAAAAAAAGTCATTCCTGAATATATAAAGTCAAAACCTGAATATATAAAGTCAGCGTCGGAATTTATAAACTCATTCCTGAATATATAAAGTCAAAGTCAAAATATATTGATTGAAACGACTCTGAACTGAACTAAGTTAACAAAAATGTATTCAGAAAAATAAATTAAAAAAACACTTTTTTGGTTAATGTTTTGAAAATGATGCATGTGCCCTGCCCAGGATTGGTTCCTGCCTTGCGCCCAGTGTTGGCTGGGATTGGCTCCAGCAGACCCCCGTGACCCTGTGGTCTGATTCAGCGGGTTGGGAAATGGATGGATATTCCGACGCTGACTTTATATATTCAAGTTTTGACTTTATATATTCCAGCGCTTACTTTATATACTCCGACGCTGACTTTATATATTTAAGTTTTGACTTTATATATTCCAGCGCTGACTTTATATATTCCGACAGTGACTTTATATAATCAAGTTTTGACTTTATATATTCGGGAATGACTTTATATATACAAGTTTTGACTTTATATAGTTAAATGTAGTCATCATTGCATACATTTTTCTTCACCATAGAAATTTAAAGACTGAATTCAACTTCCATTCCTACCAAAGATATTTCTGGCGACTAAATAGAACCTACTTATATTCAAATTCGAGCTATTGAGCTGTCGCCTGCCTGCCTGAATAAGTCACCCTCGCTTCACACTTACTTTTTTACCGTTCATTTAATCATGGCTAGTGGCGGAAAAATTATAAAATGGAAAGAGGATTACACTGAGTATGGCTTTACCAAAACAATTATTGATGACGAATAAAGTATCGATTATTCATAAAGCTTCAATTGGTGATCTGTTTTTCTGTGTTAACCTCATATTTTTTCATACTTCTTCTCAAACCAAGGGGGTGCGAGGGTAAAATGAATCGGGAAGCGCTGATCAATGTAATTGGTGTACCAGGAAATCATGCATTGACAGAAGTTCCCCTTTGCTTGGAATGCAGTGTGATTAAATGCATTATTTTTTAATGGGTTATGGAGCACATGCATCGAAGCTTCTCAGCTGTGCTTGTGCTAAGAAAAGGAAACATTTTAAAAATAACGTAACACGATTGTCAATGTAACCTTTTGTAAGTAGTGCCTGGAGGATTCAGTGTGGAGTATTTGGTGGCAGCGTCACAAAGTCACTTCCGTAAGCCTGCGTTAGCTGCGGAGCTCAGCTCAGAGCGAAATGAGGTGAATGGGAGGTGAGATGATGACGTGACTCCCCCACCCGCCTTAGCTGTCAATCCCCCACAAACACAGTCTCTCGGAATTTGCATAAGCACAGCCCTTCACCTGCAATTTTAACTTAGTTACAAAGTGATCAAAACTCTCGTTTATATCCTGCGTCCTCTCATTAAACTTGTATCCCGCATTGCCCGTGGGCATGACAAATGCCAGCGGCAGCCTGTCTATGAACTTAATTTAAACTTTAGGTTTACACCTTGCTTTGTTTCCGAAGTAGCAGCACTCATGAATATGGTTGTATATGTCAGTCACTCGCTTCTTATTGTTTCGCTGCCTTCTCAATTATATAATGCATGTTTTCTTCAGCGCTTTTTGGAGCTCTTCCTTGTTTTCTACGTATTGTGTTGACAGTCAGTTCACGTGATTACGTGGGAGGCGTGATGATGTCACACGAAACTCCGCCCCCCACGGCTTTCGACCTCAACACCATTACAGTATAAGGAGAAAAATAGCTTCCAGTTATGACCATTACACGCAGAATTTCGAAATGAAACCTGCCCAACTTTTGTAAGGAAGCTGTAAGGAATGAGCCTGCCAAATTTCAGCCTTCCACCCACACAGGAAGTTGGAGAATTAGTGATGAGTCAGTGAGTCAGTCAGTCAGTCAGTCAGTGAGTGAGTGAGTCAGTGAGGGCTTTGCCTTTTATTAATATAGATGCCGATCCACCTTAAATACCCTTGCATCTCCTCATTAGTGCCTTTGTTTTGCAAATGTGTCAATCAGCACTGGCAGCAGGCGGCCTGCTCACACATCTCTCACTGAAGCAGCTGAAATCATACACAAAATTCTCACAGCTTTAGTCTGTGTATCTAGGATTTAGGAGTTAGGGTAGGGGATGCTCGCCAAAGGCAAATGTCTGGGCACACTGATTTCACAAATAACATCTTATTTAAAGATATACAGTAGGACCCCGCAAAGTCGCGGTTCAGGGTTCACGGACTCAGTCGTTTGCAGATTTTTCCTTAGAACCTAACTATTAATTGTTAGTGGAAAGTGCAAATATCCTCCGCAATTTTTATGGCTTTTTTTACGGCAGTACTGAGCTGTAGAGAGAACAGGAAGCAACCGCTGAGGGAAACACAGTTTGGAATGGTGAAAGTAGCGAATCTGAGAGCGTTATTCATTTCTCCTTGCTGCTGATTGATTGCTGCCCTGTGACGTGTCTCCAGGTGAGTGGGTTTACCACCGCTGAGGGAAACACAGTTTGGGATGGTAAAAGTAGCCAATCCGAGAGCGTTATTAATTTCTTCTTGCTGCTGATTGACTGCTGCCCTGTGATGTTTCTCCAGCTGAGTGTCCTCGTGTTTTCCATTTTGTTATTGTATTCATTTTGTTATTCTTAAAAGCACAAGATGTCGCCGAAGCTCCCTGCACCTTCTTAGGCTTCTGACACTGAGACTAAGCGCCAGAAGAATTGTAAAACACTCCTGGAGAAGGTTGAACTACTGGATTTGCTCCGGGAACTAAAAAGTTATGCTGCAGTAGTGCGCCACTATGACTTTAATGAAAGCACCGTATGCTACATGAAGAACGAAGCAGCGATCTGGAGTACCGTATCTGTACGTTTCTGTGATAGTGCCAAGAAGGTAACGACCATAAGGAATAAAAATATCGTCGGGATGGAATCTACCTTGGCATTCTGGACCAACGACTGCAGGAAGAAGAACATCCCCTTGGATGGTAACATCATCCGTGAGAAAGCACGGAAATTGTACTAGCAGTTTGCTACAGGAGACAATGTAGCAACTTCCCATCGCAATGTTCCTGAAACCTATAAAGAAAAGCCAGCACGAAACCCCACCAGAAGAAGACCCATCCAAAGATACAACTCCTCCTGAAGCGCCTGAAGAAGAGGCGCCACCCGAGGAGTTTTAAATCCTTTGCATTGTACTGCACAGCTACTTCATCATCATCATCATCAATATCATTCATCATTGCTGAGTACCCGTACATTTTACTGTATTTTAATTAAATTAAATTATGTGTTTACTTATAACAAAGAAAACGACAGCGCATACCAAAGAAAACACGCTTGCATGAATTACAGTAGCATTGGTATTTTACATTTTAGCACCGCAGGAGACATAATACAGTACTGTATAGGGTGGTCCAGATCTAATTATGCAATTTACATTACGCTATAACTTATTACATTTACATAGAAAATCACCTGAAAAATCCCAGACCATCGAAAAGTGTGCAAAATGACGACATGAATAATCATCTTTGCACCGAACTGGAATCGTCCCCGCATAAATCAAAGTCATCCAGACGATCTGGATCTGCATGATTAGATCTGAACCACCCTGTACAGTATACAGGTTTACCTTTACATTCTGTTTTTAGGTAATGTATTAAGCTGAGTTTGCAACGAAATTAAAGTGCTTTGGGGGCATACTGTATTTAGGGTTAAAAATAAGCATTTAAAAGTCATTTTTAACCACATCCTAAATTCGCGATTTTTCACAATTCGCAGGTGCTCTAGGAACGTAACCCCTGCCAACTTTGGGGGTGTACTGTATACCTCTTTACTATTAGTTGTATAAAATACCTTCTAAAGCGATCTAGGAGTTAGGTGTCTGGAATTGTATAGGGTAAATAATATATCTTTATTTAGAATACATACATTGCATGTGTGTGTTCCGTGTCTACAGTGATCTGTGTAAATGTAGGATGACAGGAAAAGTGAGGCAAGAAATGTTAAACATATAACTAAAACAGAATTTTTTTTATGTTTTAGTTTTAAGAGCCAATTTTTGAAAGTTTCTGTAGACACATTTGCAAAAAGGCTCTGATAAGAGGTGTGAAGGAATTTAAGGTGGCCCGGCATTACAAATATTTTTGTAGGCTCCAGGGATTCTAGTGTTATGTAATATCAGCACAAAAACTATGCATCGGGAGCTTCATGACCTGTGTTTCCACGGCCTTGCAGCTACACACAAGCCTAAGACCATCATGCGCAATGCCAAATTGCCATACACACACATATACTGCAAAATTTTGTAAAAAAATTTTTGAAAAAAGTGTAGGCTGTTATAGCCAAAAAGGGCTATACCTGGTTTTGGAATGGGATGTCCAACAAGCTCATATATGTATGTGGTCTGATGTCCACTTACTTTTAGCCATATTTTGTATTTCATATTTTTCAAGGCATTTTAAAAGGAAATTCAATCTTTACAGTTTGTAAATTAAATAAATACCCAATTATTAGGCATACTATGAAGCATGGAACCACACAGGGGCCACACAGCACGTGTTCAGTCTCTTCCTGTGCATTCTCTGTGCAGAGATATACACACACAGGCATGCGCGAGTCATACACACACACACACACACACAGGCGCGCACAGTCCGTGCGTGTGTGTGTCTTCTGGAGAAGTGCGCATGCGCGGGGCCACACAGCACGTGTTCAATCTCTTCCTGTGCATTCCCTCTGCAGAGAGAGACAGACACACACACACAGGCGTGCACGAGTCACGCACACACACAGGCACGCGTGACAGACACACACACACGAGACAAACAGGCACGTGTGACAGACAGACAGACAGACACAGGCAATAGACACACAGACCCAGAGGCGTGCGCTTAAGAGACACACACAAAGGCGCGCAAGAGAGAGACACACACACACACACACAGGCACGCGCGTGCATTGTTGCAATGTTACTTTTCTTGGTTGTTTATTAAATTACAGATTTTTCAAATGTTAATTTTTTCCCCTGTGCTTAAAACTCATTAAAAAAAGAGTTTTTAGCGAGCGGGTCATAAGGCTATAGCGCAAACTCTTGCAGTGTTAGTTTTCCCTGTTGTTCAAGGTTTTCTTAGTGTTAGTCAATGTTTTTACATTTAGTTTACTATTACGCTGTGCTTTCTATGGTATAGTTAACTATATTTATGCTTAAAAACTTAAAAAAATATATATTTACATACAGTTCATACAGTCTGGAACGGATTATGGTCGTGAACCGAGGTTCCACTGTATTACTGTCAGACAAAATTACAGGCATTTCACGGAAATACAAACCAGTATTACTGAGAGAGAAAATTAAAGGCACACAATACAGTGACACATATTACAGCCACATACAAGGTCCCTTGACATTTAATATAGACTGTTCATACAAATGTTTATGCACTACTGTTCTAGCGCCCGTTATTTTAACGGGCTTAATGTCTAGTATATATATATTTATACAGTGCATCCAGAAAGTTTTCACAGCGCATCACTTTTTCCACATTTTGTTATGTAACAGCCTAATTCCAAAATGCCATCCATCCATTTTCTAACCCGCTGAATCCGAATACAGGGTCACGGGGGTCTGCTGAGGCCAATCCCAGCCAACACAGGGCACAAGGCAGGAACCAATCCTGGGCAGGGTGCCAACCCACCGCAGGACACACACACCCACACATCAAGCACACACTAGGGCCAATTTAGAATCGCTAATTCCAAAATGGATTAATTAAATTTTTTTCCTCAGAATTCTGCACACAACTCCCCATAATGATAACATGAAAAAAGTTTACTTTTGCAAATTTATTAAAAATAAAAACACTGAGAAATCACATGTGCATAAGTATTCACAGCCTTTGCTCAATACTTTGTCTATGCACCTTTGGCAGCAATTACAGCCTCAAGTCTTTTTGAATATGATGCCACAAGCTTGGCCAGTTTCGCACATTCCTCTTTGCAGCACCTCTCAAGCTCCATCAGGTTGGATGGGAAGCGTCGGTGCACAGCCATTTTAAGATCTCTCCAGAGATGTTCAATCGGATTCAAGTCTGGGCTCTGGCTTGGCCACTCAAGGACATTTACAGAGTTGTCCTGAAGTCACTCCTTTGATATCTTGGCTGTGTTCTTAGGGTCGTTGTCCTGCTGACAGATGAACCGTTGCCCCAGTCTGAGGTCAAGAGTGCTCTGGAGCAGGTTTTCATCCAGGATGTTTCTGTAAATTGCTGCAGTCATCTTTCCCTTTATCCTGACTAGTCTCCCAGTTCCTGCCGCTGAAAAACATCACCACAGCATGATGCTGCCACCACCATGCTTCACTGTAGGGATGGCATTGGCCTGGTGATGAGCGGGGCCTGGTTTCCTCCAAATGTGACACCTGGCATTCACACCAAAGAGTTCAATCTTTGTCTCATCAGACCAGAGAATTTTGTTTCTCATGGTCTGAGAGTCCTTCAGGTGCCTTTTGGCAAACTCCAGGCAGGCTGCCATGTGCCTTTTACTAAGGAGTGGCTTCCCTCTGGCCACTCTACCATACAGGCCTGATTGGTGGATTGCTGCAGAGATGGTTGTCCTTCTGGAAGGTTCTCCTCTCTCCACAGAGGACCTCTGGAGCTCTGACAGAGTGACCATTGGGTTCTTGGTCACCTCCCTGACTAAGGCCTTTCTCCCTCGATCACTCAGTTTAGATGGCCAGCCAGCTCTAGGAAGAATCCTGGTGGTTTCGAACTTCTTCCACTTACGGATAATGGAGGCCACTATGCTCATTGGGACCTTCAAAGCAGGAGAAATGTTTCTGTAACCTTTCCCAGATTTGTGCCTCGAGACAATCCTGTCTCGGAGGTCTACAGACAATTCCTTTGACTTCATGCTTGGTTTGTGCTCTGACATGAACTGTCAACTGTGGGACCTTATATAGACAGGTGTGTGCCTTTCCAAATCATGTCCAATCAACTGAATTTACCATAAGTGGACTCCAGTTAAGCTGCAGAAACATCTCAAGGATGATCAGGGGAAACAGGATGTACCTGAGCTCAATTTTGAGCTTCATGGCAAAGGCTGTGATACTTATGTACATGTGCTTTCTCAATTTTTTTATTTTTAATACATTTGCAAAAACCTCAAGCAAACTTTTTCCACGTTGTCATTATGGAGTGTTGTGTGTAGAATTCTGAGGAAAAAATGAATTTAATCAATTTTGGAATAAGGCTGTAACATAACAAAATGTGGAAAAAGTGATGTGCTGTGAATACTTTCCGGATGCACTGTGTGTGTATATATATATATGTATATATAGTAATGAGAGCCTTTTGGTGGCTGGGCATTTATGTCCATTTATTCATAATCAACTACAACATAAAGCTCCCAAATGAATTAATATCTCTTTGGTTTATCAGAATGAATGCTCAGTTTTGCACTTTGAAAGAGGGATTGTGTTATATTCTGGCTGTGAGCATTTATTATGCATATTCCAAATTTTCTAGTTATGGATTTGACTTCATAAAAATAAATATTAATGGCTTTACATATTAGCATATTTCCTCCATGGTAAATAAAAAAGATTTGGCAGTTTTCAGTGCCACTTAAATGTTACAGTTTAGCATCCCATACTCTCTTTTCTGCATTGATATATTTTGTTTGCTTTTTAACAAAAAAAAAATCATAACCATCTGGATTACAATGATGAACTGAAAAACCTGTACTGCTGGTTGTTGTACAACAGGAACACAAGGTTGCATGTTGGCCATCTTGGAAATAAATCTGCTTTACTTAACATTCTGTTTACAAGGGTGTACTAGAATTTCAAGCATACTCCCCTGCAATGCTTTCCTGCTTCACATCAGGTTCTGTTAGTTATTGAAAGTATTTTTTTTCTCACCCTTGTAAGTTAAGTTCATTAATATATGCTGATGTCACATACTCCACTTTGAGTCATAACAAGGTTTGGGGCAGTCACCCGTATATTTGGTATCCTGGCTGCGAAGTTGCAAAAGTATAAACAGCACTGATGTGCACAAAACCAAATCCAAACAGAACTTAGGGAAAAGGTGGAGGCTTTTAAAGGGGAAGACAGGAAGTGAGGTCAAAGGGGTCCGGCTCATAAGGGTCTTCAACCATAAGCTTGAGCCCGAACGCGACATCATAGGGGCCAGAACCGGCAAGGTTTTCTTCCATAGGCTCGGACCCGGAAGTGACGTCAATAGGGCCAGGTGGGATCTCCCGTGAATGGTCTACAGGCAAGGGAGAAAAAGAGTCGGTGCACTCTGCCACATCCTGGTCTGATTTGGAAATTGCCCTCACTCAAGCCCTTTTTCTGCCTTCCATCTGCACGTGTGTGACAGCTGAATATATCAAGCTTTATTTTATAATCTTATATTTTCTGAATTAAATCACATTTTTTCCATTTATTTATAGAATGTGGGTCCTAGAGTACAAAAGAGACCTGGAAAGGTAAGTCTTTCCTGATTTAATGTTTAGGAAGTTTGTTTCAAAAAACAAAACCAAAAAGCAAAAACAGCAAAAAACCTCCTGCTACTTTTTAACAGGTTATAATATATGATGGTCCGCAATTCAATGGAAAAGAAATAATGATAACTCAAGATATTGAAGATGCAACATCACTTAAATTGTCTCCAATAATTTCTGTAAAAGTAGTAAGGGGATGGTAAGTAGGATCAACCAGTATTATCATAATAAACCAAATATTTTAATACTATGTATTTTATTTTGTTTATTGATTTGCACTATGTTTCCAAATACAGAAGTCATGTTTGTAGAGAAAGTCTATCAAGGTATGGATAACTTTGTTGGTGTACTTATTTAGGCTGATTCCTGCAATGCAAAGTTTCTGGGTGCTTTAATTTTCACATTCAAAGAAAAAATGATACTAAATTACATATCAATTTTTATCTCACTAGTTCACTGCTCATGCAGTATAGTGTCCTTCGAGCAACTCCTGGCGGCAAGCGGTGACCCGTGGTCCATAGTCACTAGGGCCACAGCTGTCGCTCGTGTGCAGGAGGATGGTTCGCTGCCCGCCCACTATGCCGCTGCAGCTACTGGTCCTGACTGGACGCAGGCTGGATGAGGCAGAGGGCGGTGTTTCACTGCCCGCCCAGCACACATGGCTGGTAATGCTGCAAGCAGTGACTCGGTTGTGGCTGAATGGAGGCAATTGAGGGTTAACGGGGCCGCGGTGGTAGCATTGTAGTGTGCCTCGGATGGCTGCTTGTTGAATTGGGGTTGGGTGATTCACTACCCGCCTTTGGCCGCACTGTGTTCTTTCTCGGTGGGCGGACACTGCAGGCAGCATACTGTAGTGGAGGTTACTGTGTGGTGGGCGAGTGATGAACCCCCCCCCTCGCCGCCCCAGTCATTCTCAATAGTAAGCCTGCTTGTACTGTTATACACATAGCAGGAAGTTGTCTCTTTTCAGTACATCAGACGTATTGATGGGTGCTGTTTTGTTACGGGAAAATGGTTCCAGGGATATGAACATAAGTAGGCAAAGAATCAGAGAGAAGAGGTCCAATACTTCTATTTTATTTACTTAATCAATTATAATAATCAAACACATCTAATGCAATATAATGCAGACATACAAAAGCAAAACAATACTTACAAACATATGAAAAGGCACAGAGCCATCATCCCAGACCAGTAGACTGAGGGGGCCCGCTTGTCAGTCTTGTCAGAGGATCAACTTATTATTTGCCCTTCCAATTTACCGGGCGGTGCGCGCTGTCCCCACGGTTGAGCCTCCAAAGAAACTGAGGGCGGAACCTTCCCTTATATACTAATTGAGCGTCCTTGCCCAAAGCGGCTTACGTGTAAGCAGTGTATACAGAAGTGATTAGTTTCAGCACACACACCTTTCCACGGACGCGGTGTTGTTTTGCACTTGGTCCTGATGATGACGACACCTGGTACCAGGAGGCACACAAAAATAAGAATTGCGTAGTGAAGCCCCTTGAAGTGAAAAACAAGTCAGCATGACCCTCTGGCCATATTCCCAGTACTTTTCCTTCTTGAAGCTGGTTTTTGCGCTGAGTGACCAACGCCCATCTGCTCTCTTGATCCCCCCCCCCTCTCTTTAGAAAAATCCTTCCATTACAGGTGCCTTCCTGCTGTGATAGCATGTATAGCGCTGTGCAGAAGAGCTTATCTTAACCTTTTGTCTTCACCCTTGAAGAATATCTCTGAAACACAAATCTGACGCAAATGCTGGTGATACAGTAAAGAAGAGAAAAACCATCACCATTGAAAATAAAGTAGAAATAATAAAAAGGTCAGAGAGGGGTGAAACTCCATCATTCATTGGCAGAGCATTTGGTTACAGTCGGTCAACAATAGCATTTAATAAAATAATGTACCTGTTCCGACTTACATACAGTCAACATAAGTACACAGCTATAGTCCCTATCATATAACATAACCTAGGGAACTGCCTATATATATATATATATATATATATATATATATATATATATATATATATATATATATATATATATATATATATATAAAATATACCCTGGCTGCAAAAGGTTGAAATTTTAGCAGAGTTGTTCACTAGGTAGAGTCTAAAAGAGAACTGATCATAGGTAAGCAAATTGGCAGCTTTGAAGGCCCTTAAAGGAAGTGACGTCATCTTTGAGGCCATAACTGGAAGTGATGTTTTCTAGGCCGGAAGTGACATCATCATTGGCCCCAGGGCCGGAAGTGGTGTCATTATAGGCAGCGGACAACCGGAATTGACATCTTCAAAGGCTCCGGAACCTGGTGGAATTTCACAACAATGGTTTGCAAGGAACTGAGAAACACAGTCAAGCGCACCCCTGTCACACCCTGGTCTGATGTGGTATTACAGTACTCAGGCCCTTTAGCTGCCTCATACTTGCACCTGTGTGACTATTGTCGCAGGTGGCTGGGTGTGGTCACCAATCAGCCACCTACTTAAGGAGCCGCCGCCCTGTAATCAAGGCTGGAGTCGGGTGAGGAGGAAGACAAGGTCGAGGCAGAGGAGGTGAGGAGAGGCCCGTGTGTGTGAAGAAAGTGGCTATTGAAAGCCTAGACTTTGGAGTGGCTATTGAGAGCCTAGACTTTGGGGGGTTTGGTGGCGGTGCACTTGACTTTGTATATAATTGTGTAAATAAACGTGGGTAATGGAGCAAATGGTGTCCGCCTGTGTGTGTCTGGGCCGCTATCTTTCACACTATATATATATATATATATATATATATATATATATATATATATATATATATATATATATATATATATATATATATAAAATATATGAAGACAGCTGTCCACCACAGAACAAAATGTTCTCGCCAGTGGTTTAAAGTTCAATCACAAAGATGCATCTGACATGAACTTCCTAGGCTCTGTAGAACACATCATACACCAGCAGACAATGCACAAAATATAAAGTATGTCATGGCCAGCCAGTTACATGCAAGACCACCTTTATCAGAGTCAACAACACCCTAAAAAAGCTCCAGAATAACAATTGCTCACAGGATTATTACAAAATGAAATCCAATGTGAACTGCCCTGAATTCTATGGCCTCACAAAAATCCAAAAAATCCCTCTAAAATTCAGACCTGTTGTCAGCCTAAAAAGTGTTAATAATGCTGAGATGGCATTGCATTGTCTGAAATATATATCCATCGCTGAGGATGAGATCATGGTATCATTTGATATTGTGTCGCTGTACACCATGATTTCAATTCATCTAGCCACAGAATCTGTACAAACAAAGCTAAACAATGGCCCCACCATAACATGAATGAAGCTGACCATGAATGATATAATGCATCTTGTTTCACTTTGCCAGAAAATGCACTTTCATTTTAATGGTAAATACTACAGACTAAAAGAAGTCATGTCAATGGGGTCTCCATTATCAGGACTCTTAGCTGAACTGGTAATGTAGTGACTTGAAAATGTGGCTCTAACTCAGTGTACACCTAAACTTTGGATACATACCTGCCAGATAATACTAAGAGCACAAAACAAATATTTTGTCCTAATTGGGGCTCATTAGGTGTATGCACCAATGCTTCCCTTATGGGTAAAGTAAAACGTTCTCTCTTTTATATCCTAGAAAAGAAAAAAAAATCCCTAGCAGTTCATTCTGAGGTTATACATAAATCTTAATTTATGTCATACTGGAATGTCCTAAAACATGAAATAAACAGCCATTTGCATTCCTAAGGAATACACCCTGTATTTGCACCCACTTAGAATCAATTTAAACATTCTTATAGTCCATAAAGATCTTACATTCTTCAGGGGTCTTCTGATAGTAGCAGAGGTCAGCCCTTCTTCATAAAGGAATACAAATTAAGGGTTTAAGTTTTTTCTTTCTCAGTTCCCCCCGTTTGCACATAAATATGTGCACATGTGAATGATCAGACCCAATCATCGGGAATAATATCATCATATTCAGAAGAGGGAGAAAGTTCCGAAAGCAAAGGGTTGTAATCAGGGTTTTGGGAACTGTCAGCATAAAGAAAATAGGCTTTTGTGAGAGAGGTGTCAATAAGCCTCTGAAGAAGGCCACGAATACAGGGGATGAGGCAGCAACCACAAATAACCATGATTGCAAGGGAAATGAGGACAGTGGTGAAAATAGTTTTACACCATCCGGCCCAAATTCCGAACCACCGTTCAAATAGTTCATCAAGGGGATTGGAGATACCAGAATTTTCTGCAAGTTCTACAGAAAGGGCAGTAAGACCAGCAAGTGCACGAGATACTGAGCCATCAGGAAGGACAGTGGTAGGGAAGGTTAAAGAGGTAGGGGTGACAGAATCGGGTGTTCGTGCTGTGACTCGAATAACAAATTTCCCAAGAGGATCTTTCCCAGAGACATCTGCCCCTAATATGTAAATACCCCCATCATAAGGTGACGGATCCTTTAAAGTGATAATTAATGGGTTACAATTATCATGTAAACATGTTCTGCTAGTATGTCCCTTAATGATAGAGAACTTTGTCTTGAGATCATGTTGCTGAGCCTTCCAGGGCTGATAACCCCAGTCATAGGTACCTGTATTGGCAAATACCCACTGCCATTTTTCACAATTACTACCATAATGAGTGGAGTCAGTAGTCACACACACATATTTTTCAGCCTTAGTCCATTGTTCATGGCTGCCGGTTCCACAAGGAGCAACAGTACAAAAGTCAATCTGGAGTGAGGTAGTCTTCCCTACTTGGAAAGTTAGTGTGGGAAGGTCCCCATAAGTTCGCTGTCTCATGTTCAAGGGGACAAAAGAAGTTATTAATAATAGAACTAAGAATGCCATTCTTTGCAATGTGAGATGTGGATCCAGGCAGGAAGTCCTTCGACTTTAACAGCGTGAGGTGTAGATAATAGCACCTGGAATGGTCCCCTCCAGCGAGGTTGATGCCAATGTTTCCTTCGGGTGTCTCTGACCAGTATCCAGGTTCCAAGGGGGATCTTGAACTCCATTGGCGGGGACCGGTCCGCCAAGCCTTGTTAACTTGTTCGTGGACTTCCTTCAGGGAGGCTCGGAGACCTGCAAGACTAGAGAGAAGATCATTGTCCGCAGTATGCAGAGTAACATTTCCGATAACCGGGCATCCAGTTACAATTTTAAATGGCGACAGTCCCAACTGCCGATGTGTCCTTCCTCTCAACCCCATCAAGGCCAGGGATAGAGCATCTGGCCAGGTTAAGTTTGTCTGCTCACAGATTTTTTCCAATTTTGATTTTAGGGTACCATTGCACCTTTCTACAATACCTCCACTTTGAGGATGGTATTTGCAGTAATGATGCACATTTATCTAGAGCCAAGTAGTCAGCTCATTTATTACAGAATTCACAAAGTGGGTTCCGTTATCGGTATGCAGTTTCTGTGATATTCCCCATCTTGGAATGATTTCTTTTATTAAAGCTTTAGCCACAGTTTTTGCATCTGCATGCTTAGAGAAAACTTCCACCCATCGGGAGAACACATCGACAATTACCAAGCAATAACGGTAGCCTTTAGACGGTGTTAACTCAATGAAATCCATTTGGAGGTGTTCAAAGGGACCCATTGGGTTAGAGTGACGGCGGGCTTACCTGAGTACCTTTACCTACATTAAACCTTTGGCATAGTGCACATCGTCAGCAGAATTGTTCAGCATATGTAGAAACCCTGTGGTTTCCCAATGCGCTCGACATCCTGAGTCATAGTGTCTTTCCTGCATGATCCAGGCCGTGTGATTTTGCCATTCCTGGAAAAGAAGCTTTTGGGAGGAAAGGTTTATTAGTTTGCTTATGGGTCCAGACCCCAGCAGAGAGGGATCCTTCTTGGGACCACTTTATCCTTTCTGTCAGTGGTAGCGCTCTGTAAAGAAATAATTTGATTATCAGAGTCTTTGTCATCTTTCTGTTGGAATAAAGACTGGTGTGTTATTACAGGCGGCCTGTTTAGCAAATGGTCAGCCAGTTCATTTCCTTGGCTGACTGGGTTTTGTTTCCCAGTAATGGGCTTGCCATTTAAGTATTCCCAGTTTTGATGGTTCTGTTATAGCTTTAGAAGGGATTCCACTAATTTCTGGTGTTGTATGGGCTTACCAGTACTGGTTTTGAATCCCTTAATTTCCATAATGCCCCATGATCATGGAAGTCTCCAAAGGCAGATCTGGAATCTGTGTAAATGGTTATGACTTTTCTTTCAGACAACTGGCAAGCTCGAGTGAGAGCTATTAGCTCAGCTGCTTGTGCACTTAAACTAGAAGAAATTCAGTTTGCTTCAAGTAAGTGGTCTTCCTTGACCACTGCATAACTGGTGGAGAGTGTTCTGTCGTCCAATCCCAAGGAACAGCCATCCTCATAAAGAATTTCTCCTGTTTCTAGTAGAGTTTCCTGGAGGTCCGGACTAGGTTTTAGGACCTTTGTTATCTCATCCTGGCAGTTATTTGGTTCCCCCTCTCCCTCAGTGGGAAGTAAGGTAGCTGGATTTAGAGTTGAGCATCTTGCAATAGTGACATTTGACAGGGTACAGAGCACATTTTAATAGTGTATTGCCCTTACAGTAGTGAGGTAGTTCACCATGTTTCCCTCACTTGTTCATGCACTCTCTGTAAGGCACTACGCAAACCTGCAAGCCTTTTCCTACATTAAATCTTCGCCATAATGTAGACCTCTTACAGAACTGATCAGCAAAGTTAGAAAAACCCCGGGCGTGACAGTATTGTTGCACCTGTGCCATCATTGCATCTTCTGGAAGGGTGGGCCAAACCATGCGCAGCCTTTGCAATTCCTAGAAAGAAAGCTTTTGGGAAAAAGGATGTTTAGTTAATGGATGGATCTAAATTCCTTTCAGAGCTTTATCTGATCCCTCTTTCTGCAACGTTTTATCTCCTTTTCCGTTGCTACAGTTTGTAGAGATAATATACTCATCCTTGTGTGACTCTTGTTCCTCCTTCTGTAATAGAAATAAAGAAGTTAGTGGTGAAGTAGGATCCTGGGTGGCTTTCTTTGCCCACATGTCTGCTTGCATTTTCCCTACTCACTGGATTCGTTTTCCCCTTGTGAGCTTCACACTTCACTATCGCAAGCGCACCTGTCAAATGAGATGTTTTTGTCTGTACTAAGATGGAATGTACAGCATGTGGTACCTTAACAGTTAATAAACTCATGAGAACAACATCTGAGCATGCTAATATGGCCTCTGTTATTGCAGCAGCTGCTTTTAAACAGGCGGGATTGTAGCGCCACTGGATCCAGTTTTATTTGTTAATTATTTATTTTATTTTTTAGAATAGTATGTGACCGGTCATTGTCTATTTCCTTGTTGTTGAGTTAATACTGCAGTCATACACCCCTTTCTCGTCCACAAACAGAGTGAAAGACGAGACTACCGTAGTCCAGAACTCTTAAGCAGGCGCAGACATCAAAATTTAGTTTATATCAGTTAAAGCCTTCTCAGCCTGCTCCATTCATGAAATTTTATCAGTCAAAACCAAATTAGAAAGGTCGCTAATTCTTGGAGTGGCTGTGCTTTTCAGCAAAAAAAATCTTTTTAACCCATTGCCGGCAATATCAATATCATAACATTCCAAGAACAGACATAACTTGCCGTCTTGCAGACTGTGCACATTCCCTGAAGTCAAATCATGACTCAGGTATTTCATTTTCTTTCAACCCGTTGCAACTTTTTCCGGAACACTTTGTGCCCGATTTCCGCTAGAAAGACCAACAAAGCCTTTGTGTCTTCTTCTGCATTATTCCTGAGCCTCAGAACATAAAAGCAACTCATCTACATATTACACCAGACACCACCCCCTTTGGCCAATAACCTTTCAACTTTTTATCTTTTCTAGTTCTTGTCCATACACACACGAACACGCGCACACACACACGCACACAGAGCCTCTGTATATCCCTGCGGCATCACAGCTCAGGTCCAATGCTTCCCTTTAAAAGTGAATGCGAACCAGAACTGAGACTCAGGGTGTACAGTAATTGAAAAGAAAGCATTCACAAGATCAGTAACAGAAAACCACATAGCAGTGGCGGGACAGTACAGAGAATAGTGGAAGGTTTGAGACTATAGGAGTCCTAGGGTGTATAGCAGCATTGACTCGGAGGTCCTGAATGAATCGTCATGAATCATATGCTTTCTAACTGGAAGAATAGGAGAATATTGGATCAGAATAATGGCACCCGCTTAACTAAATCAGCATAAACAATTGTAATACCAGTCCAGCCTCAAACGAAATAAGATATTGTGCACAATGTAAACGGAAGGATGTCTTTGGGAAAATGACCAAGGGTTCAGCATGAACTATTCAGACAAAATATTATTTCCCTTGTACCCAGAGAGATGAGTGGAGCAAATCTAACTAAAAAATTTTAAGGGTAAACAGCATGGGTTTAGGTGGAGAAGTGAAAGGTAAATGACAGAACGGATCGGGTTACAGGTACAACTAGTTCTACTGCTATTTTCTTAACAGATCTATCTAGGTGAACTAAATGTTAGGTCCCACATACTCCCAATCCTCCCCTTCTGGACATGCTATTACCAATTGTCTCACATTATGCCACTGAAAACGAGAGGATTTAGCAATGAGGATATGTGGTAAAACCACTCCAGAAGAAAGCGATTGTTGTAAAAGAGAAATACTGCTCCAGCCAGTTTTGCTGAGATATAACAGTTCGTTAGGCAAATAGTCTTTTTTTTTCTGAAAACAGCAGCTGAAAAGTCCAAGTCAAACTTCATCATAATACAGTCCAAAAATCATGCAATACAGTAAAATGATTTTGAATACTGTAATCCAAGAGGAACCCAGGACAGCAGAGATTTTTTGCTGTTTTGAGTCAAACATGAACAATCAAGGCAGCATACAAGCATGTAATGGTGGTGGTCAGTGCAAGGGCGTGTGCTGTTCTGATGCAACCTTCACTCTCTTATTTGTAACTGAAATGCAAAGGTACAGGCGGACCATCAAGTCTTGTCAAAGTTCACTGGGCATTAGGGCTGATATATTTTGCTTTTATTTGTGCTCGTAACTGTCCACTGAACACTGAACTGGCCACTATCAACCCGCTGTCGTCCCAGAGTCTCTGTCCATTGCACTCTCACATCATTTCAGCCTGAAATGAGCTTTCCTTCTAAGGACCTGAATCCATTCTGCAGTATTTGGCTTATATATGTCATCTAATTGTTTCTTCATTGTCATGAACTGGTTCAGCAATTCCTGCACCACCTCTTTTAATTCTTGCAGGTCCCAGTTTCTTTGCACCATGAAGGTGGGACAGTTTTAATCTGAGTCAGGCTGTTGTACATTATATTGCAGAAAGGGCACTTGTATTAATGGTGCTTGAAATTCCATCCTTTCATATTCATGTTTTTTGACCCTGAGGGTCAGAATCGGGGTTTATTAGGTATCCCTTTCCCCGCTTCTTCATCCCTCTCTGGCTGAAACTGTTCATTTTTAAAAATCATCGGGACCATCTTCTTCCTCTCCCTCATTAATTCCTCAGCTGCCCAAGGGGTGGTGATGGACTATTGTCCTCAAAGGGAGTGGTCACGCATGCTGACGCTAAATCAAGGTATAATCTCTTCTTCTTTTTATTTATATTATATTTACTTATTCTTCCTTCTTTCATCCGGACTTTTGGGACAGTTCTTGCATTATCAAGGACAACTTTTCTCTTTCTACAATAAGTTTAATTTGGCTTTGCAGTCCCTCATTGCACTTCTGCATCGCTTTCAGGGCTCTATCTTTAATTATCAATTCCCATCTATTAAAACATTTCCATTTTCTCGACTAGAGCACCCTCGTGCTTTTCTATATACAATCTACCTAACTTCCTGTATTTCACTCATATCACCAGAGCCTTCTACTGGCCATCTGCCCCTGCTCTGTTCATTCCACCGTTTACAATTTTTGTTTTAAATCTAACCCTGTTTTCTGTTCTATGTAGTGTCTTGGAGAGCCGCTTTTTTTTTTCCTTGGTATGTTTTCCGAAAACAATAATCCGAACAGAGGCTCCTCATTCACACCCTGTTTTTTCAATCTCTTTCTTTAGCGAATTCCCGACCGGGAGGTACTTTCCCTTTTTATTAAATTTCCACCTCTCCCTTCTAATTATAAGTCTCCTTAAGACTCCGTCTCATTCCAAGAGGCTCTAATCGTTACGTCCCAGTACCTCTCCCGGACGGTAAAGCAATTGTACTCAGCGGTCACCGATCTTATTCCTGTCTGCAATTCGCACCTTCACTCGGGTTCTCCAACGAAGGAAACTGTTCGGTGCCAAATAAACAGTGGAAGTAACACCCGAGGAAGACAGGAATAGTTCAATCAATTAGTCTTTATTCAGTCACAGATGAGTACGTTGATTCATGCTTTCTGTTTCCCAAAGGAGTTGTAACCGGTTTGCTATTAGTTTTCCCCATGGTCAGTGAGTTTTCCGCACTCTTTTTGCTAAACCAGCCTCAATTGTCGCTTCACTCCCGGTCCCTCCTGTTCCCCGGTCCACCGGGACGATCAACCTGATTAGCGGACTGACAGTTTCACCCGAAGGACGCTGGTTACCGCTGTTTAGGTGATCATTTCCTGAGTGACCCGTTGAGTTCAGAATATAACCAGACCGTTAGAGCAAAGAGTCTCGCCCTCACGCAACAGTGCTTTTTCCCGATCACGAAATGTTCAGTTATTTATCTATTCTTCCCACTCCCTTCCTTTATTTTACTTTTAAGCCTCTAAGAGACTTCTTCTTCATTTCCTAGGGAGTGTACTAACTCATGTCCTTAACATTCATAATCTTTACACTGTTTTATTTCCGAGAGCTTATCTATACATTCCGTCCACTCACTGCCTGGTTTCTTTTCCCGGTCGGACTCCCTCGGTCTACTCACCAAGAATTTTTCCTCCCGCCTGGAAGTTCCCAGTTTACTCGACTTTCAGGAAGAATCAGAGGAGGTCAAGGATTCCCCATGCAGGAGTCGCCCGAGGCAGGCCAGTCCTAACTTTTTCCGGATCTGGTCCTCCCGACCCGGCCGGTGTCGGTCCTTTTACCGGTCCTCTGGGCGATCCTGCTCAAGGAGTCACTTGGCGTCTCTGCCCCAGTTGGCCAAAACTGTGAGCGCTGAAGTCGGAAACAACGGAAGAACTTAAACTCAATTAAAGTAAAAATAATTTCTTTATTCTTAATTCTTGGTGAGTAGAGAGAATGTGAGACTGCCTCTTTCCAACTCAGTCGACTGATTTGGGTTTTAGCAGAATACCTAAAGTAAAAACGTTCTCTCTTTTATATCCTAGAAAAGAAAAAAAAATCCCTAGCAGTTCATTCTGAGGTTATACATAAATCTTAATTTATGTCATACTGGAATGTCCTAAAACATGAAATAAACAGCCATTTGCATTCCTAAGGAATACACCCCTGTATTTGCACCCACTTAGAATCAATTTAAACATTCTTATAGTCCATAAAGATCTTACATTCTTCAGGGGTCTTCTGATAGTAGCAGAGGTCAGCCCTTCTTCATAAAGGAATACAAATTAAGGGTTTAAGTTTTTTCTTTCTCAGGATCAAACCTTGGATGTCAGCACCTTAGGCTAAGCTTCTGACATTGCACCATGGCGGTTGGTTCGCTTACTTGACAGGGTGAAGATTCAAGTATTACATTCATAGGTCTGAATCACAGTCCAATTATTTTGATGATTACCTACCAGGTAATGAATGTGTTTGATCGGCTAGTCAGGAAACATCCGTCATGTCTTCTCAGTTTTGATACAGTACACCTGTAGGTCACCATCCAAATAATTGTGATTCAGACTTATGAATATATGTGTAGAGGAGCAGTAAATGTAAACAAAAATGGATCCAACTACTACAAAAATGTGTTCAGTATTTCATATTTGCTTTAAGTACATGTTCTTAATTTTCAGTAAAATTAACTTATACAATATGATTTGTCTTAAATAATTGTAGCTGGCTTTTCTTTGAAAAGTCACATTTTCAAGGACAGATAATAGCACTTGAAGAGGAGGAGCGGGAACTGAGGGACATCTGGAATGTTGTTGACGTTGAACAAAATGCTAGCGCATATAAAGAAGAAATTCCAGTGGTCATTGGGTCAGTTAAACTTGCAGTAAAGGTAAGTCATAAGTCATTATGTTATCATTAATGAAGTGAGTGGGATTGTGTTGGAGTGATTGGCACTCCCAGCTCATGGATCCAGCATGCAGAATTCGATTGCCACTATCTGTGTGGAACTTGTGTGATCTCTCTATGACTTTGTAGATTTTCTGCCAGTTCTTATCCCTTTGTGGGGATGATGGTTGATAACATTCTGGTGCAAACAAAGTGTCAGACCCTATGTTCCCTCTAAGCTGCACGGGTGACATGCAGCACTTTTGAAATGCTGTGCTGGTGTTATTATTCCGCATACTCTCCCCTCCCACGCAGCAGTTTGGAAGTGCCGTGCAGCTGATATTGTACCTTTCATCCTTTGTTAAAGCACCCGCAGCTCATGAAACCACAAAAATGCATGGGTTGCTTTGTTAGTGCTTCATGCCATTCAATACTTAACAGGACCTCCAAATTGCTTAAGCTCATTTAATTGTGCTGTGTGCGACTTGAAATTCCAAGGGGATTAAAGAAGTCGGTAGTAAATGGTAAGTACCACCTCATGTGTCATTCACATCCGCTCATCAGTAAAAAAATTAGAGCGAATATAGGTCAGAGTCCCCCATGACCAAGTGTGGAATTTTGCCCCTATGGCATCATGTCAGCGCTCAAAAGATTTTCATATTTTGGAGCATTTCGTTTTAGGGATACTCAGTCTGTACTGCATTGACTTAAGCAGTGTAATATCTTGGGATGTGTAGGACTCACCAAGTTTGTTATGAATTGGACTAACTACTCTAGCAAACAGAAAGCTTAACACACTTATTCAAAAAGATGCATACCCTTTATGAATTTAAGCACTTATTATGAGTGATGCCTACACAGCCGCCTTCTTCTTCTTCTTCTTTCGACTACTCCCGTTAGGGGTTGCCATAGTGGATCAACTTTTTCCATATCTTTCTCTCCTCTGCATCTTGTTCTGTTACACCCATCACCTGCATGTCCTCTCTCACCACATCCATAAGCCTTCTCTTAGGCCTTCTTCTTTTTCTCTTGCCTGGCAGCTCTATCTTTAACATCCTTCTCCCAATATACCCAACATCTCTCCTCTGCACATGTCCAGACCAGCATAATCTCGCCTCTCTGACTTTTTCTCCCAACTGTCCAACTTGAGCTGACCTTCTAATGTACTAATTTCTAATCCTACCCATCCTCGTTACATCCAGTGCAAATCTTAACATCTTTAACTGTGCTACCTCCAGTTCTGTCTCCTGCTTTCTGGTCAGTGCCACCGTCTCCAACCCATATAACATAGCTGGTCTCACTACTTATGGCTGCCATCTCCGGTCTAATTACTATTCTCATCCTCCTTGATCTGAGTGCAGCCTTTGATACTATTTGTCATACTACTCTCCTTACTAGATTATCTCTGATTGGAGTTACCCACACTCCACTTGATTTGTTTAGATCCTACCTCTAATGCTGCACTCAGTTCATTCAGTTTAAAACCTTCATATCCTAACCCACCACTGTTACTTCAGGTGTGCCCCAGGGTTCTGTCCTGAGGCCTCTTCTTTTTATTATTTACCTTCTTCCCCTTGGGAATATTTTTCGTAAATATAACATTAATTTTCACTGTTATGGTGAGGACACCCAGCTCTACCTTGCTAGTAAACCCACCTCTTCCTTTCCACCACCTTTACTTATTGACTGCATTGCTGAAATTAAATCCTGTTTTTTTTTTTTTTAATTTTCTTAAATTAAACAGTGACAAAACTGAGGTTCTCCTCATTGGTTCAAAATCATCATTATCCAAAGCCAATTATCTTTCTCTTAATTTTGATAACTCTGTTGTTTCCCCATCACCTCAGGTCAAGAGCCTCGGTGTCATCCTCGACAGTACTCTATCTTTCCAATCTCACATTAATAACATCACCCGGTCTGCTTACTTCCGCCTACGTAATGTTAATCGCATCCGCCTCTCCTTCACTCCCCATACCACTGCCATTCTTGTTCATAGTCTTGTTACTTCTCGGCTGGAATATTGCAGTTCACTCCTCTTTGGTCTCTCTAATAAATCTCTTCATAAGTTTCAGCTAGTCCAGAATTCTGCAGCACGCATCATTACTTGAACCTCATCTATTCACCATATTACCCCAGTTTTGCAGCAGCTTCATTGGCTCCTGATTAAGTTTCAAATTGATTTTAAGATTCTGCTATTAACATTTAAGGCCATTCATAACCTTGCCCCTCCATATCTGTCTGACCTTCTTCATGTTGCCATTCCCTCCAGTAACCTTAGATCCTTTTCCTCCATCCATCTGACCGTCCCTCTCGTCCGTCTAACCACCATGGGGAGCAGAGCATTCAGCCGTTCTGCTCTCAAGCTCTGGAATTCATTGCCTACCGAGTTTAGAAATATCAAATCATATTCATCCTTCAAATGTAAACTTAAAACACATCTGTTTAAAATGGCCTTTTCTTTATAATTACAGTGGTTATGTTTGATTTTAATTTTTATATTTTCTGATGTTTTTAGTTGTTTATAATTGTGTATTTTATTTATTGTTTGTTCAGTGTCCTTGAGTTCTCAGATAGGTGCCTTGTATAAATGAAATGTATTATTATTATTATTTACCGTCCTGTAGACATTCCCTTTCACTCTTGCTGATACCCGTCTGTCACAAATTACACCCTTCTCCAACCATTCCTTCCTGCCTGCACTCTCTTTTTCACTTCTCTTCTACAATCCCCATTACTCTGTACTGTATTTAAACTCATCCACCTTCACCAATTCTACTCCTTTTATCCTCACCATTCCACTGACCTCCCTCTCATTTACACACATATATTCTGTCTTGTTCCTACTGACCTTCATGCTGATGCTTACACAGCCTATCAGTCCTAAGTACTCAACAAAGGAACTCACTAGCTTTGGCTTGAGTGATCTGCATGGATGTACCCAGATACACCCTAGACACTAAAGGATGACATACCTTGGTCTGCAAACATAAACCTTGACAGTGCAACCTAATACACTTTGGTTAATGCCACTTACCTAAACAGTACATTAATACTTTCTTTGCTGCTCACTATTGGAGATGACCCCCCTCGGCTACTAACCCTATGAGAAAGAGGTGTATCTCTCCCCACACCAGGTGTTCTGTGTTTACTTTATTAATTTAGTCACTTAAGATCTGCAGGCAAAGTATATATGAAAGAAAATATAAATATCTTAAAGTCAGAAACCTTACACAATACTTTCTATAAGGATGTCGAAGCTAAACAATAGTAATGAAAGAAACATTTGTATTGGAGAACAAAATAAAACGGGAAGGTTTTTCTTTCAGGTAGCGTGCCTTAACTCAGAAATCAGGCTTATGCATGCATTTTTGATTTCTAAGTAAATGGTCTTTACCTGATGTGAGGGAGTCTTCCTCTCACCCTTGCACATCTATTCTTTATACCAAATAGCTCACATGGAGATCCAGATCTATTGATGTTGCACATAGATAATTGGTTAGCTGCTCTGGTGATAAACAACCTGTCCCAAAAGCTGTAATCATCATTAAGTTTAAGCACTGTAATCTTTTCAAAATTGTTTACCTGTGCTGTACCAGGTTCCCTTGGGATGGATATGATCCATCTAGTGTTTGAGTTAACATTGTAATATGAGTTATATTAATGTTGTAATATGAGTTATACCCAGAGACATTGTCACTTACAGGATCTTTGGGCACTGCTCTGTTATCATAGCTCATCTGAGAAAAACTTGAAGCAAAAGCAGTGTGCTGTGGCCTTCTGAGCAAAATGTCTGCAGTCCTAAAGTAACAATATTAACTGTCTAAGACATATGGATCTGAGGATGTTAGGGTATGTTATCATGAATGAAGCAATACTTTTCAGACTGTAGCTTACTAGCGAAGGTTGGAATTTGGACTTAAAAAGCAATATACCAGATTAGGCTTGTGCAGATAGATAATATCATTGATAGTTGGTGATTACATGTTTGTATCGCCAATAGACTTTATTGAAACCACTTATTTAAACACCTTAAAGATACCCTATTTACACTAGGCTGTTATAACCCAGTTGTATACATAGAGGCTGTAAATGCATTGTATGTATACAGTATTCTTTTTACACTAGAAACTTTAAAATATGTTAGATGAGCTATCTGAAAACTTTCACTGCTGTGGGGTTCAACATGGTAGGTGCACCATTTCATATGCTTTACATTTATGAAGACCTGTTGCAGAAGCTGTCCATGGCATATTATTAAGAGAAGATAAGAGAGGCAGAGAATAGTCTGTAATGCTGAAATTATTTTAGGTCTTGGCAAAGCTACCGCTTTCCTGCCTTGCATTTGGATGTCTGAATATTGTTGGCTATTGAGATAAAATGCTATCTGGATTGTTCTATAGCTGCTCCACATTTGTGTGTATTTGTGAAAAACTGTAGCCTCTGCTGAGAAAAATAGACATGAGATTTTGAAAATGTAAACTCATTAAAGTGTGTGTTGCAGTGGTGTTATGGTGTCTTGCCACTGGTGCTGACGTTGACACCATATCCAGTCTTTTTGGAATAAGCACACCATCAGTAAGCCTGTGTCTGGGAACTGTGTTATTCCACCAATCATTCATAAAGAGTTGTAAACAAGTCTCCTGAAAGTGAAGGAACTCAGTACAGCCGTGCCACAGATGGGGCATATATCCCTTACAGTGTGTAAAAATAATTTAATTATTACAAATGAAAGAAAAATCCATTAATTTTGATCCAGGCTATCATTAATTTGACCATCTTCTAACCCAGTAAATTATCTGTTTAAAAGGAGTTACAGGTTGATGTGTGTAGTTTAGCAAGAAAAATATGTAATGTTTAATCCAAAATGCTCTATAATCTGAATCTGAAACTGCTGTTCTTCAGCTACATCAACAGGGTAGTAGTTAATGGAAGGTTGAAAGAATTGGTAGCTGTGTTCATGAAAATAAGAATTGTGATATACGCATTTGAAGTAAACAATGTGTCAGAACCAGTCAAAAGGAAGTGAAAAGAACTGTTGTTAAGTAAAGTTGATAATGAAGAGCCACAGCAGATCCAGTTTTCAGTTCTCAAAACACCCAATTCAGTAAATGTGCTTAATAATAATAAGAAGACCACTATTAGAAGATCTATGTTTATGACTTGGAATATAGGGGGACAGGTAGTCTAAAACCTATGAAGAAGAAAGATTATGTAAGGCTTTATAAACCATTAGTAGTATTTTAAAGTAAATTCTAAATGACACAAGGCAACCAATTTAATAATACTAAAAGTGGAACTATATGCTCGGATTTTCTTTTTCTGTTTAAGATTCTTGCAGTTGAATTCAATATTCTGTAATATATAGAATATATATTCTATAATGTATTGAGGAAAATGTTTTTTGTTTTTTTACTGTTAAAATAATTTGTTTCTTTGAGCAGTAAATGATTTTTTTTTCTGTATTTGTAGGATTATAATTTGCCAGAAATTAACTTGTTTACTGAAATTGGAGGATTAGGAAGAAAAACTACTTATTATGATGAAACTGTGGACACATTTACTTATGGAATCCCATTAAACACATCTTCGATAAGTGTCAATTCTGGAATGTAAGAATTATTTTAATTAAAGTGCATACTTCAATTTGTCTGAAAGATCTTATAAGTTCAAAATGTGTTTTGTTCTTTTAGCTCTCCCTTTTAATAGATGATAAAATGCTATATATAATAATATATATAATATATTTTTATCATGATTGTTGATGATAAAATGTCTATTCTATCTAACAAGATTTATATATATTACTAGCTGTGCTACCCAGTTTTGCAGGAGTGGGAAAAGGTAAAAAGTAATTACCAATTGTATAGAGATGAGCCGTAATATAAAGACCTCCTGTCTGATATGCTGTTGTGCTTCGTGTGCAACCAAAACAGCCCAAACCCACCAAGATCTCTGAAGGTGTCCAGTGGTATCTGGCAGAAGGACGTTAGCAAAAGATTTTCTGAACTCCTGTAAGTTGTGAGCTGGAACTGCTGCAGATCTAACTTGCTATTCTAACACACTATTGTTCCCACTGATGTTCAATTGGATTGTGATCTGGATAATTTGAAGGCCAGGACAACGCCATAAATTCATCTTGCTCCTCAAAGCATTCCGGAAACAATTCATGAAGTGTGTCAGGAGGCATTACCCTGCTGAAAGATGCCACATCCATTGGGAAATACCATAGCCATGAAGAGGTTTTACTAAAGTTATTTAGGTCACAAAGTCATCAAGTCCGTAGAACTGCTAATTTCTTCAGCATTCAGCATGTCAATTATGAGTACATAAAGTATCTCTTCCCAAGGTAAACAATGCTTACATACCTGGCTGTCAATATGATGCAACAGAAAATAGAATTCATCAGACCAGGCAATCTTCTTCCACTGATCCAGGCTTTATCTCTTAAGCTTGCGTCCTATTGTTATGTATATACAGTATATATATATATATGTATATGTGTATACAGTGTGTATATATATATATGTATATGTGTATACAGTATGTATATATGTATATATATATATATATATATATATATATATATATATATATATATATATATATTCATGGCATTCGTAGTCTGAATCACAATTGTTACTTTGTATTACACAGTAAGTACGGAGTAATAACTCATAGTTACACTGTACTTATACAAGTAAATATATAGTAGTTACAGTGTAATTATGGACACTTATGGGGATATCCCCATGTTCATCATACATTAAAATTCATTACCTGTATTATATTTTGATATTTATGAATACCTCTACTAGTTTACTTAAATTATAGTTTGGTAATTTCTTAATGGGTATACTAATATTTTAGAGCTGCTATTACTTTTGTGGCAATGTGGCATAGCTTTTAGCGGGCAGTGAACTGTAATGGTTAAGGCTTTGGACATCAATCACTAAGGTTGTGCATTTAAATCCTGCTACTGACACTGAATGACTACAGGTCACTTCGCCTGTCTTAGCTCCTATTTGAAAAATAAAAAATGGAATCAGTTGTATCTTGAATGTTGCAAGTCACTTTGGATAAAGGTTTCAGCCAAATAAGTGAATGTATTAGTATTCATATATTTTTTTTATTATTATATAATTTATAATAATATAATTTATTATATAATTCAGAAAAAGGCACAATATTGTTCACTTTAGTAATGGAAGTACTTCTAATAAAAAATGGTTGAATAGGATTTCTGTTATTGCCATGAAATTTATCAAGTGTTGTGAAATTTCATGGATGTTGGTATTGTGACATCCCTACTTGCTTTTATAAATGAGTACAAAAATGAGAGAGGAATATTTAGTAATTTGTTTTGCATTACTCTATGTCTGTTCTTCTTTGTTGTAAATAATGACACAAAATATTTGCAAATCAATCGAAAACTGAACAGATCATAACTATTACTAAGCGGAATCCGAGGTAAACATGTAACCCAAATACTGTGGTGTTACAACTTCGTTTTTTTATTAAGTATTTTCCGCATATTGTTAATTTTGTGGAAAAGTGGGCTACACACAGTAGATATACATTTGTAATAGAAAAAAAAAATTTATATGAGTATGAAGATGTGTATGTTAGGTTACTTGGTAACTTTATGTTGAGTCATGGGTTTGTATGGGTCTCTTCCTTGAATTTAGTTTCTTGATGTTGGTATTCATAATCCTTTCTTTGGATAATTTGCCTTGATTTATCTTTTGTTAATAGTTTTTTTTTTGTAACTTAGTCATCCTTTGTTGATCCTTTTTACTATTTAATCTGGTTTCTATTAATATCGTAATCATAGTGCAGCATGTCAAATTAATTTTTATGATGGTGGAGTAAGGACCTTAATTATACTTCCAACCCAAAATGCTCTGTTTATGTCTTTCTCAATGAAGAACTGGACAGTATTTTACAGAATGCCTAATTGCAGTGCAAACTACATGCAATGTGAAAAATTTAATATCAGAACACTCCTAAAGATGCTTTGGCAGTACTTGGAATGAATGCAACAGGAAAGAAGCTGAAATTTACTAACAGCATTGTCAGTGTTGAAGAATTAATAATGCTAAAATGTTTAGGGTCTGTCTAATGATTGAAAATATCTGTGTTGGATGTATGACTGGGTGACTGTTTTTATCTGGAAAAGAGGAGCACTCTATCTCGGCAATTTTTAACTATAAATAGTTTAGAGAACAGTGCAACTATTTCTCACCACCGCAGATTTTATTTTTTTTCCCAGGTAGCCATAATCTTAATTTTTTCCCAAGTAGCCATGACTTTAGGTCTTGTTGCACCTTTCCTTGCAAAAGTAACTACTGTTTATGTAAATTTACTCTTTATAGATCTAGTGAGATTATCCATGAACGTTCTAAAGAATGGTGCACAGTTGCCTTATTACACCAGCACTTCATCATTACTAGGCATGGCTAGCAATTCAGTTGCCATGTCGCCGTGCTAATCATTCTGTAGTTATGGTGCAGCATGTGGTAATGTTTAAGTGTAAGTCAGATAACACTGGCCTCCCCTCTGTAACATTCTTTGATGTACTTCTCTCATTTTTATCAAAATGTGATTCTTGTATGGCATAACTCTGATGCACATACTGCCATAAATACTATGTAGTCATACTATTTGCTTCCTAGTTAAATTAGAAGTACTGTTGGTAGGAGTAGTTGGCAACCCAGTATTCTTAAGTATAGATTTATTTAGTCTGTTGATACATGCTCTATTATAGAACATTCAATTAAAATGTACTGTAAAACAGTCCCCCTCTCTTCATGAATGTTGATAACCAATTTGTAAAGATCCTTGGAATTTTGCTTTCGAGTTTATGCATGCTAAATTCATTCTTTCTGTATACATCACCATTGTTAGTCACACCTAGAGAAAGGGTGTGGTGAGAGAAATGTTAGATGTATCTAAAAGCAAAAACTAATAATTATGAAAATGAAATGCATTTACTAAATATTTGAAGCTAAGCAGGACTTACTTGACCAAAAAAAAGTGAATTACGAAGAGTAAAGCTAAAGTGATAGTTTCAGGGTCTCTGTGTCCCCAATGTTTCAGAATAATACCATTAAGATTTACAATTTAAAATATCCCATGCGTATTAAATGGTGCTACAAACAATTAAATAAAACACATATTCAAGCCAAAAAGATGAATTAGTGAAATAGCCAATATTACATAAAATAGTCTATAGATTTCATGCTAAAGTATTAAACAGAAAGACATATATGTTGTATATTGAAAATGCATTTAGATAAACATATATTAAGTTTTATAATGTAGTGGACCAAAGGGATGTGAATTCAGACATTCTCTGTGTTGAACATGAAGCATAAGTGTGGTGTCCTTTATAAATGCTTTTGCATGTTAACTCTGACAGCTTTTTATTATCTATTCCTAATATGGAAAGTGTTCTATATTATGTTCAACCATTTTCCAGAAAGTAAGCACTTCATCTTGTTTACATCCTCAAATACCTTATACCTGTGAGAAGAGCTCTCTAGACCTTCACAGGCTTTCTCGAAAAACCAACTCATGTTATTAAAAAGATTAGGTGTATAGGTAGTGAGAAACTTTTTGGAATGGTTCAATCTATACTGTTCTCATCACGTCAGCAGATGGCAAATGATCACTTTACTAAGTGCCTTGTTCTTAACACGTGCAAGAATTTGTCAAAAGTTATGAAGACATACCACAAAAGCAAATAGATTTTGAAAATTGTATTGTACAGTGTGTTGGAAATAGTAAAAATGTTTTTTTTAAAAAGTATGACATTTTTCAAATATTTGTTGCACTGTGACCTTGCTTTAACAGATAGACAAGAAGACAATACAGTCAGACCACATATGTGCAAGATCTGGTTACTGTAAAATGCCTTGCTAGAAGTTCTTTTTAGAATGTTGCAGCAGAAGACACAAGAGAAAGGAGTATTTCAGTAAGCCACTCAGTCTTCTGTATGTGCAACTAACTAACAGTCATTGTACTTCAGTATATTCAATTGCTTAAGATAAAGAACTGCAGACAGTCAAATGACAATTTAATTTAATGTATGGTCTTCTAAATGTGATAGGCGCCTTTCAGGGCACACATATCAAGATTAAGTCTCCCTTCAACATACCACAAAACTGTGTTTGTAGACGAAGATATCCTTCCTTAAATGTTCAAATCATCTGTGATTATAGGCTCACAGTAATATGGTTGAACTACAGTGCTAATAGTCTGCCATTAGAAGGTGGGATTTTAGGTTGCATTAGTTTTGGGAGGAAGTGGGTATAATCTATCTCCGTACTTGTTCAGACCTGACATGTACTCATCTTCTTTATCGGAAGAGGGATACAATATGGACCATACACCCTCAAGACAAGTCATTTAATGTTATACTTATTTGTTCAAAGTCCACTTCAGTAATATGTTAGGTGTGATCCTAGGTGAATATGATAATTGTTTGCAGCTTTTGTACTGTACATTCTCAGCAGATACCATTTGTAGAAACAGAATTAGTGGAACCTCTTGATGATTAGTCTGACAATATTGCAATGAATCAAAGTCCAGAAGGATGTACAATCTGAAACACATTCAAAGTATATTGTTCACTTTAAGCACCCCCAAACATTTTATGAATAAACACACTGTTCTTGGTCTGAGAGTGATCTCATTAAATATAGCTCTCCAGATGTTTTCCACACTCTTTTTTTTTTTCATTGCAGAAAAATTATTTTAAATGGACTGCTATCGTCGGCACACCATTTTCTTGCTTGATGTCAATTAATTGGTCTAACACTAAACGCTACTGCTATTTTCTGAGGAATTTTTGCCCACAGCCGCCATCATTTTGACACCTTTACCTCTCTTTACTAAGGTATCTTTGGACGTTCCCATGTCCCATAAACCGAAGTTTGTTTTTTTTCCAGACAGAGTTTAATTTAACCTGTGGGAGCTGTTCTGTTGACTAGTATTCTTACAGGCCATTGAGTATCTGTTGAAGGTGCTTGGCAAGAAATTAGTAAGATAAGTAGAAATGAATCTGTTTTCATTTGTTATGATGCAGCTTCACCATCTATTTTTTCTCCTTTTTACACGGTATACAAAAAATGTTGAGTTGCAGAGTTGAACCAGATTATAATATTTTCTTTTTCTAAATATCTGTTTGGATAGATCTGAAAAATCATTTTTCTATTATCTGTTAATCCGTTTGACTCATCAGGGGACAGTGAACTACAACAAATGGAAAGCAGTTGTCTTGGTATTTTAATTTTTCTTTAATATTTTGAGATATGACCTTCAAATGCACAATTGCTGGGCTATTAAACTAAATCCTGTAAATTAGCCTATGATTTAACTTTGTGAAGCATATGTCTGTTGACCTATCCATCACTTTCACCCCATGATTGTGTTTGTATGCTTGCTTCATTCCTAGCATTTGATGTAGCACTGTCAAAAAATGTTTTTATAATTTGTATTTTTAATTTAATAATTTATACTACTTTATTATTCAAATACAACATTTCAACACACCAAATAGGACACCCGTTCAATTTAAACAAAACAGTCCACAGTCATTCCTTTATAAAACAAAAACTAAGCAAATTAAACTAAGGTCTACCAACTGTAAACATTTACCATGTTTACATGCACTTAAAAAACCTGATTATTCACAGAAGCCTGATTTATAAAATGCCATGTAAACCCATTTTCTGATTAGAGAAATTTTGTTATTGTCTTTCTTGAAACTTGACTAAAAGATGTAGATTTCTTAGTGAGCAATTCGATTTTGGCCGTGTAAGCCCATAACCAGGTTGTTGCTAAGGATTTTGTACTCGGCCTTGGCATGTTTTTGCTTTGCCCATGCTTTCAGCAGGTATGGGCAGAAGCATCCACATAGTACATTTCTAGAGGCAAATGTTTGGGCATTCGCATTATTCTTTCTCCTAGATGAAATAATCCATCTCAGTGTTTCAGAAAATGCTAACTTTGTATTGATGAATACAAAGCACTGAATGTACAGTGCTAAACTCTTTAACACAATCTCAAGAGCAGTAGAGTAACATGTTAAAATTAGCATGCATTAAGTAGTCAGATAACATTTTAAACTAACAAGTAACCTAACATGTATTTTATTGAAGTAAAAATGTCTATGTTGTTATCGCAGCAGCACTGGGTGTAAGACAAGAAGCACACATACCGAGTCCTTTGCAGGGCACAGTTGCACAGCCAGGCAGAAAAGAGTTTGCTGCATGTAAACCTGTAACTGAAATCTATAAATAAAGTGTCAGTTTGACTATACATATTTATAAAACACAAGAAAATTACAACAGGCATCATGCTTATTTTTGGATTCACAGTGGCCATTGTTGATGTTTAACTCTTTTTTTTGAGTAGTGTAATGACATCTGAGTTTTGACAAGGAAAGTTCAGGAGATTACTAGCCAATGTAAACACGGGATATTTAGAAACCTGGTTTCTGCCTTAATTGGGTTATTTACTTTAACCGATTATGTGTATGCATATATTGGTGAATACATAAAATAAGCATTTTGGCTAGAATCTCTTTTTTTGTTGCAGCTTATCACCTATACCATCATAACACAAAAATGAAAAAGAAAAGAAAATCAGACATCTGCTAAGAGAATCTGTTTTGTGAAGTAGTATTTCTTGATTATTTTCGAGGGTGATTGTCAGATGTATACTTAATGTTTAAGTCTAGTTGAAACTCACTCATTTTGTTTGAAGGTAGAAATGTTCTTCTTTTATTGTGGCAACCTCCAGTGGGAATAGACTTTTTGTGGTTCTTTTATTTAAACAAATATTTAATGTAGCTGCATTAGTATAGTCCTTAAAAGAGAAAGCATAGTCTCTACATTTTGGCTTTTGTAACAGTGTGCTGAAGACAGTTTGTTTTTCTTTTTGTGCAAATTAAGATGCAGAAGGTAGTCTAACATGTTGGACACTGAGCAAGTCATTTAATTTCTCCATGTACAACTTGCAAAGAAATTATATTATCAAAATTACTACTGACAACAAATTAATACTTGTCCTCTCTGTCAATCAATCATGCATGTACATATGACCATTAATGTGATGTTTTTTAATTTTTTTTATTTCTTCCTTAGATGGTTTATTTTTGCAGAGCCTGACTTCCAGGGGATCCCAGCTGTTTTACTGCCTGGTACATACCCAAATCCAGAATACTGGAATTCCCAGCACTCTATTGTGAGGTCACTGCGACCACTGAAAATGGTAAGAAATAAAAAGCATGATTATTCTTGGCTTGATCTCTTCTGTTCTGTTTGGTGATATTTATACTATCATGTAGTCATTTAAATTATTAATGTGGAAGTTAAAATTATGGCATCTACTGTATATTTTGCTGTAGTTAATGTTGCTTGCAGAAAAATGATGCATGACGATGTCATGACAAAGGATTGTAACTTGAATTCATTGTGTGATTTGAATTTATGTGATTGTCCTTGTGCATTTATGGAGGCGGTGGGCCCCCTTGCATAACACATTACATGTACAGGGGGCACCAAAGTTAAGGGAAACACACCCTAGAAACATAAATTAAAATATAGTATGTGAAGTGTGGCCAAAAATTATTAGAACCTTTAGGCTTTGCTGAAACTTAAGGAAATAATGAAGAGAGGTGATTAAGCTTGTTTGAATGTTTTCGTTGAGCATAAGTGTTACTTGGAGTAAACAGTATGAATAAACATAAGGGCATAAGAAGAGTGATGAGAAAAGTCCATTCACCACAACATAGGTTGTCATTTGCTACTTACCTAATGATTAAAAAATGTAGTCATGTCTTCTAGGTGCTTCTTTAATGTATATTTGGCATCACATTATGCACTACTGCACTAAAGAGAAATAGTTTCAAACATTTGTTTTCAAACATTTGTCTTAAATTTTGCCTTAACAACCTTACCAGTGTTTCATGGATTATTGTTGAATTTTAAAATTGTAAGCAAAGAATTTTTTATAAACTTTAACAAATATAATGCCCACTTTTGTAGTTTAAAATGGCTTTAAGGGACACTATTCCAAATGTGAGCAAAAAGCCCTAAAATGTACTAAATATGTCCACTTTGAAGGCACAAATTTTTGATTTAAGAAAACATGCTTTTCACATTTCAGAGGCAAGCTTGTGACATGAAAAGGAAATTGAAAGTAATACATTTTATCACAGCAATTTGAAATACAAAAGATTCTAAAAAAGGGTCAAGAAACCTCTAAATATACAAAATCCTGACCATGCCCTCACAGCTCAACCATAGAAAAAGGTCCCACTCAGGCAACCTAACTCCAAATTTGAACTGCAGTCTTCAAGAACTTGCACAAAATTGGGCCAAACTTTAAAAACTGAAAATACTTTTAAATGTCCCAGATATAAAGTGCCCTTCAAGGGAGAGGATGACTGTAAATTTCTGGCACGAAGGACAAAAACAAAAAAAATGTTCTTTAAATCTAAAGGATTTATTAAATAAACAAGAGAAGATCAAATATGTCAAGAAAATGGGGGAACATTGGAAAAAGTAGGCAATGACTAACAAGATCAGAGACAAAGTCAAAAGGTAAAGCAAAAAGATCCACAAAACCACAACATTTCAAATAGTACTTACAAACAAAGAAGATCCTTACACCACAATAATCACTGATCCTTATACTAATAATTTACAGTTAGGTCCATAAATATTTGGACAGTGACAACTTTTTTTCTAATTTTGGTTCTGTACATTACCCCAATGAATTTTAAATGAAACAACTCAGATGCAGTTGAAGTGTAGACTTTCAGCACATGGAAGCGGTTGCTCTTAACTCTAAATATGAGGTCCAATGAGCTGTCCATGCAAGTAAAACAGGCAATCGCTAGGCAGAGAAAAAAAAACAAACCTATATGAGAGATAGCAGAAACACAAGTAGTGGTCAAATCAACCATTTGGTACATTCTGAATTAGACTCAGCAACACCTGAAGGCCTGTACAACAATGGAAGACTACCGTGATGTGATGATATGACTGCTGACATATTTGCAGGAGGATTTCTGAAGTTTACAGTGCTATACTCTCTGCTCAGATTCATACAAATGCTGCAAAACCGATAGGACAACACTTCACAGTACACATGGACAACAAGCCAAAACATACTCTATCAGCAAACCAAGTGCTTTTCAAGGCAAACAAGTGGAATACTCCTCAATTAGCAAGTCAATCAACTGAATATAATCCAATTGGACACATATTTCACTTGCTGAAGACAAAACTGAAGGCAGAAAGTCCAAACAAGTGGCACCTGAAGACAGCTGCAGTATTGGCCTGGCGAAGCATCAGTAAGGTGGAAACCCAGTACTTGGAGAAGACTATGGGTTCCAGCCTTCATTGACTGAAAAGGATTTTCAACCAAGTATGACAAATGATTCTTATGTTCATAATTATGTTAGTTTGCCCAAATACTTTTCAGTCCCTGAAAATGGGGGGATCATGCATAAAAGTGGCTGTCTTTTCTAAATGGCTCATACAATGTTTTTGTTAAAAGCTTTAAATACTTATGGACCTAACTGTATATACCATGTTTGTGAAGACATACAGTTAGGTCCATAAATATTTGGACAGAGACAACTTTTTTCTAATTTTGGTTCTGTACATTACCACAATGAATTTTAAATGAAACAACTCAGATGCTGTTGAAGTGCAGACTTTCAGCTTTAATTCAGTGGGTTGAACAAAAAGATTGCATAAAAATGTGAGGAAACTTAAGCATTTTTTAACACAATCCCTTTATTTCAGGGGCTCAAAAGTAATTGGACAAATTAAATAACTGGAAATAAAATGTTCATTTCTAATACTTGGTTGAAAACCCTTTGCTGACTTGAACTCATGGACATCACCAGATGCTGGGTTTCCTCCTTTTTAATGCTCTGCCAGGCCTTTACTGCAGCGGCTTTCAGTTGCTGTTTGTTTGTGGGCCTTTCTATCCGAAGTTTAGTCTTCAAAGAGTGAAATGCATGCTCAATTGGGTTAAGATCAGGTGACTGACTTGGCCATTCAAGAATTTTCCACTTCTTTGCTTTAATAAACTCCTGGGTTGCTTTGGCTGTATGTTTTGGGTCATTGTCCATCTGTATCATGAAACGCCACCCAATCAATTTGACTGCATTTAGCTGGATTTGAGCAGACAGTATGTCTTTGAACACCTCAGAATTCATTCGGCTGCTTCTGTTCTGTGTCACATCATCAATAAACACTAGTGTCCCAGTGCCACTGGCAGCCATGCACTCCCAAACCATCACACTGCCTCCACCGTGTTTTACAGATGATGTGGTATGCTTTGGATAATGAGCTGTTCCACACCTTCTCCATACTTTTTTCTTGCCATCATTCTGGTAGAGCTTGGTCTTGGTTTCATCTGTCCAAAGAGTGTTTTTCCAGAACTGTGCTGGCTTTTTTAGATGTTCTTTAGCAAAGTCCAATCTAGCCTTTCTATTCTTGAGGTTTATGAGTGCATTGCATTGTTACCTTGCAGTGCACCCTCTGTATTTACTTTCATGCAGTCTTCTCTTTATGGTAGACTTGTATATCGATACGCCTACACCCTGGAGAGTGTTGTTCACTTGGTTGGCTGTTGTGAAGGGGTTTCTCTTCACCATGGAAATGATTCTGACATCATCCACCACTGTTGTCTTCCGTGGACATCCAGGTCTTTTTGCGTTGCTGAGTTCACCAGTGCTGGCTTGCTTTCTTAGGATGTACCAAACTGTAGATTTTGCCACTTGTAATATTGTAGCAATTTCTCGGATGGGTTTTTTCTGTTTTCGCAGCTTAAGGATGGCTTCTTTCACCTGCATGGAGAGCTCATTTGACCGCATATTGTCTGTTCACAGCAGAATCTTCCACATGCAAGCACCACACCTCAAATCAACTCCAGGCCTTTTATCTGCTTAATTGATAATGACATAACGACGGAGTTACCCACACCTGCCCATTAAATAGCCTTTGAGCCAATTGTCCAATTACTTTTGAGCCCCTGAAATGAAGGGATTGTGTTAAAAAAATGTTTTAGTTGCCTCACATTTTTATGCAATCTTTTTGTTCAACCCACTGAATTAAAGCTGAAAGCCTGCATTTCAAATTCATTGTGGTAATGTACAGAACCAAAATTAGAAAAAAGTTGTCTCTGTCCAAATATTTATGGACCTAACTGTATGTCTTCACAAACATGGTATATACAGTTAGGTCCATAAGTATTTAAAGCTTTTAACAAAAACATTGTATGAGCCATTTAGAAAAGACAGCCACTTTTATGCATGATCCCCCCATTTTCAGGGACTGAAAAGTATTTGGGCAAACTAACATAATTATGAACATAAGAATCATTTGTCATACTTGGTTGAAAATCCTTTTCAGTCAATGAAGGCTGGAACCCATAGTCTTCTCCAAGTACTGGGATTCCACCTTACTGATGCTTCGCCAGGCCAATACTGCAGCTGTCTTCAGGTGCCACTTGTTTGGACTTTCTGCCTTCAGTTTTGTCTTCAGCAAGTGAAATATGTGTCCAATTGGATTATATTCAGTTGATTGACTTGCTAATTGAGGAGTATTCCACTTGTTTGCCTTGAAAAGCACTTGGTTTGCTGATAGAGTATGTTTTGGCTTGTTGTCCATGTGTACTGTGAAGTGTTGTCTTATCAGTTTTGCAGAATTTGTATGAATCTGAGCAGAGAGTATAGCACTGTAAACTTCAGAAATCCTCCTGCAAATATGTCAGCAGTTATATCATCACATCACGGTAGTCTTCCATTGTTGTACAGGCCTTCAGGTGTTGCTGAGTCTAATTCAGAATGTACCAAATGGTTGATTTGACCACTACTTGTGTTTCTGCTATCTCTCATATAGGTTTGTTTTTTTTTCTCTGCCTAGTGATTGCCTGTTTTACTTGCATGGACAGCTCATTGGACCTCATATTTAGAGTTAAGAGCAACCGCTTCCATGTGCAAATTCCACACTTAGAATCAACTCCAGACCTTCTCCCTGCTTAATAGTTAATGAAATAATGAGGGGGTTGCTTACACCTGGCTATGGAACAGCTTGACAGTCAATTGACCAAATACTTTTGAGCCTCCAAATCTGGGTGACCATGAATAAAATGGCTATCATTCCTAAATGGCTCAGACAATATTTCCTTTTAACCTTTTAAATTAAAGAATGCATTTACTTCTTTCATGTAATTATTTCTTTAATTCAAATCCACTGTGGTGGCATATAGAGCCGAAATTATGAAAATTGTGTCAATGTCCAAATACTTACAGACCTAACTGTATGCATGGTATTGCTATGTATCTTACTGAATTTGTAATGTATTCATTGCAAAAAAATCATGAAATTGATAAAATAAATGTAAAAGTAAACAGAATCATATGAAAATGAAAGAATCTTCTACAGTACCAAACATTTTGTGATAATGGGTGTTTACATAACTTAGTAATTAGATTTTTGTTTTCAGTCAATCATGTTTTCTAGAATTAATGAATAGTACCTTCTTTTTGAAAAGTTTTGTTGTTGTTAGTCATCAAGACAAATGTGGCTGTACAATGGAGTATTTTCTGTCCTCTTTATATTAATGTGAATTAAACCATGAAATATCAATCCTAAATATCAATAAATAATTTCAAGCATACACTGGATAGAAAAACTTACCATTATTCTCAATTCTGTGCTCGGTATTCCTTTCAGGGTGGAATGAAAGTAGAGCATCCCACAGAGCCCAAGGTAAAGATTTACTTTTATTTCTATTAAAAAAATCAATATCTAAATGTAAAGCAAGTTTGGTAATGAGTCAAAATTTAAGGTGTTTAAAAAATGTATTTTATCAGTGTTTGGGAATAATTTTAATTGGTTTATTTTTTTTATTGATTTTTATTGTAATATAAGTTTTAATCATCTTCATGTAAATTTCTGTTTCTAGTTTCTTCTCATAGTGTAAAACATGTTAGATTTTCTACAACACTAAATTACTCCATTTTGAACGTGTTAATGCAATGAAGTTGAGACACTGTGTAATGATAATCTGTTGTTGCTGCCCCTACCATCTCCCCTCAATTCTTAATTGGTTTTTAACTTAAAAAAGAATGAATACTTGATGTATTTTTTTCTAAAACTGAGACACACCTCCCCGGTTTAGCAGCTGTGAGCCTGAACAGTTTTTTTCAAAAGGAGTTAGATTATTGCTATATGTGTGCCCCAAATAAATATTTTACCCCACCGTATGCAAGTATCTATGCAGAAATTACTATGGTCATGGATTACCTTCAGATACTGAACTTTTTAATGTTTTATATTTATCAAATCAACAGGCTATTCTCTATGAAAAACCATTTTTTGAAGGAAAACATCTTGAAGTTGAAAATGACATTTTCAGCTTTCAAGAGGAAGATGTTAATGATGACACTTCTACAACATGTTCAATTAGCAATTTTGGATCTGTGGGCTCATTTAAAATTCTAAAGGGCATGTGAGTAATTTTACATATATTAATAAATGTAGTGTAAATCTATTTTGCTAGTATGTATCCTCCATTGACTATATATAATGAAAAGCACAATTTAAAAAAAGTCAGTGAATAATAAATACATAGAAGTTTTTATGTAAATGTTAGCTGTTTTAAAGGTTACTTTTTATAATTAATCTGTAGTAATATTTATCAGTTGTCTTAGAATTGCTACTAGGGATTGCAAGTCTAACTAGAATAAGAATATGTACAACCTCAGAGTAGGACGTGAGAAGTATTGGTGAAGCATCCTACTCTCACTACCAGGTAGAAGTAGGAGTTCCCATTTCAAAATGACTGATATGATTTTATGGCAGCCCAAGCTGCAAACTGGAATTATTGAAAGAGTTTTATAGTTTCCTTGGAAATCATGGTACTAATGCTAACAATAATATTCAAAGTAGTAGGAAAAGAAGAAGAATGAAAACATACATTTTGCACTAAGCTGCATGTATTTGTCGCAACAACATCAAAAATAATTGTGTAACTAGCACCAGGATGGAAAGGCCAAGAAATTCATACTCAGTGAGAGTAAAGCATATTTATTTAACAATGAATGGTCCACAGGTGTACTTTCAGAAGAATTGCCTACCCACTGTCATGGCCACAGGAAATGCCTCGTAAAATGGCAGGTATACTGAAATAGGCCAAGGTTTATGCTGTCACTGAACTCGTGTTTACACTTCCAGTGTTCATCATTGTCTTCCAGATTTGCATGGCATATCTGTTTCTGTGAACACTCCTTATTGTCTGCAAGACTCTATTTATCCAGTGCTCTGGGACTCTGTCTGCCTTCTTTAGCCTTGTCAGGACTGTACAAACAGTACAAGGATTCATGGAATGCAAAGCTCAGAATACCTATATGATATTTCACTGTCATCACCCATCCAGCCCTTCTTATCTTCAGAGTAATATGCTGGCTATAAAATACAATTTGCATCCATGACCACCTGTGTGGTGAAATTGCGATTTCGCTTGCGATCACATAACATTTAAGATTTGTTATGAATATTATTCCATTTGTTTAATATATAATGTCTTTTCATTAGTTCATTGTTGTCCAGCATTTCTAAAATATTCAGTATTTCCCAGGATGTGTGTGCTGATCTCAGCTTAAACATGATCATCTGGCAACAAGTGCTCATAAATCATGGTGAAGTTTGGAGCAGTTTCCTACATTTGGAAAACTAATAAAAAAAACTTTTACTACTACTCCTAAGAGTAGGTCCAAGGTTGCGTCACTCTGAGAATTTGAGCCAGTTAGGATTGTTTCCCTACATGGTATATTTCATAAATACTGTCAGAGATTTTTAAAAGGAGAGACATCATCATTTAAAGAGCTGGAAAGGTATGGTGTACTATGCAGTATCAGTATGGTGTGCTTAATAAATACTGTATGAAGGTTTGCAGAGTGAAGAGAGTATTAAAATGACTAATGAGCCACAGTTGTGGCAGTAGTGTCATAATGTGAATTTGTTGTTTTTTATCATAATGTAGTATATATTAACTTTCGTGATTCTGAAACACTTCTTATGTGTTGTTGTTTTTATAAACTAGCTAAGGAGTGTGTTACGTAGTGAATGATTAGCTTCACAAATGAACCAAGTTCACTGTAGGGAAATTCAGTGTGAAATGGTAGTTATGCTTACAGTCCCACTTGAAAGCTATAACAACAATAAAAAACACAATCATGATGCAAATAAAAATCTTATACTTATATTGAGAGCCTACAATCTATAGCAGGCTCTTGCATGAAAACTCAAATAGAATTTGGGAGGATACATGAAGCTGCATCCATTACAATGAACACTCTCTGTCTCTAATAGCTAAGTTACTCTAAGTTCTTTGCATTTGTCCAGGCAGAGTCGAGGAAATACTTTTCTCTTAGACCAATACACTATAATTGTAAAAGCAAAAACTAAAAATGTGTAATGTAATGTGAATGAAACACAAAAAAACAGATAAAGGATGGGATCCAAAAGAATGCTTAGATACTAAAAATGGGTTAGATGTTGATTTTTGGACTTCTGATGTGATGCTCCAGCTATCTATCATAAGCTCTCTGAGAGCAGAAAGTATGTCTGAGAACAGAAAGTGTGCGTCATCTTAAGGAGCTTGATCTTCTTCCAAAACAGGTCCCAAAATGAATGCTGACTTCTTGGTTTATGGCAGTTTATGTACAGAAGGAGGCAGAATAGGTGATGCTTGCGGCTCTAAAGCGGAAGTGTTCTCACTGATCTTCCAGGGGGTTTTCCTCTATTCTAAAATGAGAAAAGAAAATTCAGTGACTGTGCATGCTCGTTATTTTTCCCCGATTTTTCCTTTACCAATACTTGTGAAATACTCCTCAAGCTTGCATGTCTGATAATTAACATATAAAAAAGAAAAGAAAACAATATTACATAATAATAATATTAATAATAAGTAGAAATAAAATTAAATATAACATATGAAGTAGTATTTCATAAGGAGGCTATGTATAGTATATGTATTTGAATTAGTATGTGTATAGTTTTGTATTTAATGAGTGGTATAATCTATTCTTGCATTTTGCCTTAATAGCTGTACAAGAACAGATTATTTGTACTATTGTATTTCTGAGGTGGCAATGATAGATTGGCCATCTTGCTCTGTGAATAGGATTATTTGTGTTCTGTTTATGTATTTACTTAATATTTCGACACTTATTGCACACCCAGCCTTCCTGGAAGGGGGTCTTTCCCTGAAATTTTTTAACCCTACAAGGTTTTTTGGGAATATTTTTTGTCTTTTTAGTGAGTCAAGGAACCCAGTCTAACAAAATACAGGACCCGTTAAAACCCATTGAAGCATTCCTCATGTGATTTTTGGACTATACAAATTGTTGTGTTGTGGCGCAAAGCTTGTTTAATACATACGTAGACCACAGTGATGTAATGAATATTGATTGAACTTCATTGCTACCTACAAGGAGATATACTAGAATGCAGTAGAAACTTCCACTGGATTGCATTAACAGTTTGTTAAATATTAAATCTATTTAATTTTTGTTTTGTAAAACAAAAATGCTCTGGAGAGGCTAATCTGCAAATATACATGATGCTATGTATTTCTTATCACTATACTTAAAGGAACGTAGGAGTTCTAGAAGCTATGCAGAAAAGTACAACCAAGTGCATGCGTTCTTGAGCCATATGTCAATAGGACACACACTGTACAGGCAAAGGAAACCGAACTTCTTTTGTTTTGATCAGATAATATTGAATTAGTACCTAATGACAGTTCTCAGAGGCATCATTAAAGTTGATCCAGTAGAATTCTACATATTTTATCAAATTCTCAAGGACATCAGTTAAAATTATGAGGAAATATATTAAAAATAGAAGCAAGGGAACAATTTTTATGTGATGTGTGGTGTAAATCTTGAACAAAGCACAAAGTCATGTTCTTAAAGTGGATACTGTGACAACTTTGAAAAAGTATCTGGACAAGATATTGGGACAGCAATCAAACAATCTTTAAGGACTGGATGGTCTCCTCTCCTTTCTAAACTTTTTTTTTTTTTTATTAATTTTATTACAATCCATACAAAACTTTATGTTATGTGTCTGCCGTTTTTTTCCATCTAGTCTTATTTTACTTCCACATTCGGAATGTTATGCTTATTGGTAATGCTAACTTTGTTGTAACCAGTGATTTAGATGTGTGTAGAAAGTGTAAACTATAAAAGATCATCAGCCTTTCCAGAGTTGGTTTCTTTCTTTTGTTAAAAACTGCCAGGCTCAGATTTCGTTCCTTTGAACCCCTGTGTTTTCATTATCTGGGATGGAAATCAATGTATTCATTGGAGGATTCACTTTGTTGGCCCTTGTTTGTTATATTTAATTTATAATGTTTGTTTTAATAAAAGATTACATTAAAAATTCACTACACTACACAATAAATTTCACTACAATTAACAGTAGGCTGACATTTATTAATTAAATATTTCCATTTTTCAATACCTTTACTAATTAAAAGACTTCTCTGTTATGTGAGTGTATAATATTTAAAGTGCATAAGTATGGATTGAATTATCTGTCAAAAGTATTAATGGGTCTGTCTTAATAAACACAAAAAACATCTCTGAAGTAAAAGGTAATGAAAGCTGTTGTGAGCACTTGTAGTTCCTCAAGTAACTGAGACACAGAATTTTTCAGTAGGATTTTCATCATTTTAAGTAGTAGAATGACTTGTAATTAGACAAGGAATAAAGTTCAGTTATTTAAGTAGTTTTTTTTCATATCTCCTCATACCTTCTCGTAATAATTAACAAAGAATAGTCTTTGAATCAAAAGACCAGTTCCTCACAAGGCTTCTCATATTACCTTTTCACTATTTTTCAGGGCAGGGCTCTTTGTGGCTATAATTCCTTTGGCTGGCACAGCAAATAATAGTTCCACTTTTTGCAGCTGAGCTGAGGTAGGACTGATCCAGCCTCTCTTTTATGCTGGTTGTTGGAATCAGATGACCAGAAGTGAATTCTTTGTTGAAGTTGGCAATACCATGCTAGGCCAGGTCTCCACATCTTCCAGTTCTCTCCAGGGCCACATATAACCATTTTCTGAAAAGGTTCTCTGAGGAATCTGAAGTTCTTTGTCTTGTCCCTGTGTTCCTAGTCCTCTTGAGAGGAAGGAACTGTAACAGTGTTTATATTTAAGCAGACTGTGAAAGACTGAGATAAAAAGTATTACACACTTAATTCTTGAATAGTCACTTTTAATTATGATGTTTTTTGACAAATGTTTCTTAATAATTAAAAAATACAACCCTGCCCTACTTGGTCAAAATATTTAAGTGGACATATAATATATAAATTGTGGCAGTAGGGGGCGCTAGTGCTCCCTTGAACCCTCAGGTATGACTCCAAACACCAGGTAAAAGTCCAAGATCTTTTATTTTGTTCTTCAGTGCAAAAAGCACCCTCCACACTACTCATATAATAAACCAACTACAATAAACACAATAACCACTCCTCCTCGCCCAGACACTTTGCTCCTCTCCCACCCAGCACAGCTCAGTGTCTGGACTGAGGCACCATCCTTTTATAGCCCCTGACCCGGAGGTGTTTCTGTCCCATCAATCCATAGTTCCTAATTCCTTCTGGGTCAGGGCAATCAGTCCTTTTATTCAACCCGGGAGCACGTCGTTCCTTCCTGTCACATGACCGTGACATACTCCCGGGTTATAGGGCACAAAAGAGCCCATAAGCCCCCCCACAGCGACTCCTGGTGGCCCCCAAGGTATCCAGCAGGGCTGTGTATAAATACTACAAAGTCCATGAGGCCCTGCTGGACCTCGGGGCACTATCCTGCTGTCGGGAGGGCTCCTCCTGGCGGCCTGGGGGTGAGGATCGGCATGAGAAGCCGGCAGTCCTCCACAAACTGTAAAGCATTAAACACAGAAAGAAAAAACATTAAAAATAATTAGGTAGTAGGGAGCCTGGAACTAAATGATGCAAGACAGGTGCAAGACTTCTAGTGTACTTTTTACTTTTCATAACTTAGTGTAAAGAAGTGACCGAAAGGCTCATTTCACGTTGGGCTAAATTTGGGGTAGGATGTTTGTAGGCCAGGTTATTTGAGGTTATACATAAATATTACACCTTACACCTGAACACCAGCAAGACCAAGGAACTGGTGGTGGATTTTAGGAGGCCCAGGCCCTTCATAGACCCCATGATCATCAGAGGAGACTGTGTGCAGAGGGTACAGACCTATAAATACCTGGGAGTGCAGCTGGATGACAAATTGGACTGGACTGCCAATACTGATGTTCTGTGTAAGAAAGGTCAGAGTCGACTATACTTCCTTAGAAGGTTGGCATCCTTCAACATCTGCAGTAAGATGCTGCAGATGTTCTTCCAGATGGATGTGGCAAGTGCCGTCTTCAACACGGTAGTGTGCTGGGGAGGCAGCATAAAGAAGAAGGACGTCTCACGCCTGGACAAACTTGTTAGGAAGGTAGGCTCTATTGTAGGAATGAAGCTGGATAGTTTAACATCTGTAGCAGAGCGACGGGCGCTAAGCAAACTCCTGCCAATCATGGAGAATTCACTGCATCCACTGAACTGTGTCATCTCCAGGCAGAGGAGTAGCTTCAGTGGTAGACTGCTGTCACTGTGCTGCTCCACTGACAGGCTGAGGAGATCATTCCTCCCCCACACTATGCGACTCTTCAATTACACCCGGGGGAGTAAATGCTAACATCTCTCTATATATAAAAGAAAATCCTGGAATGTAAAAGCCAGGCGACGAGACGTAAAACTTCTAGGAAGTTCCCGAAAGACATTTTAAAGACCCATGAGACGAAAGAGAATGGGCAAAAAAAAAATCAGTAGTGTAACTGGAAGCAGCACATACCACCGATACAGGTGTCTCAGTGCATATAAAGGGCAATATGTTATAAATGAAACGTCGACGAATAAACTATCGCATTAGTGAAAAAAAAAAGGAAATTAATCAGGACCAGGTGTCATTGAAAAAATAGCAGGTCAAAGCGAGGTCAGAAATAAAAGGAAAAGAGCAGAAGAAAAGTATTTTCGCATTTGCATCATTCAATGCACAAAACGTAGTTTTACACAATAATTGAACATACAGTATGAGAATCTGTGGACCCGCAACAGTTAAAGCAATGACAAGTTTAATTTAAAAGAAAACACAATTCGATGAGGTGTATATTTATGATCACGGAGAAGCAATCACAACGCGAGCAGCAGAGACACAAAATAGCAAAAGGATCAGCGGCAGTACAGACTTTAAAAATATCGTCGCGCTGCCCTCCTCGCAATTCTTGCACATCCCCCCCACCCCCAGTCGGACAATGGGAGCAGCATTATACGTCCTGCACAAGAATGACTTTAACCACGCCCAGGGTTGGAAATAAAGGACAACTATTGTTTTTGCAACATCACGTGAGACTGCGCAGTGAGCCATCATTTAAAAGAAGTTCACAGACATCAAACCTAGCAGTTGTTAGATTGCATTTTGCAGACAAGTATCGTTTGCTCCCAGCTCTTAAAACAACGACATGCGACAGGCAGAAGAGGCAGCTCGAAAGCAGCAAAAAGACAGCAAATGATCCAAAGACATATCGTTAGCGTGCATTTAGCCAAACCCCCTTCACAACACGAGCAGCATTATACATCTGGCAAGAAAGAGATGTAACCACGCACGGGGCCGTAAATAAAGGACAAGTATTGTTTTTACAAAAGTTTTTTTTTAAAGTAAAAGTGAAAATAATGCATATGTAATAATTCACAAGAAAATTACAATCTCTTTAAATTGTATATTGCCTGTCCAAGGTAAAGTCATCCCCGATGAAGGATCGCAAGAATCGTGGGAAAGAGGGGTACTTTCATCGGATTAGCTCTATTTCAGATATGGAATTGTAAAATGGGGGAGGCAGCTTGATGAATGAGGTCTCCAGGACTTAAAACAAATCCAAATCATATTATGTGATATCATCTCATGTGAAATTCTACTCCGTACTTCTAGAATTTTTATTTTTATACTGTATTGAGGGTTTATTCTCTTCTATGTATTGTACTGTGTTGTATTGAATTGACCCCCTTCTTGACACCCACTGCACGACCTGGAAAGGGGTCTCTCTTTGAACTGCCTTTCCCAAGGTTTCTTCGATTTTTTCCCTACAAGGGTTTTTTGGGAGTTTTTTCTGGTCTTCTTAGAGGGTCAAGGCTGTCAGTAGGCAGGGTCTGTTAAAGCTAATTGCGGCACTTCTTGTGTGATTTTGGAGTCTACAAAAAATAGTTATTATATTGTATATCCGGAGAACCAAACACGGGGGTGGGCGAGCGAAGCCCCCTAGATATTCAAAGTTATTGTCTGCTTTTACATGCATTTTTATTACTCTTTAATTTAATATTGTTTTTTTGTATCAGTATACTTCAGTGTTGCCAACAAATGGGAACTGTGACAGACAGATGGAATAACAGCACTTTAAAACATAATTATGCTAATGTTTTGTAATACTGTCAAATTTTAAAAACAGAAATTTCAAGCTATTAGGTACATGTGTGCCGACTTTCATAAATCAAATCCAATCAACTTGTATTTGTCACATACAAATTGTATGTATGGTACATTATATATTAAAATAATCATAAATATGTGATAAATTATAACTGAACTAAATATAACTTAAGACACACACATCCGTGTTTCAATTTGCCAGAGTCAGCCATGTCTCTGTGAGACATAGGCTGTTGCAGTCTAGAATGTCTCGCTGGAATTTTATCCTTTCTCTGATGCTGAATGTTAAAATGAAAAAAGAAGTACCTTTGTTAGGTAGGAGTGTCTCTGGCCTTGTCTGGTGTCCTTGAGTGGAAGATTCATAGTCTTTACACACTTGTGCTGCACACAAGAAGGGCTAACACTTCCATGACAGTGCCTTAAGTAAGGAGGAGCTAATTGAGCCTTGCTGCGAGTATCAAAGTAATTACCAGCAGAAAGCAAGTAGGGGCAGTGCTCATTAAACAGATCGAAAATAGTCTGTAAGCAAGCAAACAAAGACGCAGGTTGATTGGTATGCTTCGGCACAGATATATGACAGTAAAATAAAACAAATAATAACAAAATAAATAAGTACAAATAACTACAATATAGCAATGTACAGAAAAAACCCTGAAAACACTTGCCGCTCATGAACAGATGCCTGCAAAACCAGAAGTTACTTTGGTATCTGTTACTCCAGACATACTAAGTATGTAATTCTGTTATGTTTTGCAGATTTGTTTTTGCTCATCAATTTCATGATCAGCATTTTGTAATTTTGAATTATTTGCCTTTTTTTCTTATTAATAAAGTGGACATTTTTTAACCCCACTGCTGTCCTTTATGATCAACAGGTGTACTAAAAACAGATTTTAAACACTTTTTCAGCACCCTAAAAGTATCGTTCTGCTTCTGATTCTGTTCTGGTTCACTTAACCTAAAATCCTTGATTTACTGCCATTTTGTGCTAAAACCGTTAAGCATCCATCCTCGTAAACAAAAGCTGGTTTCCTTTCTCTTTGTTTTATGATGAAATATCACTGCCAAATTTTCTTTTATTATAATAACAGGTTTAAATTGCCACCTTTTTTCTGGTTCAGTAAAGCATTTGTACTTTCCCCAATCAACATATAACCAGGAGGATGCTGGCAAGTTAACAACAATAATAATAATCCTTCAACAGAAGCAGTATGAGGACACATAGATGCTGCACAGTTAAATAAACGATGAACATGATAACATTGCTGTAACTCTAGGGTATGAAAGCATTTTTGAAGACTGATTTAGTTCAAATTCAAAACAGATGCGTCTCCCAGATTTATGTTAAAATTTTCATAAAAACTTGACAAATACATTTCTTCAATGCTTATTACCATCTGTGAATTAACCGATGACACAGCTCATGTTCACTTCTAGCTTACTAAAAAGTTTTATATAGTAGGTGAGATTACTTTCACGATATATTTGTTGAAATGGACATTGTTATATTTTTGTTCAATCAAATTTAGTGAATATATCAGGCTAGTGTGTTTATTTGAGGGACCTGAATTACTGTAAAAGAAAAAAAAATATATATATATATTTTTTGTTCTTTATTTTGCCATATACAATTTCTTGTATTAGGAATTTGTTAGTTTTCGCATACCTCTTGGGGTCAGAGCGCAGGGTCAGCCATTGTACAGCACCCCTGGAGCAATTACAGGTTAAGGGTCTTGCTCAAGGGCGCAGCAGAGTAGGATCTCTTTTGGCAGTGACGGATATTCGAACCAGCAACCTTCTGGATACCAACACAGATCCTTAGCCTCAGAGCCACCACTCCGCCCCTATTAGCATTATGATTTTGCTGTCACAATTAACTTAGATTGCCACTTAGTCTAACTGGTCATATACTGACCAACCTTTAAATAGCCTCAAGCAACGTGCACATGTGGTTAGGACATTTCAACTCAATCTTACCATTGCATTTTTTTTTCCTTTAGCATTGTTCCAGATTTAGGATAGGGCTAGCAATTGACCCTATAGAATTAGATATCTCTGTTTGATATACTGTATTAACCAACAAGCTTTTAATAATTCTAAAATAAAACAGACTGCATTTTGCATAAATACATAAAACATTGAATAACTGTAATAATAGTAATAATAAATAAGATACTGCTAAAAAGGACTACATGTAGTTGAAATGAAATAAAAATAACACCATGTATAAATTTTAAAAAGTTTGCCATGCATTTAATGCACAGCAACCTCTTTAGAAAAAAAAAACATTTTCTTTGTCTTTATTATGCATTTTGTTTTTGTTGCAGTTGGGTTGCCTATGAGAAACCTGGATTTGATGGACCTCAGTACCTGCTGGAGGAGGGAGAGTATAAGGACTGGAGTGACTGGGCATGCTCTCCCATTTGCATTCAGTCCTTAAGAACTATTGTATCAGTAAGTGCACATTTTTGGTGGTTTGTGTTTCTGTTTTCAGAACAAGATAATGTCTTAGTTTCATGACAATTTAATATAAATGAAGACTTAAGTGTACAGGTTCTATTGAAATACAAAAACCTTGTAAGAGCAAAGTAAAGTTATGTGACCGATTTGAAAAGAGAATAATAGAGAGGCTGGTGCTTAGTGGCCCATCTTATGGGAGAAATCTAATTTTGATTTTATTTAACAGAGTCTGACATTAGAGATGTACAGTATATGTATATGTGTGTTTATATATATATATATATATATATATATATATATATATATATATATATATATATATATATATATATATATATATATATATATATATATATATATATATATATATATATATATATATATATATATATATATATATATATATATGTGTGTATATTTACATATATACATACATATACAGTGGTGTGAAAAACTATTTGCCCCCTTCCTGATTTCTTATTCTTTTGCATGTTTGTCACACAAAATTTTTCTGATCATCAAACACATTTAACCATTAGTCAAATATAACACAAGTAAACACAAAATGCAGTTTTTAAATGATGGTTTTTATTATTTAGGGAGAAAAAAAATCCAAACCTACATGGCCCTGTGTGAAAAAGTAATTGCCCACTTGTTAAAAAATAACCTAACTGTGGTGTATCACACCTGATTTCAATTTCCGTAGCCTCCCCCAGGCTTGATTACTGCCACACCTGTTTCAATCAAGAAATCACTTAAATAGGAGCTGCCTGACACAGAGAAGTAGACCAAAAGCACCTCAAAAGCTAGACACCATGCCAAGATCCAAAGAAATTCAAAAACAAATGAGAACAGAAGTAATTGAGATCTATCAGTCTGGTAAAGGTTATAAAGCCATTTCTAAAGCTTTGGGACTCCAGCGAACCACAGTGAGAGCCATTATCCACAAATGGCAAAAACATGGAACAGTGGTGAACCTTCCCAGGAGTGGCCGGCCGACCAAAATTACCCCAAGAGCGCAGAGACGACTCATCCGAGAGGTCACAAAAGACCCCAGGACAACGTCTAAAGAACTGCAGGCCTCACTTGCCTCAATTAAGGTCAGTGTTCACGACTCCACCATAAGAAAGAGACTGGGCAAAAACAGCCTGCATGGCAGATTTCCAAGACGCAAACCACTGTTAAGCAAAAAGAACATTAGGGCTCGTCTCAATTTTGCTAAGAAACATCTCAATGATTGCCAAGACTTTTGGGAAAATACCTTGTGGACTGATGAGACAAAAGTTGAACTTTTGGAAGGCAAATGTCCCGTTACATCTGGCGTAAAAGGAGCACAGCATTTCAGAAAAAGAACATCATACCAACAGTAAAATATGGTGTGATGGTCTGGGGTTGTTTTGCTGCTTCAGGACCTGGAAGGCTTGCTGTGATAGATGAAACCATGAATTCTACTGTCTACCAAAAAATCCTGAAGGAGAATGTCCGGCCATCTGTTCGTCAACTCAATCTGAAGCGATCTTGGGTGCTGCAACAGGACAATGACCCAAAACACACCAGCAAATCCACCTCTGAATGGCTGAAGAAAAACAAAATGAAGACTTTGGAGTGGCCTAGTCAAAGTCCTGACCTGAATCCAATTGAGATGCTATGGCATGACCTTAAAAAGGCGGTTCATGCTAGAAAACCCTCAAATAAAGCTGAATTACAACAATTCTGCAAAGATGAGTGGGCCAAAATTCCTCCAGAGCACTGTAAAAGACTCATTGCAAGTTATCGCAAACGCTTGATTGCAGTTATTGCTGCTAAGGGTGGCCCAACAAGTTATTAGGTTCAGGGGGCAATTACTTTTCACACAGGGCCATGTAGGTTTGGATTTTTTTTTTCTCCCTAAATAATAAAAACCATCATTTAAAAACTGCATTTTGTGTTTACTTGTGTTATATTTGACTAATGGTTAAATGTGTTTGATGATCAGAAACATTTTGTGTGACAAACATGCAAAAGAATAAGAAATCAGGAAGGGGCCAAATAGTTTTTCACACTGCTGTACATACATATATACACACACATATATAGATATATACATATATATATATACACACACACACACATATTTACACATAGTATATAGTATAGTAGCACCTTCACTGTATATTCAGAGGGAGCAGCCCTGGACGGTGCAATACCTACCCCTGGATGCTAGATGGTCCCCGGGTTGGAGTGGTGCCTTGGTTTCCCGCAGGGCTCTGTGGGAATTGGAGTTGGGTGCAGCCCTGTTGGGTCTCGTAGACACCGCCAGAGCGTGCTGCAGCTGGGACTCTTTAGCCCCTATGGGCAGCATATTCGCCACAACCAGAAGTGCATCCAGAACTCGGCAATCAACCAGGTGGACTATAAAAGGGCCCAGCAACCACCAGTCAATGGCCAGAGTCAGGAAGACGAAGCATAGAGGAGGAGTGGTGGAGCCAAAGAAGGGTGTGCTTGTGTGTTTATTGGTGTATTTGGGGCTGTGTTGTGTCTGTGGGGATCACGGGGAAGATGTACCCCACAGGTGAAGAAAAATGAAAGTTTATTTTAACGTGCCTCTGGTGTGAGTCTGTGTCTGGTCAGGTGCCCATATTGCGCCTTTGTATATATATATATATTTTCTCATATGTATTACAGGCAAAAACTGTTCTCTGTATACAACTATGTTTAAAAGCATTTAAAATTAATTTGTTTTCAGTTTTAATTGCAACGAAAATTAATTGACATTAAAGGAATTAATCATAATCTTATAATGATATGACCCAGATACAAACATTTAATGGCATTCTCCAAACAAATAAAAACCCATTATGTGATATAAAACATTAAGCCTTGTACTTTTCTGCTTTTCACATATTTTACATGTAGTGACTTTCAAAATTTCACAGTTGATTATAAGCAACAATTCAGAGGAATAAAGAGTGGTTAAAAATTCTTTACAAATGCTATACAGGTAATTTTAATAAACAGTAAATTAAACATTTAATTTATGTTAAATTTTTGACCTGTTGAATTTTAAATTTTCAAAAGCATTATTTAATTGGTGTGGTATGGTGGCGCAGTGGTAGCACTGCTGCCTCGCAGTTTAGAGACCCGGGTTCGCTTCCCAGGTCCTCCCTGCATGGAGTTTGCATGTTCTCCCCGTGTCTGCATGGGTTTCCTCCCACAGTCCAAAGACATGCAGGTTAGGTGCATTGGTGATTCTAAATTGTCCCTAGTGTGTGCTTGGTGTGTGTGTATGCCCTACATTAGTATTTGCTATCCTTCAATTGATACCTAGTGTAAAAGAATAAAGAATAGCAAGTTATTTGTGTGTATATTCAGTATTTTATGTTTTTTGTTTTAGGACTTTTTAGCTCCCCATGTAAAGTTTTTCAGTGAACCTGACTTTGGAGATCAAGGTCTTATAATTGACATAATGGAGCAAGTTGCAAATTTTGACCTAACCATGTATGGTTCAAGGACACAGTCAATTGAAGTCGTCAGTGGTGTGTAAGTCACTTTTTTCAATTATGTTAGTAACAGCTTTTTAATATCTGTAGGTTGACAGAATAACATCTGAGTACATGCCAAAGAAATAAATATATAGTAAAATTAAATACATAACAGATAGCAATATGAGTGTCAAATATTTTATATTTTCTTTAGTAGACTTCTATAGTTGCAAGTATCAACAATTTTATATTTTCACTGGTGAGCTCCCATACATTTGTAATGTCATTAACATACTATTGCTTTCAAAATGTTTTTTTTTTTTTTTGATAAAATTAACAATTTTTTAAATAAAAGAGAGAGAGTGAGAATACAGAACAGAATTAAAATTTAGCTGTAATCTTTTAATAGATAAGGATTACATAGCTGTAATTTTGCAGTAGACCATGTTCATGTTTTTGTTAATCTCAAGGCAAGGTGCCGTTTACTCTGCCACTTTAACACAGGCCAGAGCTCCAAAACCAATGTAAATATGGCATACGGATCAGGTTTTGACTTAAAAAAATTAAAAAAGATGGAGTATCAAATTGTTCTTTTCTATGTCAATCATGAATTTCATTGTTATTTGTGTGGTCCTGACTCGCATCAAAATTAGGACAGATTTTATTTTCTACTTTCTCAACTTCATATTTGATATTAAAGGTGATGTTATGCATTCACATGTTCAGCAAAATACAAGGCAAATGAAATCAAGATGTGTGCTAGGAGTGTTAGTAGCTAATATGATTCCACAATTGTAGATGCAAATACATATGAAATATTTCCAAGGTGACAATAATCAATTGGGAAATTCATAAATTCTAATAGTTAACAGAGTGGTAGAGATATTGTGACTTGTACCACTCATTAAATTATGAAGAGCAAACCTGATCTATATGATACCTTATATTAAAGCTATATAACTCCACCTATTACTTGCTTGTGTAGAAATCTTGTTCTACATACAAATTACCTCTTGAGAATTTCATTGTTACATTTCTGTATATATAATTTATGCAGTCTATGGCTACTGACTAAGGTGACACCAAAGGACAAAACGCCAAAAAATTACAATCAAAAATTATGAAAGCTGTTTTTTTAATTTGTCTTGCGCACATATATCTTTCCTGTGGCAATTTTTTTTTTTTTTTGTCTAAGTAGCACATTTTCATACAAAACATTTAGTGCAAAGTGCTTTACAAGAAGATAAAGAGAAAAATTAAATAAGTGAAATACCAAAAATAATAAATAAGAATAAGTGAATAAGTCAATTTGTACTTACATGTAGATGAACAAGTAACATATAATGTCGAGTCCTTAATTATGGATTGAAATTGCTAAATTATTTTTTTTAAGATTGTAATGATGATAACCATTCATAAACTGCCTGCTTGTCTTCCCCTGGTCCCAGTCTTTATATCTGGGGAAAGCACCATTATGCTGTAGTAATAATAATAATAATAATTCTTTGCATTTATATAGCACTTTTCTCACTACTCAAAGCGCTCAGCAATTGCAGGTTAAGGGCCCAACAGAGCAGAGTCCCTATTGGCATTTACGGGATTTGAACTGGCAACCTTCCGATTAGCAGTGCAGATCCCTAGCCTCAGAGCCACTGTACATAAGCCACCACCGTACATAAACTTTCAAAAAAGTCTCCTCTCAGCAGGGGACAGCACCACTTTTAAGAATTCTTACAAATGCTGCAGTCTATAAAGTTTTAAAAGTGCTTTATTGTTATAAAATTTTCAGAAATTACTTTAATTAAAATTAAAATACCTTCTTCTGATTATTTCGTTTCATACAATTTTGTGCTTTTCTGCCCATCTTTTAATTTTCATTTTCACTTTATATGCTTTTTTTTTTACATTTTGCAGTTTGGGCCTGTTTCTGTAACCCAATCCATCAAAAGTAATTGGAAAAGTTATGCCCCATGATGTTAACCTTTATTTATTTATTTTTAATTGTCATAGAGGATTGGAGTTTTACAGTTCATGTAGTGAGGCAACTTGCTAATGACTGCATTTACTGAAAATCTTTCATACTGTGAAATGATTTACTGTAGTTGAAAATTGCTTTATAACTCCTCTCAAATACATTGGAATTAAATGTCTACCTCAGTTACCTCAGTTTAACCTGATAAAACATGTTACCTGTTAACTGCATTAAGACCAAATTAGAGTAATGCTTTATGTTTATGTAAAGATTTACCCCTGAAATTTTCCAATTAATGATTTTCTAATTATTTACACCTGGTTATATTATAAATTGTGAGGTGATAAAGCCAGGAGTTTCACTTACCTTTAAAATTTTTCATAGGAAAAATGTGACATTTTAAAAACCACAAAAGAAGTTAATAAATTGTTTGCAGGAATATATGCATTTCTTGTTTATTTTAAAAGTGACATGAGTTGTCTTTTCTAGTGTAGAAACAGGATTTATAAATTAACAAGAGTATTAATTACAATATTGTAAATATATCTTTTTCACTTCTTTAGAGAACAGGTGTAGAAAGGTCAATATAGTATATGATATTAACAGTGCACAAGACTAATGGTAAAAATAAATGAAATTCAGAATGCATGACTGAGGCAGGGAAGAAGTTATACTGTAATTCCTAATAATTTCACCTTAGGTCAAAAATTATTTTAAAATAATTAATTAAAAATATAAAATCACAATCCAAAAACCTACATATGTAAAACAGTTTATTATAATATTTAGTGAAGTATTAGACTTGTAGAAATATAATGTTGTGGAAGTTGTCTTCATTGTATAATCTTTTAGTATATATTGTGTATTTCAGAAAGTGTTATTGTATACTTTGATTATTTCAAATAAAAAGTCTTCTTAAAACATGTTACTCCATAATAAAATATGTTAATATTTATACAGTTTATACAGTATATTATTTTGCATTAGCCTTGCTTTTGTCAGCTCCTATCATGGTGCACCCATTTCATCCATGATTCAAAAAGTTGCCCAGATTGTCTTTGCACAAATTGAGTTCTTCATCCACTTAATAACGAATGCACAAGAAAATAATAGTTCTGTAGTTTGTGTCAAACAAGATGCATTATCAAAGTAAAAGTAATGAAATTATTTTTGAGGGTTTTTTTTTCCCCCAAAGCACATTCATCCCATATCATAATAAGTTTTTCTAGTTCTTCGTTTAAAAGATAGATGTCCTTCCTGTTCAGGAACTCTTCTTATAATGCAGCTGATAATTTAATAATCAGTAACTCAGAGTAATCAGTATAATCAGTAGAGACTAGGAGCCTATATTCAAATAATCTGCTTCTGTTCCTTAACCACCCATTAACTTAATTACGCTAAACTTGCATTGTTAGTTTAGATACATAGAATATTTTCTTATGAATTCTAAGATTACAAAAAAACAAATCAAGGGTGTGTTATACAATTACTATTAAAATATAAGAATCATTGTCTTTTGCTATGGGTATTGTATGGGTAATGTTGTTGGTAAACTACTATTAGTTGGAACTACAATGAATAAAGACAAAATGTATATTAAATGTGTGAAACATTTCTTAATTATTTTAATAGATGGGTTGCTTTTGAAAAGCCTAACTTTTCAGGACAAAGCTACATTTTAGAAAAAGGATTATACGGTAGCTGTGAAGACTGGGGTGCAACAAACTTTAAGATATCATCTATCCAGCCAGTGACACTAGTAAGTTTTGGATTATTTATTATTTTGGATGCCATCTTTCTTTGGTTTCCTGTTTTTGGTTCTATTTGCTTGATGTTTTTTTACTTTTTGGTAGTATTTTTCATCTTTGCTTTGCATTCTTCCATTAGAGAAGCTAAGTAATGATAAAAAAAAAAAACATCCTGATGTTTGACCTTTATAGTCATTCTTAGGCAAATTTCTGTTGCCACATAAAGCATTTCAGATCTACAATAATTAATATAAACCAGGTGTTCTGTGTAAAATGTTTACAGTTGTGGTAAATTCTGACCGCAGAAAGAAACATGAATACTTAGAGAATTTTCACAATGGAAAAGAAATAAAGTGCAAGCTCCATACAGACAGTGCAACCCAGAAAGTGAACTTGGGTGCTTAGAGATGCTAGGCAACATCTCCATAACTGGGCTACAATGCTACTCTTATTTTATTTCTTTTTCTGATATATAATGGAGCTTTAAGACAGGTTTTGTATTTCTACTCCTGGTTTGGGTATACACAAACGCTGTTACAAGATAGCTTGAGTATCTTTTTTTTTATAAAATGATGCTGTATTTTGTCAGTGAGTATAATTTGATTACTCCTGGTAAAATCATTGTACTTCACCTTTAGAAAGCTGAATTTAAAAGAAACATGATACAATAATTATATATATATATAATGAGATTGCCATACAACATAATACATGGAATATTATCATTGTGCAAAGACCTTTCTGTTTTTCCTATATGAATAAACACAATTAATTGCATCCCATGCTTATTAATGCTTCTTTCTTCCAAGATTCCAGATTAGTGTGTCACATTTAAAATTCAAAAAGTACTAAAATAAAAAAACATTGACACCAGGCCAAATGGCATTTATTTACATTCTTTCATTAACTTTATCTTTTCGTTCTTATTCTGTGAAGTGTGTGAAAGACTTGGCGATATGCGTGAAATTTGAAGATGAAGTTTATTTTTCATTGGGCCATAAATTACTTCTTAACCCTACCACTTTTAGTAGGGCATTTCTTTCTAGCCCCATACCAACTATTTCTTTGTTCTGTCAATGCTTTGTTTACTCCTCTCTCACATTTGAGGGAGTTCTACTTCATTTGTGGTAGGTTCCTCAGCTGCTACTTCCTAAATGTCAGATGAATCATGTGTATGTTGATTGTGGTGATGTCACAGGTGTTGGAGTAATATAGTTTGGTGTCCATCTTAATTAAGGTTGACATACAGTATCTACTCTATTATTGTCTGAAGTGAAAAGTGATGATCTTTTGCTTAGCTTGAGAGAACAAGTTTCTTTGGCAATTTCTTTCAAGATCTTTTTATTTTTGTATTTGACTCTGATTTGTTTATAATTACAATCTTGTCTTGTACCATTATTTTAATTAATAGTTTATGACATCTTTTATGACCTCTACTCTGTCCTAAATACTACCTTACCATGATGCATTCGCCTTTTGGTTCACTTTTATTAAAGATTAAATCTGTCACAACAAAAATTATTTTCACTGAGGTTTTACTTTAAACTTTAACAAATGGGGTCAACAATACATAATGATTTTCCTTAAATCTAAAAATTTAATCAGAAAAACGTCATTCTGTCCTCATATGCATAGTATACAGTATTTCAAATCTATAAGTCAAGGGCACAGCTGGCTACTCTTAAAGTAGAAAGGCTGAGGACCAGTTACTCTGAAGTCCTAGAAACAGAGGCACCACCTGACTATGCTCAGAATTCACTTTATAAAAATGTATTAAAGGCAAGATAAAATTAAAACATAAGGCTCAGGATTTAGTATTCCTGCTTCACAGCTCCAGGTAACTAAAACCCTCTTTCTTTTGATTCGGCTTTTAAGTTTTCTTAAGGTATTTTCATTTCTTCACACATCATAAAGTTTTGTATATTAAGTCAGAAGATAAATCTGAAATGGTCTGGTATATACAGTATGAACATGGAGAAATACATTAAGTGTTAATCAACAATGAACTAACATTCTGGATAAGTTAAATTATTGTTTTTTTTTGCTCATTGTTACTGGGATAGACTTCAGCTGCCAGTGACCCTTTAATGGGAAAATACATTTCAAAAAATGGATGGATGATAAAAAAAACTTTTGCACAATCTAAATGTATAAATATTTCCTAAGAAAATTAATTTCTCTATACTTTACACCTTGAAGTAACCATCTCTTTAATGTTGCAAGCATTACAGTGTGATAATTAAGCACACATTGTTCTGGCTATATTTTGTATTTTGAGCATACTTCACGTAGAGCTATAGCGGTCTGAAATGTGTTCTTTTTTATTTTGTACTAATATGAGTCACAGCAGTGGTTCTTTCTCCCTTAACTTTATAGATAGTAGTTACTGTATAATGAGTGCATCTCCCATAGTAGTCAAGACAGAGAAATGCGGGACACAGATCATAACTTTTTATTAAACTATAATATTGTTAAATTTGAACAAATCAGGCATGACAGTTCTTGCAAAGTTTAGTAAAATTTTATACTTATCCAACAAGAGTATATTTCAGGATACTTCACAAATGTGGGGTGGATTATAAGCCAAGGGCAAGACAATTTTGAAAATGCAGAAGGCGTCATAGGGCCTTCTCTTTCTGTCTCTGCTTACAACTTGACTTGCAGGGATTGGGTGGCTGATGGCTGTTATCTTGTCAAAGCCTCTTCTTTCTGTCTAGTTGTAGCAACATCTTCACAAAATGTGGTCTTACTCCTTATTGAATTATTATAAATTTACTTGCTTACATGAAACTCAGTAGGTTACAATAATTTGTTAATTAGCTTAATTTGCTGTTTCATAGTCAAGTGTCTGTCGGCTTTCAGAACACCTACCTTTTCAACAGCAGTGTTCTTTAGAGGCCCATGCTTGCCCTTTTCAGTAATGGTCAGTAAGGAACCATTACTCAGGATGTTGCTGTTTACTTGTTATTTGTTGTCCATTGCTTATTTAAGTGTACATCCTCATTTTTCAGCTCATCCTTGAAACCATATAATGTAGTAAATCTGCAACTGTCTCTGTTTCATTATCCTCAACCTTCATGATAATGCAAGGCCAGCTATCTATGCTGCTTGGCATCCCATGTCTGGTGTGAACTATTTTCCCAGAATATCTCAGTCAGATTATAACAAAAGTAAAAAAAAATTAAATTTATGATTTGTTTTGAATGTAAGTAAAAGGAAAAATTTAAGTATTCAACAATAGGCTAAATACAATCAGTGGAGGCCTTTCTTTCTTTCTTTCTGAAAAAAGAATCAGTGGTATTACAGGTATTACCTGGCAAATCCAGCAATAGTATCTGCTATGTGAGCTGTTCCTAACTTTATTCCTTTTGCAGTGTGTCATATTTTAAAGAAATTCTGACAATAAACCTACAATGAAAGATAATATATGAAAATACAAAGCAAAATAATAATTAGGATTAATAAATTATAGTGATGCATGTACAGTAGCTAAAGAAAAAGGTAATAGTCAACGGAGAAAGGTCAAACTGAAAAAGCTTTTTGGCACATGAATTTGTTACTGTATAAAAAAAATAACTCTCAAAGGAAAAAGGGCCATTATTAATATTGAATTGCTTGGTTTTATGTTAAATAATTGTTTATTCTATATCATACAGTTGTTAAACTATCAGCCTGATGATTGTTTTCTGTTAAAAATCTTTTAGGAAAATCCATATGGACTTAAGTCAAAGTTTAAGGTACTATTTCTACTTTTTTATCACATATTTAGTTGTATCACTTTTATACCTGTTGTTGTTAATTTAACTTTATTCTAAAGAGGATTTTAAATATAGAAGTGTATTACCATAATACATAATACAAAAAAAAGTTATTTTTAGTTTAATCTATTCTTTATATGCAATTGCACTTTAATATAGGGATTTTGTAATTGTCTGGCAGTCTTTTTACTATACAGTTTAATTCCTTCTTTTGTGTATTTGTTGAGTAATTTTTATATATTAAAAATCATAACCCTTGAAAGTTTTTGTGCTTTTTTTCATATTGCTATATTTTCTTAAAATTAATTTTAGTTATGAAAATCTATTTTTTTTTTTTTTATCAGATTCAGGTATTCTCAGAACCACATTTCCAAGGAGAAAGCCAGATTTTAGAAAACAGTGCAATGGTGATACCAGAAAACCTTGCTATAAAATCTTGCAAGGTTTTGGCAGGCGGGTAAGAAATTAATTGACTCCTTAACTGGTCCTTGTGTGTTACCTGAATGGAAAATTTACAAGTTGTAAAACTTTGTGTTTGTCTTAAGTGTATTTTATTTTTCCCCATAACCATTTTTATTTGTCTAGTATGAGTAGATTTAGTTCCTCATTGTTTTTTTGGTAATTTATTTGCATTTTCTTATGATATTACAAAACCTTAATTTCTTTCTGTGATACTCTTTTCCTAGATTTGTGGCTTATGATGAAGAACATTTCAGAGGCAATCAATTTGTGATAGAAGAAGGCAACTATCCTAATTTGACATCTATTGGCTTCCCAAGTCTTGACACACATATACAATCTTTACAAATATTAGGATTTGTAAGTTGTGAAAATGTATTTGAAAGTTGTATTTTCTGTTTCTTTCCTTGACATATTGTAATACCTAATGCAGAGTAGTGTATCCTAAAATCCTTTTTTGTATCTTGAATTCAAAACCACTAAGATTCCAGTTGGAAATCTTTGTAATGGTATACTAAATACATGTACTATATTTTGCATTATGTGAAAAGTCAGATTTAAGAATATTTATACTAATAAAAGGCAAAGCCCTCACTGACTCACTCACTCGCTCACTGACTGACTGAATCATCACTAATTCTCCAACTTCCCGTGTGGGTAGAAGGCTGAAATTTGGCAGGCTCATTCCTTACAGCTTACTTACAAAAGTTGGGCAGGTTTCATTTCGAAATTCTACGCATAATGGTCATAATTTTTCTCCATTTACTGTAATGGAGATCAGCTCGAAAGCCGTGAGGGGCGGAGTTTCGTGTGACATCATCACGCCTCTCACGTAATCACACATTACGTAGAAAACCAGGAAGAGCTACAAAACGCGCTGAAGAAAACATGCATTATATAATTGAGAAGGCAGCGAAACAATTAGAAGCAAGAGAGTGACATATAAAACCATATTTAGCGGCCCACGTGAACTGACACAGTGCGCAGACAGAAAGCAACAGTTCCAAAGAGTGCTGAACAAAAACCGAATTACACTGCTACTCTCAAATAGACAAACCACACGCCGTGGCGCAATAGTAGAGTCTTCTCTTGTAGCGCCGAGGTTCGATTCCCGAGAGGGGATGCACTAAGTATGTACGCGCGCTTCTCGGTTCATTTTAACCTCGCATCCCCTTAGTTTGAGACGTATGAAAACACATGCGGTTTAGGCAGAAAGACAGATCACCTATTGAAGCTTCATGAATAATGGATACTTTATTCGCGATCAATGATTGTTTTGGTAAAGCCATACTCAGTGTATTCATTAGATGAACGGTAAAAAAGTAAGAGCGAGGGGACGGTAACTTACTGAGGCACAGAAGCAAAACCACAATAGCACGCGGGCTCGATGTACTGTAGTGCGCGTCAACTCGATCTGACTTGCGCGATCACATTCCAAAAAATATTTCTTTTCAAGTTCTGTTTAGTCCATATGTGTCAAACTCAAGGCCCATGGGCCACATCCGGCCCGGCGTGTAATTATATCCGCCCGAGATCATTTTATATACTGTATTATTGTTATTAATGGCCCGGGGATATGAAGCGCTGGTAACACAATAAACTACAGATCCCATAATCCAGCGCTTCAGCTGCCTTGTCGAACACTTACCACGTTAATCAAGTCTAGCTTATGATGCTACAAGTTATTGCCAAGCTAGCCCACACGATGCCAAAGAGAAAAGGTGATTCTGAACATAGAGCCTTTAAAAACCGATGGGAGGCTGAGTATATGTTTACTGACATTGCCGGTAAACCCGTATGTCTCATTTGTGGAACGTGTGTACAAAAACTGGGGTCTCCTAACCAGCAAAAGTCGAGCAGCCGGCGTGCGCGCATAGCTGTGCCGGCCTTCGAGATGCTGACTGCGCTTCTGCCTTAAGTCAAAGTGAGCACTTTTAATTTTTTTCATCCTCCCCCTGAGCTATAGCCCAGACAAGTGCAAACACGGGACCCCTTTTCTACACCACAGCAAAATAATATTAAGGCGATTCACACTTTCTTTTGCACGTATACGATTACACGCACACAAGTGGAGGACTGACAGTGCCATCACAGCCAAATAATGGCAGGGACGTCTCACCAGTCTACACAAGACCCACCGCGACTGTCCCCAAAAGGCGATCATAACGTCACCGAACACATGTCTCTGTACTATATAAAAGAAAAAGGCAACTTTCCTTTCTTTACACCTTTTTTCCTTTTATCCCAAACCAAACCCTTTCTCTCTTAACACTGCAGAGGACACAAAACAAATTTTCTTTAATTTCTGGTAATACCGGTAAGGCACATTACCAGAGGCAGAAATTTGAACGTTCACATAGAAAATGTAATTTCTATACCACAGCCGTCGTGTAGCGCCTTTCAAAATGGATCTACTACTGAGAGATGATCCATATACATTTTAGCTGCAGTTTGTACTACTTACCTGTTCTGTTATACCGTCTTTTAAAATGTAGTTTACCCGCAACCACTCGAGTAGTGCTCAATGTACTTGTACTTCTTAAAACGTTAATGTTTTACTGTTTAATAACTTATAGACTATATTTTATTATTTTTCCCTTGCACTCAGTGACCAAAGCTATACACACACATATAGACACATACATATATATACACATATATACCTGTGTGTATGTTTGTATGTATGTGTGTATATATATATATATACACACACACACACATACACATACATACACACACACACACATATATAATTTGTGTATGTATGTATGTATGTGTGTGTATATATGATGTAGATATGTATATATGTGTGTATATGTAGATATCTACTGTATATACATATGTATATATGTATATAGATATGAAGATATGTATGTGTATATATATATACATTTTCTAATGCAGCTAGACGAAAACAACTTAGTGACGCTGCTGCCAAATACACAAAACAATTACTTTTACAAACATGTTACATTATTTTTCAAATGTTTCCTTTTCTTTTTCATAACTTCTTTAACACACGACATCGCTGCGAAGCGCGGGAATTTTGCTGTATATATATATATATATATATCACAGCGACACTTATAACAGTGACAAAACAATTACATTGACAATCATGTTACGTTATTTTCAAAATGTTTCCTTTTGTTTCTCTTTCCTTCTTTAACACACTACTTCTCCGCTTCCAAGCACAGGTATTTTGAGATATATATATATATATATATATATATATATATATATATATATCTATATATATATATATATATATATATATATATATATATATATATATATATATATATATATATATATATATATATATATATATATATATATATATATATATATATATATATATAGATAGATAGATAGATAGATAGATAGAGATATAGATATATATATATATATAGATAGATATATAGATATATATATAGATATGGGAACAACACTCATATCAATGACAAAACAATTACATTAACAATCATGTTACGTTATTTTTTACATTTTTCCTTTTCTTTTTCATACCTTCTTTAACACACTACTTCTCCGCTGCGAAGCGCGGGAATTCTGCTAGTTAAAAGTATATAGTCAGGTCCATAAGTATTTGGACAGTGACACAGTTTTGATAATTTTTTCGCTCTGTACACTTCCACAATGGATTTGAAATAATGCAGTCATTATGAGATTGGTGTGTAGACTTTCAGCTTTAATTTAAGGATTTTACCAAAAATATTGTATGAGCCATTTAGGAATGACAGCCATTTTCTGCATAGCTACCAGCCCTACACTCCCAAATTCCAGGGGCTCAAAAGTATATGGACATTTGTCTGACAAGCTGTTCCAGAGCCAGGTTGAAGCAGTTCCCTCGTTATTTCATTAACTGTTAAGTAGGTAAAAGGTCTGGAATTGATTCCAAGTATTGAATTTGCATATGGATGCTATCACTGTGAACTCTCAATATTAGGTCCAAAAAGCTGACAATGCAAGTAAAAACAGTCCATCATTAGGCTGAGAAAACAAAACAAACCCTTTAAAGAGAGAGAGCAAAAATGCAAGGAGTGGTCAAATCAATCATTTGTCATATTCCTTAAAAGAAGGAATACACTGATGAACTCCGCAACACCAGAAGGTCTGGAAAAATACAGAAGACAGTTGGTCTGGATGATTGCAGAATCCTGTCCTTGGTGAAGAAGAACCTTTTCACAACAAACCAAGAACTCTCTTCGGGAGGTAGACCTATCATTGCCAAAGTCTACAATCAAGAGAAGACTTCATGAAAGTAAAGACAGGGTGTTTACTGCAAGGTGCAAACCACTGTTAAACCACAAGATTTATCCAGAAAACATTTTTTAAAAGCCTGTCCAGTTCTGAAACAATTTTCTTTGGTCAAAGGAAACTAAGATCAGTATATACCAGAATACTGGAAAGAGAAGAGAATATGGAGAAGAGAGGAAATGGCCACATCATCTGTGAAAGATGGTGGAGGCAGTTTTATGGTATGATCATGCATGACTGCGAAGTAAGTCATTAATGTTTGATGATATGAATGCTGCAGGCAAAAATAGTATCAATTCTGAAGAGTATAGAGCTATCATGTCTGCTTATATTCAGCCAAATGCAGCAAAACTGATAGGACAAGACTTCACAGTACAGTTGGACAATGAACCAAAAAATACTGTGAAAGCAAACCAAGTACTTTTCAATGCAAAGTAGTGGAATGTTCTTCATAGGCCAAGTCAATCAACTGACCTCAACCCGATTGAAAAAACTGATGGCAGAAAGTCCAATGAACAAGCAGCACCTGAAGTCAGCTGCAGTAAAGCCTTGGCACAGTCATTGACTGTAAGGGAGTTTCAACCAAATATTGAAAATTGCCGTTATATTTATGATTATGTTAGTTTGTCCAAATACTTTTGAGCCCCTGAAAATAGGAGTCAGGGGTGGGGGTTGATTTGTTTTTAATCCTATTTATGTGAAAATTGATCTATTTGTATGGAATGTTGTGTGATTACAATAAAATCAATAACATTATTAAAAAAGAAAAAAAGAACATAGGTATACACGGTACATGTATTCAAATGTCTATCATTCTAAACAGCTAATACAGCATTTTTGTTAAACCCCTTGAATTAAAGCTCAAAGTCTATACTTCAATCACATCTTGATTTCTTTGTTTTTAATCCACTGTGCTGGTATGCAGAGCCAAAATGATGAAAATGGTGTCATTGTCCAAATACTTACGGACCAGACTGTACATGTCATTTAATGGATACATATATTTTTATATCTAAGTGTTCGCCCTCTCTACTGTTTCAATATCACAAATGGTTCTTAGCTCCTTGTTAGTAGCAACAGTTATGTTAAAAGGCATCTCTGCTACTTTGATTAGTATTTAATAGGAAGATCCAAACTGTTTTAAAAACACTGACCATTACTGAAAATTAACTTGATTGAAATAAAACTTTATGCATTTAAAATGTAAAAATAGTAAAGCATTATTATATAATGAGTATGGCATAAAATAGATTTGTTCTTTTTTTAAATTTGCCTTGTTTGCAAACATACAAGTCTGAACTTAAGCAATCAACAATTAACACAAGATACTATTTCATTGATACAATTTCATGATTGAATTGTTATTGTTTATTACTGTTTATTTTTTTAGGAATTTTCTCAACCATCTATTACTCTGTACTCCAAAATAAACTTTAATGGGAAGAAATTGATTTTCACTTCTGAAGTAGCAAATTTGAAGTTGCTTGGTTATGACCCCCATATATTTTCACTTGATGTGTTGGGAGGATTGTAAGTAAACTTAATTTAGAATACATTTAATTAAGTTTTATTTATTTTTCTATGTGTATATTAAAGAAATATTCAAGAAATATCTCAAACAGAAGCTGTCATTTTAGCAAGAAATGCTGACATTCATAGTTTCCACAGTAGCTGGGGTAGAGGAAAAGGAGTACATTGTTTAGAAAAATGTGATTCCAGGGAAAAAAACTTGCATATTTTTACTTGAAAATGTTGAGTAGAGATGATCAACATTCATTTGTGCACTGTTTCTGTAGTGTTTCTTTAGAAACATGGACACAACATTATTATATTACATAATCAAACATATTTTAGTGAATATAATATTATTTATTATGTCAGTATATGTTATGAAAGTTTAACTTTAAGTGTGTGACTGAATATACTCTATAATAGTTTTAGGAAACGCAGCGTTAAATATTTTTAAGCTATAAGGGAAAAAAACATTTATAGTCCAATAAAGATCTGGAATATTTTTTGAACTCGTAATTTTTTATGTTCGTACTGTTATTACTAGCGTTCCTCCTAAAGCCTTGCATTTAGGTGGAATATTTAGATTCTTATCTTTTTTGAAACAGGTTTTGCAAACGTAAAATTCTTTAAAATTAATATTCCAGTTGTTTTGTGGTGTTTACTGTGAAGTTTATCTCTAGAAAAATAAATCGGTGATCCCAGTCTTCTTCAAGTCTTCTTCACTTGAAAAATGCATTAGCATATTACTTAACGAATTAAGATTGAAGTAATAAACTCATTGTGCACAAATTTTATTTTTTACCAGATGGGTTGTTTATGACCAGTTTAACTACAAAGGACGACAGATATTGTTGGGTCCCCATGAAATAGCTGATTGGCATAAGTTTAGTGGTTGGCATAAAATTGCCTCTTTACGGCCACTTTTACAGGTGAGTGATTTGCTCATGCAATATGAATATGAAGTATATGTACAGTTAATATTTAAAAGAATACTGTTCGAAAAATTTGAGAAAACCAAATAAATGACCATACATAAATTATGCAATAAGGAGTATGCATTTTAAAAAGACAAAATATGCATGTTATATGGGATGTATGTTATATAGTGGGAAGCAATCCTATGCCAGACATCTTAAATAGCTGTTGACTGCTTCTGATTGAGTTCTGGCTGTGCTGTCAATCTCTTTTAACATCGTCGCTAGCTGTTTCAAAATTGACAGAAGTGTCCGCATTGTCTGAAGCATCTAATTCACGCAGGTCAAACAGTTGCTCAAGCTGATCCACTAGCTGCCGGATGAAAGCTCAATCCTTTTCATTTTGCAGCTGTGAGTTGAATGTCTCAAACTCTCCGTCCACATGCTCAGTTGGTTTGCCAGATGCACTCTGGGAGATATAGTTGGGGGTCTTTGTCTTGACCCATCTGCCACATCTTTTCCAATTTATCAACAGATTCCAGATATAATTCCTGGAGTTTACTCAAACGAGAAGCCAAATCACTCACCGGAATTATCTCTCTTCAGATTCACAGGGAGGTGTTCTGCGCCCTGAACACATGACCTTTGTCTGCGAATAGGGACTAAAGATTGTATTCTGTTCTTTGTATTGTATTATATTTACCCCCTTTTTTTGACACCCACTGCACGCCCAACCTACCTGGAAAGGGGTCTCTTTTTCAACTGCCTTTCCCAAGAGTTTTTTGGGAGTTTTTCCTTGCCTTCTTAGAGAGTCAAAGCTGAGTGGCTATCAAAAGGCAGGGCCTATTAAATACGATTGCTTCACTTCTTGTGTGATTTTGGGCTATATAAAAATAAATTGCATTGTAAAGATGCTCCTGGCTAGATTGCCTGCTCTTCGATCATCGCTCATCTTATCCTGGGAAAACCCGATGCAGCAGGCTACACACCATTTGCAGACTGTCTATTATATATGAATAGGACATGCACATTATGCAGTTCTCTGGCATCATCTCTAACCCAGCAGCGGCACATACGTCCATTTCAGATCTTTCACTGACAACATCAGCAAGATCGTCTTGCTTGTCCGAATAACCTCTTGGTCCTCAGTGTCCGTGCCATTTGGCTGACTTATACACATCTCTATCTTCTTTGCCCCCGACCAGATAGCTGCACACCTGAGCAGCTTCTCCAGGAGTCTTGCTTTTTGATATTTTTTCAGTTTTCTTCATAGACTATTTCCCCATTTTTGTGGAGTTAAAGCAGTTCTGTTTAACTGCAGTGTAGGTTCATGTCTAAGTAAATTGGGCACAAGAAAAACTTTGAAAACAGGTTCATGGCAATAGACAGCCAGGATTCCTGACAACTACATCACTTGTAGATAGTAGGGGGCGCTGCAGCCACCCCAACCTCAGACAACACCACACAAACACAAGTCCTAGGTTCAAATAAGAAATTTATTAACACAAAGTCTCCAATGCGCTCACAATACCTCTTTTCTTTTCCCTCTCCTCCATACCTCCAGGTGAGCATTTTCCTCCTTCCTCTCAGCTCTGATTCCCCTGGATGCAGCAGAGCGGTTTCTTTTATTTCAGACCTTGAGAGTACTTCCAGTGCCAGGGCCTAGCCCAATAGAAGTACTTCCAGGACAAACGGAAGTCCACTCTGAATAGCACCCCATAGTGGCACCCAGGGACCCCACAGGGCTGCTTTACAGCACTTCAAACATGCCCTGCAATTTTCCACGGGTGTATCTGCCCCCAGGGATGCTGCTGCCAAGTAGTTCAGGGGAATATGTAATAATCCTGCTCCCCCTGTCCTTCCTTTAAACTGGCCTTCCAGCTGGGTAATGTTCCTCCACTGATTCCTGCTGGAATGCCAGTGTACCCATTCCTCAAATCGTATCCTATGTCCAGATACCTGTGTAGGCAGGGGACCTCCTGCCTCTTTTCATGTCTGTTTTCCAGTAGGGCCCCCCAGTCAGATATGGGAAAGGAGTCCATTCTGGCAGGGACAACTGTTGCCGTCCATTCCATATGCTAGTTGGCTTTTGAACTTTTCATATGTGTTAAAAAGCAACATACACCGTATTTCAAAATGTGGTTCACAGTTGTATTCTTTTGATTAATTATATTTTTTATTTTTCAAAAGACTTTTCTTCTTCCATAGCTGTTCCCATTTTTATATGGGGTTGTTACTTTTTTGACAAGGCTTTGATTTTTACAGCTGGATGCTTTTTCTAATGTCAACCCTTTCCATTTATCTGGGCTTGGGACCTGCTGCAAAATGCAGGCTGGGTTTTTCAAAGGGCTGCTTTAAAATTTACAACTTAAAAACGTCCAAATATCATAAAACAAAGAAATAGCATTTTAATTGATATGATAAGAAGTTTTTCAAGTTATTTTAGCTAAACATTTTGTAACACCTTGTTTTTAAAAATGTACAAAATAAACTGTATTTCTTATAACAGATGGAGGAATTGTTTTGTCATCATTTCTGCATATTTCTGTGTCGTCACCTTCCAGTTGCATACACTGCTGTTTAAGACACTTTAAAATAACCACATCAGTCCACTCCAGGAAGTCAGTGGCTGCTTTACAATCCTTCTTCTGTTTATTTTTGTAGTTCTTCCATTATTCTGACGTGGAAGTTATTCTGAACTACTAAAGCAACTTTTATGCTAATACTTTAACATTTGCTCTATAATGTTTTATTTTTTCCACTCATTTGGTTTCACAACCAAACATATTTAGTTTATATTGTTGAGGTTGAAGCATTTAAGTCATGTAGCATATAATAGGAATACTATGTAAAGCCCAGAAACTGAAAGAGAAAGTATATTTTTATTTTGTATTTATTAATTGTATCATTTTCTTGCGTCTTGCAGAAACAAGTCTACTTTAAACTTCGAAACAGAATGACTGGAACACTAATGTCCATCACTGGAGGACTGGATGATATAAACTTAATAAGAATTCAAGCAGTGGAAGACACTGGATTAGATGATCAAGTCTGGTGCTACAAAGATGGTTTACTCAAATCCAGAGTAATAATTTATTTATGTATATATATATATATATATTGTGCCTTACAAAAGTATTTCTCTTCCTCCAGTGTTTGTAAAAATTGCTGAATTACATTTTGATTTTTAACCATTTATTTCTGTAGCACATTATAAAGGCAAAAAACTAGAGGTTAATAATTGTGAACCCATGAAGTATAAGTCATTTCAATACATATATAATCTGTTAGAAGTGGAACTAAATGAAGCTATGAAAATGCCAAATTAAATAACTGGGTTTTTAAGAGTTTTTAATAATGCTGCATGGTATTAGTTTGGTGTATCTCTATTGATAAAGCATTACAGATTTTTGGTGTACAACAGCAAAAGGCCGCCTCACCACTTCGTGTATGCTTAGTTTATGGAATAATGAGCAAACTAGTGTTTGAGGTTCTAATATTATTAGGACTAGAAATATAAAAGAACAGGCACTAAATTGCCTTTTAGCTAAGTAATTCTAAAATGCACATGCAGATGATATGAAAAATAAAATGAAATAGTGTCTATAGTTTCCATTCCTCCCACCTGTATTGTAGGTATTAAATTAGGTGTAAACACACAAACTGAAAACCTCTGGAAAGATTAAACATCTATCCAAAGACTACACTACACTGCTAGGAGCTTTAAGACATGGATACTATCAACAATGAATTGCCTCTCAAAGATCTTTGTTTCCAAATCATAATGACATTATGAATTTCAGCAAATGGCAGGTGTTATTGTTGTAAATAAGTTGATCATAAAACAGACTTTTATTGGATCAGTAATATGCATATTTTTTCTCACCCTTGTAAAAAGATTAAAGGCCTGTTTATAAAACCTGAGATTGATGTCATCTATTTCATCACAGATTGCTGAAGACTGCTGTGTGGAGACTACAGGGGCTATCGTGATAGCTGGTTGTCGACTTGGACTCTCTCTGGAGATTGGAAAAGAGAACCATTTTTGGACCATCAGCCCTCAGGGAATAATCAGACTAAAAATAAGGCCTGAACTTGTACTGGAAGTTAAAGGTGATTTTTTAAAAATATATATTTAAGAAGTCTGTGTATTGAATAAAAACAAATTATGAATTTCTAAACAAAAATGCACACATCAGTCTATTGCTACACCCACTTTTTCAGTTGCAGGGTTGCTAAGAGCCAAACATTTTTTTAGCCTGGTTTGGGCATGAGGCATTGAGTGGCCCTAGACAGGATACCAGTCCTTGGGAGGCTATATTCTCTCACATCTCTATCATTCATAATGAAGGCCGTTGACAGCTGCCAGTCAGTCTACAATACCACAAACATCTTTGTAATGTGTAGGGAAGCCATGGTATTCTAGAGAAAACCTATGTTGTGTACACAGGGAAACTCGGCACAACCGAGCCTAGATTACAAAGTGAGTCTCTGTTTTTATTAATATGAATTATTTCATTATATTTTTCACAATATTTTTCACAATAGTATGTTCTTTTTAATTAAGATAACAGTGCATAACACAATCCAATAAAAATACAGTCTATGTAATATTAACCGACTATCAAACTATTTATCAAAATAAAACACTCCGCATCTCTCCCCAGTCTGTCTCAGAGAACTGTGCAGCCCAATCTGAAGTGATTTCTTTCATATATTAAGAGACCAAAATAAATTAGCAGAGTTCCAACATGCTTATTTTGGATTAGCATTAATGAATTCTTGCCAAATTGCATAAAAAGTTTTGAACATTCTCTCACAGAGAGAAGATGTATTGTTCTCCAGTTTTAGATAATATGGTGTAAGACATCAGTTTCCCTTTTACTTTGTAGTTATTGGCATGTGTTAGGATTCTTCTAAGCAAATCGAGTCTCCTGTGATCAATGTAGAGTAGAATGCCATTTGGTGTTAGTATGTGTGTTTATGTGTATATAAATATAATTCCTGGAGTTTAATTTTTGACCAGTGCAAGACTGAGTGTGAAGGTAGGATTCATGAATATTGGAAATGAAGTTTGCATTCTATAAAGGAAAGGGTGATCCACCAGAGTGTGAGTCCTATCGAGCAGTGTTTTGAGGTAAAGGTTGAGCTGCATGAGGGATCTTATCTGTGCCAGCTGTTTTTTGTTATAGCAATGGTTGTGGTAGCCAGAGGAAAAATTGTCATAGGAACACTTGGTTGTTGGAATCTTTTTTTGATGGCGAAAAAGTGAAGCAGATTTGAAGGAGGAGATACTGAAATGTAAAGCAAGTTTGGAAGTAATATTAACAATATTTAGTTGTTGGGATGAACTCAATCCAATTTATGTTTGTCAGAAGAGGGTGCCTATGAAGGGTGTCCTGCAGGCAGTAACTAAAAATGTGTGAGAGATGTGTAGAATGCTGATTTAGTAGGGTGTCGGCAAAGGAGTTATTCTGGAGTAAGTGAAGTCTTGCTATTTAGGTGGCATTTCCAGTGCAGACAGAGGTACAGGAACAACAGTGATAGTCAGGGTGAGAGGTGCATGAAAGAAATTCCATAAGAGAGTCCACTATTCTAACTTCTAAAAGAGCCTATCTGTCATTAAAGGGAAAATTATATAAAAGGTGTGTGAGATGTACTGTGTATGCTGATTGGGAGTGCGAAACATGGCCAATGAAAGAGGAACATGAAGCTAGAAAGCAGGTGGATATGTGGAGCATCACAGAGTGAGGGAAAGACAAAAGCAGAATTAAGAGAAGGACTTGGTGTGGAGGTGATAAGGTGTTGTGTCGTGGAGAAACAGACTAACATGGTTTGGGCTTGAAAGATAGAGGATGACCGAGTGAAGAGGTGCACCAAGATGAAGGTAGAGAGGGAGATGTCTTCTTTGGCCAACAGGGAGGTTGGAAATGGATTGAGACAATATTAAAAGATTGGATCTCATCCAAAATTATACTGAAGACAGTGGAGGGAAACATTTTTGGGGGTGCAGACCTAGCAATGTGGGGGCTTTTTGACATCATTCACAATTTGCATCCCCTCCTGGATAGATTGTAGACTGTTTTAGATTAAACAAATGTTTGAGATTTTCACTTTTTAGGTAACTTATGTTATGCTTTGCACAGATTCAAGAAGAGTGTTTTTATGAATGGCTGAATTTCATTCCGTATCTGTTTTCCAACTGAAAAATACCTTTCCCATCATTTCCCAAGATCACCTGGATGTGAACTCCTTGAAATACACTGATAGTCTAGAAAAACTACTGCTGTCTTCACCAATATTAGCCAGTAATGCTTCAGGGACAGATATTGATGGACAATGAGAGGAAGCTGAGTAGATTACTTTTCACAGAGTTTCTAGCTTTATGTGTAAAAAGTAGTATGTTAATAGAAGAATAAGTTTACCCTATGAAACGGGTCAAAGGATGCAAATACATTATCTGTATGGAAATCTCTGCGTATCTTGGATATTTAGCAACTTCATAAATTAAATAATGTATAGGTTAAAGAAGGTTGCAGTCTGTGATTATCATACATGGGGCAGCAGATAAGAATGTGTCTGCCTTAAATTGTGCCCTACTGTGGTACCATACCTTGAGCAAATGGTGGATCGGTGGTTCACTGGTAAATCTACAGGACTATGTGAAGAACAAAGCGTTTCCTTTCCAGGAGCAGAGGTTTCACTGATTTCCTGTCTTCTGACAAAATCTCAAATCTTCGTACATGCAAGGCTCAGTAGCAGATCTGAATGCCCGGCTGTGACATGCCGCTTTTTGCTTTAGATCTTTGTAGAGTCATCCTTTTATACGTGGCCATTATGATTTCCAGATAAATTAAGTTAGTTTTGAGTCAAACAATTTATAAAAAAAAAAAAGAATTTTATAATATATATAGCTGCGGTGGGTTGGCACCCTGCCCAGGATTGGTTCCTGCCTTGTGCCCTGTGTTGGCTGGGTTGGCTCCAGCAGACCCCCGTGACCCTGTATTCGGATTCAGCGGGTTAGAAAATGGATGGATGGATGGATAATATATATATAGGGATGTTCTAAAAAAAATATGCAAGAAGATATTTATTGTAATATTATCATTTCTCCAATCTAGTGTAAGAAGATATTTTTAAATAATTACTTTTGTTTTTATTAGTTGCAGGCTAATTGCAGTTAAAGGGCGGTTATATTTTGGTTTTCATTTCATCAATATGAATAAAGAATTGATGGCACAGATCTACCATAAATACAGTAAAACATATGATCTAAATGCTTATTTCCTGGTGTGGTATATTTTGCACAAATGACAGTTTTTATATACAGTATATTATATCCAAGTGACCTGGAGTTTAGCCAAGTGGGATCAATAGATGGATGGCATTCCAAACGTGCTGCTAGTTTGTCAAGCATACTGTACTGCATTATAGTCGGTCGGCTCCCCCTGCTGATCTGATATAAGCACTGCACAGTTGATATGCTATGGTCCAAGATAAAACAAGCCCAAATATTCACGCAGCTCTCAAGCCAAACAGCTATGGATATGACGCTGAAGAGAACCGAGACACATAAACTTTGCTGAAGCATCCAAGTCTGCTTTCTAACAAGAGAATGTACTGGAGATCGAAAGCAAACCTGAAATGACAAGGGACATAGCGGCTAAACACAGATCAAGTGGAAGTGGAACATATGACCTTTTCATTGATAAATGACCATACAATCATTTTTTTTTTACTCTCCCAATGAAAAGAATGTTTATGTTTTGTGCTTTAAATAAGTTGTTATGATCAGTTACTTTAAATTGTGCCAGTATGAGTGCGAGCGGCCATCAGTTTTCATATTTGGTTAATGAGGTAACTGGGTTTAGACATAGACGAATGGTTTTAAAAGGTTGTTTGCATGAAATGTTTTTGTCAAAAATTGTATTGATTATATTTGTCAGTTAAAAATAGTTTTATTTTTCTAAAAAGTTGTTGGAAAAAAGTATATGTAGAACATATCGAGATCTCTTATTTAATTTTTTTTTTTTTTTTAATTATTAGGTGGTCATCAATATGATAAAAATCAAGTTATCCTGAACACTTTTGATGAAAGCAAACTGAACCAGATTTGGGACATGGATATCTTATAAAGGGCAAACATTATAAAAAGTCTCAAGAAAGAGGATTCATTGGGTGATTCAGTAATTTTAGGTTTAATATGCTGAGTTGTATTTATAAATCCATGATGGGAGACCCCACGTTTTTTTAAAGAATTTTTTTTTTTTTTTAATACTAAGATTGCAGTTTTCATATTGAAATATATTTTGCTAAATTAATCTCTTTTTGGCATGCCACAATTTTTCTTAGAATGTATGTACTGTATGAAAAATATATCTATGTTTAGAAACTATATATACACTGTACAGTATATATATATATATTATTTGTTTAAGTATGACCATACTTTTTTACAAAAAGATAAAATGTATTTTTCTAATTGCTGCTTTTACTTTTGAACTAAAAATAAGTGACATATTTGGATTATTGGAAAAAGCAAAACCAAACATTTAAAATACATTTTTAAAACAAGCGGAGTGTTGGCATTAGCTGTGCCCGGCCATTTTAGCCCATCTCATTGCCTGTCCTTACCAGTCACACGTCTCTCAAGTGATGGCACTCAGTGACCCCCATGGTAGTCGTCACTCGCTAGCCCCCCACCACATTCCAGCAGTAACCCCTGTCAAAGTGGATGGTTGGAGCATTAAACACAATGCTGTTCTTTTTCTGTGTTTCATTAGGCTTCAATAAATAGTTTCAAGATGGCTGCCTTTTAAGTAGATGTAATTAATTTATATTTGAATACTTCTGGCCTTGGAGGACAAAGATAATGGACACGTGTGGCAGCAGTGTGAGTTTGTGACTTGAAAGTAACGCGGTTTGTTTTAAGAAGGTTGTCCTGAATGGAATTGTGGGTTGCTTGACACAAAGTATGCAAAAAAGTGAGGCTCCATGATATTAGCATATTGTGTGTACATTTTTTCCTTTGTTTTTTAACACTGTAAATGTCAAATGGATTGTCCTGTCCATCAAACCAGACTCTCTTTTTGTTCTGTTCTTCCTTCTTAACCCTTTTGTGTTTGGATACGTTCTGGTGTGTACAGTCGTTTATATACAGGTTTTCAGTTGGCACATTTTTGCATTTCTTGCTGCTGCTGCTGCACATGACTTACTGTATTATTGTATCTGACTGCCTGGCCTTTTATGGCATAAAGGAATTTCTGGCTCTTTGAAATTATTAACAAGTCTAACATGGTGGAACCTTCATGTTTTAAAAAGAAAGAAAGAAAAAAAGATTTTGTTATATTTGGTTTTCTGTTACAAGACTGCTTGATTACTTGAATGCAATGTAAACATTTAGAATTTTCAAAATAAATACATTTTTTGCTTTAGCATTTGTGCTTGATTTATTAATTACATTTCCACCCATGTCCCACATTCTTGGTATGTAGTAGGACTTAAAAATGGTGATAAATAATAACCCAAAATTTATGGTATGATACATTTTTAATTATCATACACAATTTTTATGTACAGTATGTAACAAAACAGTCGAACAATAACCCGAACCATTTTCGTAAGGGAGTGAGGCCTTTCACTTCAGTTGAGGTGCCGTTAACCATCGATGATGCTGATTACAGTCTTGCCCCTTGAATGGCCGTTCTCGACTTTCTGAAAGGCTTGAGGAAGTTCCGAAAATTGGAACACTTGCTCTATGACAGGGCGAACCTGAAAAAAATAAAAAGATCATAAACATACAGCAAATGTACCTAATGTGCTTTGTAATAGAAAGTGCTTTTAACGGAGTTCACTTGTACACATTCAACAGAATAGGGCTAGTGTGAGGTCAGCGTCGGTTCAGTTTGGTTTTACAATTTATTCCGCTTTTATTGATGCCTTTAAACATTTTGCTTTCAGCACATCCTGTCATATCATGTGCAGTGCGTACCCTTAATGCCCACCTCACAGACAAATGGGTCCAAAGTGAAATACATCAACAGAAATTGTGATGAGACTGGGACATTCTTGTGCTTGGCGCTTTTATCTGTGCCACTGATCAACATGCTGTTTAATTAACAATGAAGAGCGGTGGCCGCATCACAGCTGCATGACTCATCCATCTGTCACTATAATAAAATGACAGAGACTGAAATTCTTCCTGTCAGTGGGCACATGGGGATGGGCACTCGGCCTCTTGCAGAATAATAGCTGGTGATTAGCAGCGCGGAACAAAAATGCAAAAGGATTACGGACAAACAAATTTATTGTGTTGAAAATTATTACTCAATTATGTGTAAATGAGATCATAAGGCTCATTTAAAGGAAGAGGCAATCCAGCGACTGCAGGGACAAAATATTAGAACAGACAGAGGCCTGGTTAGCCACTAAAACCTGTACAGAGTTACCAAAGGAAAACATGGGGCAGATGGAAAAGCTTCAGACAGAAAGCCAACAGGACCTTTAATTATGGAGTGAACAAGGCATATAAAGGCAGTAAAAGTGAAGAGATCAGTAAAGATGACTGATAAGAGCTGATAAAAATCATGTCATCAAAAATACGACTACTGTGTCATTTTCGTTGTATGGATTAATGATGGCTTTGTATCAGTCGAGTCGTCTGCCTGTAACAAACTTGGAATGTATCCACAGCCATTCTAGATTAAAGCATTGCAACTCGGTTCTGCAGTACAGTATACTGTAATTTACTAGGCATTTTGTATTTGAGTGAAGCTAAAGCCAAAATTGAATTTCAGTTTCCACAAATGTGTCCGTCTATTATACCTGGTAAGAAAAATCATTGACTCATCCTTTCCACTTGCATTATTTTTTAGATTTGGAAATGCAACCTGACTATCTTGGCATACTTCACAGGGAAGCTGCACAAACACTCAATTACAGTACAAAGCGCACACACACACACACACACACATCAGCGCTTTGTCCTCTTTCAGCACAGAATGTGCCTTTGGGAGGCAGAGTCCTCTATTTCTTTTAGGGCTGTCAATCAGTATTTGCATCTTTTTTTTTTTTGCATTAATTTCATTCACATTTGCAATTCATGCAAAGATTAAATTTGGCTAATGAACATGGAGCAAGAGCTGCTTTTAAATAATGAAATCGAGCAAGATGAAAGATTTCAAAATGTAAATTGAGCTGAGGTTTGTCCAAGTTGCTGGATTTTTATAAAACAAACTCCCATGTTTTCTTTCTGTTGAGCCGTTTCTCCCCCTGTAACACTGTTTAAGATAACCCTGAACCCAAATGCTTAACTTTCATTATACAATGCATGGAAAGAGCATTTGGTGTCAATCTCTGCCACAATGCCAACACTTGTGGTACGCCATACGTGGAAAAGTAAAACCAATGCATTTTGTTACAAACGTCTACATGGCATTGTTTCTCTATTCTCATAGGGTGTACAACAAAAATGCAAAGGTGTTCTGAGGAGTATTCTTGAGCTGTAAAGTGCAGTGAAATTATTGTCCAACGAACATGCAACACATCGCCACTCTGTCTGCCATTGAGGAAAACATCCTGCATTGAATTGTGTTCCAAAGAAGGCAGGCCCCTCTTCACCTCATGGCTACAGACCAGTGGCACTTACAACTCTCATCATGAAGACCTTTGAGAGACTGGTCTGACACTATAGGAGTCCTCTTGTGGTAGACCACCTGGACCCCCTGCAGTGGGCCTATTGGACAAAGACTGAAGCTGACGATGCAATTATCTCTCTGCTTCGTAAGGCTTACTCTCACCTGGATAAAGCAGGCAGAGCTGTGAAGATGATCTTTTTCGATTTCTCCAGTTCCTTCATTACCATCCAGCCATCCCTGTTAAGGAGTAAACTCACAGAGAAGCAGGTGGATGAGCCTGTGGTGTCCTGGATAATGGACTATCTGTCAGGCAGACCACAGTTTGTGAGACTCAAGGTGTTTGTTTCTCATAAGGGATGTGAGCAACACTGGAGCACCACAAGGAATAGTCCTACCTCCTTTCACTTCACTCTGTCCACCTCCAACTACAAATATAACACCAGGTGATGTCACTTACAGAAATTCTCAGATGATTTTGCACATACGAATACATTTTAATACATTTTGCACATAAGCAGAGTAAAGGAGTCAGGGTGAGAACTTTGTTTCTTCGTGCAAAGAGATTTGTCTGCATCTTAACATCAGCAAAACCAAGGAACTGGTTGTTGATGTTCACCACACCAAAGAACTTCTATGTTCAGTCACTATTCAGGGAGCAGATATAGGAGGTGGTCTACAGTAGTGACAGGTTGGGCTGGTCTTACAACACAGAGGAATCATATAAGAAAGGGCAGAGCAGGCTCTTTATCCTTAGGAGAATGCTGTCCTTTAATGTGAGACGTGACATCCTTCACATCTTCTATAACTGTGCTGACCAGTGGCATTTTCTATACTGTGATGTGCTGGACTGGTAACATCACAAGAGAGAAGCCCACCGAATAAACAAAGCTAAATGAAAGGGCAAGCTTAGATACAGGGTGCACTCTGGATACCCAGGAGGTAATACTGAAGGAGAGAATTATTTTATGAACAATGCTGCACATCCTTTCTCTGACACATTGACAGCCTTGAATAACAGCACATCAAGAATGGCTACTGGGGCTCTTTTATACCAAAAGCAATATGTCTGCATGATGCCTCTCTGGGACTGGGAGTGCCAAGTCAGAAGTTTTCTTTCTTTTTTTATTTCCTTCCTTGTTCTGACCAAAGCGTCATTTATATTTATTTATTTATTTACGTACATATTGGGACTCCAGCGAACCACAGTGAGAGCCATTATCCACAAATGGCAAAAACATGGAACAGTGGTGAACCTTCCCAGGAGTGGCGGCCGACCAAAATTACCCCAAGGCGCAGAGGCGACTCATCCGAGAGGTCACAAAGACCCCAGGACAACGTCTAAAGAACTGCAGGCCTCACTTGCCTCAATTAAGGTCAGTGTTCACGACTCCACCATAAGAAAGAGACTGGGCAAAACAGCCTGCATGGCAGATTTCCAAGGCATAAACCACTGTTAAGCAAAAGAACATTAGGGCTCGTCTCAATTTTGCTAAGAAACATCTCAATGATTGCCAAGACTTTTGGGAAAATACCTTGTGGACTGATGAGACAAAAGTTGAACTTTTGGAAGGCAAATGTCCCGTTACATCTGGCGTAAAAGGAACACAGCATTTCAGAAAAGAACATCATACCAACAGTAAAATATGGTGGTGGTAGTGTGATGGTCTGGGGTTGTTTTGCTGCTTCAGGACCTGGAAGGCTTGCTGTGATAGATGGAACCATGAATTCTACTGTCTACCAAAAATCCTGAAGGAGAATGTCCGCCATCTGTTCGTCAACTCAAGCTGAAGCGATCTTGGGTGCTGCAACAGGACAATGACCCAAAACACACCAGTAAATCCACCTCTGAATGGCTGAAGAAAAACAAAATGAAGACTTTGGAGTGGCCTAGTCAAAGTCCTGACCTGAATCCAATCCAAGGTGGTTCATGCTAGAAAACCCTCAAATAAAGCTGAATTACAACAATTCTGCAAAGATGAGTGGGCCAAAATTCCTCCAGGGCACTGTAAAAGACTCATTGCAAGTTATACGCAACGCTTGATTGCAGTTATTGCTGCTAAGGGTGGCCCAACCAGTTATTAGGTTCAGGGGCAATTACTTTTCACACAGGGCCATGTAGGTTTGGATTTTTTCTCCCTAAATAATAAAACCATCATTTAAAACTGCATGTATGTGTTTATTTATTTAAAAGCTTCTGTAAAAAGACAAATTGCCCCCTGGGGACAAATAAAGTTCTCTCTATCTATCTCTAGTAAGACCCTTGTGTTCTTCCATCCTGGTTTCAGATGCTGTCTTTTGCTGATACAACACAATGAGAAATGTTTCAATACTCTAAATTGTACTGTTTTTTCCCCCACACCTCTAATATATATTTTTAATGCCTTAAACTTTGATGAAGTTGTAGCCCTCCATAATCTGAATATTCTTCCAAGTTGTGCTAAAATGTGCATAAACTTCCTGTCGGTGGTTACGACTTTACAGGCTAACAATAAGGATTGCAAGCTGTCAGTTTTATCTGTGCACTTTAGCGCCGATTCACACTTGAGCATTGTAAATTTCCAGCATTTGCTTTTTAATTATTTTTTGCAAGCGACTTTTAAGCATTCTTCAGGCTTTATCTGGGAGCTTTTCAGGTGCCTTTGGTACAAAATATGACTGACACCATTTGTTATGTTGTAGGTTGTGAGGTGTTGTCTCCAGAATGTCATCTGTGACTTTAGTGCTTTTAGTCCTGCTAATAACAGTACTGAGGAGCCGATGTCATCAGCGTCGAGTAATCGCACATATTGGGTTCATCCTGTTCTATAGGCAGTTGAAAGGACAATTCTGGACTCTCTATGAAGCACAAGGCATGCTGAAAAATTCCAGCATTACATTTGGGTGTCGATAAGCCTGCAAGTTCTGAGATGTGGGGGGATAAAAAAAATAAATAAATCAGTGCAATACTGTATTTCAGAAAAACAACTGCCTGCAGCCATTGGTGTAAAATTATGAAAGCATATGAACTGGTTGTCTAGTAACAGCTGTTGAAGAAAGACTTATTGTGTCCAGTGCTAAACATACATTGTAGTCACAGACTGCCCATTTAATCCTGTATGTGCCGAGGGGTAAATTTAATGTGCCCAGTTTAAGGTCACCGGGAGTCCGTGATTACTGCAGCAGTAACGTAACGAAGGCAAGAAACGTGGATAGCGTGTCAAGCAGACAATGAGTGTGCTGCATTCAATCCAGCAAAAGAAACCAATTAATAATAATAATAATAATACCGTATTTACTTGTGTACCATGCACCCTCGTGTAAGACGTGCACCCTAATTTTTACAAAGAAAATCGCGAAAAAAGTTTTGCCCGTAATGGCCAGCGTTGTGATTGTATAGGAAGCGTTTAGAGAGAGAGCGCGCGCTGTCAAGCGAGAGAGAGAGCGAGCCCAAGAAGAAACAAGTAAACATTACAGAATTACATTTCCTCGTGTATGACGCGCACCTGATTTTCTAATGCTAATTTTCGGGAAAATGTGTGCGTGGTACACGCGTAAATACGGTATTATTATTATTTGCTCAAGATGTAGTCATTTGAAACAGCAAGATCTGGTGGTGCAGCAGCCAGAGTTTACCTGGGGGCTTGGATTAGGGATAGATGAGATTTATTTCACGAAGGCCTAAACATACGGTCTTAATTGAAAAGTATTCCTGAAATATTCCTACTTTTCAGTGTTATAACAGGTAATAACACTTTATTTGTTAGTTTCAGTGAGTTGCTTCAGTCCCTGCTCACAAAGGACGAGACATTGACTTCTGGTAAAAATACTTCTGAACCGCTCTCATTTGCTTTTACCAGCATTTTAGGAGCATTACAGTGGAACAAGTGTTTGGCGAAAAATGCTCCTAAACAGCACACTACTAAAATTCTTTGATGTGAATATTGTCAATGAGAACAACGGCCAATAACTTCTCAAGTGTTTTAGAAGCATTCTGATCTGGCGCTAAACCTCTAGAAAAATGCATAGTGTGAATGGGGTCCTTTGGCAGTGACAGATAATGGCCATTTAGCTAGTGACGTGACTCCTGCACTTACCACTGGCCAATACTGGGAGCGGGAGCCTATCTTAGCAATAGCATGAACACCATCACACAGGAGAGGACTTACAAGGCACCAGTCAGCCTGATCTGTGTGGAGCAACCGCGGAAAACACCAGGGCAGAACGTGAAAACTCGACAGGCTCAGAATCAGCCTCAGACAGATGGGAATTGTATGGCAGCAACACTAACCAGCGCGCCATCACACCACCCTCAGTCACTGAATGAAATGCTGTACAGTCTTCTCAAGCCCTCTCCATCTAATTCAGGTTTGGGGCCAACCGAGCTTATCCTATCCTATCTTATCCTAAGTCTTCATCTTCAATCAGTTCTGAATGGGGCGTCATTTCTTTGCAGAAGTACAGTGGTGTGAAAAACTATTTGCCCCCTTCCTGATTTCTTATTCTTTTGCATGTTTGTCACACAAAATGTTTCTGATCATCAAACACATTTAACCATTAGTCAAATATAACACAAGTAAACACAAAATGCAGTTTTTAAATGATGGTTTTATTATTTAGGGAGAAAAAAATCCAAACCTACATGGCACTGTGTGAAAAGTAATTGCCCCTTGTTAAAAATAACCTAACTGTGGTGTATCACACCTGAGTTCAATTTCCGTAGCCACCCCCAGGCCTGATTACTGCCACACCTGTTTCAATCAAGAAATCACTTAAATAGGAGCTGCCTGACACAGAGAAGTAGACCAAAAGCACCTCAAAAGCTAGACATCATGCCAAGATCCAAAGAAATTCAGGAACAAATGAGAACAGAAGTAATTGAGATCTATCAGTCTGGTAAAGGTTATAAAGCCATTTCTAAAGCTTTGGGACTCCAGCGAACCACAGTGAGAGCCATTATCCACAAATGGCAAAAACATGGAACAGTGGTGAACCTTACCAGGAGTGGCCGGCCGACCAAAATTACCCCAAGAGTGCAGAGACGACTCATCCGAGAGGCGCTGTGATAGACGGAACCATGAATTCTACTGTCTACCAAAAAATCCTGAAGGAGAATGTCCGGCCATCTGTTCGTCAACTCAAGCTGAAGCGATCTTGGGTGCTGCAACAGGACAATGACCCAAAACACACCAGCAAATCCACCTCTGAATGGCTGAAGAAAAACAAAATGAAGACTTTGGAGTGGCCTAGTCAAAGTCCTGACCTGAATCCAATTGAGATGCTATGGCATAACCTTAAAAAGGCGGTTCATGCTAGAAAACCCTCAAATAAAGCTGAATTACAACAATTCTGCAAAGATGAGTGGGCCAAAATTCCTCCGGAGCTGTAAAGACTCATTGCAAGTTATCGCAAACACTTGATTGCAGTTATTGCTGCTAAGGGTGGCCCAACCAGTTATTAGGTTCGGGGCAATTACTTTTCACGCAGGGCCATGTAGGTTTGGATTTTTTTCTCCCTAAATAATAAAAACCATCATTTAAAAACTGCATTTTGTGTTTACTTGTGTTATATTTGACTAATGGTTAAATGTGTTTGATGATCAGAAACATTTTGTGTGACAAACATGCAAAAAAATAAGAAATCAGGAAGGGGGCAAATAGTTTTTCACACCACTGTATAAGCTGCCTAAATAGTTAGCTTAACGCCTTTGAAAAATCTGAACTTAAATTAGCTAATATTTATTAATTATTAAAATTATCTCTTCAGACGTAGAATTTGGTTAAAACTTCACCTCAAGTACGTTTGAAAACATTTCAGTTAGTTTCTCCACTTTGTAAGGCCTGCTGGGTGTTTTGAGCCTAGCTCCTCTACCGTTCCAAATAAACTGTCCGCTAAATGACACCGGGCATCTCATTGCGTGAATGGGTGATTCAGTGGAAACATCACTGATGAGTTTTTGTTGACGGGAAGCCTTGCCCTCGTTCTTTCACACTGTCCTGCTCGTCTAATGCCATCGGATTAAAAGTTGTGAATCCGAGTATTCGAGATGTGCAGCCCACTAGACGTGGTCAGCAAGTTCACAAACCAGAATGATAACAAAAGGAATCAACATTTCTGTGAAGAAGTATTTGGCCCCTTTTCATTTTTTGAATGTTTGATATTTATGACATGCTGGTGATGTGCTTTCTAAACTTGTTTGTCTCCACAAAGTTTTCCATTTGTAGAAGTCGGCCCCCATTATATACTGTATAGCCAAATGGCCAAAACACATCTGCAATCTGTAAAGTGCCGGGGGGGCTCCACTGAACCTGAACAAGACGTGGTCTTGAAAAGAAGAAACTCTGTGGGCAATAGCAAGTCTTACCAAAAATGGCTATGCTATCAAAATCACTTCAGGGTGAACAACTTAAAAGTGTCCAGTAAGTTGCCTAAAAACACAAATCAGAACAATATTTAGAGATTTACCGGCCTCTCTGCTGCCTTAGCTAAAGCTACTGCTGATTGATAAAAGCATACGCAACTTTTTTGTGCCTCTCATAACTAATGGGACAGTTGTTGGCACTTACTACGCCTCACAGCTGCAGCCTGGTCACTGTCGTGGTGGAGTTTGCACTTTCTCTACGATTCAGTGGGTGTTCCCAGGGGGTCTCCATGTTAACTGACAAACTGTCTAACTGTAAGTGGGGGTCAGTGTGACCTGGAAGGGACTGATGCCCCTTTATGCTTATATCATGCAATCACCTCCGGCTTGATTATTGGATAGATGGATACTTTGTTTATTTGCAATTGTGTCTGTACGTTGATGTCCATACTATTTAGGAATGTAATGCACCCCCAAAACTCATCCTATGTTTGTCCTCATTCTCCAGTATCACCCGGGACATTCACAAATGTAGAAATCTCCTCCAAGCCGAGCTGTCACTTTCAGCCTTTATTTACTGGTAAAATGGAAACGGATCTGTGCTTGAAGAGTCCCTTACACTTAGGGTGAAAGGGGCACGGTATGATGGTCAAGTGCTGAAGTTCATTTATTATTTTACACCGATCTTATTACAATCACTGGCATGGAGGAGCTGCTTACCTTTCCCACATCCACAAGTTCACTGAATTCATCCAGAGCTGGACCATTGGGTGCAAAAAAGCCCCAGCGATAATGGACTCCACGACACAAGTGCTGTGAATAAAATGCAAGACTTATTAAACGTTATGTTGTATACCAGTGTGCCGCTCGAGAAACAGTATTTTAAGAAACAATCGGGCAGCAAGCTTATAAATACCAAGAATACCTGATTGATCGCCATCTCCTTTCGATTACCTTCCTAAATCTAAGGTAATTAATGAGCAGCCAGCACTGAATGGCCTTTTTTGTTTAACTTTTCTAACATTTTTATCTTCTGGACCAAGACCCTCCGAAGTAAAACTCCACGATCAAACATTTAAATTTTAATAACTTACAGATCGCACCAACATTTTAAACATAGGCTTTCCCATGGACACTGAGGAGTGTAATCCCCTCGCTAACTCAAGCGCACCCTTCTTTTTGAAATGGGACCTTCACACCAGTCTGCTGAGTCCTGATACAACACTAAAAAGGCACATTACCCAAATGTCCTGCACAATTGCCAGTGCCTTCAGCATTTCTAGTCGGACCTCATCCACTCTTGCAGTTTTGATACTACAAGGGTTTTTTAATCAATACAGCAACCTCGGCCACATAGACGGACCCAAACCCAACCAGTGCTTCAGCCACTACCTCCCTCGATGACTATATCCAGTAGGTGTCCGACCGAACAGAGCATAAGCTGGACAAGCATGGGAGACCCAGCTGGGTAGCAAGAATGTGCTGGAAATGAGTAGAAGATGCCCATTGTTCCTATCTGCCTCTCCTGCATCTTCTCATAGAGCCCACATGGTGGCAGTGGAGGAGCTGCAAGGAGCATTCACTACAGCTTGGTTTATTTACAAAAACTGTCTTTGCAATCCACTACTTGCACAAAACATCACTGGTTCAGACTCTTACTGTCCTGACTGAATGGAGAAGCTGCATCATCCCTGAGTTGCCCTTTTGTCACATATAGTATCAAATGTCTTGTTCATCCAATTAACTCTGGCCAAATACCACATTTCTTCTAATGCTGGTCTTCTGCTAAGTCTGCTCAAATTAGTGTGAAATACACAAATTCTATTCTTAAAATAAATGCTTTTAAATACAAGTTTATGGTACCTAGCTTACTGTTGACATTAATGTGTTGTCTTATCATTGCTGTATGTTAACTTTATAGGTTTTCTTTTTACCCAGAAACGATATCAGGATATTTACATTTGTTGGGAGGCAACATTACCAACCATGGTGTCATGGCAGGTAAATTGCCTCATAATTCTAACATGCTGGGCCTCAAGCTCAACCCGGTCACTGACTATACTGTTTGTCCTTTCATCTTCACCCCATGTCTGCCTGACTTTTTCTCAGATTATTCTGGTTTTTACCTCCCACATTCCACGCATGTTCAAGTTAGGTTATTGGCTCTTTGTGGATGTGGAGATATGTGAGGGTTCCCTAGGATGAAGTGGCATCTTGTCTATGACTGGTTGATGCCTAAAGTCTGTTAGCAGCCAGGGCAGGCTTCAAGTAATGAGTAAGTGGCATATGTGTTCAGGCAAAGAAGACAGCTGTTTGAGGTCAGGGAGTGCTACCAACTAACTGCTGCACCGGAGACTGGTGATGTGTTTCATGCTGACTACCATAAGCAAGTTAAGAATTATACTGTGCTCATAGATAGATAGATAGATAGATAGATAGATAGATAGATAGATAGATAGATAGATACTTTAACATATGACAGTAATTTGTGATTTGTTTTGATTTGATGTACCTTAATAATTACGCTACACACTAGGGAATCCATTCCCGGGCTCCCAACATTTTTCATTCCCACATTCCCGGGAGTGAAACTGCTGTAATTCCCAGGAAACCGGGAATGGCCACGTTATAGTTGAAAATAATTAAGTGGCACCGTTTTTTGGCCCACGGTGTAGTGAGTTGTTGATTAATTTAGTCAATAACAGACCAGCACCAGTCTTCAGTCTCCCGGCTCCGACTAAGACTGAGCACAGTGGACTGGGAGGAGTCTGCACTCTGCAGCTCATGAATGCCAGGACGGGGCAGACTTCATTGACGTCTGTCAGACAATAGCTTTGAACAGCAACTTGAAATTGCAGTGCGTCAGTCTGTTGCATCCACATTATCTGTGCTAAGAAACTTGCCATCACAGAATGATGACCAGAAACTGGATGCATCAGTAAAAGCTGAAATGGTCGTGTTTCACAGCAACGGCAAGCACGGGCATTGTTTAGAACAAGTGTATCAGTATCTGATGACTGTGCCGCCTACTTCATTGGAGGCAGAGCGTGCTTTCTCAGCTACTGGCGTACTCTGCACGAAGGTGCACTCTAGCCTGGACGACCACACGCTGCCATGAATGTAATTACCCCGATCTACATGCTGTCAAATAAACCAACCACACACCGTGGCACAACATAAAGGGGCTTTGACGCGGACGTCCGAGGTTCAATCTACGAGAGGGGGTGCAGTGTGTGTATACGCCTGATGAGCCCAGACTTAGGGTGAAACATGTGTCACATACTCTTTGCATTATTTGATATATATATATATATATATATATATATATATATATATATATATATATATATATAAATATATATAGCATTTTTAATGTAGGTAGATCATTTCGACCTGGTCATTTTAAAAGTAGCAAGCCAAAAAAGTGTGGGCACCCCTGAACTAGATACATGTACTTATATGACAGCATGAACTGCTTGTAGATAAGGTTAGTCTTTTATTGGTGTCAACATATTGCAGTAGTCTTATTAAAAATAAGTGTCGGTCGTTCTAAAACCGTTCACATGTGAGATGCCCGTGCACTGTGTCATCCCCGGGCACCTGGGATTCCCGGGAATGACATGTGGGATTCCCGAATTCCTGGGAATGGATTCCCTACTATACACCTATAACATTAGTAAGAACAGAAGGCTGGTCAAAGAACCAGACTGTCCCCCGGCTTTCCTCCACCTTGACTGTAAATGACATTTTGAGAGATGTAATACAACACCCATCCCCTGTATTGGAAAATACGATGGTGGATAGCAATACATGAAATCATCTTTAAAGTCACATGTTTAAACATTCTTTTAAATACACATAACCAAACATCCACCCTCCACATAAACAGCACATTAAAAATATGATCCTGCTGCACTTGGTGTCCCCTAGATAACACATATTAAGTTTGTTTTTTTTAATTCTACTATATCCTCCAAAAAGCTAAATTATGAGATGCAAAATTTGAAATGAAAAAAAAAAAGTATGCATGTAATTATTTGTAAAGTTATATGCAAGTTTTCACACTTGAACATAGTTATAAATTGTGTGGCCACCATTTCCCACTAGATGGCACAAATGTTTAAACATATAACGTAAGAGACAGGTAGTATTAAAAATACACAGCACTTGCTAGGGATTCAGTATATCAAATATTTTATTGTGAAAAAGGATCTTTCACACCACAGAAGGTTTTAATTGTCTGATTTGGCTTCTGACATTTAAAGTTTGTCTGGCTGAACCTGCAGAAGCGTACATGGACATTAGATGGACTCACCCAGAGAACTAGTCAGTCAGTCGTTTTCTGAACAGATTTGTCCTGAACAGGGTTGTGGAGGGTGCGGGAGCCTATCCCAGCTAGCATACGGAGCAAGGCAGGAACAAAGCCAGAACAGGACACCAATCCATGGCAGGGTGTACACACAAATACACACACCCCAAGAACACACTGTAGCCAATTTAGGATCGCCATTCCATCTAACCTGCATGGAGCATCTGGAGGAAACACATGCAAACACAGGGAGAACATGCAAACTCCATTCAGGGAGGACCCAGGACGTAAATCCTGGTCTCCTTACTGCGAGGTAGTAGCACTACCACTGTGCTGCGCATATTATACAGTATATATGCAGTGTATAATATATATACAGTATATATATATTGTGGAAGCCGGCCCGGACACAGACAGGCGGACACGTTAATGTCAGCCAACACACGTTTATTCACACAGTCTATATTTACAATAGTGCACGACAACCCCCAAAGTCCTGGCTACAACACAGTGCCTTCTTCTCTTTCAGGCCGCCTCCTTGCCGTCGCCACCTCCAAGACCTTGTCTCCTTCTCCTCCCGACTCCAGCCATTGTCTGAAGGGAGGCAGCCCCTTTTATATGCACCTGGATGTGCTCCAGGTGTCCTCCAGTGACCTTCCGCCGACATGCCCCGTGTGACGGAAGCACTGGCTGTGTACCCAGAAGCACTCCGGGTGTCCCCGATCCTCTTCCCCCCAGCACTTCCGGGTGTGGCAGAAGTGCTGAGGTCCAGGGCTCTCTAGGCACAGAGGCGCCCCCTGGTGGTGACCTGGTGCCCACTGGCCCCTACAGGGTAGAGCTTTGTACCCGTGGCCCCCAAAGGAACCAGGGTGGTCACCCCCACGTGGTCTGAGGTGGACATAAGCCCTCTTCCGGTCCTCCTGGGCATCCCGGCCAGGTCGCCACCCCAGTCATCTCCGACAATATATGTATATATAAAACTCTACTTATATAAAATCCAACTTCTGTCTGTCCTCCTCTTTGCTCAATCAACTGCTGGCTTTCTGCTTCTGCTGCTGCTGCTGCCATGCCGCATGATCTGCATCTCATGCGGCGTTTCAAACATTTAAAAGCCTCTACAGCAGCTGTCCTACTCTTTGTCCTTTATTTCCAGCCCTGGGCGTGGTTGAATCTCTTGGCACAAACTCTTGTCTCACAGGACGCGAGTTCTTGATATTTTTTAGTTTATAATTTAACAACGGAATAAGAATCTGAAAATCTAACAAAATCACATTAAAGTTTGATAAACTCTGAAAAGAATGATACCAAGCATATATCGCAGTTTATAAATCCAGGACCATCAAGTGTGCAAACTGACGACATGAAGAATCGTCTTTGCACCAAACTGGAACCATCCACGCATAAATCAAAATCATCCAGACGATCTGGATCTGCATAATTAGATTTATATATGTTAGATATATATATGTTACATAGTTTACTGACGAACCTCGGACGTCAGCGTCAGAGACGAAGCCCCTTTATGCTGCGCCATGGCGCGTGGTTCGTTTATTTAATCTGCTTCTGAGAGGCCATGGCAGATGTTTGCCGACTGGCAGACCAACCACATGCGTTACCTGGTAGGTAACAACCTATACAATCAGATCGGGACTCATACTATGAATATAGATAGATAGATAGATAGATAGATAGATAGATACTTTAACACATGACAGTAATTTGTGATTTGTTTTGATTTGATGTACCTTAATAATTACCCTACACACTAGGGGATCCATTCCCGGGCTCCCGACATTTTTCATTCCCACATTCCCGGGAGTGAAACTGCTGTAATTCCCAGAAAAGTTGGAGACAGGGTAACTACCTCAACTCACTAAACATACCACCAGAGACGTGTTTCATATTGATGAGCACACGCAGGAAAGAATTTCGCTCTGCTCTGTAAATGCAACAATAATGACCTTCACTACTGTGAGGCAGCAATACTATCAGCACCACTATGCTGCCCCTTGAGAATTAAATACCCACCAATAAGATGCAGAAGCTGCTTGTTCCAGTTAGCTACTTTTAATAAACCTAATGGAGCCCTCCACAAATTTGAAGTGCCTATTTTGAGCTTTCTAATACATTTTTTACTAATATTCTTTCTTGACAAGTCAATACAAGGTCCTACAACCAGGAATGTCCCACTGCTTACTGATTAATGATATTTTATTTGTATTTTTAAAACACTTTTGGAAGTCATATTGAAGGTAACTGATTTGGTTTCATAAACATAAACCTGGTAAATGTTTATTGCCTGGTATCACCATTAAAAGCCTCTTCATGCTCAAACAGCAGTTACATTTCAGCTAGTTTCAGGAAGTCTATCTGAAGCAAAGTCAAGAGTACTATAGGCTTTAACTGATGAGGGCCACATACCTTCAACGCCTTGGTGCCAATAGTGACTCCTGTCTGAAGCATTCCATCGGCTATGCCGAGCCTATCAGTGTTGAGCAGGAAGGGTGTCACCAGGGTGACATATTTTGCTCCTGACCACGGTTTCAGACAATCCAAAGCCCACTTTTCAGTTTCTCCTCCAACACAATCTAAAATCACATCAAATCTGCAAAAAGGGAAGAAAAGGTTGAGCACTTATGTAAAAAAAAAAACTGAACAATTTCCATGGTGGTAGAAGGGCCTGTAGAAGAATACTAGCCAAATTTTTAGCACAGCTCCACAGAAACAGCAGAGAGCAAGCAGTTTAACATTTACCCAGTGGGACAAAGTCACAGAGCCCACTCATGTAACCCATCAACATTGAGTGTTGATATCCCTTCATTAAATGTTCTTAAAGCCGTCTTGTAGAAATGAAACTGGCAGGATGGTAAAAGGATAGCCAACATTTGAGTATTGAGCTGACAAATGGAGAGTAACTGAATACTATGGAGATTGCTTCCTAATGGAAAGAGACCAGTATAGTACAATTTAGGTGATGTTTTATTTAGAGGTAAAAAAAAGAAAGTATGCACAAGGTGCTGTAAAGCAGAAAGAATGCTGGAGTTAAAAGGAGATCTCTAGACAAGGTCATTCCACTTCCTACGACTTCTTTTATGACGTTAAAGGAGTTGCTCTAAATGCAGATCACACCACAGCGTGTTTAGTATGCATAACTGCAGAGCACAAACACAGAATTTAAACTGCTGCACATATCTTTAAGGTACCTGTGTTAAAATCGAGGTGCACAGAAGTAACAATTTTATGTAAATCTTTTAAAATTGAAGCTGAAGCTTATTCACAACCTGTTTCACTCTTAAAGGGAACTATTTCCACGTCCATACGTAGTGCGTTACGATTTAAAATCTCAAAAGCTGTCCAGCTCCCAGTGGGCTTAATAGGTGGATGAAGAAACTGGCCATGTATGTGTTCATTTATTGGACTTGGGTACTTCAGTTCATGGAGAGTCAAAGCCTGCCTTTGCAGCACTGGTGCAAGTCACCCAGCTAAACCAGAAGAGCACTTACACCACATGAATTTAGAGTCACCCATTAGAGCAACAGTCATGACATGTGGAAGGAACACTGGAGTATCTTCACAGGAAGAACATGCAAGCCACACAAAGGCAGGGATTGTACCGAGATTTGAACTGAGCAGCATTATTGTGTTGCTCAGTGGCAGCAGCACTAAACACTGTGCCACCATGATGCCCATGCACAAAACTAAGAATACAAAAAACTGAATACAATGAAAAAAAATATTATTTGTAACAACAATGCACCCTCAGGCATCTCTCCTACCTGAAATAATGCCTAAAATATTTAAGAAATATGAAAATATTTGTAATTAGGTCAACCATCAAAAAGAGATCATCAAAACAGGGCTTCTTATTATAGTGGTAGGTAGGGCAGTTGCCCTAGGTGGAGCAGTTTTACAACCTTATGGTGGTATTCAAGAGAGACAGTAAAGGTGGTCAGGAGTGTGACTAACAAACTGAAGCAGTGACTGAATTTGACAGTGGTGGTAAAGTAGGAACAAAGTGCTCTGACAAAGACTTTGATTAAGCAGTCAGTCTACATTCACATCGTCACCTATGGTCATGAGCTATGAGCAGAAGAATGGGACTGTAAGTACAAATGACTGAACTAACGGTCTCTGCAGGACTGGTGGACTCACTCTTAAGCTCAGTTCAAGATGAAGCACTTAAGCTGGTTTGAGCATGAAGTTAGGAAGTAACATGGCTGTATCATGCAGACAGGTGTGTGCCAAGCCCACTGGCAGAAGACCCTGGCAATACTGGCCTAGAAGCATCTGGGAAATTAATGGGACTTACTTGTGTAGATAGGATGGCCATGTTTGGCCATAGCCAGGAAAGAAGGACTGTAAGTGAGTTGTGTAGTGACAGTGCCAAACCAATTTCCACCTTCACCCTGATTACAACAGTGTCAAACCAGTAAGACAATACACAGCACAACAATAATAATAATAATTATGACATCCAACAATTGTGTTCTCAGTTTCTCCTGAGGCTGTGGCACTTGTTTGACTGACCAGAGCTAATTCTGCCCTTTTCCTCTTGCAGTGACACTGCAGTGTGTTGTCACTAATAAAGCACTTGTTGCAACACCATTGTGGAAATGACACCATTTTACCATGCTGTGATGCATTGCCGAGTATTTCCAATGGGGGACTGACAACCTTGGGAAGTTGCAATCTGGGAACAAAACGTTTGACAGATAGGTGTAAAAAACACATTCAGAAATGATTGTTTAGTGTGTGTTTACAAACAGCATTTTCCATTCATGCATTCATTACGTCCCGGCTTGACTACTCTAATTCCTGCCTTTTTGGTATCAGTAAAGCCACGCTTAGACTCCAACTGGCTCAAAATGCGGCTGCAAGGCTTCTAACTGGAAGTAGCAGAATCCAACACATTTCACCGATTTTGAAAACCCTGCACTGGCTGCCGGTTAGATTCAGAATCGATTTTAAGATTCTCCTCCTAACCTATAAGGCATTAAACGGTCTAGCCCCCGCCTATTTGAGTGTCTTGCTCCATTGTCACAATCCCCCTCGTGTTCTTAGATCCACAGATCAGCTGCTCCTAACCGTTCCCAAGGCACGTTTTAAAGCTCGTGGTGAAAGGGCTTTCTCCGTCTGTGCACCCAGGCTCTGGAACTCCCTGCCCTTAGTGGTTAGGCAAGCCGCTTCAGTCGCCACATTCATATCTCGCCTAAAAACGCACTTCTTCACATTGGCTTTTAATTCTTAACCTGTTTCATTTTCCACTTGCCTTTTGCTATTTTCTCTATTTTATTTGGTCCCTTGACCTGTTTTTAGTATCTGTTTTAATTCTCTCTTAATGTTTATTTTTAATATTTTGCTTTTAGTCCTGCTTGTTGTAACTGTACAGCGCTTTGGTCAGTTGTAATGCTGTGTTTTTAAGCGCTCAACAAATAAATATGGTATGGTATGGTATGGTATTCTGAGTTTTAATTATAATGTATTTGTAATTAGTATATAGTGTGCCGAGCTTGTAAGTATGCAATGGGTACTTTAGAAGAATAAGCTGATTTAAATAAAACAATATTCTAATTTATATCCCCACATACTTTATAACGTGAGTGATTTTTTAAAGACTGAATATTTTAATTAAGGTTAATTGTAAAGTTTGCTTATTCCATATACTGTAATTCTTAAAAACATAAAAAAACACACAGTTGCAATGTGCTATTAGCTCAGGAGGATCGAACATTCAGGTTTAGCACTGTTGTAGTGTGACCATGAGCTCTGGACTAAGGCTAAGACTAAGTGCATTTGCAGGGTGCTTCTTGAAGCCGGAGAAGGGGGAACAAACTTGCATACTAACTTGGGCCACGTTATGAGCAGGTCCAACGAACATAGTACGGTGGGTGATGTTACAAAATTAATTCCACACACATAAGACAGACTGTTACAGACATGAAAATGCATTTATATGCCATTTAAAAATTATGGAAACCATATTTTACATTTGGACTGAAGTATAGCGTGATGTTGAATCAATTTTTTATGGTATTACCCCAATACCATAGGAAGAAAACAAGGAATGCATGGAAAAATTCATAATATTTAATATCAGAAAAAAAAAATATGGATCGACATACATTTATCCATTAATCCTCAGTCATAGATGCAAAGTTGTCTTTAATTAAGAAATCACTCAGCTACTGGCTTGGAAAGTGAGCATTAAATTGGAAGAATTAAATCAAATTTTATTTATAACATACAATTATACACATTGTGCAAATTGTTGTTTAGTTACAGAAGCTCATAAAAATAGAAGTATTATAATAACAACAACCCACCCCAAACATACATAACCTCCTGCTTTGCGGGTGTCACCCAGATCAGATATAAGATCTCTCACAATATGTTTGATATACAGCTTGTGCTCTGCTGTAAAGTCTGCCCTGCAATGAGACGTTCTTTATGAATATTGTCCAGCCTCTCCATGTTATGGTAACAATTGGAGTAATTAGGTTATTAGGAAAACCTGGACACATAATGAAAGACAAGTATCAATTCTTCTTTATTATCTACGTTACTGGGAAATGAGTTACAGAGAGACAGCTATTTCAGATATGATTCTAATAATGTGTAGCACTTGTCGTCTTTACTTTCTATATACTTTCCAAAGTTTTCAGGGCATTTTCATACACTTGAATATATGTATATGTCAGGTCATGTCATTTTCTAAAATGTTTAATGCAGACCAGGTTCTTGGGAAGTTCTTTACATTTCCTACTGTATTTAACAAATACAAGGAAGTAAACTTTTAAACTTTCCTGGAAGGCAACGTGAGATTTATAAATAGTTAAATAGTTGAAGGGGCTTTCTGCATGTATTAAACCTAGGCAAAGTCACTTGTACTTTGAATTCATTTTGTCTTTTGCTTTTTTTTCCCCCCACTTTCCTTCTTGCTATTGACTTCAGTTATTGCCTCCTGCTTCTGCTTACTTTCAGATATTGTTTCTTTTTTCTCCAGATCCAGTTACTGAACCTCTCACCTCTCTCCAACAGTGTTCTTTTGTATCTTCAGCACATTTGTTCCTAGCTTTGGACCTCACCCTTCTGCTAATAGCTATGGCTTACTGTGTTACACCAGAATGTGTCACCAAATCACTAGTGAGAAGAAGTGACATGTCATCTTGGTCTTATTCCATCCACTTTCAGGCTACTGCACTAAACAGTATTGTGGATTTAATTCTGTAAGGACAAAGCTGCAAATAACTAATAATAATTATTTATATGTCTGGATCATGTAAGGTAAATATGTTAACACACAAGATTAAAGTATGAAGACATTTTCCTTTTTACAATTTTTTTACAATTCCAAGTGAACTGTGTTTTCTCCTTACAATATCAGAACAATCTAGATGAGAACAGGACATTCAGTCCAGCAAAGCTTCCCAGTCCTATCCAGTTCCAATTTTAACACAGTAACATCAAACCTCTACAATACTACTTGGTAGCTTATTCCATGTCTCTATGGTTCTCTGTCTAAAAAAAAACACTTAATATTTATGCAAAATTTACACTTAACAAGTTTCCAACTATATTCCCGAGTTCTTGATTAACTTATTTTAAAATAACAGTCTCTATCCACTGTACTGATTCCCTTTATAATTTTAAACACTGCAATCATGTCACCTCTTAATCTTCTTTTACTTAAACTGTAAAGGCTCAGCTCTTTTAATTTTTCCTCATAATTCATCGCCTGTAGCCCTGGAATCAGTTTAGTTGCACTTCTCTGGACTTTTTCTAGTGCTGCTATGTCCTTTTTGTAATCTGGAGAGACCGAAACTGCACACAGTACTCCAGATGAGGCATCACCGGTGTGTTATAAACCTTGAGTATAACCTCATTGGACTTGTACTCCACACACCGTGCTACATAACCTAACATTCTGTTAGCCTTCTTAATGGCTTCTGAACACTGTCTAAGAGCTGATAGTGTTGAGTCCACTACGACTATGATTTTCTAACCGCCCATTGTGTATTCAAACCTCACATTTTCACTTCCTATGTATAATACTTTACATTTACTGACATTAAATTTCATTTGCCACAAATCTGCCCAAACCTGTATGCTGTCCAAGTCCTTCTGTAATGATTCAATGGATTCTAGATTATCTGCCAATCCACCGAGCCTGATATCATCTGCAAATGTAAGCTGCTTGTTATTTACATCACTATCCAAAACATTTATAAATATTAAAAATAGGTGCAGCCCTAGCACTGAACCCCGAGAGACACCACTCTTAACATCACCCAGTTCTGATACCCTAAGGTATGTGTCATGTCTGGTTACTTCTTAATAACGTGCCTATAGGTGGTTCAACTATGTTTGACAGCGGTACTTTGCATGGCAAATTCCAGTTTATTTCCTGGACCTTGAGAGAAATCTCCTTTCACAAGATGTTCTTTGATGCAGTGTGGGACATCAGATACGCGATACAAAATGGAAGCATCTGGCAGATATTATCTACTGCTTTATGTGTACGTGACTCCCATTATGTGATGGTTTTCAATTTCACACTTCTGTACTCAGAGACATATTTGCTATTTAAATCCTTTATTAAATATAGTATATACTAAATTTAACTGTTAATATACAGTGGTGTGAAAAACTATTTGCCCCCTTCCTGATTTCTTATTCTTTTGCATGTTTGTCACACAAAATGTTTCTGATCATCAAACACATTTAACCATTAGTCAAATATTACACAAGTAAACCCAAAATGCAGTTTTAAATGATGGTTTTATTATTTAGGGAGAAAAAAATCCAAACCTACATGGCCTGTGTGAAAAAGTAATTGCCCCCTGAACCTAATAACTGGTTGGGCCACCCTTAGCAGCAATAACTGCAATCAAGCGTTTGCGATAACTTGCAATGAGTCTTTTACAGCGCTCTGGAGGAATTTTGGCCCACTCATCTTTGCAGAATTGTTGTAATTCAGCTTTATTTGAGGGTTTTCTAGCATGAACCGCCTTTTTAAGGTCATGCCATAGCATCTCAATTGGATTCAGGTCAGGACTTTGACTAGGCCACTCCAAAGTCTTCATTTTGTTTTTCTTCAGCCATTCAGAGGTGGATTTGCTGGTGTGTTTTGGGTCATTGTCCTGTTGCAGCACCAAGATCGCTTCAGCTTGAGTTCACGAACAGATGGCGGACATTCTCCTTCAGGATTTTTGGTAGACAGTAGAATTCATGGTTCCATCTATCACAGCAAGCCTTCTAGGTCCTGAAGCAGCAAAACAACCCTAGACCATCACACTACCACCACCATATTTTACTGTTGGTATGATGTTCTTTTTCTGAAATGCTGTGTTCCTTTTACGCCAGATGTAACGGGACATTTGCCTTCCAAAAGTTCAACTTTTGTCTCATCAGTCCACAAGGTATTTTCCCAAAAGTCTTGGCAATCATTGAGATGTTTCTTAGCAAAATTGAGACGAGCCCTAATGTTCTTTTTGCTTAACAGTGGTTTGCGTCTTGGAAATCTGCCATGCAGGGCGTTTTGCCCAGTCTCTTTCTTATGGTGGAGTCATGAACACTGACCTTAATTGAGGCAAGTGAGGCCTGCAGTTCTTTAGACGTTGTCCTGGGGTCTTTTGTGACCTCTCGGATGAGTCGTCTCTGCGCTCTTGGGGTAATTTTGGTTGGCGGCCACTCCTGGGAAGGTTCACCACTGTTCCATGTTTTTGCCATTTGTGGATAATGGCTCTCACTGTGGTTCGCTGGAGTCCCAAAGCTTTAGAAATGGCTTTATAACCTTTACCAGACTGATAGATCTCAATTACTTCTGTTCTCATTTGTTCCTGAATTTCTTTGGATCTTGGCATGATGTCTAGCTTTTGAGGTGCTTTTGGTTTACTTCTCTGTGTCAGGCAGCTCCTATTTAAGTGATTTCTTGATTGAAACAGGTGTGGCAGTAATCAGGCCTGGGGGTGGCTACGGAAATTGAACTCAGGTGTGATACACCACAGTTAGGTTATTTTTTAACAAGGGGGCAATTACTTTTCACACAGGGCCATGTAGGTTTGGATTTTTTCTCCCTAAATAATAAAACCATCATTTAAAAACTGCATTTTGTGTTTACTTGTGTTATATTTGACTAATGGTTAAATGTGTTTGATGATCAGAAACATTTTGTGTGACAAACATGCAAAAGAATAAGAAATCAGGAAGGGGGCAAATAGTTTTTCACACCACTGTAGGAAGAGTAATTAGATGTGCAGCTACTACATACCCAATGTTGGGTTAGTCACAGGGAATACATCACATAACACCAAACAACACTGTCCTCCAATGCCAACAGTCACTAAGCCAGCATTCTCAAGTCCTATAGCACCTCCACCCACCCTGACAAAACCAGAAGGGCTGTAAACCTTTTTAATGAGCCCAATTGGAGGTCTCTGACCACCTGTCTCTCAGAACAGGGGCTGTGGCATTCTGTGCTAGTAAATGCATGTTAAAAAAATTAAGCAATTAAAAAGTATGTTTTAAGCAATTTTGTTCACTACAAAATACAAACCTTTGCTACACTCTGGGTTTCCATTTTAAGCAGATATTGCGCTCGAGTCCGCCTTTGTAGCTGCTTTTCATGTCAGAAGGAATGGTAACAGCAGAAGTGCATGAAGAATGAACTCACAAATATGTCCTTGGAGGACACAAAAGTTTGGCATCATGGGTCATTTTTTTCTAAATGCGTAAATAAATAATGCTCAAAATAGCTACATATTTTTATACGAAACAATAAATGCTGAAGGGATGCAACATATATATATATATATATATATATATATATATATAGAGAGAGAGAGAGAGAGAGAGAGAGAGAGGTCTAGGCTGTAGTAGGAAGATCGAGGATTATGCCATACAAAAAAATCTGTGAGCATGTTCCAAATCTTCTGCTAATTTTCTGAGAGTTGGGAAGTGAACATTTAAGTGTACTGAAACCAATGGGTTTAGCTTTTAGTATTTGCATGATTCATAAAAATGGTCATGTCTTATATATTTGTGTGTTTTTACTGTCCATGTAAACATGTTGTAGCAGGGCTACGTAGTAATAATGTATTCGATGTATGTGCTGAGTGTGTGTTATTTCCATCTTCCCGTTTACTGTTCGTCTTGTGTACGTCAGTGAATGTTGTCCCTGTAAGTGCAGAGGAGATGGATGAGGGAGAGAGACCGCAGCCCCAGGATGGAAAGCACCTGTTCACATTCAGTTACATCCGGCTCTTTACTATTTAAACGATCAGGAGGGAAAGAAGAGAGAAGAGAGGAGGAAGGACAACAGATCATCAATTCCTGCTATTTTTCACATCGTGCATTGTAACCAGTTTGTTTCTCATTCCGGCGGATTCACTATAGCTCAATCATCGCCAGAAACTCCGGGGTTGGACTTCATTATCCACCATACACCAAGGAAACACAGTGAGATTGTTCCATTTATTCGGGAGATTCAAACGCATCCATTTTTTCTTGATCAGTCATCCGTATTCAGGACAGTAATATACCCGGACTCAAGTTCACGTTCATTTTCATTTCAGTATTCATTCATTATTGTTATTTGTGTTTACTATATGTTACAGGGGCAAGGGAGGGTTTGTTATTGTATATATGGTGTTTTCACGTTGCTGCTTTGTTGGAGTATATATATATATATATATATATATATATATATATATATATATATTATATATATATATATATATATATATATATATATACAGATATACACACACACACACATATATATATATATATATATTTTCTACATGTGGAATTTGCATTCTTTGTTATTGTGTATCATTTAATATATTTATACATCTATTTTACATATCTGCTTTTGTGTGCTTGTGTTTAAACCGTCGATTGAGGGAAAATATTATTTGTTAGAGGTACGGTTTGGTATATGCAGGTTCGCCTCAGTAATTCATCCAGACCACAGGTCTTTGTAGTATAGCTGCCGGCTGGGTAACAACCATTGCATAGCCAGTGTAGAAGACAGACCTGACAGCACCAAACCTTCAATAAGACTCTACAACAGTGATGGGAGAACTCCTTGAGGTATGTTATCTATTAATAGGGACAACAATGAGTGGTAAGCTACATCTATTTTGAAAGGATACTGATGTGATACAGAATTCTTGGTGGGGACTGAAAAAAAAAGCTTGGACTTGACCAAACTGTGGCAGCAAAGACCTCTGCATATTAAAGAAGGCAAGAAGCCTAGAGGCAACCAAGGGTGCCTGGCCTGCTAGTCATGAAAGGTGGCTTGCAGGAATAAATGGTGCTGCCAGAAGTGACTCTGGTAAGATAATTCCAGGACTTTCAAAGAGCACTTGTAACCCCTGAAGTGATTCCTAGGATTGACCTAGAAGTAAAGAATGAGTGTAGGTTCAAGGATGCTCCATGTGAGCTGTGATAAACACTCATCTAAAAGATTGTTGCTGAAATCACAGTTTTGAAATAGAAAAAAAAGGAGTGAGAGAAGAGAAAAAACTCGTTGTGCTTGAGGCATATCAAATAAGTGGGCAAACTTCATAGTCAGGGAAAACACCTCATATAATTCAGTGACTCAGCTAAAGTGCACTTACAGCTTATTTCATTTAACATAGAATCCCTCTCTTGAGTGCATTTTGGTTCAATAAACCTTAAATTTAAGATTCTTGTATTTAAGCTAAGACAAAAGTGTGGCACATTTGCTAGAATTGCTCCTTCACAGCTAAAGCATCCTGGATTTGAATACAATATATGGTTTTACTCCCACATTCCCAATGTTTACATTAATTGTGTGTGAGTGGGCTGTGCAGTGGACTGGCTCTTTGCCCAGGTTTGGTTCTTCCTTTTCACACAAAGTCACAAACTAGATTAAATGGGATTTAAAATGTTATGTCATGTCATGTTATATATGTGAGACATGTCTGATAGCTTCAGCTATGAAAGAATATTTAAACCATGGAACTGTAAAACATTATAAAAAAAGTAAAGAAAAACAAACATCTACAATAATAAACAAGAAGTGAGCTATTTAGTGGAGCTGACAAACAGTCTTAATCTGCTTGGCAGTGTCTGTTGTCCATGATGTTTTCTCCCATTCTCTCCGAATTACTTTACTGTGATGTTTTAAAAACTCAATCAGACTTCAAAACTCTTTGTTACAAAATTTCTTAGTAAGGTCAATGTTGCAATTGGCAGCACTACTTCTGTAGAACTAACAGAAATCAAAATTAGTTATTTTTTATTTCAAGTTCAAGATTATTGTCATTATGCTTATGTTGTAATGGCTTAATAAGGAATAAAATAGACAAAAAAACCCTTTTTCACAAAATCTGCACCACCAAGCGTTTATGAGCGGGTTTTAAATAATGTAACAAAATGATGATGGAAATGAAATGGACAAAACTACAGAAACAACACACTGACTAAACCAGCTCTGTGAGACCATATACTATTATGTGTACAAACTGTAAACAGCTGCCTGAAGAAAATTAAGAAATAAAGTTTGTGAGTGTGTGACTGCTCACTGATCTATTCATTTCCTGTTCTTCTTCTATCTCAACCACCACTCTCAAGCTTCAGTGACTAATGACGGTCTTATAGAATTAAAACATGTTTTAAAGCTCTTCTTTTTCAATGAAATAAATACAACCCATAAAACAAGGGATGATTTCTTTGTTCTTTCTTTGTCTTTTAATTATATAATTAAATGTTGTACAGAAACTTTAAACAGAACCACATTAAGATGGCATTAGATTCTACCGTACTTTGTTTCAGATTAGAGTATTTTTCAAAACTGTGATTGATCTATCTGTAGTTGAAATCAGAAATTATTTCTTTGATTCACATTTGACATAACCACTTAATGTGTTTAAATGGTATTCTTGAATAAAAGGCTTTTTGCAGTGTTTGAAATATCTGTAGTTTGCACTTTATGCTAGATAACTTAAAAAAAAAAAACATTTAACAAGTTGAATTTAGTGCTTTTATTTTTAATGATTTTTTTCTGCAAGCATTTTAGGACTGAGAACTACTAGAAAATCATTTATCCAAGTATAACTGTTGTAATGTTTTACCATACTTTAGATATTGTTTCATGCCCCAAATATTTGATTTTAATTTCTGATATAATCTGCTACTAGCCTGCACTCTGATATGCATATTTAATGTACTGTAGGATTTAGCACTTTATATATATTACTGAGTATAATCAGCATTAAACAGTATATTAAATGAATGAAACAACATAAACATTTGTATGTTTCCCAACAGCTCTTATTTATCTAGCATGCATTGTTTTCAAAAGCCCTGCACTTATTTCTAAGTGGGTTGTGTTTCGAATGTCTTATTAAGCACCCTGTTGTTAATAGATAACATTAAAATAAAAAAAAAAACATTGAAGGGTAATATTGCATACTGTTTTAGAGACTTCAGAGTCGTCTTTATGCATCCCTCTTTGTAGTCCAACACATGGTCTGCCCCAAGAGTCTTCAATAAGTTCACAGCATTCTTTGAACATGTAGCTGTCACATTAGCCCCCCATGCCTTCATCAACTGTAATAGAAAAATGTACTTATTTTAATATTGCAGGGGTAAAGTGTGGTCTGGTAGCTAAGAAATTGGACTAAAAATGGCCCAACAATAAAAAATATGTATATGTAAATAATTCTAACATAGTTTTATTCTTATAAAGAGCTTTGGGATTATGTTCACTATAGAAAGAGACTATGCAGCATAGTCTGTTTACTTAAGTATAGTGTTCAAATTCAATATATTCTGTGAGGTGTCGCAGGTGGCTTGGGTGGTGACCCGGCCAGGATGTCCAGGAGGACCTGAGGAGGGCTTGCGCCTTCCCCAGACCATCTGGGGGCGACCACCCTGGTTCCTTTGGGGGCCATGGGTACAGAGCTTTGAAGCTCCACCCTGTAGGGGCCTGTGGTCACCGCCAGGGGGTGCCCCCATGCCTTTGGAGCCCTGGACCTCAGCACTTCCGCCACACCAGGAAGTGCTGGGGGGAAGAGGAGCAGGGACACCCGGAGTGCTTCCGGGGATACAGCCGGCACTTCCGCCACATGGGGGCGTATCGGTGGGAGATTGCTGGGGAGCACCTGGAGCACATCCGGGTGTGGATAAAAGGGGCCGCCTCCCTTCATTCGAGGCTGGAGTCGGGAGTGGAGTGGACTGAGCTTGCTGGAGGAGGCAACGAGGCAGCCTAAAGAGAACAGTGAAGGCATTGTGTGGCCAGGACTTTGGGGACTTGTGGGGTTTGTGTGGCACTTATGACTTTTGTAAATAATAGTGTAAATAAATGTGTGATGGGTGAAATGAACATGTCTGCCTGTCTGTGTCCGGGCCAGCCGCAACAGAGGGATTTGAAAATAAAAAGAAACTAAACATAATAAATACTGTGCTATTTTCCTGTTGAAAAACTATATGTAACTTAATAGCTGGTGACAACACATGACTGGAAGAGATGAACAAATGGTTTACATACTGCTTCATTTCTTTTGAATTTTTTTTTTCAATGAAAACATTCAAATCTAACATCTCTACATTCAATAAATACTTTATGAAGTATTAATCCTTACATTTTGAATTACAGAATTATGTTTAGAAAATGTTAACACTGAAGGCAAAGGTGGGAACATTATATAATAGATAACAGATTATCTAGAAGAAATAATTCACTCTGCCTAAATAGAATTTTAACTTTAATATTTTGAAGTCAAGTGGAAAATATACATGTGGCACCTGATTGCATAATTACGAATATGTTTATCCTACAACTGCAAAATGTATTTTAAAAATATGTCTTTTCCCTACAGATCATTATTTTAAAATCTAAAAGTAAGCAAAGATTCCATTAATTCATTTTAAAAAGCAGACAGAAAGTTACCTGAATGGCACATGTTCCAACACCACCTGATGCACCAATTATCAATATGCTGTTAAAAAAGTACAAAATTCTTTTTACTCTAAATGAAAATAATGCAATTATGCAAATAAGGGAAAACATATGTTAATAAGAATAATATATAAAAATTATAAAAAATATGGCAACAATTGATCATACAGTGACAGTTGAATATGGCCTTGATCTTTCAGAGTAATTTGTGAGATCACATCAATGCACTGACATTTTTTCAGCTGAAGGACCTCCTTACCCAAGCTTCTCAAAGACCCACACACCAACACTTAAACTTACAAACACGACTGGGCTTTACCAACTATTCAGTATTTCACTACGGTAGACCCTTTATTTAACAGAATTACTTTGTATTGCACAATTTTAGGCCCTGAATTTTGAATGGATATTTTGGTTTTCATTTCAGCCTTGGCCTAGCTTTGTGTAAAACATGTTATATGCACCGCTCCAACTGACACCTAATTTTTTCCATTGGAAGTAGAAAAACAATCACTGTTTCAGCACTACTGACTTGAGTACTAATACTCGAGAAGTAAGCACATGTAACACAAGCTGCAATACATTTGTATTCAATGCTAATTTATATAAAAATGGTGTGCACATTTTGTCAAACAAAGTACATATTCTTGGCCTTCACTGCACATCCTGGCAACAAATATTCTTAAAAAAACACAACAGTTGACAAAGTTAATGTATTTTGTATCATTTTCATGTAACTTGTTCTACTTCTATTATGGATGTCATATTCACTGTTAGTGTAGATTCTGCTTGTACTTCCCTTCTTCCATGGCCTCTGGGTTTGCATTTGACTTTCAAAAGAAACATTTTTGGGTCAAAAGGCAACTCTAAATTGGTGTGGTATGTGTGAATGTGTCTCTATCTATAAGTGTGCCCTGCAAATGAGTGAGTGGTGCCCCCAAAGTGTAAGCAAAAGATATTGTACTTTCAAAACACAAGGAGTGGCATAATTAAGAAATAACATGCTCAAAATCAGAGTTGGTCCTACATTATGAAGTGACACATGCAAAGTATGATGTATAGTTGTAATGAACATGATCACAGGCACTCTGAACCTGTCCCAGTATACATGTGCACAATATACTAAGTGATCTAATTTTCAAGCTTTTATGTTATTTTTTTTAATTGGAATAGGAACCACAGACAGGAAACTAAATTGGGAAGTCTCCTATGTTGCCACATGCAGCAGTAATAAATTAAAGTGATTTGCCATAAAAACCACATGATTCATTCATTTTCTATTTGTGCTTGTTCCAGATATTCGGCAATATATCAACATATACAGTGGGATGCAAAAGTTTGGGCAACCTTGTTAATAGTCAGTATTTTCCTGTATAAATCGTTGGTTGTTACGATAAAAAATGTCAGTTAAATATATCATATAGGAGACACACAGTGATATTTGAGAAGTGAAATGAAGTTTATTGGATTTACAGAAAGTGTGCAATAATTGTTCAAACAAAATCAGGCAGGTGCATAAATTTGGGCACCGTTGTCATTTTATTGATTCCAAAACTTTTAGAACTAATTATTGGAACTCAAATTGGCTTGATAAGCTCAGTGACCCCTGACCTACATACACAGGTGAATCCCATAATGAGAAAGAGTATTTAAGGGGGTCAATTGTAAGTTTCCCTCCTCCTTTAATTTTCTCTGAAGAGTAGCAACATGGGGGTCACAAAACAACTCTCAAATGACCTGAAGACAAAGATTGTTCACCATCATGGTTTAGGGGAAGGATACAGAAAGCTGTCCCAGAGATTTAAGCTGTCTGTTTCCACAGTTAGGAACATATTGGGGAAATGGAAGACCACAGGCTCAGTTCAAGTTGAGGCTCAAGTGGCAGACCAAGAAAGATTTCGGATAGACAGAAGGGATGAATGGTGAGAACAGTCAGAGTCAACCCACAGACCAGCACCAAAGACCTACAACATCATCTTGCAGCAGATGGAGTCACTGTGCATCGTTCAACCATTCGCACTTTACACAAGGAGATGCTGTATGCGAGAGTGATGCAGAGGAAGCCTTTTCTCCCCCACAGCACAAACAGAGCTGCTTGAGGTATGCTCAAGCACATTTGGACAAGCCAGCTTCTTTTTGGAATAAGGTGCTGTGGACTGATGAAACTAAAATTGAGTTATTTGGGCATAACAAGGGGCGTTATGCATGGAGGAAAAAGAACACAGCATTCCAAGAAAACACCTGCTACCTACAGTAAAATAAGGTGGTGGTTCCATCATGCTGTGGGGCTGTGTGGCCAGTGCAGGGACTGGGAATCTTGTCAAAGTTGAGGGACGCATGGATTCCACTCAATATCAGCAGATTCTGGAGACCAATGTCCAGGAATCAGTGACAAAGCTGAAGCTGCGCCGGGCTGGATCTTTCAACAAGACAACGACCCGAAACACTGCTCAAAATCCACTAAGGCATTCATGCAGAGGAACAAGTACAACGTTCTTGAATGGCCATCTCAGTCCCCAGACCTGAAAATAATTGAAAATCTGTGGTGTGAGTTAAAGAGAGCTGTCCATGCTCGGACGCCATCAAACCTGAATGAACTAGAGATGTTTTGTAAAGAGGAATGGTCCAAAATACCTTCAACCACAATCTAGACTCTCATTGGAACCTACAGGAAGCGTTTAGAGGCTGTAATTTCTGCAAAAGGCGGATCTACTAAATATTGATTTCATTTCTTTTTTGTGGTGCCCAAATTTATGCACCTGCCTGATTTTGTTTGAACAATTATTGTGCACTTTCTGTAAATCCAATAAACTTCATTTCACTTCTCAAATATCACTGTGTGTGTCTCCTATATGATATATTTAACTGACATTTTTTATCGTAACAACCAACGATTTATACAGGAAAATAATGACTATTAACAAGGTTGCCCAAACTTTTACATCCCATGTATAACTCAAATATTAAGAGCAAAATTAAATTTGCAAGTTTCTGTATGCCATTGTTGTGAGCAGAGTGACAACTTACAATTCTTTCCACCAACCAGCATTCTTCTTTCATATTGAATTTGTACCTGCCTTTTTATTATATGAAAATGATCTGCAGCAACATGATCTGCATCATTTTCTTAATTCTGGCATACATTTAATTTTGTGTACCAAGCTACTTAATACTTCTACCATCTGATTCTGCAAGTTCCACCTGTTAATGCTACCTCCCTATCTATTTTTCATGTTACTTTTAATGCTGGTATCCTTCAGATTTTGTGTGTGACAAATCTGTTTGTGCTTTGTGGCCACTGTACCCTACCCGCCTTGCCGTGATACTGAACTGGATTAAGAGGTTTAAAAAACACAATATGCATTTACTAACTTCATTTGAATAACTATGCCCAACATGTGAACAATTATCAGGATCATCCAACTCCTGGTTTCTTTGTTAAATCAAGGGTTTAATTATGCTGTTTAATGCAACAGAACGAAAATGAAAGTACCCATCTTAGGCTAAGTTAATAGCACTTTGGCAACTATGTTAGACAAAGTTAAGCCACAATTATATTATGTAGGATATTGCACGAGTTTAGTCAACAAATAATTCAACAGCAATAAGTAAACTCAAAATACTAAAAGAAGTATTGTAAGTAAAAGTACAGTAGATATGCTTAGCAGTCAAAATGATGTACAAATTAAAGTACTTAAAGATGATATCTACTTTCAGAATCAAAATTTGAACTGCTTGAGAGTGCCATGGATAATTTACCCTAAAACAAGGCTACTGAACCTTTAAAATAATAAAATCTTACCGTTTCTCAGGACAGTTTTCCTTGCTGAGCCCTGCAGTATTCACCAATACAGACCAAACAGTTGCCGCTACATAGGGCAGAGCTGCAGCTTGTGTGTGGGTCAGGGTTTTAGGTTTATGTGATATCTGAAAAAGACATCTTTTCATTAAGATCTATATTTGAACAGCCAAATTCTAAGTGATAGTTACAAAAATATAGGGCCATGTAAAGAATTATGTATAGTAGAAAACACATAATTAGTGTAACTATACTGCAAATAGCTTATATAATATGGCAATTACTTGGAGTACTGATCAAAAGACTTAGGACAAAGACATAGCTTAAAAACTAACTGATAGCACTGAAATATGGTAATTAATCATAAGACAAGTAACATCAAAAAACAGAAAAACTTATAGATTATGCGGTTTTAAATATATTACATGGTCCAAATTCTATTTGTATTATTTTTGATGTAAATATTCATAGGAATGCAACACCTAGTTTAAAATAAATTCTAACTTAAATCTGAAATATGGACACAAAATGGAAAAAAGACAATATCATGGTACCAGAAAAATACTGGTTATTAAAATAATGTATATCCCTAGAAACTTTAATTAAGCACTATACAGAAAGCCAGGTTTTCATCGGTATTCCTTTAGTCTTCTCACAGTTATGCCACAGGATTTGCATATTTGTTGCCGAATTAAATATTTCACTTCAATACTAGCTGAGAAGCAAAATCAGGTTTATGCTTAAAATTAAAAATAAAGATCTAATAACAGGCACTTTGAATGAAACAGAGACAACAACATCCATTAAAATGCTTTAATTATATTGTGAGTGAGTTTTCTGACAGGTATTAAGAAATGCATCTTGAGCATGGGTATCAGTTTTCAAGTTGGTAATCAGTTGTAAAATTTACTGTTCTGTGTACAAATTAAATTTATTATGGCAGTAAGCAAGCTGAGTTACATGTTATGATTGAAAATGGATCTGGAAGCTCACTGTTCAATCTTCAATTCTGTGCTTTCCAGGTTTTTGTTTTAAAAATCAAAATATATTATTTGGGGTTTATACTCATAATCTTGTTGTTCCAATTTAAGAGAATTCTAATTTCCTTTCATTTTAATTTTATGTGATTTCCAAAGCCTCCTTAACATACTGTTAAAGATCATCTCACAGATACCTGCAACTTGGTTTTTAGCCTCCAATCTTAATTTAAGGTTTTTGGAATATCTATAAGCTCTTTATGGTTGCTGATTAGCTGGAAGGTTACATATAAGCATTGCCTAGGTATCAGGTAGCTGACCCTTTCATAGTTATATACATAATGCATTGCTAATGATAAATCAAGACTACATAAAACAATGTAACCTTTTTCTTACTATAGAGTATAATAACTAGTGTAATAAGTGGAGACCAGAGACGGAAAGGTTTGGGGCAGCCACCCGCTTATTACGGTTTCCGCTGCAAAAGTCTTTGAGGCATTGTAACAGTTGTTTACACAACAGAGTCCAAAACAGAACTGCCTGCCTAAGCAAGGCAGTGAGCTTTATAGCACAGAGGGCGGAAATGATGTCGCCCTCTGGGCCGGAACTGGAAGTGACATCATCCTTGGGGCCGGAACCGAAGTGACCTCATTCTTGGGGCCGAAGTGAAACCGAAGTGATGTGTCCTTCCTGGAAATGGCGGCTCCTGGTGGGATTTCCGGTAAGACCTGCAGAGAACTCAGAAAGAGCGTCAGTGCACCCCCCCGGGCAGATGTATAAACAGTATTTCCTAAGCCCTTCAGCTGCTTCCCATGCACACGTGGTGACAAGACTCCCCTCAGCCCAGACCCGCCGGGTCGGGCGACCTGCACCGAGAGGTCGTGGGCCCGGAGAGGGCATCGGCGCTGGCATGAAGAGACCCCTGTCGATGAACGAGCGTGATACTTGTACTGCTGCAGAGTCAAGAAACCACCTCGTGACCCGTGGATTCGACTCCCTGTGAAGGGCCATCCACTTCAGAGGTGCATGATCCGTCACCAGAGTGAACACGCGACCCAAGAGGTAGTACCGCAGCTGAGTTACGCCCATTTGATCGCCAGAGCCTCTTTCTCCACCGCCGCGTACCTGGTCTCCCTGTCCAACAGTTTCCGCTCAGGTACATAACGGGTGTTCAACACCGCCGACGCTTTGGCTCAACACGGCACCCAAGCCTGTGTCCAAGCGCCCGCCTGGAGGATAAAAGGGAGAGAGAAGTTAGGGGAGATCAAGATAGGTGCTGAAGTCAGAGCCCTTTTAAGTCACTGAATGCAGCCCCGCTTTATCAGACCATACCACCGTATTAGGAGCTCTTTTCTTTGTCAAGTCGGTCAAGGGCGCCTCTCGAGAAGCGAGGCACAAACCGGCGGTAGTACCCGCCAAACCGAAAGGATTGGACTTGCCGCTTGGTTTGCGGACGGGCCAGGCCATTATGGCTTGCAACTTGGAACACTGTGGCCTCACAGTACCCCGCCCACTAGGTAGCCCAAATATTTGGCTTCCTCAATCCAAAGAAACATTTCTTGGGGTTGATTCGAGCCCGCCTCTCCCAGTGTCCGTAATACTGCTGTGACCTGCTGTATGTGTTCCTTCCAGGTGCTGGAATAGATGACAACGCCATCCAGATAGGCAGCACAGAACGAGTTATGGGGCCGGAGCACTTTGTCCACCAGACGCTGAAAAGTCGCAGGCCCGTGTAACCCAATGGAAGGACACGATACTGCCAGTGTCCGCTAGGAGTGCTAAACGCGTTTTTCCTTCGGACTCGCTAAAGGAACCTGCCAGTACCCCTTTGTCATGTCAAGTGTAGTCAAGAATTTGGCTGGTCCCAGTCTCGAGGAGGTCATCCACGCGAGGCATGGGATAAGCATCAAATCTGGAAACTTGGTTGCCGACGGAAGTCATTGCAAAACCTCCAACTGCCGCCAGGCTTAGCAATCAAGACGATGGGACTGGACCAGGGACTACTACTTTCCTCGACACTCCTAGTGCCAGCATTCGCTTGATTTCCAGTTCCACTTCTACTTTCTTTGCCTCCGGAGTCTGTAGGGTCGCCACGGACGATCACCCCCGGGTCAGTCAATATGTCATGCGCAATCAGAGAGGTCCGACCGGGTTTTTCACTTACCACCTCTGGGACAGAGCGGATAGCTGCTTCGAGCTCTTGTTTCTGCCTGGGGATAGCTGCTCGCGAAATTAAGGGAACTTACTTCGCGAGAGAGAGCAGGGCTGTCCGGAGGAGGGATCGACCCTCTCCTTCCACGGTTTCAGCAGGTTTACATGATATATTCGCCAGCTGGTCGGCGATTGGGCTGTTTCACCAAATAGTCAACCAATCCCTTCCTTTCCTTAATTTCAGAGGGGCCTAGCCAATGGGCAGCAGTTTAGAGTGAGAAGTTGGTACCAATACCATGACGCGATCCCCGGTTGGAACTCCCGGAGAGTCGTGCACGGTCATAAAGGCGGCCTGTGCTGATTGCCTCCTCTATATGACTTTTAGAATCGGTCTTATTGCATCAAATCTACGCGCAATTGGGCTATATATTCCAAAATATTAGTGGAGGGCTGTGCCTCCCTTCCCAGCCCTCTCTTTAAAATATCCAAAAACCCCGGGTTGTCTTCCGTACAGTAATTCAAATGGAGAGAACCCCGAGAGGCTTGAGGAACTTCCCGTATGCAAAGAGGACAAGGGGAGGAGTTGGTCCCAATCCTCCCATCCTTGCTGACTACCTTACGTAGCATTTGCTTGAGAGTTTGATTAAATCTCTCCACTAGGCCATCGGTTTGAGGATGATACACCGAGGTCTTTAAATGCTTTATTTTCAGTAACTTGGCAGTCTCCTTGAACGCTTCCGAGGTAAAAGGCGCCTTGGTCCGTCAGGACTTCTAGGAATGCCTACGCGAAAAGACTCCTACTAGTTCCCGTGCAATATTTTTGTGGTAGCCGAGCAACGGAACGGCTTCAGGGAATCGGGTAGCATAATCCACGAGGACAGTATATATTTATATCCTCGGCTGAGGGTTCTAGGGTCCTACTATGTCAACCCCAATCCTATCAAAGGAACGTCAATAAGGGGAAGGGGAACCAGAGGAGCACGGTCCTCCTAGGAATTTGCCGCAGTTGACATTCCGGACAGGAAATGCAAAGCGCTAACCTCCTCATTAATCCCCGCCAGAAAAACGGAGCTTAATTCGCTCTAATGTTTTATCGGAGCCGAGATGGCCTCCAAGAAGGTGGGAGTGTGCTAACTCGCAAACCTGCCGCCGTAGGTCCGCGGGATTAGCAACAACTTCCGACCTTCCCTCATGTTCAGCACCCGATACAACAAATCATTATCAACGACAAAGTGAGGTCCCTGTGGCATGGGCAAATGCGCGCTGGCGTTAACGAGAACCACTGCATTCTTTATGTGTTTCAGAGAGTCGCCATTCCACTGTTCTCTTGAAAGAAGCCGGCGTCGCTCTAAACTGAAAGTGCAACTCAGAGAGCGGGTCCGGTCTGACCTCAAGGGGCGGAGATTCCTCCTCGCTGCCGGGCGCTTAGTGGATGACGTAGTAGCCCGCGACGGTCCGGGAGTGTCTTCGCACTCTCTTGGCCTACCGCCCCACTCCCTGTCGGCTGATTACACGGTGTGGAAGCAACTTGAGATGAATCGTTGTCATCTATAACGAGGCCATAAGTTTTCGGGAATGCTTTCTAAACTACCGCCGTTACTATCAGACCAGTCTCGCCCGAGGATTACGGAAACGGAGGATCCGGATGCACCGCCACGGTAAGCTGTCGAAGGGTTCCTCCGAGACATACGTAACACCGGGCGGTATTGTATGCGGATATCTCCGTATACATTTTAGACTGGTCTTCTTAATCCACTGTTGCGGTAGAATAAAACGGCGAGCAACGACAGACACGCTACTGCCGGAATCGAACAGCGCTGTTATCTTATGTCCATTAATAAGAAGCTCCCCGTATGTTTATCCGCCAGGGATTGCTAAGGGCACACAAACAACCCCGCCATTGTCCCCTACGGTCCGCCTTGTTCCTCGACAGGTCGCAAGCCAGACGGCCCGGCGACTTCGAACAGCTCTGGAATGCGTGGAAGGGACTGCTTTAGTGGACATAGCTCCCGGTAGTCCACAGAGCGCTGTTCTGCCCTCCCAGGTTTCACAGCCGCCTCTGGGTTTGCAAGAGCTGCAGCAGCTCGTCCATAGAATGGAATTCCCCAGGCCGGCTGGGCAAATTCCTGGGGTAGTCTTTTAGCAGCAGAAAACAGGCCACTTGCTGCACTATTTGTAAGGGGTTAACTCAATGGCCGTAGCCACTCACCCACCTGTTGCCAGAGAGCCATAGCCTGCTCTGACAGCCCTTTGCTTGGGTTAAACTCCCAGTTTATGATTTCCTTCACCTGCCGCCTGGGGACAACCCATCGCTAACTGGGACCTTGGTCCCGATGGGCAGCTCGGCTTTCCTGCCAAGGAGAGCATACTGAGCCACTCGTGTGTGTTCCCCAGAAGCCAGCCCACGCCTGTGGGTCCCCTACCTTCTCCACGAGATGGGTGGTCCCCCGGTTATGCTCATGGAGCAGAGCCTGCACCGCCCTTCCTGACCCTCTGGCGCTCCCGCCCTGAAACTCGCCCCGTACTCACCCACCTGGTTCCGGATAGTTCGTGTCCCGGTTCATCGGGACACCATCCTGCCGACTACGCCACTGTAATAAGTGGAGACCAGAGACGCGAAAGGTTTGGGGCAGCCACCCGCTTATTACGGTTTCCGCTGCAAAAGTCTTTGAGGCATTGTAACAGTTGTTTACACAACAGAGTCCAAAACAGAACTGCCTGCCTAAGCAAAGGCAGTGAGCTTTATAGCACAGAGGGCGGAAATGATGTCGCCCTCTGGGCCGGAACTGGAAGTGACATCATCCTTGGGGCCGGAACCGAAGTGACCTCATTCTTGGGGCCGTGACCTCATTCTTGGGTGATGTGTCCTTCCTGGAAATGGCGGCTCCTGGTGGGATTTCCGGTAAGACCTGCAGAGAACTCAGAAAGAGCGCCAGTGCACCCCGCCCCTGGGCAGATGTATAAACAGTATTTCCTAAGCCCTTCAGCTGCTTCCCATGCACACGTGTGACACTAGTAAAACATTCATCAAGAAATGGTTAACCAAAATAATATATAATAAAAGCTAATTTTTGTAGTTTTAATTTGATTACTTTTGGTGATATCAATGTGGACAGTTTAATGGATTCTGCCTACCATGACAGCCATGGGTGCTGAGTGGCAAGTTGTGCCTACACAGCAGCAACCTCTTTTTTTTAAGAATTCTGTTCATTTGAGTGGGGGGACATCTGAGATGATAGGCTAGGGCATCCAGTTGCACAGATTTTTATTGTCTGTAATTCTCAGGTACAATATCTGACATTAATATTACAGCTTTGAATGTTTCCTGTCATAATCTATACACAAATCCTTTTGTTTTTGAACTTCACAAACACCTTCAATCTGAAATGCTGAATATGGGCACCACACAATCACAGCAGACATAAGGCAAATCCTTTATGTAGATAATGATACAGTATTTAGAAACCTGTCCAGTTAACTAGCAGTAAAATCCACTCTTAAATCTCATTTATGTCCTGTGACTAACAGGATCAAGAAGTAAGTTCGCTGACAGCCAGAGTGAAGTATGCCCCTTTTCAAACAGTAAAATTAAATAACAAATCTACAATACACATTCAGTGGATATTGGAATGTCATAATGGAACATATTTCAAAGGCAAAATTAAATGCGCTCAAAATGCTGAATTTGTCATTGAGCATTTTTCATGTAACAAACATTTACATAACAGAAATATAATGGCAAAATTATTAAATCCCAATAGCACTATATATTAAGTCTACAATTAACTAACAAAAATGGAATTGGTAGAAAAAATGAAAAACAGAACAAAAGAAAAGGAAATGCTGCCCGCATATGCTATGCAGAACCCCCGCCTAATAATTTCAACTTGTGAGTTTCAACCCATAAAGTGGATATCAAATGATGTGAGGGATGTCATATTAATGTGTTCTGAAAAGGGGACAATTGAGGTGCCCATTTGTCTGCTCCAATCCCAAACCTCCCTCTCTAACAACACTTTGCATGCACACCAGCACCCGTTTCTCATAAAGTGAGGGCAACATGCTCCCTTAAAATCTACCCACAACTTCGAACTCCAACCTCCAGGCGAAAGCAAAATGAAACAGTCGTCACACTAATGAAAGGTTTCAAGACCATAACAATACCTCATTTGCTGATAGCACAACAAACTCTGCAAAGGTTCCTTGTTTCCAGGGAGGAACAGCAGCCCACACCTATGATGTTAAAAAACAAAGTATTTATACATTCGGTTGCCTTTACATACATTCAAATGGCATGTAGTAAAACTGCTATTTAATTGTAAACATAGTACTGTAATTATAAATCATGAAGAGGTTGGTGTTATTTACTGTATTTGTACTAAATTATAGAAATACATGCATCCTCTTTTATTATAAACTATAATTTCATTAAAATTTAAATGCATTTTTGATAAAAATAATCTTCAACACTGTAACTAGTGCTTAAAAAAGGCTGTGACCATTTTTTAAAAGTTTAATAAATTAATTTCGACAAATATACAGTAGTATACAGTCAAGCACATAACATTTGCAATATAATATTATTATAATAGAACAAATAACTTCAAAATCTAGCAAAGCAGGAATTCAACCCCACCAAAGAGAAGGAGAGAAGAGCCAAAAGCAAAGCAGAAAAAAATTAATAAAATAAAAGGTAAACATCTTTTTTCTCCCTAACTGAAAGCGTATTGTAAAAATTTTAGGAACTTTGTTAAACAGAACCTTCCAGATTTTCCTCATCCACGCTGGAAAAATATTGCTCAATCTCAAGGAATTAGACTCCATCTCTACAATATATAAAATCATCGTACAATCCCTCCCTTTCAGAGATCCAAGAGGTCACTGGGAAAAAGATCTCTCAATTATTATATCAGAAAAGGAGTGGAAAGTAGCAATGCAGAGAATTCACTCGAGCTCCATATGCATAAAGCATACAATTATACAACTTAAAATTATATATGAGCACATCTGTCTTGACTAAAACGCTCTCAAAATGTTTCCAGGGCAGGATCCAACCTGCGAGCGTTGCAACCAAGTCCCAGCCTCACTGGGTCACATGTTCTGGGCCTGCACCAAATTAACATCATTCTGGACAAAAATTTTAATTACCTGTCAGACAGCCTTGGACTCACAATCCCTTCTAACCCATTAACAGCTGTGTTTGGGGTCTTCCAGAGGGCTTAAAGTGGAGAAAGACAAACAAATTGTGATTGCATTCACTACACTTTTGCACGCAGGCTTATTCTGATAAACTGGAAGAACCAAACTCTCCTCTTTAAGTCAGTGGGAAACTGATGTGTTATATTATTTGAAATTGGAAAAATATAAAATACTCAGTTAGAGGATCCGTACAGACTTTTTTCAAAACATGGCAGGATCTAAGCAGTAATATTTTAAAATAAGTTTATAAAGCACAGAGAATTTATTAATTTAGTTATGTTTACAAGTCTTAAATTTTACGCGTTTTGCTTGCTCTCTCTCTCAGGGGTGGGGATCGATCTGTTCGTAACTCAATTCTTCTTTTTGTAAAAACTTGATTGCTTTGTATGGATTGTAATAAAATTAATAAAAAAATAAAAATATAAAAAAAAAAAATTTATTAAGTCCTGCTATTTTTTAAAAATGTTTTGGTCAGATTATCTGAACAAGAATTTGATTTTTCCCAATGTCAAATACTACAGAACGTCAGTTACCCACCGAGTTATAAAAGGTGGGTTGGGATCCTTCCAGTTATACAGAAGTCTACGTGCTAGTAGTGTGGCAGAGGCAATTACAATCAAGTTGTCCTTTAAGCCCATCTGGAAGTATACCAGATACAACCGTAAATGACGCCAAGGCTGTCCAATAGACATTCAAAGGTTTTTGTCAAGAATGATGTTAATTTAGTACACTCCCAAAACATGTGGCCAAGTGAGGCTGGAGATGGATCTTGCCCTGGATATATTTTGGACAATTCTTAACAAGATATGTGTGTTCGATGAAAGATTTTTAAGTTGAATTATTAAATGCTTTGCGCACATAGAGTGAGAGTGCGTTTTGTTTTTTTGGTTTTTTTTTTGGCTGTCTTCTGCTCCTTTTCTGAGATTTTAATTGAAAGGCTCTTTTCCCACTGTACCCTACCATCTTTGAAAGGAAGAGACTTTTAAGATGTTTTTATGTATTGTTGAGATGTTGTCCGAGTCTTCAAGACAGATCAGTATTTCCTCTGATCATAGAAATGGATGGGAGGTGAGGAAAATTAGTGCAGGTTTCTTTTAACAAAACTTCTAATTTGAAAATAGTGGAAAAAATTGTTTTGCTGCAAAGTAAAATTTGAAACATAATTATTCAATTAATTAAGATACAAATATGTTATCTATCTTAATCCCGAACATCTGCCAAAGATTAAATACTGTGTAGGTCTGAAAAAAACTGAAACTTGCCACTCTGCCTTGAAGTGTGACCTGCATTGGTTCCATATTCAGAATAATTGATGGATGACAGGCTTATTAACTGTTGCACAAAGCAGGGTGTATAAAGAAGTATAGTGGGATTGAATTTCATTGCTAACCAGGCTGGTGTAAATCCATTAATTTGTGCCAATTATGAGATCTATATTATGTGTATACTGTATTTGCCATTCAGTAATAAAATTGAAAGTAAGTTTGTACCAAGCCACCTTCTGCTTTAGATCTTTGTCGAGTCATCTTCTGAATGTGTGGATGCCTTAACTTCCAGATAAATGAAGTTATAATTATGTCTAGTTTCGTAGCATCCTTAGCATTACATTATTTCTAGAAAAAGCACAGAGTTGCATTTATTGGCTTGAAAAATTAAACATTTATTAAATCTCATCTACTGTAAAAAATGCAAAACACTAAAAGTACAAAGTCAGAAGTATAGAAACAGAATACCAACAGATTACCCTGACACAAACACTGGACAGAGTGCAAATGCATCACCGGATCCCATAATAAAAGTATAGATGTTGTTGTTTGTTAATAAGCTTCTAGCTTGTTTTGTGTATGTTTTAACAAATTGGTGTATTTATGTGTACGAATTTTTCACTTAGTACTTTGTAAACTTTATACTTGCATATTACACATTTTACCTGAAAACCTTCTGGATGAGCGTAATCCAAAAATAAATGAAATTGAATGAATTAATATATATATATATATATATATATATATATATATATATATATATATATATATATATAGAGAGAGAGAGAGAGAGAGAGAGAGAGAGAGAGTAATGCACCTGCTGTAATGAATATTATATTCTTTGGAAACATAATTGTTCTTCACTGGACAAAAACATATTAAGTTAAAATCAAATTTGTTTCTTCATTGGGTGGTAAGCAAAAACTATCTTGTAAAAACAACTACAAGTATAGCATATTGCTTTCAAAAATCACTTTACCTCATCACCAGGCTTGTAATAACTAATGTCTAACCCACATTCCATAATAACTCCAGACACATCCCGTCCAAGAATTAAAGGGAATTCATTCCCTGTGCTCTTAATGTTCAGTGGGTCTCTTCTTATATTCAGTGCAACTGTGCCATAGCCATCTAAAAAATACAATTCAGGAATTATGTATACAAATTAACAAAGATGAAAAATACAAATTTTTCTGGTAGTATGATACCTGAAACCTACTTGCCCCTCCAAAAATATCATTAGCTTCAAATTATGTCATTAATTACTCTGATTAAAAAGATAATCCTAACGTTTGATATAAGATGAAAACTGCTAATACATGTTTCTGGTTGTAAACTCAGACTGAAAAACTGCAAGATCCAGATGGTGTAAGACTTTTTAAGGATTCAAAAGTAACAGCTGATATTTAAATCTGTTGCCCTGTCGTATTTCAGAACACTAATAAAGGCAATACATATATATTTATATACTGTACAGGAAAACAACCATTCTTGGACTAACACACTTGTCAAATGTACTTAAAAACTTTTAAGTTAAGATACAGATATAAATAACTATTTATCTCTACAAATCTGTTTTTAACCTCTAAGAAAACTGAAGCAATAAGATTCACTGGCTTAAGCTCGGACTAAAGACCACCACAAGCCCATCGTCCGACATGACTTACTTCTCATAGTAATGTCAATGGGATTCAGACTGGCTGCGTGCACTTTGACCATAACTTCGTTAGGGTAGTCAATAATGGGGAACGAGGCGTTGGTGGTGAATCTCAGCACATCGTTCTTGCCGTACTTGTCGATGACCCAGGCTGGCATGACGGTTCTCAATTGGGTAGAAGTGCTGAACATTCTGCAGTGTCTACTATCAAGCGCATTTAATTTTCTTGTTTTACACAACTGAAGCCAGGCTGTAAGGCAGAAAGTAACCGGCTCTTTTAGGCATGCAGATCTTTTAATAGGACACAACATGCTGCCCAGCAGTTTTAATCCTACAGAAATTACTCTGGTGAAACTTGATTTGAGGGATACCTTCACAGAAATAGTTCAGGAATCAGTGCGAAATTAGCCTGTTTACTATACCACTGCAATCGAGATCGTGTCCTACTTTAACAAAATAGTACGTTTTCAAAAATTGCCCGCGTTTACAAATAAAACGTTAAAGTTTCGTGAACATTTTGCAAATACTTTGCAGAGAATTAGGAAAACCACCATAAAATACACGAAATTGCATTTTTGCTTCACCCGCTTGATACCTTTGACTAACCCTTTTACTGAACACTTTCCGCGTCACGCCCCGCCTTCTCCCGGTTCATTCGCTTTTAGCCAATTGAAACAACGAATGCATTAACGTGCCAAAGTAGGTAGCGAATAAAAATATTTTATGTTGAGGAGTTGGTATTTGAAAACAATATGTCAGCTTCCATGAAACACGCATCTGAAGGTTGAAAGGTTTATTTTGGTCGCAGAGAAGTTTCTGTCATGTTGGGTTTAACGCTGCGAGAAGTGAGTATGTTTTTATAAAAGTAAATGAGAAGATTGTGAGAAAGTTAAAGAACCTTTCAAAATACTAAGAGACCTACGTTATAGGAAAACGCTTCTTTTATAGTCGTACTAACATTTCATTATGGAGTTTGTATCTGAATGTATCATTTCGAGTGATATTAAAAGTATCACTTTATTATATATATTGATTGTTGGTATTGTATTATTGTAACTGTCCTGAGGAGACATGCAAGTGAGAATTTTTATTGTAATTAAAACCTACCAGGCACCTTTCTGACAAATTAGAGGAGACCATTCAGTCCATTAGGCTCGTTTGTTTAGCTAATATGGCCCACTATCTTCTCCACATACATCTTAAAGGTTGTCGAGGTTTGTGCTTCAACTAAATGCCTTGGTAGTTTGACCAGATTCGTAGTGTTAGATGCTCTAACGTGTAATGTACACTTTACAATTAGCTTGAACAACAAACTATATATGCGAAAGGAATACTGTACTCAAAGGTGCGTTGAGCAATGTGGTCGTCACTTTAAAACAGGGGCAGAAACTGCCTCTGAATGTGATGGTGTGAGTGCTATTAGCCTTGTATCGTATGTCAAAGCAAAGGAAAAAAGGTGACCGCGCAGGATGACCACAGTTTAATTTGATATGGCAGCATGTGATGCACATATCCTGAACAAAAGGGGAATGTGTGCCTGCATTCTTCTGTGCTGCCTTCACCTGCCTCTGATTTGAAGCTAAGGAAGTAAAGTAGTAGGGGAGCTGCTTTGAATATAGCTGAGATACACTCTGCCCACTTCAGGTTATTGGTGATTGTAGCACAAAGAAGTTTAAAGCTGCTGACCCTCAAAACATCCCCTCCAATAAAGATGAGTGTGGTTTGCTTCATGATGCCTATGAACAAAGGCAGTTGGGAGATTGTTGTCTTTACACCACTGTCTAAGTAGGCAAATCTGTTCTCTGTAAGCAGTTTCATTATTGTTGATGGTCAGTCCAATGATGGTAGCATCATCATCAAATGTTCTGATGAAACTGGGGATTTGTTTGGCTATTTGGTAAACAAGGAATACAACGGAAGACTCTGCACTCAACACTGCAGGGTACCTGTACTGAAGATCAGTATGGAAGAAGTGGTGCTTACAACACATCAATACTGGGGTCTTCCAGTTCCAAATTACAAACTCCAGTTGCTAAGCGGTGTCTAACAGAATTTGCTTTATCTTTTTTTTTTTTTTTTTTCCTCCCCATTCACTTCCAAGCAGGCATTTTCCTTCTCCTCTCACAACTCCAACATGTCTGGGCAATGTGGAGAGCTTCCTTTTAAACCTCATCTGGGAGTACTTCATTTGCCAAAGCATTAATTCCAGCAAATAATTTCAGATCAGGCGGATTGCAAAACCACCCTGCAGCCACAGGGAACCTATATAGAACAATTCCCATTCTGCCATGTTGGCAGCCAGTCTGGGTCACGCCAAAAGGGATGCTGTCCCTCAGTGTACTGGAAACAACCTGGGTATGGAAGCTAGTCTCTCGCTGTCCCTCAACTACCTGTTTTGGCCTCCAGGCCAGGTAACAAGTTTCCCATCATTGTAGCTGGGATTCCAGTCCCAGTGTCCTACCTGACATTGTGCCACTCTATGCCAGCTTTTTGCCCGAGACAGGGAATGACATGCCTTTTTTCCTAACCATCTTATACTGTCCTCCAAGCTATGTAAGGAACAAGATCCATCCCAACTGGGCTGCCAGTCCATCCATTACAAGTGTTAAATGCTAAGCTGTGAACAGTACTGTGGCAGAACAGTTTTTATTATCTTTGTCTGCTTGGTTGGTACATAACACAACAGACATGACCTCCTCTGTGGATCAGTTGTGACAACATGCAAACTAGTGGTGTTTAAGAGCTGTATGAACTACATGGGGTACCATTTCATTTTAGGGCATACTTATGTGCACGCATACAAAATAATACCAGAAACATTTAGAATCTTCACTCCTCCATATACAATATTAGTATGCAAGTGGATACTGAGAAAGGAGAACATGCAAAGCCCACCAAGGCAAGGATTCCCAGACCTATTAAACAAAAGAGCATACCACTGCACAGCTGTGTTAACTTCTAATTTAAAATTGTATCGGTTACTTTGTGAAAAATAATGTAATGGTTTGACAAACTCATGTATTGAAGTCTTGTGTGGTGATGTTATATATGGTTTTAAATTCTCATTATTTAGAGGCCACAGAAGCAAATCTGTTGTCTTCTGCAGTCAGTGTTATGATGTCTTTCTCAAAAATCAAAAAAATAACTTATGACCGTAAGAGGTCCATAAACACAAAGTCCTGCAACAAATGCTGTCGCCCAATAACTACAAACCATTACAATTATATGACAACGGGCTATTCAATAGTAAGACATCATGGTGTTACTTGTAACAGTGCTACGTGCCCATTGTCTTGGCAGTTATGGGTGTTAAATGTTCCTGAATTCGATGATGTGCACTTTGTATTTGGCAGATATTAGAGATAATCTGCTTTGTCAGTTTCATGTTCATGATGTTTGGAGCAACATTAGTGGACTTGAAGCCACCCATGGCCTCCAAGACGTTTATAGACAAATTGCTGTTTGTTCTGTGTATTTTGATAATATTTAGACTGTGAAAAGACACTTTTTTTGTTATAAAGCCAACATTTACTTCTGTGCATATATGCTGCACTTAAGCATTTTAGAAAAATTCCACATTCTTTGTTTCATTTCTCTGTGCAGTGAGTATACAGATTGAGACCATTGGCTGTCATGTGCTTCATGGTTGTCATTTCATTGAGAAGCATGGTGATAGAAGCAGTGTCATTGCCTGAGCTTTCCTAAAATTGTCCCACTCACCTGTATTGAAGACATAACTGATAACTGTTGCAACGAAATGCCATCTGAAATTTACCAGAATATCTTTTCTCTGTGTAAATAAGAAAATCCAAAGCCTCCATCAAGAGTTACTGATTGGTGTCAGTGACTATAAAGTTTGAGGCAAAGCATTTGTTTTTCATTCAAGTGGCATCAGTTACCTTACAGTTCCAGGGTCCTGTATTTTAATCCCGGCACAGGCACAACCAATGTAGAGCTTGAACATTTTTTTTTCCCCCCATGTCTGCATAGTACTGTTCCTCTTGTACATGCAGGCTATGATACTTGGCAATTAAGCGCTGACCATGTAATAGTGGGGTCCGGTATGTCTGTAAGTGAATTCTGATACAAGTTGGTTCTCCCCTTTTGTCCAGTGCTTCTGAAAGATCATAGCCAATTTAATTTCATTTGCATAATGGCATTGACTACAACTGTGTAAACTATTAAAATAAAAGTGGGTTAATTGGGGAAAAATGATTTTCATGAAGTGTCTTTGGTGCAAACACTTGTACTTGTTGCTTTTACTTGATTGAGTTGTGCTTTGTAATTGTTTTATTACTTACATATTTTCCCCACAGTCATTCTTTTCAGACAAATGCCTGAGTTTTATTTTAGTGCCTATAAAAGAGTATTTACTTTAGTTGGATTTTTTAATGTTTTTATTTTTAACATTGAACAACATTGAATCACAGTTGATTTAATTTAGTCTTTTTTGACAGTGATTAGAAAACAATTGAAAAGACATGCATACAAATTGAACTAAAGGTTATTAAACACAACATAGTTGATTGCCCAAGCATGACACACACCTAAACTATCACTGGTGCAGCCAATTAGTTTTAGAAGTATCGGTACCTAATTAGTTAAATGGAGTTCTCCTGTATTAAGGTCTTTCAACTGCTCGTGGTCTGTGAACACCATCTACAAAATGTTACATTAATACTTAAAATAGAACATTAAAACAAAAACTAACAAACTTTAAAATGCTAGCAATAGGGAGAACTGTGTTTTGGAACGTTAAATTACTTTATGTGTAGCAAACAAAAAATAAATAACATGGAATTTGATTTGTTAACACTTAACCATCAATGTAAATATTCAACATGGATTATTATTTCCAACAGTCCGCTGGCAGCACAAAATATTCATGGTA